>NC_136685.1:7760792-8960792 GCF_903797595.1 Erithacus rubecula | reverse complement strand
ACGAGAGAAGAGGGCCAAGTCTTTCACATATCCCACTGGATTTCCCTGGCTGGGAAGTACAGCTAGGAAAGGCTCTCAGCTCCACCACCTGGAGCCTTGGTACAGTTATCTCAAGAGAACAGGTTTCTGTCACTCAGAAGACATAACACAGAATGAATATGGATGATTCTGTGAGATCAAGCAGCTAAACATGGTTTCATTTTCCATTGTTTTCTTTCAATCACCCTCAACTTCCTATTTGTGGGGGGCACAGCAGGATTTCAGTAAAGAAGAACGTGGAAGCTGTTCTCAGGAGACAGCATTGGTGGCAGAAAAGAAAGGAAAGCCCTCTGCATGGGAAACATCACTCATAAAGCACCTATAAAAAGAAACTGGAAGGACTGAATTCCTACAAGAAGAGCATCCCTGCCAACCTGCTTTACTCCCTAGCCAGTCAGTTAAAACAAACCCAAAGAAAGGCTACAAGGTTGCCTCTAAAAAAGGTTGAGACCAGACAATTTATGAAAAGTGAGGCAGATTTATCCTCTGACTGGGTAGGTAATACAGAATTCTTCCCCCCTTTTCTTCTCTTTTTGATGGAGAAGAACACTATACCAGGCTATTATCCTTGGTTTTCAGAAAAATGTCATCTGTCAGTAGAAGACCAACGGGGTTGTTCACTGGGATTTTGCGAATTGCCAATCTGACAGCAGCTGGATTGGAATTGTGACAAACACTTCTGTCACTTGGCAAAGTGATGGTCAAACATGCCTTGCAACCTAAGCTTGTGACTCAACAACTGACAGAAAAGAAAGATTTGCCTGTTTAAATCTCTGAAGGCTTCACAGCTGTGAGCATGGATATACACACTGCTAGGAAAACAAAGCTGCATTTTCTCATTCATTGTTTAAACCATTGGAATTTTGTTAAAGAAAAAATAACCTGTATCTTCACTCTTCTTTGATGTTTTGACACCTTCACTTTCTTTTAGCTGAATGGGACAAATAGACAATTTGTTTTTATGCTGTGTATAAATCCTGCTGGATTCAGAGGGGAAGGCAAACATATACCTGGCTGGACCAAAAGGCAGCAGTGAATTTGTGAGTGACTAAGGAGCAGAATGCCTGAGGAACACAACAATTGTGCCAGCCAAGGACCAGAAGGCACAGCAGCTGAGCACACATTTTGACAAATTTGCTCCAGACCATCTGTCCAGCAGTTGTGCTATGACACCACTCCAGCCTGCAGAAATTTTCTTCCTTGGAGGGGAAAATCCATGAGCAAGTACACTACCCTCACCTACTTCAGCTCTGGGCACTCCATCAACAAAATTGTTTGGAAAGATGCTAAATATAGGATTTCCCTTAAGTTGATTTCTGCCTCTTCATCAGCTACTCAGCTGCCCAAGGTTTCTGGCACAGGAAGCAAGATCAATGTTGCCACTCATTTCTTTCCCAAACACAAAAGGCTGAGGCCATTCTAGGCTCTTCTGCCACATAGGAAGAGGAAAGGAAAGGGAGCACTGGGATCAGCAATTCAGGAGTCAAGCTCTAGCCTGACTGTCACTAAAGGGCTGGGAAACAGGAAGGTGAAGGATGCAACCCAGAAACAACTGCTGGCTTGTGTGCCAACCCATCTCCTCCTGCAGCCTGCCTGGCTCTGCAGGCTCTGGCAAGGCCAGGGCTGGCTCCTGGCTGCTCACTCCCTGCCAATCTGCTGCTCCAAGCCATCACCTACTTCATCTGCAGCCAGGAAAAGCACCAAGTGCTTTAACAATCTCCTTACCAAACCCAGCAACAGCAAATCTCTAACATTGGAGGAGCTAAAGCTTGACCCCAGCAACAACCAGGTCCAAAGATTTAAAAAACCTTTGGCAGAAGGTGCCCAAAACATCAACCCTCACCAGCCCCATCCTTTCCTAACTATTGTGAGGACTTGGCTGTATCTGTGTTTAAACACAACAGATGCAAAGCTTCCACCTACCCATGTGTCTGTATTCCTCAAAAGAGGAACGAATCTGGATGAGAAGCAGCCAGAAGAGGAAATCCTCTGAAACAACAGTAAAGGCAGAGAGTCAAGACAACTCTCCAGGACCTACTGGGAGATAGAAGAACCCTTGCCTAGGGAATACTCACCTCTGTACAGTTTGCCAGGAAAAACCTATGCCTGGGGAAATACATGCTGTCACTGAAAGATTTAGGGAGGCAAAGGAAAAAGGATAGAAGGGAGGAACCCTGTGTGGAGGAGAGCTCCTATGAGGGCTGCAGAGAACTGATGAAGACAGGAAAAAAAAGCACAGGGAAAGGTGGGTTCTCTCAAAGTGGTGAACAAATATTACCTCAGAAGGTAATTGCAGCTGAAGAAATGCATACAGTGGAAGGGCTGATGCACATTTTAACCCATGAGGCAGCCACACTCCTTTTCCAGAATTGCTGCTTTGTTCAGAGGAGCTGGTGCACAGTCATTTTAATCAGCTGCTGTCTGAGCTTTTTTGGAATGAACTGAATACAAGCACTAAATTCAGTTGTTGTGACTACAAAGTGGGAGGAGAGGGATACTAAAGCTCTTGGCTTCAACAGTATAAACAGTAAAACTCTCTATTTCACCCAGAGAAGAAGAAAAAACCAAATTCAGTTACTGTGATGTGTTTTTTAACTTGTAACATGAAGACTGGGAAATGTCAACTTGATCTTGCTTGGATTAGACAAAAAAAATCCCAAAGTGGATGCCTGAATTCTCTACAGAAAGCCAAGCAGTAGGGTAGCTTGAGGGCAGAATGGAGCAAAGATGGCAGCAGGCAGAAAGCTCTGTCAGTAGAGGAGCATGGGACCATACTGTTTATTGAATAATTCCTACACAGCCTGGGCCTGACAACAAGAGCTTGGTTCAACAGTTCAACTGTTAGAACAGTCCCTGGTACCCACCTGGCATCTCCCAAACATCCCAACCACAGTCCAAGAGGCAGCACAGGCCAGCAGCCAGTTGCAGTGGGCATGCTGGACACAGCTGAGCTCACAGAGAGGGCAGGAGAATGTCCTGGTACAGCCATGGCCAGATACTGCTCAGTCAGCCCTGGCCAAGGGGCCAGGGAGCAAATAATCTTATTTGATCCCTGCTGCACACAGCTCCCCTCACCCCATGCCAACCTCCCCTCAAACCACTGGCAAATCACACTGTTTTCAATTGCAGAATTATCAACAGTACCATCAAGTTCAGGTGAATTGCTCATGCAACTTGTGTTTCTGTTCCATGCCTTGTCCTTGAGAGGATCAGCCTCTTTCAGATCCACTGCTCCTGTTTCTTTCATTCCTAAGGGCATGCCAGTTGGAGAACTCCCTGCAACTGACACTAGCCACTCAATACTGTTTTGCAATTTATGAGGAAAATCCTTCAAAACATTGTTAAAAGATACTGGACCTTTAATAACTAAATACCAAACTTTAATACCAAAGCACCATGGTAGCTATTAAGGATTTAAAAATATGTATCTGCAAAAAGTTGAGCTCTATGGATTTAAAGAAGAGTGATAAAGAATGGTAACAAAGCTAAGTCCTAATATACCTAATATTGTGCCTACAATGGGGAGTTAAATATGCATCTGATTTTCTGCTTCTGAGGGAATTAAAATATTTTTAGCAAAAGAATATTATAATGATTGTGGCCTAAGAGAAAAAAAAATTCAAAAACCCCCAAACCCAAGAGATGCTAACTTAAAAAAAAAAAATGCTGTCAAAGTCTTACAGTGACCTAAAAGTCACTGTATACTTAAAGTGCTAAGAAGAGAGAAATAGAGCTAAAAGTGTGCCACTGCTGCAAAAGTGAGTATACTATAATGCATTCCCTTATGTACAGCTGATATCAAAGGATCATCTTTCTCTGTATTAGGAGTGATTTTTCTTACATGACCTGTACATTCTGTCCAAAGCTGAAAACATTTCTACAAATGTCCACGAAAACTTGTAGAATAATTGGTGACAATACATGGGAATACCAATACTCCAAACTATCAAGAAAGGCAGAGGATTAAGAGAAAACATTAATTTCAACATTGCATCCCACAAACATAAGTTAATTTTGAGCACCTTTTACTCTAGGAAGAACCAGGCTTCTAGGTTAAAAAAATAAAAAGGGGGAAGGGTGTTAAAAGATGAAAACTTTATCAGAAATATGTACTGTTTTTGACATGTTCCCCATTAGGACAGCAGAACCCCAAGTCTTTCTGTTGTTAAGAATCCCAGAATCACCCTGCTAACACAGAGAGAAAGTTTGAGGCATAAGAACCATACAACAGAGAAACACAACGTTTGTAGATCATCATTAATACCCACAAAAGATGAAGAGCTGAATTGGCAAGTGAGTTTGCCCACCTGACATCAAAGAGCAATTCAGACCCAGCCCTGAAAGCAAGGCAGAGGATCAGCACCACTGGGATGTCTCTTCCAGGCAAGAGGAACCAGGCCATTATGAGCTTCCACCTGGATGATCACCAGCAATACAAAACCAGAAAAAAAAGACCCTGGGTTAGCATTTTACCCCTAAGGCCAGATATTTAACTGGATATTGGGTGGTTCAGCAGCACAGCAGCAGTGCTGGGCCAAATCCAACTTGCAGCCTTGTGGCCCAGGAGGAGAAGTTGTTACAAATGAAGCGTGCTGACAGCATATGGAGGCCTGTGCTACTGGAGCAGTTTCATCCTCATCCAGAAAGCAAAAAACCTGTAAGATTATGCCAAACACATGATTCAATTTAGGTTGGAGCTCTACTGCTCAAAGCACTCTGGCCACCACTACTGCACGAAATGGACTGGCTTGTTTCAGTGCTGATTCCACAGATTTCCAAAGGGTTTTCAGAGAGGAAAAGAGCAAGGATATTTTTTTTCCCTTTTTAACCTGAATTTACTAGGCACCAGGGGACAATTTACCACTAAACACATTTATCTATCTGCTTGACCTCCCATTTATTCATTCCCATGGCAAAGTGACTTCAAGCACTAATGTGAAGCACTAAAGCTGTGAGGCTTCAGCTCCCTCTTCAAGGCATGCAAGCACCAAACATTTTAACAGGCATACAAGACCCTAAAATGTCTCCAAGAACTGCCCATCCAGTCACCACTAAGCTCCTGCCTTTGGCCTGTCAGCTAGACACCTCTTACTCGATGGCACAGGGCTGGGATACAGTGCTGATGTACAATCTGATTTCCATTGATGTGAGTTGAAAATAATTTCCATGGAAGCAGGATGAGTTGCAGGAGAACAGAGCCAATGAAAAATCCAACTCAGAATTCTTGCTTCCACTTTCATGTTTCTGCCCCAACACTGTACATGTGAGAGTCACAAAAGCAATAATAAATGGATATGGAAGTGGATATGGAAGTTTCTTTTATAGATAGTCAGCCACTGGTTTAGAGTTAAAAACATGTTTGCATAACATGTCGTGCTGCAGCTCTGTCCCAGTGAAGACCATACTTCTTATATAAATGAAGTTATTTTGATTCAGTAAGAATTCTGTACTTGGAAGGAATGGAATAAAGTAAATGAGGATTAAGTACCAGATCTTGTCATCCTTCAGTGCATTAGAAGACCAAAATAATCAAGATTTTCAAATGCTACGTCAAGCTTTGCAGAGGAGAAAAGCAAACTTTTTGCTTGTTTTGGCATAGCAAGCTCTTCACAGCTTCTATTTGTTATAAGCTGGAAAATATAACATTGCATTTGCTAACCCAATGGATCATTTTCCTATCCAAAAAAGGACAGCTGCTTTTGTAAACATACAAACTAAGGACCTTACATTTTGTGGGAAGTATTTCTTTATCTAACTTCTCATTATAACTAGTTATTTAAATTTTTAAACTCCTTAAGCAAAATAATAATTTTGATGCTGAGCACATTTTGTCAAAACAGTAGCAGTTAATGTTTTCTGGTGATCTTTCTCTGGTGAATCTTTTCTGATTTAAAGGATTAAATACTTCAAGTAAAAACGACAATATCTGGGCATCCATGATCACATATGATTGTAACAGCAAAAGGAAAGTCCAAATAGTGCTAATCATCTTAGTTAACCAAACTTAGTGTAGGAGACTCCAGCTTAGAACCTAGAGTGAGTGATCCCCTGGAAATGCTTTAATGACATTGGGAAACAGAGAGGGATCTGGCTTGTTTCTCTCAATTACTGCCTGTTGCTGTGCAGAAACATTTTGAAAGCACAGTCTAGATCCAAAACAACATTCAGTAGTGGCTGGTGACTCTGGGTGGCTGAAACCATTCAACTGGGTCAGTGCAGTGCTTCCTGAAGATCAAGAGCAGATATACCTTCTTTACTTGGACATCTAAAACCTGAGACACCCTAAAAAGTAGTTGATACTCAGGATCCCAGCCACAGAAAAACTAAATTTGCTTCCAGACTTTAGTAGATAGAAATCAATTTGGAATTCAGCGAGAAATTCCATCTTGAAGTGAAGAAAGCAACTGTCTGAAAACTACTTATCAGGTAAATAAGCCCAGATACTAATATTAGGAAGCTTTGATTCTATTACTGTTTCTCAAGCTGTTACTGCTTATGCTTTAGTGGCAGTTGGCATGTGACACCTTCAGACAAAGGAAAAAGGAAAGGAAAGCCACAAGTGAGCTCAAAAGCAGTTCCAGACACTGTAGTCAGAGTGTCCTGTGTACTCCAGAGGGCACATCCACTGGTTGCTGGAGGGTTGATGCTTTGTGGTAGAACCCTGCAGTGCTCAACAAAGTACCTTCTGTAGCTGGGACTGTTACCAAGGCATTAATGATGTCCCTGTCACTTGGATGTCCTGAGCAGTTCACTGAAAAGGCACTACAGAGTCTCTTCCCTCTACCAAAGCACCTCATCCACGAGCTGCAGAGGCCCCTCCTCCTGTGTCAAATTTAGCAATGTGGGGACAGTGACAAACAGCAGCCTTATTCAGAAAGGCTAATATCTACATACCTAATTTACAGGATTTTAGCCATACCTGATTATCCCAAGAGGGTCTAAAATTTCATCCTCCTCCTCATCTCCTTCTTTTTCCTCCCCTTTTTTGACATTTTCCACTGATAAAAGCTGTGAGATTAAGTCAGGTGTCTTCTCCTCTTTGAAAAAATCCAATGCCTCATTTTCTTCATCTTCTTTCTCCCTGTCATCAGGCACATTTTTACCCTTGAAGTCAACAGCACTGGAAGATTTTGTTCCTGCAAAATACAGTAATGAAGGCTAAACTGAGTGTATGAGATAACAGCTACAGGTTTTTTATACCTGGCACTTGTTCCTGACAGTTTTGTATGAGGAAGGAAGGACACGATCAGCTTTTGTGAAACTCTTTCAAAACACTCCCACTGCTCCCTTTATTCACTGTGTGTCATTATGTGTCTGATCTGTTTACTGATTCAAAGTAGTTAAGCAGAGAAAGATAGAGGAAATGAACTTTATCTGAGACACAGCAGCACATGTCAAATCTGCTTATTTATGTTCCTTCTACAGTCAACAGAAACAATAGAATTTCCACATGATGATTCATCTCATCCAAAGGAAGTCATGTGAGAAGTTCCTCTTTGCAGTGCCTATTTCTCTTCTACTTGCTACAGGGAGACTGCAAATACTCTGCTTAGCTGTAGGTAGCTAACTTTCACATAGCAGGTAGAGATAAAATCCTCTTTTTGACACTATTTAATTAACCAGGGCTAAAATTAAAAGCATTGGACAGCATGTTTCTATAGCAGCTCTTCAGTTTACACAAAAACAAAGCCTGAAGTTCTAACCCTCCAGAATGCATGATGCATCCAGCCCAGCAAATTCAGCCAACTGAAACAAAAAACTAAGTCTTCTCACCATACTTGTTACATACAAAGTAGAGCAGAATGAGGAGAAAATGGTTCCTTGTTGTTGAGTTTCTGGATGTCCAGGGAAGCAATGTAAAATAATGAGACCAGCCAAAAAAAAAAAGGCTACTGAAAGCTATGATGGATAAAATTCATGATTACATAATTTTGATTATTGAAGTAACATGGCATGGGAGACTCATCTCACCCTGCTTTTCATGTTTACATCTGACAAATCAATGTAAGACCTACATTATTCTAAGGCACATTTTTATTTCACATTACTTGCACCCAATCTGCCCACAGAATGCAGTCCAGCCTAGTTTAGCTGAAGATGTGCACCATGCTTAGGTTAACCAGCATGCAAAGATCAGTCAAGATGAATTCTGAATTCTTAGTGCAAGGGGTCTGCTTTCAAGAGAACACTGCCAGAGGAAAAAAAAACCCAAACAAAACATTTCTACCTTGATCTTGGCACATATTAAGCAGCTTTGCCCCCCTTGACTTTAGGAAGCTGCCAATTTCACAGAACTAATCTGGCCACACTTGAAACTTCTGCAAAATGAGCTCTTTACACTTGTTAGTTTCTTGCAATTTCACTTACTTAAAAGTAACTCTCTGCTATGAATCCTGCATAGCACCAGGCTGGAGTATTCCCTGCTCAGCAGCCCTCAGCTGAATTAAATGCAGAGAACTCACATGCTCCATTCATTCAGTATGCTGCTATGTCCAAGGGACATGAGAAAGGAACTATCAGAGTCAACAACATGCAGATAAACCAGGAAACATGGAAGAGCTGCTCACTAAGGGAGACTCTGCAGTGTCTCTTTAGGGTCCATGTCCCCAGTGGTAACATATAACGATTTAGCCTTCTAAACTTATATGTTCTGAAGCACAGCAGGAAATCAGAGACAGGATAGCACAATGCCTGCTTTGAAGGTACCAATCCATACCTCTGAATGAAGCATGTGTCCACTGAGAGCAGGGAAAAACATTAGTAAACATGACTGTGCAGCACTGTAACTGAACATGAGGATATTTTCAGTGACAGCCTTTATTCTGGCACTCTGCAGTTTCTGGCTACCCAAGTCAAGAACTTAACATTTCCATAAAGCACATTCATGGGAGAGGGGACACTCACATCTTTTAGTTACCTAAAAATTCCAGTAACTCAGGACTCGTTGCTAGATCCTCATCTTTGGAGATGAATTTCATTATGTCATTGAACATAGCTCTTCGTTCAGAGATGTCAGATTCCCCCACAAAGATAACTTTTCTAGGCAGGAGTGGAAGAGAAACCTGTGGATATCGTGCTGTCAGTCTCTGGTAGAGCTCTTCAATCTCGCTGTACTTCTTGGAAACCTGCAATGAAAACGTGTTGCCCAAGTTCATTCCTTTACAGGAGAGACTGGAGCAGCAAAGCAGCAGTTTAGGTGCTGTGAAACATTACTGTGGAAGTAGAAAACCATTATTTTAGCAAGGAGCTTTACACATGGCCTAGCAAATGCCTGTTATGCACCCTGTGAATCCTCAAGCATTGTTGCTGGTCTTCTAATTCTGTTATTAAAATCCACTGCTTAATGGAATTAAAGTCCATTGCCAGAATCCATTAGTCTGACTCATCAGCTAATGAAATACTGGGAAGGTCACTGCTACAGACACTCCTCTAACAACAGGAATCCTTGTCTACCAAAAGTGATGTCCTGGGAGACAGGAGGGAAGAAAAGCCTTGCCTGGCAGGTATATGGTGGAGAAAGCTGCCTATGCATTTGCACCACTGTCCCATTCCTCACCCCTAGTGGCTTCAGTGCCCTATGGCTACTGGGGCCTAAAGAAAGTCACATCTTCTGCCCTAAAGAGCACCTGACACAAAAACCTAGGGGCAAAGACCTCAGCTGACCCCTGACTATTCATTTCATCCATAAAAATCAACAACTTGGCCAAAGCCTAAAAGGCTCTTGTACGGGGAGAAGATGCCAAAAGTGAATGGAGTCATTCCTTCTGTGGACAAAAACAGGAAGCCTGAGGAGAAATAAGGCTCAAGATATTACACAGAAAGCAATAGCTATGGGAATGTTGGTTAGAAAAGGAGTGGCTTTTATACCACATTAAGTATTGAATTCACTATCTTAAACCAAAACACAAACCTCACACACAAACAAAACACCATCTCTAAGTGACATTACAGATGCAATGAGGGTGACTTCCCTGCTCTGTGGTATTATACAGATAATATATTTGTCAAGGCCCTCCACAGACCCATAGCTACCAAATTGTTTCAATTAATACAGAGATGAAAAAAACAACCCCAAAAATATTGCTAGTGGAGTGCATAAGACACAGATACTCTTTTAGGATCCAGCTCTTATCCTCCTGGTAGCACATGTTGCTGAACTCTAGTGGAATGAATCCTAATTAACACTGCAATATGTGCAGTATTGCACATACTGAAATGCATATAAAAGATGGAGAGACTCAAGAACCAGACCTTGGAATGGAGAAATGCAGAGTTCTTCCACAAACACAGAAAGTCAACCTAACAAAAAGCACAGAAGGGAAACAAGTTACAGATTAATGCAGAATCCCTACACTGCCACTATACAAGCAAACTAAACAGCAAGCACTAGGCATATTCCCAGCCACTGGAACCTGAGAGCAGCTACTAGAAATCTCATTTATAGTGTCTAACTGGAACCTGACAATGTCTGGCACAGTTCCTACACTCTGGGCAGCTATCACATCCCCAGGTAACTCTTCAGCCCAAGGTCTGGCCTGGTGGAGAGACCCCTCAGCAGCCAGTTTGGGCACTGATGCACACTGCAGATGGAAAAAGTTATATCCTGCACATGCAGGCAGACTGTGTGAGCTGCCCTCCAGGCCAGGGAACAGGCCCTGACTACAACAGGCACACCTCAGCCAGTGCACTGATTCAGATGTGGGCACAAAGAGCAATAACCACCTCAGCTTTCACGCTTCCCTGCCTTTCACAGTAATTACCAACCTAGCCAGATGATTTGGAAAAGCATTTGCATTTCAGCTGCATAATGTTCACTGTGGGTTCAGTGTCCAGTCACAAAAGGCAAGCAGCTCTGTAACAAAGATCTGAAACACAACACCCAACCTGAGTCGACAGGGGAATAAAAAAAACGAGAATTTTAGACTTGACTTGTGAAAGCAACAAAGGTTAAGTGTGCGTACCACACGTGGGATCTGAAATGCCATTGAGCAGCCAAGCACTAAAGGGAAGGCAAAACATGTTCCAGAACATTGTAATCTTCCCTTTGAAAGAGAGGGGAAAGCAATTCCAGAGCTTCTGAACTGCTGTACATTTTCAGTTTGGTAGGTCCCAGTAGCACTCTGAGCAGGGTATGGTACCTGAGCCCCTCCCAAAAATACGATGTAAACACAAATTTAAGGACAGTAAGGAGTTCAATGGTGCTCTTTCAAAAGAATCATTACCCTCCACCCAGGAAAAAAAAAATTAAGTCTGATTTGCAAAAAACATTTAACATCTCATTAATTTCAATAATGACTACCAAATTTCTGAAAGCATTACAAGACAGCAGCCAATCAAGATTATGCCAAAACAGTTTTTTAAAATACTGAAAGACACAAACTTATTTCCTTCCCCACTTAATTTTCATTCCTCTTCTATCAAAGTCTGTAAATTATTCATAAATCTCAATTTATGTCTAATTACACCACTGAACCTAAAGCAACACACGCTCGCATCCCATCGCTAATTGCGCCTTTGTGGATCTGCGTGGGCTCCCAACAACAACGCCGGGAAGGCGCAGGCGACACGGAACAGCGAGAGCGCCGTGCCCGGAGCATGCTAATGCGCTTCCCAAAGCCCGCAGCACGCCGCAGATCCCGCAGTGCCGGGATGCCCTCTGCTGGAACAGCCGCTGCACCCCGAGGATCCAGACATCCAGCCCAAACATTCCCCGCCCGCCGGAGCGCAGTGCCGGCCCCTGCCAGCCGCGGCTCCTCGCACACTGCCCTGTGCCGCAAGCCTAGGCCGGCTCAGGCACCCTCGCCCAGCTCAGCTGCCAGGCTGACCTTGGGAATGCAGGGGTAAGGCTGAGCCCGACAGCCCCAGCCTGCTGCACAATGGTTCGGCTTGGAAGGGACCTTAAAGAACACCCAGCTCTACAGCAGGGACACCTTCCACTAGACCAGGCTGCTCAGAGCCCCGTCCAGCCTGGCCTTGAACAGTTCCAGGGATGGGGCAGCCACAGCTTCTCTGGGCAACCTGTTACAGTGTCCAACACCCGCACAGTCAAGAATTTCTTCCGTAGATCTAATCTAAACCTTTCCTTCTTCAGCCTAAGGTCATTCCCCCTTGTAATTCCAGGTCCTTGTAAGCAGTCTCTCTCCTGCTTCCTTACAGCCTTTAGGTACTGGGAGTGGTCTAACATCACCCTGAGCCTTCCCCAGGCTGAACAGGCTCTCAGTGTCCTCACAGGAAGCTGTCCCAGCTCTGTGACCACTTTTGTACCTCTCATCTATATCTGCTCCAACAGGTCCGTGTCTTTCCTGTACTTGTGACCCCAGAGCTGGATGGAGCAGCACAGAGGCTTTACAAAGTGCCAGACAGGTTCCACAGAGTGCATTTTTTCAAGTGAAATCCCAGACATGACGCAGAGCATTCTCACACCTTTCCAGTCAGAAAGCATTGCTCTGCTGCAACAATTCTATACCCTTGCAATTTGACATCCTCTGTCAATTTTCCAGGAGAAAGGCATATCAGCATGTAACAAAATTAAATCTTGCCTTTCCTGGTTATCACTTACAGCTCTATGAAAATTGTTGATGGATTCTATGGCCCAATATGTTAGGATAAAAAATTAGCACTGCTCTAAACCCCATTTTATCAATCCTATTAAGTAAACAAAGTTCCATTTGATTAATATTCAAACATTTTTCTTCTGCTGTCTCTAATTCCTCCAGGTCTTGATCCTGCAGTTATCCTCTCCCCCTCCATACCTCTAACTGAATTCTGTGAATGCTGTGGAGCTAAACCCCCACCACCTGTAAGTCAGCCTGAGTGCACACACTTCAAGGAGTTCTGTCAAGTCACAATATCAAAGACTCAATCTGCTTCACTTCAAAAGAGTTAATCATGCAAATACAGTAAAGCATGTGCACATTTGCCAGGTCAAGACCTTATTTGCCTGTAACAATTAACATCCAACACAGAACTTAAAAGACAGACAGGGATGGGTTGAATGTTTTTTTTTTTTTTCCACTGGGAACAAATAAATAAGTTGAATGTGATCAACTATAGCTAGAAGGTTAAGAAAACCACCATGAAGTTCAAAGCTGAAGTCTGAAGTTTGCTGCTAATCCCTCAAATCTCATGCATGTGCCTTGCCCCCCTCTTGCCAAGGGCCTCACACATGAAAATGCACATTGGAATGGCTGTGGGACACGAGACTGGGACTCACAGTTGGGCACAGAATATGATCCCACTCAACATCAATGCAATATAATGCTTCCTTTCCCTTCAGAACTCTTTTACTGTCCCATTTCTTACCTCAAAGTTGCCTTTATATGCTTTCTATGTGCTGCAAGGATTTCAACAAAATGGAGATCTTAGAGCTAACTCGAGCCCTTTGCCAGCCAGTGCACACCAACAAAGAGCACGCTTGATTTTACAGCATTTCGTGCAAACTAGGGTTACTGTGACTTTCTTCTTATAAAGCCCACTTCTTGTCAGAAAAGGGAGAGCCAGCATCTCTGTCCTTTAAAATAACCACCAGCTTTGGATAGAGGAATCAAAAGCAGCCCTTCTTCCAGGCAGCACAAACCAAGTTTCGCTTATGAACTCTCAATTCAAGCCACACCAGAATCAGTGTTGCTTGGTGACCCTGTGGGTATGCATTATGGTAGATTTTAATTACAAGACCACATGCTGTTCTCCTCATCTGTTTAGCCCAGCAGAAGAGCAAGAACTCTACTATTTCTTTTTAATCAACATGAATCCTTTAGTGGCTGCTGAACCTATTGCTACACTGAGAATGAATTTCTTCCCCTCCTCACACCACAGAAGGAATTTATCTTCGCCGACCATACCTGTATGGTCAGGAAAAAGCAACTCCAATAAACAGATTCAGAAGCCAAAAAAAAAAAAAAAAAAAAGACAACATATGCAAAAAGGCAATGATGAAAACATAAATGAATACACACCCACATACTCATACACTCCCTCATTTTAAGAGAGGAAGACAGTTCTATAGTAAATGCCTCCCTAAATTTTGCTATGCCTGTCAAACACCAGTAGTTATTTGTTCAGCTTTGAAAAAGAAAAAACTTGACTAACAAATAACTTGCACAGAAGAATCAAACTGGATGCAGACACAAAGAAAAGGCACTAAAGGCTGGGTGGATTTTTAATAAGGCTGGGAAGGAAGAAGTTAATTGCTGAAATAGCTAAGGTGTGTCTAGAAGAAATGACTTTAAGAAAGCAAAGCCTTTTCTTTTTATCAGAGAAAATGGCAAATCTACAGGCAATAATTAAATATCACCTTGGTAGCAGTACCAAAGAGAAAACCAATTTCCCTCTTTTGATAGTACAAGAGTATTCTGACCTTTGAAAGAAATGCAGCTGACTTTTCCTTCAATTATCAAATATAACTTTAAGGTTATGTAGTACTACAATCCATTTGCCCTATTTTACAATTAGCATTTTTTAAATTTAAAAAATCCCTCACGTTTCTAAGAATTTACATCTGAGTGTCATCACAGAAGTGAGTTCCTTCTTCTGTTAATATTTCACAAACATTTCAATTGGAGATGGTGTGATGCTGATTTTGCACAGTCCTATTAAGGCTGGGGAATAGGGCACTCTGGCTTCTTTACACCCACAGTAAAGGCTTCATAGGTCAGATCTGAAATCTCTTTTTGATGTTCATCTGGTTTTTGTCATAGGGCTTTAACACATCTCTCCAAGAGGAGGGAGCCTCAGGCTGTGGCAGGAGAGGTTCAGGTTGGACATCAGAAAGAATTTGTCCATGGAAATGGTTGTTAAACCATTGGAATGAACTCCCCAGGGAGGTGGTGGAGTCACCATCCCTGGAGGTGTTCAACAAACGTCCGGATATGGCACTTGGCGCTAGAATAATTGACCCCAAAGTTAGGCCAATGATTTTAAAGGCTGTTTCCCACCCAAATGATGCTATTATTTGATCCTGGAGACCGCAGCTAGCTCAGAGGACGCTTCTGCCTTGCTCGCCATCCTTTCCCAGAGAAGAGGAGCCGCTGGAGCCGCAGCAGCCGCTCCCCGCTCCCCTCTCCCCGCTCGCCTCTCGCCTCTCCCCTCTCCCCGCTCCCCGCTCCCCTCTCCCCTCTCGCCTCTCGCCGCCCGCCTCTCTCCTCCCCTCTCCCCTCCCCTCTCCCCTCTTCCCGCTCGCCTCTCTCCTCTCCTCTCCCCGCTCCCCTCTCCCCGCTCGCCTCTCCCCTCCCCTCTCCCCGCTCGCCGCTCCCCTCTCCCCGCTCGCCTCTCCCCTCCCCTCTCCCCGCTCGCCTCTCCCCTCCCCTCTCCCCGCTCGCCTCTCCCCTCTCCCCTCTTCCCGCTCGCCTCTCTCCTCTCCTCTCTCCTCTCCTCTCCCCTCTTCCCGCTCCCCTCTCTCCTCTCCCCTCTCCCCGCTCGCCTCTCTCCTCTCCTCTCCCCGCTCGCCGCCCCGCGGCCGCCGCGCGCGCTGCAGGCCCTGAGGGCAGGGCGGCCGCAGGGACAGCGACGGGCCCGGAGAGCCACAGAACAGGACACGGCTTACCGGGGACCAAACAGAGACAACCTGAAAATCGGCATCCACAGACGAGGAAAATCCTACCGCGCCTGCCTGCCTTCCCTAACTTATGTGTCACGCCGGTGCTGTGACACTGGCTCCTTCCTCCAAATTGGCAGTTTCAACAAAATCAAAAAAAGATATCCCCGCTCCCATCCTGCTCCAGAACAGGCACACAGCAGTTTATTCCTCCTCCTCCAGAAGTCTCATCTGGCTGCTGTGTGACACAGATTTGCTGTGTCACAAAATCACAAATCAAACTCCCGGGCAGGGTCGCAGCTCTTGTGCTGCTCCAGCACAGCAGGGCTGCACACACCGGCTGCAACCCGCCTTCCCTGCACTCACTGCCACAGCACTGCCACTTTTCTCCAGGTTAAGCCATCTGCCTACATGTGTGGGGTGTCTCAGCTCCCATGACAGTCATTGGTAAAATGACATTTTGCTGAAATGTGACTGAAGCTCAACTCACCTGAACACAGGCAGCCAGTGGCGCCTCGGATGCTGCACTGTATTTTCCTTGCTGTTTCAGGGACAGCTCCAATGCCTTTATGTCCTCTGTCACACCTGCCAGCCCTGTGCACACACCTTCGGTAATTTAGGGTTTCTCAAATTGTACCAGATGTTTATGTTATGCAAAATGAGTTCCCCCACCCCACAGATGCTCTGCTACATCCTTTTCAACAGCACTGGGGACGGGAATTTAGAAAACCAAATGCAGACATCTAATTATAGACAGCAAACTTGTCTGCCCAGAAAAAAGCATCCCATGCCATCTGAGATGCTTTGGGGTATGCAAGGGGCTTGTGTGCAGCAGGCTAATACCACACAAGATCTATAGGAAACCCACAATGTTCTGAAGGCCAGGTAGAAAACCCTAGGGCACCTCTGAGTGCACACAGTGATTTGTGTGCAACTCTACTGACCCTCAAGCATTTCAGCCTGGAGTTGAAGCCCCCCACTGCAGCTGTCTAAAAGGTAAATACTTTCCCTTTATGGTCAAAGGAGAGAGACATTTCCAGAGGATGAGTCACATCATTCCCCTCCTCCCCACTGACCACACAAGCACAAACAGACTCAGATTAAAATATCCAAGTTAGAGAGAGATAAGTTACGACAGGTGAATCCCTCTGTTCCTTCCAGTAATACATACAGACAGGACTCATTGGAATGAATCGATGGAAAGCATCAATCCTCAACCTCCCAGCTCATGGTTTTGAATTACTCTCACACAACAAAGTATATAATATATCACACTTAGTCAGCTGAAAAAATGTAACTGATGAGATAAGAGTTATTCTCGTCAGGCTCCACCAGTTTTCTTCTTCATGAAGAATGAAATGTCAGGAGGCCTCACCAGAGGAGAAATCAGAAAGGTTCATTTCACTTGAGAAGAGCAACTGAGTGCTGAAAATACTCCCAGAGAGACATGGGAATATACAACCTCAGCAAGCAGAGGGGCTGCAGTACAAAGTCTGTTTCTCCTCTTCACAGACAAGCTGATTTTATCAACTTATTCTTAAATGGTGCAAAATGAAGGTAGAGGATGATAGCCCAATTTAACACCTCAGACATCATCAGATTCTTCCTTCCACAAAGCTGTGTGAAAATATCACATAAGCAGGCATTGCTGCATGAAAAAAAGTGCAACTGCACTTCCCCTACTCTTATCTGTCCATGACTGACCCTTCTCTGTCCTAGAAGAAACTTTAATGAGATTGTGCAACTCAGGCTCAAGGAAGAGGTGTAAATCAGTACTGAATAACAAACCTTCAAAATACCCATTTTTAGCCAGGAGCAGTTCCTCAGCTGACACTGTGCAATAGCCACATGACACTGGCACACAAAAGGAAACACTGCAGGAATGAGAACAAGCAGTCAGGGATGAGGAGGGAGAACAGAACAGACTCCTATGCCAGCACTGCTGCTTCTACCACTGTTACATATAGCACAAGATGGGGAATGAATGCAGATCTCATTTATTGTAAAGCATTTCTTTACAGCACTGACAGAGGCTTATCTGCAAATCAGATGGTTTAAATAGGCTTTTATCAACTGTCTTCTATGAAGTGTGAATTACTCTACAGGTCATGGTCTACCAGGTAACCACACATTCACATCACTCTGACATTACAGTTATTGCCAAAACATCTGAAAAGAGCAGATGTTCACAGCATGCAACAGGGTGTGTCCCTTTATGGTCAATGGACAGAGAAATGCACTTCTTGGGAGTGGTTCAGCAGGCAGCTACAGAAGATCAAACAGAACACCCTAAATGCTCCTTTTTCCATCAGCTGGACAGACAGTCCCAGAGGCAACAGCTTAAGTGGATATGCACAGGCCATAGGTAAGATTAATTTCACCTGTCTGAAGTCATGTGCTGTTTTTTCAAACCTTTACTTGGCAGGTATAATGAAAAAGACAATCCAGCTAAATAATGTTTTATATGGACACTTCCTTTTAAACCTTTCTTACTAAGGATTTTAAAAGCTGTGTCTAGGTAATAGACTCACTGAAATAAGCTACTATATATTTATCTCATGTTTCTGTACAAAGTTTAGTACTGACATATATATTGGAGAAACTAATTTGTAGCAGAACTTACAAGAAGCTTAATTGGTTTCTATTTGTTGATCCATAATGAAAAATGCCTTAAAGGCAACAATAGTCATCCTCTGACTTTTAGCTCCTGGAATAAAAAATTCAATTACCGTGTGGATAATGAATACACATAATGGAATAGGAATTGCAGAAATGGTACAGACTGTGTTGTCCTACCAATGACCTTAACCTGGAGAGGCTGTGACTGATGATGAAGCATCTGCTACATCATGACAGAAATAATCAAAGCTGATTAAGAAAGTAATCACTAACACAGGTCTGATTAAATACTTACCATAAACTGAACCACATCTTCAGGCTTGTGCTTGGCTGATTTGAAGGCAGCCAGTCGGGTAACAACGACAATGTGATACTCCACATGGCCAGACATCATCTTCCCATGGATTTCCCGGTATTCGGGCACCGACAAATCCAGCCCCGTGTGCGTGTTCTGAATCTGCCTAGGGAAGAGAACACACAGAGTTCAGGCACTGGCACAAAGACTTAACTGTCCCTCTTCCAGGTACAAGCCCAAGAAAATCAATGCAAAGGCTCTCACTGGAACTGGACATCACACAGACCCTTCCTCAAACATTTCCTACTCTGCAACAAACAAGACAAACTGGGACATGGTCTGTTTCCTATATTCCATCCCAAAGCACCTGCCATAAGCCACTGCAGGCAACTGCAGGAGCACAGCATTTCTATTAAGAGATGTGGATTCATTCAAAACAGGAGCTGAAAGTGCTCTTAAGCCAGCATGGTCTGTTCATAGTGACTCGTGCTGAGCCCTATCCACCTCTTCTTTATCTAAGGAGATTCCTAGGAATGACTGAGACAATAGCTGAAAGGTGCCATGAAAGAAAGAAGGAGCTCTGTCCATGGAGCACAGGGACAACTTGAAGTTTGTGAAGAGCCAACCAGAAAAACTGGATTAAAGCCAAAATAAAAAGGAAGCTGCTGGAGCAGACTGATGGGCAATTGCAGTTTCCATTTGTGAAGGTCCTTCAGGAAAATAAGACAAACATCAGGACTGAGCAAAGTAAAGGAGGACATCATCCCTCAGAGCTGCCTTCTGGTTGTGACTGTCTGATATACAGCCATGCTGCCAAACAGCCTAAAGGGCACACTAGCCAAAATATCTTGGCTTTCCCACAGAAAATCCTACTGGGAACAGAACTACCTGTCCTTTCATACCCAGTTAAAGTAGACAACCTCAGCATCAACCTCTGAGACCTGCCAGCAATCATGGGTCCTCCTGCAGGAAAATGCAACAGGAGAGCAGCTGCTGCTGCAGTTTATCAATCAATTTTTTTCCTCCTGACTACTTCAGATCCACAGAACTGTGTATGATGCCACTTTTCCTCTGGATTGACACCTGAAAATATTTACAACATTTTTGCAAAAGGAATGCCAGATCATCTTAGAGTGCTCACACATCAAGAGTAAGACAAAGCAGTTGATGTTGGACCATTAAACAGTACGTTTAATAAAATAAACAGTCTTGTTTCAATAGCCTGAAAAACGAAACTGATCAAAGATCCCTTCCCCAGAGTTACCCTATGCCAAGCCACAGAACACTGGCTGTTGCTGGAATCAAGTATTCTGCCAGAATCAGAAGTTCACCATCCAGAGGACTGAATACCCTCTGAACACATCTCTGAGTACGTCCTTCCTATGTGTGAGTAAATGCTTTTTTGAGAAATCAGAAGGGACAATTTAAAAGAAAACCAAACTAGGATCACTACAACTTTTTCTGCTTTTTAAACCCTAACCGAAAGGATTATCAAGTTCCATTTTCCCTGGATTTCCTGCGGACTGCAAAGTTCTTGTGGAATTCTTACCTCTTCCTTCAGAAAGTTTAGATTCATTAACACAAGTGCCCTTTCACCTAAGGATACACAATGCATAGAATACACACTCTCAAGAGTTTAAACCATCTAGTTTTAAACAAAGTTTCAAAAGATTCCTGTCACCATATCAATACTTGATCAGTGCTTATGAAACTTGAGCTTCCCCAAGAAGGCAACCTTTGAATCTCTAACTCAAAGCTTGAATAAATACCCTTTTTAAAAGAGTATCTTGAGAGTTCTTGATAAATAGGATAACAATAAACAAAGACACAGACACAGTTTTTGTACCCAATCCTCTTTGCAAGACATACTTAAAGCATTAGGGCTTTAACAATAGCTTTACCATCTCTAGTGTTTTGATGGTGCCATTCTATTTGCTCTGATTCTCTTCTCATGTTCTGCCAGTCAAGGACTTTACATTTTACACATCCAGACAAAATTTTGTTCTCAGTTACACGTGGTTGGCTCTAACAGGACCAGTAGTGCCTATGTGTGAACACACAGGTGCCTGGCTTTCACACAGCAGTCTGTGGGACCTGCAAGTAACAACCATCATCTGGAACTCTGCCCCCTCCAGTGGCAGCCAAAATGCTGACTCCAAGGGCACCTGCCAGTAAATCAGCTGGATCTGGAGTTTCTTAGGATATACCTGCTCCTATAAGAGACTTACAGACCACAATAGCCTTAAACACTGTTAAGATCACTAAAGGACTTTGCCCACTATGGCAGACTGTATAAAGAAGCAACTCCTCAACTGCGACCATGACACCTTCACCCCAAATTTGCCCCTGTGAATTCCTGGAAATATGGACAGCAAATTAAGCCACCTGATGGGGACCTGAGATAAGATAAAGGTGGTACTATTGTCCTAGTTATCTCAAGCCTAAGGAGAGGTAAACAAGATGGGGAGAAGAGTGTAACACTGCAAGGAATCCATGGAGAAGGCAAGCTCAGCAACTGTGCTGAAGGTCAGCTCTGACTGGAGGAGACCACAGTGCACTGACTCAAAAGAAGAGACACACTGGGCACAGGACATTCACACTCACATGCAGGCCTGACAGTATTTATCCTGGTGGGGCCCAACAGGCTCAACTACACAGGCATGAGAGCCAGCTGTCATGTCTTAAAAGGTGTCATAAACCACCAAAGACACCCAAAGCACCCCCAGATTTATTTCTGGGGCCTTCAGAGGATTGTACATGACACACGGTGTAGCAAAAGACAAGGCAAAACTCCACCCTGCAGGGGAGGTGCTTGGCCATGCCCATATAGACCTGAATGTGTATTAACCCATGAAACTTTATGTTTTGTGGGACCCTCACCACCAAAAAGGGTGAAGGACCGACAGAACGCTGATGCATCCACAAGGTGATTATCTTTCTACTTAATTTTTCTCTCTCTGCCTCTTCCCCCACCCTCTTTTCTATGTCTTTCTCTCTTTCTCACATTTTACTAAATCAAATATGCATTATTGATTTTGGCATATGATCTCATGTGCATGTTAATTTGGGTAGAAGCATCTCTCTAATAATCACAATAATCAGATCTTAACAGCTCTCCAGATGTGCAGTCACTCAGAAATTGTGACTGCAGCTATGGCAGCAAAAAGGTCTGTCACTGATACTCAGGAATGACTTACTAACCCAGGGAGCTGTGTGAGTTACCAGACCTTGAAAGGATGTGGCATCTGGGAACAGGGTTTAGTGGCAGTGCTGGGTTAATGCTTGGACTTGATGATCTTAAAGGTCTTTTCCATCTCAAATGAGTCTGTTATTCTACTTTTGTTAACACAGAATATAAGTGACTAATTAACCTGCTTTTCACCTCTAATATAAACAAAAGGAATAATGACCAGAGAACCATTTTCAAGTGGTTTTTAACTGAAAACACCAACGATGTACAGATGTTCTGAAATGACACAATTACAACTTCATTGTAAGAGCTGCTGCATTCAGAGAGTTCTGAAACTGTCATGAAATTAACAAGTACCTTATCTATACCCAAGGGTTCTCTTTTAAAGTTGTTAGAATTCTGCACTGAAATGTCACAGAAAATGATTAGAGGGAGGGGAATAGCTACAGTTTTGTCTGTTTGCATTAGGCCTTATGATCACTTTCATTACCATCTACAGGAAACCCACCCCTATTATCTCTTCCATAGCAACAGGGTTTCTTTCTAAATACAAAAACTGATTCTAAACAAACAGAAATCAGCAGGGAGGCTGAGACAGACAGAGCATACTACCCAAAGTGCTCCCTAGTTCTTGTAATGCCTTCAAAATAAGCAGCCTTAGTGTTTCTAATCAATTAAACATTGTTATCGATAGTCAAATTATTTGCACCTGCAAATCTCAAACCAGAATATAGTTTCATTGCATTTTTTCACCTAAAACACAATTATTTTTACATTTGTAACTTTAAAAAAGAAAAGCAGCAAAAGGAGAAAACTGTTTAACTTGGACACACAGATTTACTACTTATTTTTTTTTAATCCAGCTTATCTCCAGTTTATACTTCTGTCTACAAAGCAGACAGTTCACCTGAGACCTGGGCACATGGTTAACCTTCCTAACAGGAATCACTTCACCCAAATAAATACAAGGAGACCATTCATACCAGCAACACTGGTGTGAATCAGACCGTTGCACAATCAGATCATGCAGGATTGGCCCAGAACAGAGGAAGTGCAGACTACAAAGTTCAGCTGAGCTGAGCAGCTTCTACAGTTCACCGAAGAGCCAGGTTTCCACTCTTGTTAATTTGATTTGCATATAATAATTAAATTGCATTTTAATTAATCTGCTTTCTGTGCTGAAAGGCCAACATAGGGGGTGGGAAATAGCCACCTCCAGAAAGAAAGTAAAATAAGAGATGCAAGTGCTGTGACTGGAGAAACATTTATTCCAGCATATAATGCTCTCAGGCGCATGGTGTGATCTTTGGGATATCCAGAGCAGGGCCAGGAGTTGGACTCAATGATCCAACTTGGCATATTCTATGATTTATATTACCACAGCAACCAGGAATCCTATTCCCAAATGAAGCACGTGGAAAAAAAGGGAGGAAAAGGGTCACAACTATATAGCTATTTCACCTCAGACACTAGAAAATATGCTCATTTGCTAAAGTCTTAATCCCACACATACATATATACCCAATTTTATCACTGAAAGCATTTCAGTTTCTGTGAGACAATTTGCAAGTGGGTCTTTTTCAGTATAACAACTGAAAAAACTAATTAAACTAAAATTAATCCAGGTGTTCAGATTTCTATTTCCAAGGCTAAACTTAATATGAAGTCAGATCTATTAGTCACATCAGATATATTTGAAGGTTTAAGGCCATTACTTCAAGGAAAGTCTGGCCCTGATACAGCCAAATATTTAAGGATTCATAAATTGGCTTTGAAGTTAAAGTGACTGAAATAGTCATTATTCATGTCCTAGGAGGTAACAACCTTGCTGAATCAACACTTCTGCTTCTCATGTCTCATCTGATAGGAAACTGCTTTCATGTGGTCTCAAATATCTCGTAGAAATTAAAAAAAAAAAAAAAAAAAAAAAAAAAAGAGAGAGAGAGATCTATCAATTCCCCTATAAAAGACTTCCATACTTCTTGAGGCATTTCTCTTGAGCATTCCTTTACCACATCTAGGAAAAGACAGGGTTTAAACATTTAATGCAAAGGAAAACAGCGCCCCGGCACCGCTCAGGGGAGAGCTTCGAGAAGGTGGGAAAAGAGAATAAACTCCTTTCGCCCATCGCTGGGACTCCAGGCAGAGTGGGCACAGGGAGGAGCAGCGGGACTGGGGACACCCCAGGATAAACTCTAATTCCTGCCCACCCACCTCGAAACACCCACAAGGAAAAGGCGTTCGAGGAGGGAGACAGCGCACGCTGCAAACGACCCGGAGCTACCAAAGGAAAGGGAACACAGCGTGGCCAGGGATCTCCGCCGAAGGAGAAACGCAGGAAAACGGGAGAAAATCTGAAGCGCCCCGGGGCAAACCTACGCAAGAACACCCGGCTTTCCCTCAGCCTCGCCGCCCCGTGCTCCTTCCCTTCCTTCCCCTTTCCCTCCCCTCTCTCGCTGCCCCTCAGCCCGCGGCTGCGGCGGCGCCTCCCCGGCCCGGCCCGGTACCTGCTGGTGACCAGCACGGCGGGCGCCGCTCCGCGCTGCTCCATGGCCGCGGAGGAGATCCCGCCTCCCTGCCCTTCCCTTCCCGGGGCCGGACCGGCCGCCCTGCCGGATGTCAGCCACCGGCGGCTCCGGTGCAAAACGAGCCGGCGAAACAAAACGTCCGGCACGGGGAGGAAAAAAAAAAAAACGTACTTCGTAGTCGGCAGGATTCGAACCTGCGCGGGGAGACCCCAATGGATTTCTAGTCCATCGCCTTAACCACTCGGCCACGACTACACCGACGGGCGGTGGTTCCGCCGCGCCAACCCGACTAGCTCATCCCCGCGCTTCCTCTTCCTCCTCCCGCGGCCGAAACCCCCCCGAGCCTCGGAGCATCCCCGGCCTTCTCCTCCTCACGGGAAACAGCTCGCAGCATCTCCCTGCCCTGAAACAATGGGCACGGCGCTGCTTCCCCAGCCCCATCCCGAGGCAGCGCCAGCCGGGTGCAAGCACAGGCACCGCCAGGCTGTGCGCTCCGAAGTTCATTTTGGGGAAGCTGCTGGTCCTTCTGCTGCCCCTCCGGCACCCGCGGCCGGGCTGGGCAGCCCTGCTTTGTTTGGGTGTACCTGGGCGCTTGGTTATCCCACTTCTCTGCGCTGCTGTGCGGGGCTCCTGCCGGGATAAAAGCTTCTCACCGGGCGCAGCTTTGTGGAATCACGGAATTACAAAATCGTTACGGTTGGAAAAGACCTCTAAAATCATCGTTTACATCCACCATGTCCACCACTAGACCATAACTCTAAGTGCAGTATCCACATGTTTTTTTAAGCACTTCCAGAGACAATTCAACAACTCAGCCTATCCCAATGCCTGATCACCCTTTCAGTGAAGAATTTTTTTTCCCCTAATATCAAATTTAAACCTCTTTAAGTGCGACTCAAGGCTATGTCTTCATCTGTCACTTGTTATTTGGGAGAAGAGACCAATCCCCACCTGGCTGCACCCTGCTTTCAGGTGGTTGTAGAGAGTGATGAGGTTCCTCCTGAGCCTCCTTTTCTCCAGGTTAAACACCACCAGCTCCCTCAGCTGCCCCTCATCATATTTGTGCTCCAGTCCCTTCTCACAAGCTCTGTTGTCCTTCTCTGGACAGACAGAAACCACAGGTGATGCTAGGAAATATTATAAAAATTATAACAACCAGATGCTGACACTACATCAATGCAGCCAGCATCCAAACAGGCCCAGCACCTCAAGTGGGTGTGCAACAGTGTCCCCAGAGAGGAGCAGCCCTTCAAAGGGGACCTAGGGAGCAGATTGAGACTTTTCACCCCAGAAAGGAACAGCTGGAAGAGTTTGGGATCTGATTGAAATGTCAAAATCAAGAGAGGTCCAAAGTGGCAGACACAATAGTTGTTTGATGCTTGTGGTGAAACAAGAAATCTGGAACATGAAACCCACGAGTCAAAAAAAAA
Source organism: Erithacus rubecula (assembly GCF_903797595.1). NCBI lineage: Eukaryota > Metazoa > Chordata > Aves > Passeriformes > Muscicapidae > Erithacus > Erithacus rubecula. The sequence continues at coordinate 8,935,159 of NC_136685.1, read as the reverse complement.
ACCAAAGGGAGACTACATAGGTGGGGTTCCTTCCTAAATCCCCATTGTTTTCTCTCCCTGCCACTGCAAACCTTTTGTTAAGCAGAGTGTAAACACCACCACCCAGCTGCAGCCTTTCTGGCACAGGAGTTGCTGTTTCCAGAAGTACTGCAAGCCACCAGAAAGTGATTTTGGGACATGAATTGATCTCATGTGGCCTTTGAAGGGTTAAAAAGCCCTGGGGTGGAGTTTCTGAAGGCATATAGTGAATGGTTTTATGGCTAAACAAATTGCTTCTCTAATGGCATTTTTATCCCCATTTGACTTCCTGGATAATGCAATTTATTCAGATAGTAACAAGGAGTAAGCAGCTGGCAGTTTAAATAGAGCAGGACCTGAGTTCCTACTGAAGCTTGTCGTGCTCACTGAGCAGTGTTCTTCCAGATGTTGCCAAGTGCCTGTGAAGGTGCTTCAAAAGCTGGGGATTTTCCCCCAAACAGCAGTGTCTGCCTGGCCCCAGTAAGCAGCCACTCTTTGTCCTGGAGAGGTTTTGTGTACTCATGAAGAAGTCCAAGCACTGCATGTTTATCTGATTTCCTAACTAGTCTTACAATATATGATGTTTTTATAACTCTACAGCCTGTATCATTGTAATGTATGAATAAAACAAGTACCTCAGTGGTGCTGACCTCTGAAGTTGTGTAAATAATCTGCTGATTTTCCCATGAGATTAGGGCAGTGTTTTTGTTCAGATGATGACTGTGAAGAGTGAACCTCTGCATAAAAGGTGGACACAAATCAAACCTGTCAGGAGAAAACTAATATGCCAATAGAGCTGTCTGCAGGAGCTAAGCATCAACTTGCCTCTTTGAGAAGCAACTTCCCAGAATACCTGGAGTTTGATTCTCATGTTGCTTTGGATGCTACACAGAAAATTTCTTCCACTGAACCAATTTTTGACTCAATTATCCACCAGAAACCTGCAGGAGAAAGCCTATGGGAGAATGTGCAAAGAATATCTGAGAACCAATACCAGAAACAGTCATCATTTATAAATGTACATTTTCTTTTCTACTACTGGGGTTACCCTCAGCTGTTCCTCTCTCTTTCATGGTTGCTTTTGCCTCAGTTAAAATGTTTATGAGTGAAGAAAAGACAAAGAAAATCTCTGAAGTTTCAGGACTATTTTCTTTTGGATTTATGGCTTTTTTTACCTGCCTCTTAGCTCTGCACTACTGGCTGGTATGGTACATTGCTTGAATTATTTTTATACATTCTTTTTCTGATTTTTTTTTGCTTTCTTTCTGTGCCATCAACAAACTGAATCAGCATATTCATGCAATCCGTATTTACTAGTCTAATTTATGCACAGCCTCTGTAGCAAAATTCTTTAATTTATTTGCATAGAATTAGAATAGCCTAAATACAAATGCATGTTCTTTCACTGCAGGTATGTGTGGTACTGTACTAGACCCTCTGTGGTTTCTGCATAAAGGAGGCAAGGCCAGTGATGACTGCTCCAAGTGGGAGAAGATACTGGAAGAAAAGGTCAGGCTGACTTCAGTCAAAAGCCTGTGGAAGTGAAGGAAAAGAATGAGTGGGAGACAAGTAATTAAGCTCAATAGGAGGTTGAAGGAAGTTTTTTTGTCTTCAAGGTTTCTGAGCATTGGAAAGTGTCATGTAAGAGGAGCTCATGCTGAAAAACAGTATCATCCAGGAAGGCTGAGATGACAGCCCTCCCAACACAGAGGTAATGGAAAAGCCAGGTTTTAAACAAAGAGTTTATGGAGAAATGCATATAAACCTCTTTAACAAGAGGTGTAGCTGTTTCATGAGTCAAGTGGCTCTTTCTGGTTTTACTACCACCATTATAAAAAAATCTTTTAGCTATCATTTCACAGAAATAAAAGGAAAATTAGTTATTCTTAGAACTCAAAACTAGTAAAAAACCTAAAATTAAGTAAATCCCAACTGCACTACAATATCCTTATAAATTTCATTATTTCGAGGTACCTTTTTTTATTCAGCAGTATTTTTCTGCTGATCTGGGAGCACCTACTACATAACTATTTTATGGCCTGTGTCCTGAGCTGACTTCCTTAATAACCTTGTTTTTACACTGACATAGTCTAGGTTTCCACTTTACCCAGTGGCTTATCATTCTGTGCTATGAAACAAGAATATTTTCCCTCAAAGCTACAATATCCAGCACTGGCAGGGCTCTCAGAGCAGAGGGCTCCTGGAGGCTCAGCAGCAGCTGGAAAATGTGTTCATATAATTTCTGCCCACTTCTTTGTTCCCTTGCATGACCAATGTTTCTATTCTCCTCCTGCAATACCTCTCTGCTCTTCTAACCACTGACTACACACAGGAGCAGGAGCTGCAGGTGTTTCCTTCAACACAAGGGAAAACACTGAAAAATAGTGCAAAGGGGTTGAGGTGATTCTTGTGCTTGTGAGTCAGCTCTTACCAGCTGAGGTGGGCATCCCCTGCCACTCTGCAGGCTCTCTCATCAAACCTCTGCCCTGAAGCATCACAGATCAGGGAGACCCAGCTTTGAGCCTCCCTCCTAAATCCTGCTCCCAGACACTAAGCACAGCCCGTGGTGTGTGGGTATTACAGACCCAGTGAATGCCTCAGACACTGAGCACAGCCCGTGGTGTGTGGGTATTACAGACCCAGTGAATGCCTCAGACACTGAGCACAGCCCGTGGTGTGTGGGTATTACAGACCCAGTGAATGCTTCAGACACTGAGCACAGCCCGTGGTGTGTGGGTATTACAGACCCAGAGAGTGGCTCAGGCTCGGGGACAGCGCATCATTTTTGTTCGCTCCGGATCCGCTTCTCTGTCCACTAGAGAGCACTCAAATACCGCCTACAGACGCGGGATGGGCACGGTGCGGGTGCAATCCTCAGCTCTGTCCCATCGGGCTGATTTTGCATGCAGTAAAGTTCATTTTCTTCAGAGTATCTGGTAAACCATGGCAGCCAGTCTTTGGGAGCCCACTGCCCAGCTCCTGTCTCGCACCATTCACTCGCACTCACAATCCCACCAACTCCAGTGTAACCCTCAGCTCATGCTGAAAACCTGGCTCTGGGACCAGTTACACTGGGGTTTCTACAGAGCTGTAGTCAGTGAGACAACTGCAGTTAGGACTGATGTTTGTATTTACTTTTGATACACAGTTTACTCCCAATAGCTTTCACTGACACATAGCCCAGAGGGGTTTTCTCAGCCGCCTGCCTCAGCATGGATGTAAAATGTGTGGCATGAGAAGGGGGAAGAATCACCACCTGTGCTTGAGAACTCCTCACCAGCCATCTCCATCAGGCACTGAGAATCCACAAAGGGTTAAAGCAAGGAAGAAAAACCTCTCAGAGCCTGATAAAAGACTGAGTGATTTGTGGCTGCGGTCTGTTCATCCCGTTCGATGCAAACGGACTGCAGCCCTGCAGTTTAATCCCTCTCTGTTCTTCACAGGGGCAGGGGAGATGGAGGGTCTCCATCAGGGTCAAGGTGTGACCCCATGAACTCATCCCAGCGTCGTGTCTGTCTCTTGTACACTGAGCAGGGACCAGCTCTCCCAGCCCTGCATCTCTGCCTGGGTGTGATTCTTGGCAGCTCGTGGATTTGCTTTTCATCTCCCCCAAAGCAGCAGGAGAACAACAGTGAGTTTATAAGCCCAGAGGAAATTGTTCCATCAAGTTTTGAATCCCTGGCAGAGGACTCTAGCTGTAATCATGGCAGGATGAGGGGAAACCAGAGCTCTGCTTAGGGTATAGTAAATAAAATGCAAGGGCAGAGGAACATATTTAAAAATAAAATAAATCAGCTATGGAAACACGGTTTAAAAGCTGAACATGGAACCTTTTTCAGCCTTGATTTTTGTAGAAATGCAATATAATTTCATTACTGAAAAAGGCTGCACTGAAATTCCAGTGAGATGATCACTCACTTATCACTCCTAACACTATTTGTTTTCGGATGACAATTACAAAACCCAGATGTGAGCTACTAGGAGATTTTATATTATGACTGGGCTTCTCAGTGAGTTTCAAAGGTAGCCAAAATGGTAGATTTAAAGTTCACTCTTGTTATATGATGTGGTAAGGTTGTTGATAGCCTGTCATGGCAGTCTTTTAATCTACACACCTCCTAAACTTGGTATAGATTTATTCTGGAGAGAAGGGAGCAGAGTTATAGAGCTGTTATTCATTATTCCTCATGCTTTTCTCCCTGCTTTAAACATTTAACCTGTAATATGATGAGCCACATGTCAGGAATAATCTAGTAGAAACCATAGGTAATCCCTGCTGAAAGATAAGCCTGGCTCTTGACCTGCTGCAGCCCTGGAATTAAAATTCCATCTCTCTCTAGTTTGGGGGTGCTAGGTAAATCATGGATAAGTTTCATGGTAGCCAGTGAGGAAGAAAAGATGAGATTTCTTGGTTTGCCTCAGTTTAATAAAACCAAATCCTAAAATACAGAAAATTGTCTATATTATTCAAAAATCACATCTACAGTAGATAGATACAGTAAATTTGTCATTTCCCACCCCCCCCAAAAAAGAAAAAAAAAAAAAAAAAAAAAAAAAGAAACCATAGTTTCATAGTTTTCGGGTAGTTGAGTCTTTACATAGCAGCAATGGAAAGTATTTCCCCAGTCCAGAAAAACTGAAGGAACAGTGTTGGGCAGTCAATAACTGCACAAATTTACACCTAAACATGTTGCCAGGTTTTCCAAGTCCATCTTCACCACACACCTGACCAAAGCTGGTGCCCAAGAATTTTACCACCACTTCCCTCATTCCCATCAAATAAGCTCAGGGGGTGTTTATGTTTGTGCTAAGTTATTTAGTTGGAGATGAGCAAGACCCCAAGGTCTGCTTGGTTTTGGTGCTGGCTGCTGGTTGCTCATTACCTGTGTGAAAGTGTGGAAGTGAGTCCCTTTGCACAGATTCCTGACTGTAAAGGCTGAGAGTGATGGAGACCCAGGCTTCTCTGCTGAACTGCCCACCAGAGCACAGTGTGAAACATCCGGGTTAGAGCTGGCCAGGTTTTGTTCCTGGATTTCCTTTTAAAATTAGGAAAGCTTTCAGGGTCATTGTTGGAACAATTCCTCCGTTTTATGAGTGATTCTGGACCTGACTGAAATTCTCCCCAAAAGGAAAAATTTCAACTTTTGGAATTAGCAAGAAAATGAGAAGGGGCTGGGAGGTGAAGGAGCATTACTATGTTATTTTTCAGCACCTTTTCCTAAAAAGGTGTGTGCAACTGCTCTGTCTGTTGCTCCATGTATCTGCCAGTCTCTGTGGCTGCTCCCCAGTGAAAAACACTGCAGTAACCCAATGACCCATTTTAACCAAACACAACAGACGAAGAAAGGGCTGGACAACTTTCAGCTCCTTCAACCCTTGTAAAACCTGGCAGCTCAGTAGGTGAGAGGCCAGGATTTATGTGCCTCTAAGGGAAAAGCTGAGGCATAAACTCAGCAGATACCTGTTTGATTTGGCTCACCAGTTGCTTCTCATATGCCTCCAGTGTGTGATGGAAATAAAAGGGAAGTACAATGCACGTTTTTTGGTAAACTGAGTTGCATTGGTTCTGCCATATTTTTTTCAGTCCAAGATAGCTAATTTGGCAGATGCCATGAGAGCCATTTCAATGGCCTAACTTTTTCTAGGTGACAGTAAGCCAGGATAGAGTGACCCAGTTATCCAAGGATATCTGCAAGATGCCTCAGTCTCACAGCACAATCAGTACAACCCATCTCATCAACCAATCATTCACACACTGCTGTGGTAGGAAGGTGAACATCTTTCCAGGTAATTGCTGTTTCTTTCAGGAACTGAGTTTAGCTCACAGATGTTTTACAACAGGCTTTTTAAGTCAGATGCTATGAATGTTACTTAGAAAGTGGCTAACAGATTCTGGGTTTCACCAGGTCATGGACATGGGTATTTAAATTCATGTTTTTTAATGAAGATATTTGTGGCTGCAATTGTGAAGGTGCTTTGAAGCAGTAACTACTTACCTATCTAGTGTCACACAGTGAAATTATTCTTGCTTCAAATTAGATTTTGACCTGCTCAGCATCTTGCTCTATGCTGATCTGGTAGACTGGCTTTGTAGTCAATGGACAAAAGGAAAAATTCTGGTCCGATGAGTGGCACAGCTGATGTGTGTCTAACAAACCTCATTTTGTAGATCAAGTAAAATGAATCTACTCTGAATACTTCTTCATCACATTCCTCTAAAACAGTGAATATTAAAATGGCACTATATGGGTGCTGGAGATTTTAGAGAAAGGTGGGTGATTGTGCTTCAGAAAGACAGAGGGAAAAACATCCCCAGAGAGAGATGCAGACATTTATGGTACAGTGTGTAGCAATCATTTTGGATATTTTTCTCATGAGTCAAGTTTTCAGCTTTCTGTAGTGCAAGAAGAAACCACCACCTGGTGAGAGAAACAATCAGCCTGAGGGGAATGGAAATGAAGTCTCCTTGGGAGACCACATTGTTCAAGCTGGTCCTACAGCCAGCTGTTTTCATTCCTGCTTCATATGATGGAGCCTAAGCTGGAATCAGTCACATGTGTGTTCAAAGCTACAATTACAAAACCAGAATGGTTATTGCTACCCGAGCATTACAGTCAGGGGAAGTGGTCTGGGCAGTGCTGAGTTGGGGAGTAAAAAGGGAAATGCAGGAATTGAGGAAAATCTGTTTGCATGGAAGGTGCTCTTCCTTCCTGACACTACACCAGGAACATCCATTCCATTCCTTTGTAAATACACCTTTAGTATTTCCTTAATTCTTTTCTCAAGCTGCCCACAACAGCAGTCAGGGACCTGTTGCAAAGAGAGGGATAAACTGAGATGGGAAGGAGTGTGGCTGTCCCAGAGTCCCAGACAGCTCTGGCTGAGGTCCCTTCCCAAGGCAGTGTTCTTCATTGTTCTTGCTGCCAGCTTAGCTCCCCACCAAATGCCAAAGACAGACCTTTGTTCCAACAAGAAAAGCCACTGTTTCTTGGCTGGCTAAGGTTCAGTCCAGCCATGCTGGAATAAGCTTTTGAAGGAATGAAGGCAAGGCCACAGACAATCCTGTCAATGACCTAGGTTTTATACACACCAGCCCATCAGGTACCCTGACCTGATCTCCAGAGTCTCCAGCATTTCATTTACCCAAGTAAATTAAATTGTGCCAGGGAGCCAGGTCAGCACTGTCACAGAGTTAAGAGGGTCTCTGGTGTGTTTTTGGACTCAGACTCTGATGAGGAGTTCCTGGGGCAGTTCAGTTGTTAGCACAGGCTGAGGACCTTTCTCAGCTCCCAGCTTGTACATGACCATCAGTCTGGGAGATGGTGGGAGTTTATCCATGTGGACATGGGCTGATCCACAGTATCTGACCTTGGTACCAGTGAGTGTTCCTATGAAATTTAATGTACGTGTACAGAGGTAGCCCAAGTAGTTACCTCTACTTGCACAATTATGTCTACCTGAAGAGCTCATGAGTCTTTATGTTCACAACCTGTCTTATAAATATTGTATCCACAAGCCATTCCTGTACAGAGGAAAAAAATACAGAGAAGGTTCAGAGGAAAAAGCTACAGAGAAAATTCAGATCTAGGTTCACTTGCAGTTTCCATACCATTAATTCATTAAGGCCCAGGACAACCTTTAACTGTCCCTGTACCTCTGACTCTTATAAAAACTGTCAGCCAAGAGTAAATCTGCATGCAGGATGAGGCCCTACACAAAGGACAGAGTCAGAATTTAACACCTCCATATTCCAAGTGTGAAGTGCTGGCTAGCAAATCAGCCACTGCCCTACCAAAAATAATTTAATTTTGTTTTATACAGGACCCGGTCATATTAAGTCATTTTGAGCTGCACTTTTCTTCTGGACACAGATGAAAGAGCCCAAAATGGCATATTTTGACTTACTAACTCAGTGAGATCAATGTGTGAACCACAGAAATAGGCAGAGCTCCCTGTACATTGCTGAACCAACCCACACACAGTGCTGTGCTCTTCAGGGGTTTCTTCAGTAACAAAACCCCATCTTATTTATTTTTTTCCTGCTAAATTCTGATGATCTCATAAGATCATGTGCACAGGTGCTAAAATAGATACCTGGGGTTTCTCTGCAGGATACTTGGGACACCACTGTAGATTCACACAATCCTTTAAGTTGGAAAAGTTGTAGAGACATCATGGTCAATGAGGCAGAAGGTTAGAATGCACTCCTCTTTTCTGAGGTAGAAGCTGGGGGTCTGGATGTCTCAGGTAGCACCATATATTCACATCAAACAATCTGATTCTGCCTCAGGTGCCTGAACCTGTGCATAAGTGTTCTGATGTGTAAGGACAAAGCAAAGCAAGCATGTCACATTAAATACAAATTATAGAATCACCAAAAGGCCTGGGTTGGAAGGGACCTTAAATATCATCTTGCCACTCCCCTACTGTCATGGGCAGGGACACTTTTCCACTAGATCAGGTTGCTCAGGGCCACATCCAAATGACCTTGTACACTTCCAGGGATAGGACATCCACAGCTTCTCTGAGCAGCCTGTGGCTGTGCCTCACAACCTCTCAACAAATAATTTCTTCCTATCATCCAATCTAAATCTCTCCTCTTTTAGTTTAAGACTGTTCCCCCTTGTCCTATCACTGTGTGCCTGTATAAAAATATTGCTCTGCTTCTTTTCTGTGAGCCCCTTTAAACACTGTAAGGCTGCAGTGAGCTCTCCCTGGAGCCTTCTCCAGCCTGAAGAGCCCCAGCTCCCTCAGCCTGCCTCCACAGGAGAGGTGCCTCACCCCTGGGGTCATCTTTGTGTCCTACTATAAATAACAGGTCCATGCCTTTCTTGCTGAGGCATAAACAGATGCTACCCAAATACTGATGTCAGTACAGCCCACACCAGCTTGTCTGCAAAGAGCTGAGAGAGGCAGCTGTGAACACACAGCACTATGATGTGTTAGGAAACCAAGGTCATCCCTAACTGGGCACCAGACATCACACACTGATGTGTGTCAGTGGCTCCATCCATGCAACTGTCCCTGTCCAGAGGCATGCCTTTAACTTTAGTGGGAGAACTAAATAAATGTGTGGGGGCTGCAGGATGTAATACATTGCATATATCTCCTTCTATTGCATTTGCCAATGGAAAGATATATAGGCAGAAAGCTTGTTCTAAGTTACACCTTAAAACTTTGCAAAGGACCCTTCCTTAAGCAAGATGTGATTTGTATTTGTCTTTGTATTAACTTTGAGACAGAGACTCAAATGTGAAATAAGATGGAACTTCACCTGATATACCCATAGTAAAGATTTTAACATTGGATCCCGCAACTCACACTCAGATCTAATGTCTAATGCACAGCACAGAAAAAAAAGAAGTGTGCCCACAAAATGTGTTCCCATTTGCAGCCAGATTTCCCTCTCCCTCCTTTTTACACAGGGCACCCTTGTACTGAGCTGCTGTATGTGTATTTCACAGCCTACACGGAGAGGAACCAGAGTGGGTGCCTTCCAAACTGCTAGTGCCTTCCACATTCCACCTGTGCCTCGGGAAGCACACGGAGCCCCAGTGCTATAAACCCCTTTTCCAGGAGATGGTGCTCCTGCCCCGGGAGAGCCTTCCCAGCGCTCGCACGCTCCCGATGATGCTCGGTCCCTTCCCAGCCACCCGGCCCCTCTGCCCAGCTGGGACGGGGTCACTCTGGGGGATGGGGTCCTCTCTGAGCTCCTCATGCTGCTCAGCAGCTGAAGGAGAAAGGCCCACGGCATGAATTTCTGTTTATGAAACAAAAAGTTGGAAAAGGCGAGATGGAGAAGGAAAGCAGAAATTGTGGGGTTAAAATGCAGAACTGGGTAGGAGAACAGAAGGTGCCAGTGGTAAGAATTAGTTTGTGAGCTGCTTAGTTTGTCCCATGGTGTGTGCTGGTGTCTGTGGAGCCTTTCAGGTGAGAGTCATCTCTCCTATCAGCCCAAATCCCACATCTGTCATGGAAGGGCATGCTGCCCTGCCAGGGGCATCAGGGACAATCTTTGATGGAAGTGCTGCAGGCCATGCAGAGCTGCAATCAAACACGACCTTTTCCCCCACCCACACACCCACCTTCCTCCATTCCTTCTCCTCCTCACAGCCCAGCACAGCAGCAGCCACAGAGGAGTGAAGGGAGGGAGGAATGCTGGGCTGGAGCTGAGGGGTGGCAGGTCTTCTCTGCTGACCCCCAGGGCTTGTTGGTGACCCCAGAACTGTCCAGGAAACCAGATTTGCCAGAGTTTAGTTCCATTTGTCAGGTCTGTGACAGAAAATAAAAGCAAGGGATTAGAGCACTGAAGTGAATGAGAGAGAAAAGGTAACAACAATACAAAAGGATGGGAAAATAACTTAAAGGCAAAAAGAAAACACCTTGTTTCCATGTTCATAGTGGTGAGCAGCTGCATCCAGAAAGTCGAGTGAGATAACTGAGTTTTTATTAGAGTTATTACCAATAACTGGATTTGCTGGTAAGACTTTGAATTGCTATGGAAAGCAAAGAACTTGGTTTTTGGATGGAGAAATTCTGTCTCAAGTGGCAGAAAATTGAGCTTGACATAACAGTCATGAGCAGCACTGCCTGGGCAGGGATAGGGAGAAGGCAGAGAAGAAACCTCCTAGGAGTAGTTGGTAACTAGAAAGATCAGGGTGAGGTACTCTGTTCCTTTTCTGGCCTTGCCTTGGGTATCTGCTTCACATACTCTCCCAGCCAGTTCTCCCCTTCTCTCCCCTGATGCCTACAAATCTGAAGAGCCTTCACAGAGGGACTGGGAGCTGGAGGACAAGAATATGAGGAGGAGCACAGTGATGAGTGAAAATAAGACTGAGGGGAGATCAAAGGATTTAATACATAAGAATAAGGAATCAATAAGCAGAGGTTGAGGAGAGCTGTAGGACAGTGCTTCCCCTTGTAACACCTCACTTGTTCATCCAAGGGTGGGGAGAAGGCAGCTGATGGCTTTCTTGACCTCTGTGACAGCTGTCTCAGCTGGGCTCTCTGTTAATGCTGTAGGAGTTTTTCTGCAGGTACTGCTCTCTCTCCAGGAACTAGTAATGGGAAGAAGGTGGTTAGTTAGGCTGAAAAGGACCCTAGCGTGAAGGGAAGTGAATCCCACCCCTTCCAACCAGACACTGGCCTAGACTTCCACCGTGAGGACACTTGGGGTGAGCCATCACCATGATCCAGAATCTGTGCTTGGAGCACTGGCAAATTACTTGCTGATTCTGCACTTTTCAAAAAGCAGAGTCAGCTTTTTTTTTTCTTCTTTTTTTTTTTTTTTTTTCTTAATTGACTGAGCACTCAGTTGCATTTTGACTCACTATTTTCAGGTGGCTTATGCCAGACCCTGTCGACCAGATGCTGAATAGGACAATTTCCCCTGAGGGGATTTTGGAAAGCCTTTTTCAAGAAGCTTTTTTGTTTCCAAAAGGATTGAACTCTCCACAAAGCATTTCCTGTCCCCTAGCTAGAGCACAGTGCTCAAATAGAAAGTGATGTGAGACAAGCACATCTTTAGGCAGCCAGACTGAGCTGAAGTCTGGTCTCTGGCCTGAAGCAAAGCAGCCTACAGGGTCCTTGAATCCATCTGATGTTTCATGCATGGAGTTTGTACCTTGATTTGTCTTATCTTCTCTGGCTATCCCTGAGCAGACAATCAGAAAGAATTCAGCTTGGCTTTAGTTTAAGTAAGTTTTGGAAGGAGTTGCTGGAAGATTTGGAAAGAAAACGATGCTGTTGCTTAGCTACTTGCTGAGCTGGCCCTGCTGTCACTTGCAGCCATCTCGCTAGAAGGCATTTGTTAAGTGGAGCCCCAAGAGGCTTCCTGTGTGGTCACTACATGAAAACACACTCTTCCAAATAGCCACTGGCATCAATAGTCTGATCACTGAACTTGCTCAGGACTCGAAAAGCTGGTGGAGCCCCACTGGCTCAGCTAACAGAAACAGCTGCAAACACCTCCAGTTTTGAAATGTGGAGGGGTTTTGTCACTGCAACTTGTTTCTATTCCATCAGAAAGGGCTGATGACAGGGAAGGTGAGGTGGAGGGGCAGAGTCCTTGACTCATGGCTGAGATATGAGCACATTCCTTGAGGATTTCTCTTCTGCCTCAGTTTCCTACTTTGATAAGTGGTCTTTCATGCCTGGTGGGGTTCTAATTAAATCAAATTCATCCCTGTGCTGAAGAGCATCATTGGAGCAGCCCTTCAGGGGATGGGGTCTTGCCCACAGCTGTACAAGAGGAGGTAACCATGGTAGGGTGATTCACCTTGACTGGGACTCAACCCCTGTGCATGAAAATGATTCAGTGCTCCACACACAAAGTCCCCAACCACCATGGACAATGCATGAGGGCAAGTAGGGCACTGATGGGCACAAAAATAGGGAGTGGAAGAAGGGGGACTACAATAGAGGGGACAAGCCCAAGTGTCAGCCAGACAGAAATTATTCCTTCCTGATCCTGAAGCAATCATCATCCAAAAAATGTTGCCAGTAAGAAAACTGGCTTAGGAAGAAGACTCTCCCCTTCTTTCCAGAAACCTGACCAGAAGGGTGTAGTGGTCAAGGAGAAGAGAGACTGCAGTGGGACATGCTGCAAGCTGTTTCAGGAGTCAGGATTCCTCCTGGGCATACAGCCATTGGCTTCATGTTAGTTGGGATTGGTTCTTAGGGAAAAAATTAGAGGCAAATGTGGCCCTTCATCTTAGGTTTTGGCCCACTCCTGGTTTAATACTTGGTGAGCAGGGTGTCAGGACAGTCTCAAAACTGTGTTTTTCAGCCCATTATAGAGATACCCAGAGGATTTTAAAGTGGAAGAGCAAAGAGAGAGGGAGCAAGTGAGCAGGGCTGGAGCCAGCATCACCAGGTTGGTTGAGGGGCCCCATGGGCAGGAGCACATCACTGTGCCCACAGCACTGGGGAGTGCCCTCAGGAGGAACTAGTCTATTTGCTGGTGAAGCTGAACGGACATAAAATCTCCCTCAGTTATGTGGGTGTTTTTTTCTGTATAAACTTGCTAATTGAGTTGTAAAATAAAACTGCAGCCTTTCCTCTCCAATTTCTGCTGCTGCAGCAGTGTGCTAATTTGGGTTTGGAAGGGGGCTGGTAGAAGGTGGCTTTTTGCCAGCATGAAATTATGCACAAAAGTTTTGCAGTGGGAGAGAAGGGAACCCATCCCCAGCACAGGGAAGGACTGGGGGCAGGAGCTGCTGTGCTGCTGCACAGGGATCAGGAGGCTTGGGAAGGTCCTGCAGCTGGCCTGGGCTGGGCTGATGGAAATTCAAGAAAGCCCAAAAGGGTTTAAATGAGGCTGCAATGGAGAACAGATGGGAAAGTCAGTGCTTGTGCATCTCGATAGATGCTGTGTGGTTGAGAGGATGAGCTTTGGGATTTCACATCTATCCTCCAGCTCGGAGGATTTGCTGCTTGGTTTGGTGTACCTGTGTGTAGGGTGTGTGTGTGTGTGTGTGTGTTTGTGTGTGTACCTGTGTGTGTGTATGTGTGTGTTCATGTGCCTTCTGGTGCAGGCATGTGCTCCTGGTGCTCACAGATGTGTGTCCATGTCACTGGGGCTCTGTGGGGTGTGTGTGCCTGTGTCTGGGTCTCCATACAGACAGGGAGCACAGGGATCTGGCTCTTGTCACCCAGCAGCACAAGGCTCTGTCATGGGTACAGCTGCACACAGGGACAAGGATGCTGTGCTGCAAACTCATGCACAGGAACCCATTGCTCCACTCTGCCAGCTCACAGCAGGCAGGGATTTGGCCCTGGTGCTCATAGTTCTCTGAGGACTGGTCTGTGGGCAAAAAAAGTTGTGGGGGAAGAACAAATAGGAGGCACAGCTGTCTGTTGAATAAATATAGTTTTTATTTTTGAAAGATACACATAAAAAATGAGTAATAGTGACAGTTCCCGTTCCAGGGAATTTGGTGAAGCTTGGGGTTCCACATGTGTGGCAGGTACCTGCACCCCAGCCTGCAGGAGGATGTACAGACTTTGGGGCCAAAGGCTAAGTCCACACTCACCATTTTGTACCTTTTACTGTTCCAATAAAACTGACTGTGTGAAATGGCAGGATGCTCCACATACCATTGCAAGAAGCCCAGAGGTTTATGGATAGACTTGTCGGCCCATTCAACAGTCCTTCCCACCCCATCATCCTTCCATCCTTTTGCTGACCCTTTTGATCCCTTCCTTGGGCAGCACTGGGAAAGGAGTGCTGCCATACACTGCAGTGGGAGAATCAGGAGCACAGTTTGGAGCCTGGCATTGCTCATTGAGGACTGGACAGTGCTTTTCAGCCTTCCCATTTTAGGGAAGGGATGCCCTGAGCACTGAGCCCGCTATGTTCTGGTTCTGGGAGGGCTCCCGAGTGGAGTCTCAGCACCCTGGCCAGGGGAGAGAGAGGCCTCGGGGCTGGGAGGTCTTGTCAGATGGTTTTTAAAAATGACCTTTAGTATCTGAGCAGCATCAGGCTGGATTGAATAAGGGACTGACAGAAGAATAACAGCAAATGAAGCCTTGCTCTGCCAGCCCTTCCTCTGCCTCCTGCCCCAGCTGGGGGGTCACTGACTGCTGGGGGTGGTGTGTGCAAGGCCCCGTGTGAACACAGGGCTGAGTGTGCAAATGCCACCCAAGCCATGCCAACTCTGTACAGGCTGTGCAAGCTCTGTGCAAAGGCTGTGAGAACTCTGCCAGTGCTCTGCAAGGTGTGCAAACGGCTTCAGGCCACCCAGCACTGCACGGACAGGAATTTCTCGGGATGGGGTTTTCTTGGGATGGTGTCCTGGGAGTGGCGTCCGTGTCTCTGCAGTGTGTGTGTACATACCGAGCAAAGCCGCTGGTTGGCATTAGAAACCCGCTTGCGATACTGTGACAAGACACCTGCAAAGTTACAGCAGAAAGAAATCCAAGAGGTTGCAGTGACAAATGCTCGTGAGAAGCGATTGTTTCGGGGGGAGAAGGAAAGAAAAAAGCCATGTTTGTTTTGGCGAAACACCTACATTCCTTCAAATAAATCATCGCAGCGCTTGTTTTTGTATTTGCGGAGAAATCGCAACAGACATAACCAGGGACTTAAGAGACTTGAAATAACATCCTAGTAAATACCCCACTTTGTTATTTTAATCGAGACCCAAGGAAACATCTGAATTTTACCAAGGAAACCCTCCGTGCGAGGGAAAACATCAGCCCGCAGCCCGGCCGGGTCTTTGTTTGGCTCCGGTGTGGGGCTCCCGAGGCGGCATTACCGGGGCCGTGGAGGCTCGGGCAGCCCGGGGCAGCTCGGAGCGCTGCGGGGGGAGCCTGGGCCCGGGGCCGGCCCAGAACGGGGCGCTCCGGCTCCCCCGGCCCGGCCCCGCCGCCAGCATCACCCCGCGGGCCAGTGTCGGGGAAAAGGGGTCTGAAACAGAGGGTGGTGGTTCCTCCGCTCGAAACAGAGCCGGGACTGCCCCATCTCCAGTGTGGGACCGGGCCCCCGCCCCAGTACGGGGCTGTGGGTGACCCGTATCAATACGGGGTGAAGTTTCCCGGTCCAGTCTTCAGTGGGGGGTTCCCCGCTCCGAAATACGACCCCTGCAAACAGAGGTGGTGATGGAACCCCAACCTCTCGCCATCCCGAACTGGGGTCGCCTTCCAAAGACAAACACAACCCCATCCCACCCCACAGTTAGGTTGGGGTGATGCTTTGGGTTGTGGTACCCCGCCAAATGAGGGGTGCGGGTCCCCCCACAGGGGATGGGCTGAAGCCTTGAGGGATCTCTCACCTGCCGGGAGCCCCGGGGCGGGATCCGGTGGAGGCTCCGGGGGTCTCTCACCTGGCAGCGGAGGCGGGGCGAGCTCCGAAGGGGGTCTGGGGGCTCTCTCAGGCGGGACGAGGTCCAAGAGGCGGTCCGGGGGGTCCCTCACCTTCCAGGGCGAGGTCTAAGAGGGTGTCCGGAGATCCCTCACCTGCTGGGGCGAGGTCCGAGGGGGGTGCGGGGGTCCCTCACCTGGCAGGTTGAGGTCCAAGGCGGGGTGCGGGGGTCCCTCACCTGCCGGGGCACGGTCCAAGGGAGGCTCTGGTTGTCTCTCACCTACAGAGGTTCTCTCCAAGGGGGGAGGTCCGGGCGTCTCTCACCTGCCGGGTCTCAGCCCAGTGTGGTCCGGACTCTCTCACCTGCCGGGGCTCGCTCCAATGTGGTCCGGCTGTCCCTCACCTGCCGGGGCTCGGTCCGAGGGAGGTTCGGGTATTCTCTCACCTGCCGGGGCTCGGTCCGAGGCGGGGGTCCGGCTGTCCCTCACCTGCCGGGGCTCGGTCCAATGTGGTCCGGTTGTCCCTCACTTGGCGGGGCTCGGTCCGAGGGAGGTTCGGGTATTCTCTCACCTGCCGGGGCTCGCTCCAATGTGGTCCGGCTGTCCCTCACCTGCCGGGGCTCGGTCCGAGGCAGGGTTCCGGTATTCTCTCACCTGCCGGGGCTCGGTCCAATGGGGTCCGGGTGTCCCTCACCTGCCGGGCGGGCGGCGCTCCGCGGGGCGCGGCGGCGGCCGGCAGGGGGCGCTCCCGAGCGCGGCGGCCGGGCCCGCTGTGGCGGCGGCGGCGGCGGCGGCGGCGAAGACGATGTTCAAAAGCGGCGGGGAGCGGCGGCGGCAGCAGCTCCGCGCCGAGCCCCGGGCCGCCGCCATGCGCCTCCGCGCCGCCGCCGCCGCCCTCTGCCTCTGCCTGCTGGGCGCCTGCCGCCTCCGCCGCGGGCTGGAGGCCGCCGCCGTGCGCGGCCCGGCTGCGGCCGCTCCCCAGCGACCCTCGGCAGCCGCGCCTTCCTCCGCCTCCTCCTCCTCCGCCGCCGCCGCCTCCCCCTTCTCCTCCCCGCCGCGGAGGGACGGGGCTCTCCGCAACGGCACGGTGGTGCCGCATCATTACATGGTGGCCCTGTACCAGCGCCTGGCCGCCCGCCGCGCCCCCGGCCGCCGCGCCGACACCGTGACGGGCTTCGCGGAGCGGGCGCGCAGCGGTGAGTGCGGGGAGCAGCGGCCGCCCCGCCGGGACCCCGCCGTCGGGCCGGGAGAAGCCGGAGCTTGGGCTTCGGAATGGGCTCGGGGATGAGGATGGGGCTTGGAGACGGTGCTGTGCACGGGTGTGGGGATCGGGCTCCTGTGTGGACGTGAGGATGGGTACACGGGGTTGTGCATCACTCTGAGCGTGAGTTTGGGGGCTTGATGGCGCACGGAGAGGATGCTCGCATGTTGGTCCTAGCACGGGGCTGTGCCTGGGATAGGACTGTGCGCTGGCTGGGGAATGGGGTTGTGCGTTGGTTTCCGCACGGGATGATAGCGGGGATCGAGCTTCACGGGATAGGGGCTGCGCATCCCGGGTGTTTAACGGGAATGGAGCCGTGAGCGCATCTGAGCGCGGGAGCGGGGGCGAGGACAGGCTGGCAGTGGGGTTGTGCGTGAGCATACGGTTGGGAGGGTGACGATGGGGACAGCAAAAGGTTCGTGCCTGGCACCGGTGAGGGGGTTTGCCGACGGAGATGAGCGTGGCGCAGAGCGGGGCTCTGGGGCGGCGATGGGGTTGCACACGCAGTCCATATCAAGGATGACGCTCGGTGCTGGGGATGCGGTTCGGGACGGGCTGCGCGGTGCAGCCGGGACGGGGTGAGCGGCGGTGCGGGCGGCTCTGGCACCTCCCGCCACCTGATGCGGGCCGGGCTGTGCGGCGCAGCTTGGGAGCAGCTTCTCGGCGCGGCATCCCCCGTCCTGCCAGAGCCTTTGCAGCCCGAAAAGCTCCGCGGGGAACCGCGACGGGCCATGCCGGGCCACGGAGGGAGCGCAGCCGCGGTGCCCCGGCGGGCGCTCGGCGATGCGGAGCGACTCCCGCTAACGCCGCCGGTATCGCGGTCCCCTTCTCCCTCTTCGCCCTCTTTTGCCCTCTTCATACCCACGAATCTAGTAATAATAGTAACAGTATTAATAAAACGCATATTCGCGCCTAACGATATACCTTTAACAAATCACTGTAAATATGTACTTCGCGCCCTGCCGGCCAAGTTCGCTCGGCTGGGGGAAGAAAAATAATACATTCCCCATGGAATAAAATGAAAACGCAAACTGAAAAGCAGCGGCAGTCGCATCTCGTGCCTGTCGCCGGCTGCCTCGTGGTGGGAGAGCCCCCCAACCCCATTCCCACAGCCAGAAGGAGCCGTATCCTGCCGGCAGCCCTTGCGGGAGGAGGTTTACTGGAAACTGATGGGGAAACGTCGGGGAAACGAGGCAGGACCGGGAGGAGGATGCTCCAGTAGGAGAATGGGCAATGCTCGACTTGTGAGAGCCGGGCAAAACTGAGAACAGGTCCTGGGAAGTTTCATCGCAAAACGAAACCAGATGAACTCTTCAAAGGGATCTGCTTATCTGTTCTTATCTGTTTCTCGTAGGAATTTTAGATCTGCTTTTCAAATAGTAATTTTAATAACTGTAACGAATAATAATACTGCTGTTAATGATAATAGCAGCAGCAGCAAACGACAGGGAGGAGAAGCTTTCCCCGGGGCAGGCAGTGCAGGCTGCACCCAGGGCGCTGCGGGCGGGGTGTCCGGCAGGGCTGTGTCGGGCAGGGCTCTGCCGGCAGCGGGTCGGGGCGCTCCGGGCACAGTAGAGATATTTGCAGCATGCCCAGGTCAGGTTTCTCGTTAACGAGGGAGAAAACAAAAAATAACCCTGCCAGAAGTCAATTAATCTCTTCTTCCCAGCTCCACCTCCTCTAGTGTTTCTTTTTTAAACTCACATCGAGTAAATTTATTCAGTGCCAGAAACTGCATGAATCTGTGTCAGGTCTTTGGATCCACTAAAAATAGTGACAAACTGAGGCTGGGCTCACCTTCAGCTGCTGTGGGTGCTTCTGTCAGACCTGTGTGCCTGTGCCTATCTGCGAGAGGGAAGGGGAATTTTTAACAGCGTGTTAAAAGTGTGTGACACTTGGGGCAACCTGCTGATAGGGGATGGTAATGTGCCGCACAGGTTCAGGTGTGTCTTCTGTGCCAAAACAGAATAGTGGTGCGTCTGGGGTTACTGGAACACCTGGGAGGAGGCAGAGAAGCCTCCTCAGGATGTGGAGAAGAGTGCTGATGAAAAGCCACTTGTTTGAATTGATTCCTTCCTCCCTCTGCATCTCCTTCTCCCTCTGCACCTTCTGCTCCCCATTTGTTTTTGGTGCCCCCAGCCAGCGCGATGCTCCTGGGTGCAGGACACACAGCCTGTGTCCCGCTGGGATGCTCAGGGAGCCGCGTTGCACAGCGAGATCTCCCCCATTACCAAGCAGCCCTTGCACCTCCCTAATGAGAGCTTTGCTTTGGCTGGCTGACATTTAAATATTTTTTCCTTTTATTTTTCTTTTGCGTTATCTGTTCCAGATGCCTCGCCATCCGCCCTGGAGCAGCGGTACCTCTTTGACATCTCCAGCCTGCCCGAGGCCGAGGAGGTGACGGGCGCAGAGCTGCGGATCCTGCGCTCGCTCCCGGAGAACCGGAGCCTGGCCCGGTCCCCCGAGGGCACCTTCCACCACCTGCTGCTCGCCACCTGCCCCGGCCGGGAGGGCGAGCAGCCCCGGCTGCTGGACTCCAGGGCTGCGGACGTTTGGGACGCGGGCTCCTCCCGATGGGAGGTGTTCGATGTGTGGGAGGCCTTGCGGGCTCCGAGGCAGGGCTCTCTCTCGGGAAAGGCGCTGTGCTTCCAGCTGCGGATGGTGTCGGATCGCTCGGGGCAGCTGCTGCCGCCCCGGCAGCTCGGCTTCGGCAAACCGCGGCCGCAGCCCCACGAGCGCGCCCTGCTCGTGGCCTTCTCCCGCACCCAGAGGAAGGAGAACCTCTTCAAGGAGATCCGGGATAAGATCAAGGCTCTGGGCAGCCCCCCCTTCCTGGAGCCCCCCGACCCCGGGCAGGAGGCGTATGCCAAGCGCAGGAAGAGGAGGACCACCATCGCCGCCCGCTCTGGGGGCAGGGGCCACGGCAAGAAGGCGAAGACTCGCTGCAGCAGGAAGCCCCTGCACGTGAACTTCAAGGAGCTGGGCTGGGATGACTGGATAATCGCCCCCCTGGATTACGAGGCCTATCACTGCGAGGGGGTCTGCGACTTCCCGCTGCGCTCCCACCTGGAGCCCACCAACCACGCCATCATCCAGACCCTGATGAACTCCATGGACCCCGAGTCCACCCCCCCGAGCTGCTGCGTGCCCTCCAAGCTCAGCCCCATCAGCATCCTCTACATAGACTCTGGCAACAACGTGGTTTACAAGCAGTACGAGGACATGGTCGTGGAGACGTGTGGCTGCAGGTAGCAATTTCTGCAGCTCTCCCTGCCCCTCCTGGCCTTGCTCAGCAGCCCTGCCCATTTTAGATATACATATATATATATATATATATATATATATATATATATAAAAATATATATATATATAAATATATATATATAAAATATATATATACACACACATACACATTTTGGTGTGTGCCTTTCCAAAAGCCAAGCTCAGAGCAGGTGTCCCCTGTCTTCCCTGGGTCACCCTGGCCATGACCCCAAGAGGGATGGGGGATGCCCCTCTGAGACTGTGAGGCTGCCACCAACTCTGTGCCTTGCCTGTTCCCCCCTGGAAAGGGGGACACATAGCCTGGCAGAGTCCCAAGGGAATGTCTCCTCAGCCTCTGAGCTCTGCCTGATACACTTGGTTTGCTGTGGAGATGAAAACTTCTTTCCCAAAGGTTTTGGAAAATGTCTAGCCAAAATTGTCTTGCTGGGAATGATGACCTGGGGTGGAGGTGGAGTGGTGTCTGTGGCAGAGGGATCAGGTCAGCATCATCCTCTGGCTGTGGCAGTGGGATGGAGGTGAGGTAGGAATGCTCTTTTCTTTGAGTTAAAAGAGTTTTTCTGGCAGTCTTCAAATTGCTGCCCTGGCTTTCCTAGTGGAAAAATAAGGATTCCCTCCTGGGGCAAGGCAGGGAGTGGAGAACCTGTGGCTGGTGTGGGTTGTAATCCCTTGGTCCAGGCCTGTTTACAGTGGGGAGAGGTTTGTGAGTCTGTTGGGGGAGACAGGAAAGAAGGAGAAGCAGGGGCTTAAAAAGTCAGACCTGAAGCAGAGCTTGTGCTCTTAGAAAGATGGGGGTGGCCCCTGGAGGTGTTAGCTGGAGATGCCTCGCTCCACATGGCTGGAAGTGCTGGTGCTGTTGTCTGTGTCCTGCAGGAGGTACTGGTTGGGAGCCCCCTCCCTTTTCTGCCCCAAACTGTGTTTCCAAGGTGTACTGGGAACCCAGCATGAGGCCCACAAGTCACACAGCCATCCTGAGCATGTCTGGAGAGAAACAAAGGTCCCAAGTTCCCTAGGGAAGAGCCATTTCACTTGAGTTCTTCTCTTTCCAAATGATCTCTATAAAAGCACTAAGCTCCACCCTGTCTTCATCTGGCATCGATTTCCCAGGGAGCTGATTCCCTCCTGGGAGTGCTGGCTGCTCCCTGCTCCATTAAGGGAGCTGGATCCTCCAGGAAGAGACCTTTCCCATGCAGAGGGCTGAGTGCTGCCCTCAGGGATTGCTGTGTGAAGTGGGGTGCTTTGACGTGTGCTGAGCAGGCTGCAGGGTTTTAGTAACTCTTAAATTACTGTGTATAAATTACACCTTTAACCCAGAGAAGCTCTTCATCCGTACCAGGGTGTGCTTTGGATGCTGGGAAGCATTTCTGCTGCACCTCAGTGCCTTTTGGTACCAAACTTTGGCTTCCTGGGTGGGTTGGTTTAGACCAGAGATGTATTTGCACAGATTTTGTGTCTGATGGTTTGTTTTTTTCTTGTGGGCAGAGTGTTGGTGTGTAAGCATCAGTGCTTATTAGTGATGCTTGATGTAGTTTGCTTTTGGAGGAGATAAATCCCTGCTGGAAAACATGGGATTTTTCCTACATAAATCCAGTTGTTCTCCATGGCAGGGGTGTTCTGCTGGAAAGGCTGGGCCTGGCCAGGGCAGAGAGGGGGTTGCCTCAAAGAGCTCTACTGAGATCAAGTGATTTCAAAGACCAGAAAAGCCTTGGTGATGTTCAACAGCCCCTTCCCCCCAAGTGCACCAGCAGGAAGTAAATGTGTCCATTGAAAACAGTGACAGATCCACTGGGATTCCACCCCAGCCTCCCTCCATCCTCACCCACAGAGCCTGCTCTGCATCCTCAGGCTGTGGCAGGTGGCAGCTCAGAGGGTGAGTGTGCTGCCCAAAGTCTCATGTACCCCCTTGACACCTGCAGAGCTCCTCTGGCTTTACACCCCTGCATCCAAGAGGAAAACTCATCTCCCTACCTCAGCATGAATGTAGATGTATGTAAATTATGGATCTTGGTTTGAAGGACAGGTATCTGCCAAAAAAGGCAGAAGCTTCTCTTTGAAATGGAGAATGTAGCCCCCCTCCCTCCATATTATTATAATTTTGAAATTGATTTGATTGCCCCATTTTGTCTTAAAGATGCCCCATTAGCAGATAGTGTGTGCCACAGTGATGACAGAATACACATTTCTGGCCACGTGAACCCAACACAACCTGTCTCCAGGGGGATGCTCAGAAATGGAGGTTGTGGGTGGGAGGGAAGGAAGGATCAGGTCCATGCTGTGGGTTTTCTCCCTGTTGGCATTTGGGGAGGCTGAGGTTCCTGAGTGGGTGAGGAGGGGTCAGCAGAGGGTTTGTGGGTTTCCTCTGCCCCTTGGCTTGAACACAGCTGGTTGGGGAAGGAGGTTGGCACAGCAGTGCTGGAGCTGCTGGATTCCACATCAGTTATAAAGTTACCAAGCTTTGCAAGTACCTAATTTTTCAATTGCCTTCGGTTGTTTGATAGTTTTTCTCACTGCTGAGACAATTTTAAAAAATGTTTTTGTTTCTTTTACCCCCTCCCCTTCCTCCAAATATTTGTGGTGAAGGTTCATGAGCAGTTCAAATCCAAGTAAGATATATATAGCTCCTGTCAGCCCCTGCTGGCTGGTGGCTCTTGTGAGCCTCCACCAAAAAGGTGTCCTGAGACCTGCTCGTGTGGTACTGTGTCCAAGGGATGGCAATGCCACTGACTCCCAGCTATTGTATTTTTTTCAGCCAGAAAAAATTGCAAGGAACAGACAGATGTAACCCTCCTCAGGTCTGGAGTGACTGATGGAGAGTAGGGTGACAGGTTTGGTCTTAAAACACTTCACCCCAACCCTGATTCTGGGCCAGTGCCCACTGCTGGGGCTGTTGTCCTGAGCCCCATGATGGCTTTGCTGATGCTGGGGACAAAAGCAGTGGCTCAGTTGCTGCAGTTTCCTGGCCTGGATCACAGGATAGATGAGAGGGGAAGATCTGGGGAGAGCACAGAGGCTGCTGCTGGCAGTGATGCTGTCCATGGTTTGGGAACCCAGCCTGGCTCTCCCAGCTCTGGGCATCCCTGGGGCTGTGCCAAGTGCCACCTGTTCCTTTCCTGGGCTTTGGGGGGTGACTGTGCTGCTCCCCCCAGCGAGTATCAGCTCAGGGCTTGGCTGGCACATTGCTCCTTGCTCCCAGAGCAGTATTTCCAGAGCACCACTGCCCCTTCATGAATCCCTGCAAGGGTTGCCTCTCCATCCCAGGCAGGTTTGGAGATTGCACAATACAGTGGGATTAGTCTTGGGCAACAGCCACCAGAGGTGTTGCAAATGTGTAGAGGTTTAGATTAAATATTTGAGGAAGAAAAGTCACAGAAAGAGTTGTAAAGCTCTGCCCAGGGAAGTGTAGAGTCATCATCTCTGGAAGTGTTCAAAAACTGTGTGGATATATTTGAGGAGATAGTGAAATGATCAATATGGTGGTAATGGTAGGACTTGATCTTTCCCAGTATTAATGATTGCATGATTCTAAATGGAAGTGGTGGGTGGGAAAGCCTTTCCTGGGCAGGGAAGTTCTCTCAGCTGAGTTGTTGCAACCCTGCACTGTTGGGGCAGCACAGGGATGTGTCTGTAGAGGCAGGGAACAGTGAATCCTGCTTGGAGAGAGGTTGGTGGGGCACTGGCTGCAGGATGGTGGCAGCCCATCCCAGCCCTCATCCCTGGAGCTGCTCCTCTGCAGAACCTCACCCTCTAATGCCAAAGGAAAGACACAGAAAAAATGTGTTTATGATCAGTTGCCTCTTGCCTGAGCTGATTTTTGGGAGCACATAAACTATAAATATGACTAAAGGTTGAACATGGACAAATATTAATTCAGCAGTCTCAGAGTGATTTTAATGGATAATTATAGGTTCTCAGTCTGCAGTATTTATACAACCTTTCCAGTTAAAAAAAAAAAACAAACCAAAAAAGACAACAAACCCAAACAGTTTCCATGCAGTGCATATTCTCCTGAAGGATTTGTTTGACCTTGAGCACCATTTTTATCTGCAGGATATAATTACTAGTGAAACTAGAAATATTGAGCATTTGGAAAGGACTATGTATCCATGCTTAACTGGCTCCCTCCTCTCTGACATGGGAATTAATTGCACAGGAGTAGGGAAACTTGCAGAGTGATCTCATTTGACTTAAAAGCACTGGGGCTGGGATTTGAGGAAGCCTGCCCAGCTGGGACAGGGACTGAGTGGTGTGTGTGCCTTCTCTGGGGGTTCTTTGAGCCTGTGCTCAAGCCACTGCCTTCAGGAGCAGTCAGAAGCAAAATGACTTTCTGTCCTGTTTAACCCTGGCCACCAGGACTGCTTCTGGCCTAGAAATACTTCCCAAGAATCAAAGATTTTATTTTCTTAAAGGAATAACTGTTTTTTAATTCTCCTAAAATAGGGGGCTTATCTAACCATGTACTCCCTCCCATTTTTTTTTGTTTTGTTTTTTGTTTTCACATCATACTTCAAATCCAATGATAGAAGGGAAATCAGTATCCTCTGGCAGAGAGAAGGATTCATATGGAAAAGGGCTTGATGTAGCTTCATCCTGGCACAGCTACACTGATCCCAGTGGCCTGACTTCTGATCAGCACTGGCAGATGGAGCCACATCTTCTTTGCCTGTTGGCTGATGGTTGGGATTCCCACAAGGAAAAGGCTGCAAAGGCACCAGTTCTGATTAAAAGCAAACCCCATTAGCCTTCTGCTCAAGTTTGAGTGCCAGTGACTCCTGTGTGTTTGCACCCCTGGGTTTTAACCCAGTCCTTGGCTGCACAGCTCTTGCTGCAGTAATTTCTCCATCACACTCTCCTTACAAAAACCAGCTCCTTTTACAGTTTTAAGCCCTTATCCCACATGCACAAATGTGGTATTTAGGCCTCCACGGAGCAGCCAACACACACACCCCTCTCTGGCAGGGGAGACAATGGAGGCTGGTACCACTCAGGACCCCCTGGGAATGCAGGTGCCAAGGGCTTCACTGGGCCAGGGGAGCAGAGCACCCTGCATGCTGAGGGGATGCCATGGCTTTGCTCTCCAGCCTGGACAGGAGTTTTGCCATGAGTTTCTGCTTGTTGTGGTTGTATCAATAGCAGCATTTATAGTTACATCAAAACCCATGAGACCCATGTTAATGTGGCAGATACATCCTAAATACCAGCCCAGCTCATCCTTGGGTTGGACTGAAACTGGTGGGAAATTCCATGGTTTCCTTCTGAGCATGGAGTGAGTTCTGAAATCCAAGTGCCTTCTCTTTTGTCTGTGCCAGGGAGACAAAAACCTCTGTGGGGCCATGTGGGTGTTGCACAGAGGCTGTCACCTGAAAAGGGGCTGTGTGCCACTGTGTTTGGCAAATGATCAGGGCAAAGGGCTGTCTCATGCACCTTGGCTGGGCAGTTCCCAAACCACTTGCTGTGTCCCCTGTGCAGCTGGAGCTGTGGGGTGAGTTTTCCTCTCTCCACATCGTGCTCTGGGTAGGTGAGTGGATGGAAAAACCTGGGTGGGAAAAAGCAAGGTCTTTGAGAGAAGTGTGTCTCTTTTTTTAAGTCCTTA
Source organism: Erithacus rubecula (assembly GCF_903797595.1). NCBI lineage: Eukaryota > Metazoa > Chordata > Aves > Passeriformes > Muscicapidae > Erithacus > Erithacus rubecula. Next base: position 8,909,210 of record NC_136685.1, on the reverse strand, counting down.
TGACCAGCAGATCATGTGTGTCCCACTGGCCTCAGAGCAGCTCCCTTTGCTGGGATCCCCACTCAGAATCCCTTTATGTGGGGTCAGAATGGAGATGCAGGGTGGCAGGAGCAGAGTGTAGCAGTGTCCCCACTGTGGGAGTGTGTCCTCCATGAAAACACCACGAGGAAAGGAGTTGGAGTACCTGCTCTGTGGGTGGGGTGTTGCTGGTGATCAGGAGCCTGTGACTTTGTGGGGGAGAGTTTTTCTGTTTTTCCTATCTTTTAATTAATGGCTGGTAAAAGAGCAAGATGTTCCACCAGGCTGGTTTGTGTGACAGCTTCAATTTTGTCATAAGATGGTTTATGTCTTCCAGGGTAAAACCAGCTGCACTCAGTCCTTCTAAGCTCTTTGCTCCTAGTTCAATGTATTGTGAGGTAGATAGAGGTGCAAAGATGTCTCAGGAAATCACTCATGTCCTATCAGCCAATGATCTGGGCCTCCAGAAAATGACAAATATTTGGAATTCATGCTGATGTAACCCACTGACCAAGGAACTCATCCTACAATTTAATGGATGTTTTGCATCTTTGCACCTCAAGACACAAATAGCCCTGTGTCTGCTTCTCCCTTTTATTGTCTGCAGTACTCAGACAACCCCTGAATGTTCCATGTTGGAGAGGAGCCTGATGTAGGTGGTGGGTGGGGGGAGCACTGGCAGGCTGGTGGATGCACCATGTTTGACTCTTGCTCAATGGATGGGCTGGGGTAGGAATCTTGGGCAGCAGAGCATTTGCATGGAACTGGTATTGAGAAATCTTAAACCAAAGCCTGATCCATTCCTATTCATTGCATGGATAAAACCAGAACTCCACACATTTTCAATAGTTTTTCAGCAGGTTTTGCTCCATTTTTTTGTCATCACCACTTAATGGTTTAGTGGTACATTTTGTGAGCTCATTTTTCTGCTTTGATTCTTGTGCTCATGCTTTGGGTTTTCAGGATGGGGAGTGCAGAGACTTGCTGTGTGTTTGGTGGGGGAAGGAGGGTGAGGAGGGGAAGGGTGAGACAGCAGCAGGAGGAGGTACAGTCTGTGCCTTTGGGAAGGGGACAGAGAGGGGACAGGTCTGGCAGGGGTGACCCCAGTGGGAGGAGGGGACCTGCTCACAATGGGTCACACACTCAAGGCCTTTTCTGATGGAAGGTAGGAGAGTTTGTTCTCCCCTTCTCTTTGTCTCAATGCCAACCTGTGCTGGTGCCACCCTGGTCTCCATCACCAGAGGAATGAGACCCAGAGGCTGGGCCAAGCCTGGCCTCCCTGGGAGCTCTGTCATTGGCCTTGACCCCAGTTTTTGGGGAGATGGTAGTGTTCCCTGTGGTGTTTCATTCATTTCCTCCATCCTGCTGTGGAAGAGAGGGGAGGAGAACAGTAGAGAATAAACTGGAGGCAAAGTTTTGGGTTGCTTTGCTCCCAAGCTGGTCTCCAGGGAGCTGAGCCAGGAGCTGCTGAGCAGCAAGGGGATCACAGGAGCTCAACCAGCAGTGTGAAACAGCATCCACAGGCCAGGGAAAGGGATGGTCCCACAGGCAGGGGCCAGGCTTTGGTCCTTGAAGGTGCCAAAGTTAAGTGGGTAGGTGGGAAGGGATCAGCTGGGATGGGACATTTTGTAGGAGCAGCTTATCCTCTCCTTGCCCAGGAAGGAGTGTGATCACCCTGCTTACATTCATCCCACCTGCTGTAAGTGATTAACCTTTTAAAGAAAGGTTCCTGAGCTGCTGAAGGTCCAGTTTGTGCAGTGCCTTTGCAAATGGAGCTCTCAGCCTGAGGAGTGGTCAGGGGCTGTGCCCACCTGGGGTCACCAGCTCTGTCTTGCTCCCACTGGGAAAGCTGATGGAGATGCTGCCCAAAGGAAATGGACACTTGTCTGCAGCACAGACCTGCTCTGCTCCTGCTGCTCCCTCTCAGATGAAGCAGGGAGCAGTGCTGATGCAGTTTGCTCAGTCCCTTTGTATCCCAACACTGTGTGCTCTGTTTCTGGAGTCAAGTCAACACTTTCTGGAGTTCCTCTGACAAAACGAGCCTCTCTGCTGGTCAGTCGTGGTTTTATTTATATGTTCTTTTCTTTGATTAGAAAGGAAAATATCAAAAAATGAAAAAGCTTCCAATAGCTGTATTTCTAGTAGTTATGATTTTTGAAGCAATACTCGTATCCCTGTGTGTGCCTCTGAACTATCCATGTATTTGTTCAGCTTTTTCAGGTCTGGGTGTGTGAAATATCTCTAAAGAAGATAGCTCTGTATGTGATGGTGTAAATGCATTGTTTGTATGTATCTAAAGTTTAAATAGATTGTACATATGGGATTGTAAATGAACTGTAAACAGCAATCTATATTTTCTTGAATATATTATATAGCAGTATATATTTGTTAAATAAATATTCTTGTATACTCTTCAATAACCTTTTTAATATTTTGTACAGATAAGTTTATTAAATATTTTATTGATAAATAGACCTCTGCAAGACTTTCTTTTGATGACTTGTGCCTGTGTCCTGAAACTAGAGGAGCCTCTGTAAACCACCTTTATTGCCTGGGCTACCTAAGGTGTTAAACCAAAAATGAAATACCCATTCATTTTAAACTGCCTTCCAGGGCAGCCACAGGTATTTTCCAATAAATAAAGTCACAGAACAGTCAGTGTTTGTGATGGATTTATCATCAAAATGCACATCCTTTTTCTTCCCTGTGTTTCTGAATCGTGTTCACCTGCTGTGGTGAGAGGTTACCCAGCTCCAGCCAGCCAAACAGGATCCCCTCCATTGACTCCGTCAGGACAAGAGGAGGCTCCATGGAGACCCCATTTTGAACTTCAGTGTTTAAAGGGGGCTTACAAAAAAGAGGGAGAGCAACTTTTTACACAGGCAGATAGTGATAGGACAAGGGGGAATGGTTTTAAACTAAGAGAGGTGAGATCTAGATTGGGTATTAGGAGGAAGCTCTTTGCTGTCAGGGTGGACAGGCACTGGAACAGGCTCTCCACAGAAGCTGTGGATGCCCCATCCCTGGAAGTGTCCAAGGACAGACTGGACTGGGTGAGGTGCTGTAGCAGGTGCTCCTGCAATGGACATCACCTGAGTGCCTTGGAGACAGAGGATGAAGGTAAATAAGGGTTATGGCTCTCTCCCACAGCCCTAAGCACACAGTACTGTGAGCATGCAGGTGGGGAGTAATGCCCATTTGGAGACATGGAGAGAGTCCTCAAGGTATCAGGTATGTGCTTTAGACAAAACAAAGCAAACTCAGCTTTCAGGACCCAGAAGAAAGGTGAACTGGAGTGAGGCATGGTCATTTCTATTCCCAGGGCACACTGAGTGACAGGCCAAGCAGGACTCACCTTTTGGTTGGTATTCTGCATCCCACAGGTGGGGATGTTTTGTGAAGGCTCTCTGGGGAGGGAGGCAGGATGGCATTTTGCCCCCTGGCCCACTCTGTGAGTTTTACAGGAATGGGCTATCATAACAAGCTATTTTCAACAGAACATGGAAGGGTGAGAGCAAATGGTTATTCACAGGCATTGTTCTGATTCTGAAACCAGTGGGAGTGGTGGGGTTTGTGTTCAATGGAAATGGGTTTTTACTCCACAGCACTGCAGACTGCTCACAGGATTGACAGCATAAACTAGTCAGTTTGTAACTGAAGAGAAATCAAAGGCCCAGCAAGGACAGAGGAGATGCCCAATGAATATGACAGAAAAAAATGCAATGCATTGGTAAAACAGGACATGATCTGAATTGGGGTTGGACCACTCTGGATGCTTAAAATCCCATGGGTTTATTTTGAGGGTGAAAATACAAGTTCTTTCCTATAAGCACCTATAAGTTGCAGTACCCCCTGCATGATGAGAGCATTTTAGCACTTCAAAACATTTATATTTTGTAAATGTGTCCTAGATAGCTGAATACTTATGAAATTTTAAGGGTGCCTGTTAGGGAAGAGGAGCAGCCTCTTGGGAAAGCCTGTTTTTCCCAATTCTAAATTATCTCATCTCAGGGATTCCTCTCAATGTATGAAGCACAGTATTTTGGAGTCTGGGGCCTTTGTTGAAGATGTTCACAAAGGGGGAGAGTGGAAGCTCCCCTTCCCACCCCTCCTGCCCCAGTTACCTCCTTCAGTGTGAATTGTTTCAAACAGGATGGAAAAGATCTTTGAGTAAATCCTGCAGTCAGGTACAGTCAGATGTTTTAAAAAACACCCAGTATTTCATTATCTGCAATCTACTTTCTGCAAGACAACTATTCTCCTCTTTCTGCAACACAACTGTTCTCCACTTTCTGCAACACAACTGTTCTCCTGCAAGCACATTGCTGCAATAGGCAGAACCGAGGCTGTTGACTATCAGCTCAAGCACTCTGAAAGAGTTTTTAATTAAATCCCCCCCTGCCTGTCCCTTCTGAGCACGAGTGTTGGGCTGCTCCACAGCCTCTGCCTGATGCTACTGAGAGCAGCTCGCTGCTGGCAGCTGCTTGTGCTGTTGCTGCTGGATCTGCTGCTTGTGCTCAACCCCCATCAGCTGTTCCAGAAATGGATGCTGTTTTAATAGTTCCTGGTCACTCACAAACGCTCTCTGGATTCTTATTTTGTAAATGTGCCAGGAAATAGAACATTTGCCTGCAAGTGAAGAGCCTCAGAAACTTATTGTAGTTGGGAGTCTGAGCATGACCTGTGACACAGAGTAAAGCAAGTCTCTTGGGTCTAGTGAGTTTATCCAAACCCAGTAATAGTTTGAGTGACTTTAAAATGATAACACTGAACATCTTGTTTAAAGTCTTTGCTGGCAATTAGCTAGACCAAAGAAAGGGATGGGGGGTGGATGCACATGTAAACCCATTTTCTGTAAAATAAATACATAAATGACCTCAGCTGCAGAGGAGATTATCTGCTGTGGCTCATGTATGCAATCTGTCTCCATGAGTCAAGAATCTGGTGTTTAGCTTGGAGTCCAACTCCAAATTCTTCACCATAAACACTGGGCAAGCACTCATCCAGCTTCCTGAAGGGACAAACCTCACTGATCCCCACACTTTATAGCTCATTCAGAGCAGCAAACATGGAGCTGGAGGCAGCAAGGGGAAAGTGATTGATTATTTTGGAGGAGCTCTGGGTAAAAATGCTTAAGCGAGTCAGGTGCCTACCACCCACGGATTTTCTGTGCACTTGGCAGATGTCTGCACTGCATGTGAAATTTGGGGTTTGGCAAGTATTTCTGTAGATTTTGTATGCATGAAGTAACAAAGGAGCTGAACTAGGGACTAAACAAGTTACCAAAACAAAGAATCAAGTTACATTTTACCATAAATTTCTTTATTTTTGTTATTGGAGTTGTGTACTTTTAATAAAAGGTATCAATCTAGCAAAACACTTGCACATGAGTCAAAGTCACTGCACTAGCAGGGATACTTGTGTGGTGAGAATCAAGCACAGATGTGAATGACAGTGAGTAGGTGCTACAGCTTACAGTCAATACATTTGTGATAGGTTTTCCAAGAATTCCTAAATAGTCTAAAATAGGCAAAACACACTGTATTTTCATGGTAAATTGGCACATTTGGACCACGAGCACTTTTGACACTCTTTGCCTGGGGTGACAGTGAACACCAGGGGCTTGTGAGGAGCTGGGCTCTCCCTGTGTGGGATCTGCTCCTCCCAGGAAATACAGCTGTGGAAACTAGGCCCGTGTGCTTTAGCAATGAATAGAGTGGCAAATTTTCAGATCTTAGCCTTACAGTAACAGCTTCTAGGAGAAAAGTAGCAATTGAATCAATATGGTTTTTATAATACTAGAGAAAATTCTTTTAAGAAAATTGTAAGGCATTCTTCTGCAGTAGGTATCTGGTCATTACTGGCCAGACCTAATCTCAGTTTAGGTCTTAATGCAATTAGGATTTAGTATAATGGATTAACTTTTGTATAAAAGGCATACACAAGTCAAGTACAAGTATTGCTAAATTAATTCCTCATACAAAGTATACCCATAAAGCACTGTAAACAACTGCATCTTGTAGGTGCTTCAGTATCCAGGCTGTAGTAGCTGCTTGTCATCTTTGGTTAATGCAAGATTCCATCTGGTCTCAGGAGATCCACTACAACAGCTGAACTCCCACAAAGTCTTTGTCGATTCCCTGACTCCACAAACTTCAAAGAACAAATGCTCTGTTCAACCAGATCAATGTGCAAACCAAAACAACCAAGTGAACTGTAGTTTTTATCCTGCTGACATACAAACAGGTGCACATGTACATATATGTGTACATTAATGTATCTCCATGTGTGTGCACGTCCTCCCTGGCTCTGCCCCAGGGAGCACCTCGGCCAACAGATGCAGGAGCATCTGCCACAAGGCCATCCAGCTGGGATGATGCCAACATCTGGGGGCCATCACACAGACACATACAACCATGGATTGCTACAGTGAGCACAAGGGTTGTTTTGATCATGAATGAATATGGACCTGTAAAAAGATGGAAAGTTCCATGAGCAGAATTCACTGAGCAGAATCAGCTGCATGGGCACAGTCCCCTCACTTTGAACGTGCCTGGCTCCTCCCCATGCTGCTGAAACTGTGCTCCCAACATTCCTGCCCCACTCATCAGTACCATTTCATTATGTGGCAGTGTAATTTGAAAATCCACTGGCTAGTCTCAAAAGCTAAACCAGTTTCTGATACAGAGAAGGTCACTTAAATCCAGTGTCAGTCTGCAGGTTTGAAAACTAGTCCAGAATATCCAGGAACTGAACTCTATTACAAGTTGTTCTAAATAGTAGTGAAAGGTTCAAGGAGGGTTTAGAGGGCAGTGGAAGGGGTGTGCATAATTGTGTAAGAAAACTAAGCAATTAATTGATCTTTCTGCATCCCAGAGAACATTCTCCAATACCATTCTCACACACATCAAAACTGGTAATAAATCATGTAAGTTAGATACTCAATGCATCATCTAAATTAATCTGTTTGCAAGGGCAAGACCTCCCCTGACTATACTCTGTAGTGTTTTGCTTATTTATAAATGTCTTTATGAACTCCACAGGGAGACTATTTCACAGGTTCATGGCTAGAAAGCTTTTCCTGATTACACTTGGCTCTGTTCCCCTTACTTGCAATATTTTGATTTCTAGCTATTCCCTGTAACTTCTTTTGTTATCACAACTGGTAGGATGCTTTTTTTCTATTTTTTTTTTCCATCTGTAAAGGAAAGGGTTCACCAAATGTGAGGAACAGGGAACTTGTCAGCACCATGCAAGGGTCTGGTTCCCAACAGCAACGTTCATGCCACGTCACGGTGCAGCCGTGGCACAGTCACAGATGTTTTCTGATGGTGGACTTACCTAATTTGTGGCTTGGCAGAAAATTTCATACTTCAGTCCTTAGAGCAAAGAACTGAACTTTAGACATGCATCAAAAGTGGTTTAATTCTTTAGAGTTGCTGAGCAAGCACTGTTTTCATGGACTTCATTAGGAGAGCAAGGCCACCTAGATGGATTCTGCAATCCATTTTAACTTTTAAATACTAGCATTTTTACCAGTGTATTTTCCTTTCTCTACAGTCAATTGAAAAATGAAACACTTGGCCATGTTCCAGCTAAGAGATCCTTATGTATTCCCTTGCTGAGCAGCTACAGATACCTTACAGCATTTTTAATACCCTGTGGAGTCCTGGCAGTTCCTCAAACCCCTGGTGAGACTTGAAGAAACTGCACACCTGATCTACACACCTACCCTGAACTCATCCCCAACTCAGCCTGACCACCAACCCCCTCTGACCCAGAGGAGACATGTCAGGGCTGTCCAGGGCCTTGGGCTGTTCTGCACCTGGCTAACAGGGTTGGGTGAGACACGAGGAGAGGGCCAGGCCTTTCACAGCGTGCCAGGATCCATTGCCAGGATCCACCCACATTCCAACACTTCTCCAGCAGAGAGTGGGGTGGCAGTAGCTCAGGTATAGTTGTACCAGCATTGTCTAGAGCTCCAGCAGACAATATTCCACACTTGCCAAGTCTTCCAGAGTCCTGAAGACTCAGGATGAAACTACATAAGCACTGAGTCAATAAAATTATACTTTGGACCAGCCAGACTCTCTTTAACTTTCTCTAAATCTCAATAGAAAACAAGCTGTAATGTATATAAACAGAAAAAAATGAGACAAGATTCTCTCACAAAAAAAAAAAAATAATTTACACGTTCACAAAATAATTACATCATTTTCTTGTTGAAGATGGAATCAGTGCTTATAGCTTGGTCAGATCATCCTGCAGCCAGTCTGTGATCATGGCAGCCATCTCCCTGCTGGCATCCAGCACGAAGGCGTGGCGCAGCCCCTTCTCACACAGACGGATGTCCCCGTCCGGAAAATCCATCTTGATCTCATCGTAGTAGTGCTGTGGACACCAGCTGTCTCCAGTTCCATAGTAGAAAATCAGCTACAAAGAAAAGCATGGCAAATAATCAGTGTTACTGACTCGGCGATGAATAGAGTCATTTGGAAATAAGTAATGCATCAAATCCTGAGATGTACTGTGAGAAATAGAGATTGTTGGTTATATCTTGTTTGTTTCTAGGTCTGAAAACAACTAAATGCTCTGCCACTCACTTTCCTCACCCTGTAAAACTGTAGAAAAAACTATAGACTTAACTCTGAAAACAGAAATCTGCTGGTGAAAGTTTGGCTGACTTAGTAAATTTCTTATCATAGCTCAAAACATCAAGTTGTCCATGGAGTCCAGCCCCAGGCACATTTTCACTATATCATATAGCTGAAACTCCCATCCAACCTGACCTTAAAGGTTTTCAGGGATAGGGCATCCATCACCTCTCTGGGCAGCCTGTGCCAGTGTCTCACCACCCTCATTATAAAAACACTTCCTCCTTATGGCTAGTCTGAAGTGATCCTCTTTCAGTTTGAAACTACTGTCCCTTGTCCTATTGCAACTGGCTTTGCTAAAAATTTTGTCCCATTTTTCTTACAGGCCCCCTTTAGGTACTGGAAGGAGCTCTAAAATCTCCCTGGAGCCTTCCCTTCTCCACAGTGACCTGTCCCAGCTCTCTATCTTATCCTTGTCAAGTGCTGCCTGTGTGGAGTGCAGGCACCTCCCAGAGACCAACAAACAACTTTCTTCTGGGTTGTAACATGGAGCTAAAATTTTGCAAAAGTCCATTTTGTTTTGATCTTGCCCAAATAACCTTGGCTGATGACATATATGAAGCAGGTGGTACCTGCTCTAGAGCCCACCTAAACACTGAAGTCATAAATTCCAGGAAAATACCATATTCAGGGAAGTGTCTTTTCTCTCTGTTAGAAACAGTGAATGTCACGTTTACCCAGGTCATCACTTCTCCCCATTTTCATCTTGACTTTGCATGCTATAGCTGTGCTTTTCAATTTCTATAAACTATATGAGGGGAAAATAGTTTTCTGGGAGAGTAAAAGCCTGTGGATTTCAGACTGTACAGGAACAAGATTAATGAGGAGCACTCTTCATACTAAAATGTTTGAATGCAGGTACCAGAAGGACACTGACTGCTCAACACATCACACACACAGCTTGGCCCAATTCCATTATTCACATTTGTTTCATATTTCATTTCTGTACTTCAGTGAATAATTGAGCAATGCTAACATAAATTAGGGGACAAGAAGTTTTCCTTTCATCACAAATATCTTCAATTCCATCATTTTTGTAGCCATGTGGAATATAAATAAACGGACCCACTGGAGTAGAGGTGGGCTAAGAGCCCAGTCTGCATTTCACAAACTATTACAAGGTTTTGTCTAACTCACTTTTCTCTAGTTGAAGTTTGCCCAAATCTTGTACATTATTGACTATTGGCTGTATCCAAAATACAGTATCTCATATTCACAGACACCAACCCCAGTTATATTTCTACTTATGTGCAAAACATAGAACATAAACCATCCCATGTTAACAAACATTATTGGTTTACTTTGTCACTCACTACTTGCTGAAAACAAGGTGTGTTGTTTGCTTTTAGCCTTCAATTAATCAATCACAAGATATCACACTAGCAAAAGTTGTTCAGAAAAGCCAGTATAAAATGTCCAGATGAATTCAGGCCTTTTGGAAGGAAAACATCTGACCAAATTATGTTTAACCCTGGGCTCCATTACCAACAGACACAGAAATAAAGATTATGAAACTGAGGGGGAAAAAAGCAATGGAGCAGTTCCAGTTTAATGGAATAGTCCTTGAAATGGTTAGATTTTTTGAAAGGCAAATCATGGAGACTCATCACATGATCATATAGAAAAAGATGAAAAGCCATTTACATTTTCAAAGGTGGATAAAATACTTGGCTTAGTCTGCATGGACTGTGAAATGAGCTGTTCTCCAGGTAGGGTTGTAAACTTGAGAACTCACAGATTTGAAAATGCCTAAATAGAAGATTTATGCACATTCTTAGCTTGCCCCTGGTATATTTGCATTACAGTTTAATCTTTCACTGCATGATCCAAAGGATCCTTGACTCACTCAATGCACTGACAGGATGACATTCAGCTGATGAGCTGCTATTTGATAGTATTTTTCATTTTAAATTCTGTGTGCGGTCTGAGGATTTATTTACTACATATTTCATGGTTTACAGACAGGATTTATTTTCTCTATGCTCTGCATTCCTCTGGCATGCACTACTACAGGATTCACATGCTCACATTTATTAATTTAGTTTTGCAACACCTTAGTGAAATTTTTATCTTCATTTTGCAGGTGGGGAAGCACAGAAATTAATGTCAAATTACATTTATTAATTTGAAAGCATGTAGTGTAGAGAGAAACACCTTGAGCTGCTTTTCCAGCATGTGCAGCACTACACAATATTGACTATACTCAAAGGACAGCACTCCTGGACTGCACTTGCAGGTGTTCTGAAACACTGTTTATCTGTCTGTAATATGCATTTCAATGTCTTAAATCAGATATTCAGAAAAATAGAACAAACTGTGACTATCTACAAAAATATTGATGACTTCACCAGGAGCCCATTCTCTTTAAAGTTTAGGTGCCTTTTCCAAGAACTTATTCACTTTTATTTCAATAGACATTTTACTCCTTCTACCACAGATGAGGTAGGAGTTCTGCATCCTGCTGTCTCCTTAATTACACAGCTCTTTTGGTTAATGAAGAAGAAAAAGGAAAAGGGATGTTTTCATGAAAGATCAGTGCTGAATACTTACATAAAAAGTGTCTGAATTGGGGCCAGGACTTGCCAAGTGTGAAATGTTTGGTAATGCAACTGGTTTTAGCAGAACTTGTGTACACAGTCTGCTGGGCTTTGAGGAGGTAAACCAAACCCCAGGTATTTCACATATAGCACCTACAAGCACTGCCAATAGTGTCAACACCTCTAGATTTGCTGCTTTAGGCCTCTGTTCCTTAAGGTCATGGTGTAAATGAAAGAAGCAGCACTGTCAGCTTCTGCTGGAGGAGCATGGGACACCTTCCTGCTGGACACACTGGAGGAGTCCAGAACAGAAATTAATGATTTAGTTTGAAAATCTCTGGTGTGCTTTTGAAGCAAATGTCCAGTTTGTCCATATTTACCATACTTTGGACCACAGGCAGTCCTTCCAACTGAAACTAAAGCAAAGATGCTCTTCAGGATCACACTTTAAGAGCCCCAGCCACCAATGGACATTTAGTCCATGGGACCAGACAACTGTTGGCTAAAGTAACAACCCTCTCAGGTATCTCCACTATCAGGTCCTCACCACTTACTATCCATCTCTACAAATTCCCTTCTATTGTTCTGCTTCTGTTCTTAAGGCAAATATAGTAAATGGCATCTGCTGAGAACAGGAACAGTAAGATTTTGGAAATTTAGGTTCCATTCCAAGCAGAAAAGGGCAGAACTTTTACCAGCTACTGGTCTTGTTTTCAAATCATTTGTCCACTCTTGATAGGTATGACTTCTTTTATCTTGTTCCCTTCTGGCCTAAAGATTGCCCTACACCCCCTTTGGTTATTTCAGTTCTATTCTCCTTATCTCATTATTTCCAATTCCTATTACTTCTGCCTTTTGTTCTAGTCCCACGTTCTTGCCTTGGAAAGTGCAAAATACTTGGAAAGTACAAGTCTCCTAGGTCATCCATCTCATTTTGAGTCTCAACTCCAACTCTAGCTATTTTTTCTAGAGCTTCTACTCCCAGAGCTGTTCCTCAAGCATCAGTTGTTCCTGTCTGCAGGGCTGGGTTCAGTTCACCATAAAAACATCTACATACAGGTGACTGTACTGTGGTGTTTCCATGTGCAGCAGGAATCCCCATTTCCATCACACACTCAGAAAGCTGGTCTTGCTTGGGTAGCTCCAATCCACCACCTCATATAGCACCAGAAACTTACCTTTGGCCAAAAACCAGAGCCTTTGGTTCTTCCTGACTCCTCCTCCTCCTCTCTTGTCTCCTGCTCCCTCACTAGCTCTTTACTAGATCAGCATGTGCCTCCTCTACACTGGAATGAGAAGCTTCCCTCTCCAAGCTAGGAATTGCTACCATGAGAAAACAATGCATTTCCTCTGAGCTTCATTTGTAGACATTGTAGAAACCTTCAGATTGAACTAAAACCAGTCAAGGTAGGACTGACACTTGTGTCATATATGCAGCTAAGTAAGGTTTGGGTCTGTTATAACCAACTAAGAACAGTTTTTAAACAGAAGATTTGGGGAGCTTGATTTGATGCTGCAGTTATTTTGCCTGCTTATTTCATGTGCAGGTGTTGGTGTGTGCATTCTGTTCATGTGCCTGCACATCCAAAACTTTAACAGAAGTGTTTTTTAACTGCAGAATTGTTTTCAAAATGCTTCCTTATTACTGGATTATGAGAAAGAGCAAGACTGCAACCAAGATGCAAATTTTCCAGATGTTGGTACAGGGCCTAGGAAACCTGACAGCTACTTGACTGCTATTTATGAAACTGAGGATCTCCTTTTGAACAACAAAATGTATCTGCTCTTTGCCCATGTCACACACAGACATAAAATATACAGACTTTAAGATGTCACCCTCTTTCCTAATACATAAACAGCATAATTTTAGATATATTTAAAGAGAAGTTTCCAGAATCCATGTTCCCATCTTAATTTTAACATCAGGAGCTTTGCTACTGCAGCAGGCAGGCAGGAATAATTAACAAACCATGTGTAACCAGAGGCACATGGGATGTCCATTAATGTAGGGAACACTGGCATGCACTGTATGGATCTGTAAAGTGAATATTTTCCTGTGGATGGTGGATGGCTGTAAAGGCATCTGAGTCAGCACAACCACTGTACCAGCAATGGAAAGCTGCTGCCAATCTAAGCATTCAGAAATGATGAGTCAGGCCCCAAAATAATTAGGCTAGCTTAAAGATAAACAGATTTGCAAAACAATAAATAGGAAGTTCTTTCTGTTTTTGCTATGGGCTTAAACTTTCCAATACTTGCATTTTTTAAAAACTTTTCTGCCATGAGGGTGAGAGGATTATCTTTTATTCTTTTGCAATGTTGGATGGTGAGACTTCCAGGTATTCCTGACTCAGAAGGGAAATGGCAGCTACCACTGGACATGACAAAGACTTTATGATTCCTGATGCAATATCCTGCTTGCCCTGAGTGACTAAACATGTCCTCCTTCAGGATCTGCTGCTGAGGGCACAGGGAAGGGGACATGGACTGTCTTTAAGAGCCATTTCAATGCTGCATTTGAAATAGTCATGCAATTTCTAAACTTCAAGTAGCTTTAAAATAACAGCAGTATTCTTAGATGATGATTTACCATTAACTCGGAAGTATTTTCAGCCTTAGCTTCTGTAAAATAAAACACAAGTCCAAATAGGGCTCTGTCAGCCTTGTACCCTGTAATATGGTATGTGTACTCTGACACTGCACAATGATGGAAGCTGCTAAGTAAACATCAGAAGAATCTGAGATTTGTATCAACAGGATGTTTACATTTTAAAGAGTTTCTAAGAAAATAATAAAGATTTCCTGAAGTTGACTCCACTGGCACTTGTTATAGTATGTATGACAGTACACAGAAGTACAAATTACAGAGATTTCTGCCTCTTCTGCAACTGTCATAGACTAGCACTGAAAAACAAATCAAAAAAGTTAAAGCATATTAATTGATTTTTTTTTTCCTATCTCTCGGGAATTTGGTACATGTTATAACAACTTTAGGATCTTATTACATGGGCAGGCACCACTCCAGCTGATGGCCAAGAGTGAAGGACTGATCTCAGTGGATATAAAGGACTGGGACACATGCAATAGCAGGACTGCACCAGTGTCCTTGCTGAAATCCTTGTCTCTGATACATTCACATTTTATCAGTATTACTCCCCCATGCATTCACTGACTGCCCCAGCAGCTTCTCTCTGGGTGACATCTCTCAACAGTAACCAGCCAGAAGTTTTATTTGTTCTTGGATTTAAACTAGTTTAAAAGATATTATCCCAGAATTAATTTTAGTTTCAAACAAGGTTTATTGAAAATTACCTAGCTTCTCTGGAATTGTGAAAGTGTCTCCACCTTATCCTGACAAAAGAATAGGATAAACGACATGGGAACAGACTGTTTTGGGACACACTTTGCAAAAATTTGCTTCAGTTGTACTCTGGCTTCTGGAGATTCAGAGCTGGCATTGCCCCCTAGGAAGCCCTAAATGCTTTGGGATATGGTTCTCTGAGATACCACCTCTCTCCCTCATGATCCTGCCATGGCTGAGACCAGCCAGTTTGATGGCAAGGTCTTGGGGACTTGCTTCTCAGCTTGTTTTACCAGAACTGGGTTTTCTCAGCTTTCCAAGAGCAGTGTGAAACCAAATGTTTTCAGCTGCACCATTTTGAAAAGAGGCAGCTGACAATCTGGGGTCCACGATGTATTTTTTAAATACTGACCTCTAGGACTTGTAGTGAAGGTGTAATGGGTAGTTCAAGTGCTTGTGGTGAGTTTATTTAACATAATGGTGGCAGAGCTGTAAAACCAGCATAAATAAAACCAGCTTCCCTGTCTGGAAAGAAGGTGGAGAAACATTTTGCTATCAGAAAAATTAGGATGCAATCCCTATGACAGGGTCTGATGTAGTGGCTACTTTGCATGTGACTCCAGGAGTGTGAGTGCTCTCTCTCCCCAGTGTCAGGGATGCTGATGTACAGAGTTTTCATGCCTTTGTCAGTGTTGAGACTTGGTGAATTGACAAAGGGAAAAGGGTTCTCTTTTAACTCAGATGCAGTTTATTATCAATGCTACCAGCTGCTCTGCACAAAGGCCCATGAGATCAAGAGAGACCACTTTTAATTCCACTTTCTCACAGATAATGATGGGTCAAACTCAATGCCAAGTAAAACTGTGCTTTTAAAAAGGATGCACAGGATATATCAACAAATCTGAGTGATTAACTTATTTATATTATCTATGTTACTCTGAAAGACTTAAAAGCATTTTGAGGGCACATTTTTAGATGTGTCAGGAACATGAATATGTCAGAAGTCAAGTCTGTATAAATACCAAAATAAAAATAAACAGACCTGAAACCACTATTTAAGCAGTACTACTGCTGGGACAGATTCTTCCAACTGTATTTACTGCAGTTTTCCCCTCTGAGTATCAGCCTGACAATGCCTACATTTAGTGGGACTTCATGTAAGGTAAATCAGTCAAATCTTTCTTGTAACAGCAGGATCAGCATCTGGGTGTAAAAGACAATGTTCCCCAGTGGTATACACAGTAGGAGGTAAGAAATAAAGGGGTAATAATGGGTCAGTGGTAACTTTGAAATTTCTTCACAGGGCTGGGGAAATATTGCTCTCTTCATTCATTGTGTGCAGCACACACCTTATAACCACCCCAAAAATTTTGGAAATTCTTGTCATCACTTCTTTACTAGCATACCACACAGCACCAATGATGGTAACAGGAGCTCAGTTACAGAGTGAATTAAATGTCACAGGTATAGAGTATATTGTGGTACACTGACTTTTTAAAATGCTCACTGGGATCCTTTTCCACCAAGGAGAGAAGCTGCTGATCCCTGATTAGGCATTCTGGGCACTTCAAAGAGAAGGTTGTTCTTGTGGTTAAATGACACAGGCACCAAAATCCCCAAGCACATGTGCAACTTCCCTGGCTTCAACTCTGCACCTCCAGGGAGGGCAGGCCAAAAAGGATGTGAGACCAGCCAAAAAAAGAGGTGTTCTTGGCTAGAGAGAACACTTTGCACCTATTTAGAAAGAGTGTTTGGAAGGTTTTTCACAACTGTAGGCAAGCACCTCACTCAGGCTGTGGGCAGGCAAAGTATTTGTAGCATTATTTTAAGCACGTATCTTCAGATCATGCTGCTGTCAGTGGGAATAATTACCAACCCTGCAGATGTCTACAGAGACTCAAATGAAAACACTGGGCAACATCAAAACAGCTGCTTCAGGGAATCAAAATAGTTCTTGGTTGCTTAGTTTTAAAAAATTTCTCTAGCAAGGACAATTTTGCAAAAGAAAAGCCCGGCACTTCTCTGTGGAAAGGAAATGCTTCGTTCTTCAGCCTTTTTTCTGAATCTCTGCATGTCATTGTTTAGGTGATGCTCTTGGAGAACACATCATCTATGGTATCACTGGTATGATATAAAATTGCACTGCTTTAAATTTTAAATACACCATTAGAAAAAGCACAAAGTAGTAAACATAGACTTCATTAATTCAATTTTTTCAAAACTGTATTTCTTCTCCACTTAACCGTTCATACATGGGTGGTTATAAGCCACCTACAATACAAACTTACACAGTTTGAGTAAAAATAGGTTAATACATCAATAAATTTCCAGTTCATACCTTTCTTCTCAGACAACAGGGTGCTGCTTTTTTCATCATTATATCTTTACTTTAGAGTTTCCTGTCTTTTTCCTTATGCAATCAATGCATCTGCTAAAGCAGCCCACAGGCAAAAAACTCAAGGAACATAAAAATGTTTTTGGTTTAAGAATTGGAGAAGATGGTTTATGATCTTAAAAAATTATGAACCACTACAAAAGTTCACTGATTCAAGAATTCCTGAAGCCTGTGGAAGCTCTTCAATGGATTTAAAATGCTTTGGAGCAGATCCTACAATTCAAAATAGGACTATTGTGTATTACACATGGACTAATAAACCAGATATATATCTCAATAAATAAAAAATCTGAAGGGTGATTATTTTAAGAGAATTTCCTCTGTAAGTACCCCAGTTTTACCCTTTCATGCAATTATCATCTTGATTTATATAAGGCTATATTTATTATAGCAGGTTTATATGCTTAGAAAAAAGAGTCAATAAGGATAAGTCATAAAAGAGAGCAATGAACATGGCATGATGCAAACTTAAAAAGCTAAGTGCTGTAGAGAATCTCTATGAGGAAATATCATTATCCATTACAGGCACGCTAGTGAATGCCCAACATATCCATTTTCCTGTGCCTTTTAGGTTTTTTAAAATCTATTTGTTAAAGCTCCATGATGGTCAGTGCTGATCCATCTTTTAAGAACATGGAATTACACCCACTTCCTTTTGTGCAGGAATTACAATAAACTTCCTCTAGTTCAGCAGTATCTTTGCCTCCAGCTTCTGTTAGGAAAGGGAGTTGGTGTTATTACAGTGAGAGAACGTAGGGAGCTCAGCTGCTTTAGACATGATCAGCTAATAATTAACCTCTACAGCTGAGGAAATCTTTTATCAGTATCCCTTACCTTATTTGTTTGGATTTTCTGGTTTATCACAACCCCCCATGTCACTGCAATATGAAGCTCAAATTCCTGGACATCCATGTACTGCTTGATCCGGACAAACAGTTTTACACAATATTTCAAAGGCTCTATCACATATTATTTTGTTAGAAGACAGGTCTCCATCCTCCTCATACAGTTCCACTGCTATTTAATGTGCATAACTCCTGTCTTTAAAAGACTTTAAGTGAAAAACCTCATTTAATTATCCAAACAATATTTCAGCTCCCATTCTTTCAACATAAATCCAAGCAATTAACTTTGTTAGACTAAGAATCTGCAGTCCGGTGATAAAATTTCTGCTAGCTAGTATTAATTATAGTTAAACCTGGACATGGAAAAATTGGAATAATTTTTTGTCTCTTCTTTCAGATCAAAGAATGCAAATAAGATCCAGAAATAACTTTTCTATTCCACAGCAGCTGGCAAAGTCAGGTGTTAAGATTGGCTTTTACCATATGATCACAGCGACTACTAAAGAGTATAAATTTTTTGAAGTAACAGCTTGCCAGTTCTATAGCAACTTGGACTATAGTTCCTGTTTTTATAAACTTCCAACCTTTATATGTTAAGCCCATTTTTATTGTCAATACTCTTCAAATTTAACATGATGCCAACTGAAAATTTTTCCCTTAATTCTTACTTTCCCAGAAGTTACTAGAAGATGAAGAAAGAGAAGCATTCACTTCACTTTTAGACCTGCTTTTGCTTCAGTTTGCTAACTCTTATAAGCTTGGGTTGGCTTTTTGTTTTCTTGAGTATGTTTGCCACACATTTATGAGCACATAGAAGAATCAATAAAAGAAAGTTAACACAGGTTTGAAACAGTTCCTGCCTGCCAAGGCCACGCTTAGATTGACAGAGTCAACAAAAGTACAGATGGAGCAGACTAGGACACCTGCAAACTCTTACTGTTGGCTATGGGCCTTCATTCAGTACAAGAAATCAGAATTTTTGCAATGTGAAGCATCTGACAGACCACCTGAAGTCACTGGTGCTGCAGCTGATTGTCACCACCACCACTGTCCCACCCAGCAAAGCATTTCTGCTTAACTTGAAGCACGTGTGCTTGTGATTAACATTCCCACAAGCACCTGGAGTCCTGTTCCTGCACTCTTCACTCTGTACCCTGGCCAACACAGGGACCTGTGCATCCTGCCTGGAGAGGGCACTGCCTGTGTGGGGTCAGCCTTGGCTCATGGTTCAGGGAACAGAGAGACCCTCCAGCTCCCTGACACTCAAAGGAGTGATTCAGTCAATAAAATCAATCATTTTCCTTGAATTCACTGGGTTTTGGATCAACCCATGGAAAGTTTTGTTTAAGACAATGGGAGTATTTGCAGTCTGCAAGATAAGTCCTTCAGTCTCTTCACTGAGACTCCCCATGAACTGCAGAACCTTGAGTGCTCTGCAACAAAAATAGGAAAGCCAGGCATGCCAGGTACAGTGCAGGGATCCCTGTCAATGTGTGCTACTTCAACTCCTTTAAAATATGAACATACCTTTCAAAGTGCTGAGAAGGCAAATGGGCTAAATAAAAAATAAGTCTATTTTCAGCCACAAAAAGAAAAACTGCTTTATGAAATGAACTTTATACCATCTCTATTTAAAAGGCACAGAGTAATTTTAGAGAGATCTAGGACCTCTGTCCTAGAAAACTCCATTCTCTGAGGAAAATCTCTTCCAGTGCAAAGGGCTAGAATCATTCTTCAAACAAAAAGACAAGGATGATACAAAAATATGGACAGAGGGAAGGGGACACAGTAGAATATGCTATAGTGATTATCTACTCTCACAGAGGCTAACTCAATAGAAGTTTATTAAATGTGACAGTTTTCTGGCTCATAAGCCATCTGGAATTGTTTGACCATGGTCACACTATTAATTATCTCAGCCTCCAAAACATGGTGACCACAGGGTGACCATATCAGAACTCCAATTAGAACAGCTCCTGGCCTGTGCCAACCCCTGAACCGTGACTGGGAAAATGTGATTGGTCCAGATAAGAACTTTACAGAATCTCTTTCAACAATAAATCCATACAGACAAGAAAGCTCAGTGTGTGAGAAAGGTCCCTGAAATGAATTAATTCACCTGTAGAGCAGTAGCTCCAGCCTCTGAGGAATTTCTCTTACACTACAGTCCAATGGCTGAAACAGTGGAGCCCTAATTTTGCTGGCTCCTCTCTGTTCCATTTTGAAGCCATGGAAGATTGAGCCTTTCAGAATCCCGTGATAATAACTGACACCCCAGAGGATAAATGTTCTTCTTGACCTGTCCAGCAGCAAAGTCAGAGGATTTGGTCCATCAGTCCCTCTGATCAGAACCAAGTAACTGCAGGCCCCACTGGGAACCACACCTCATGCCCAGCCAGAACACAGACTGCTTCTCCTCCAGCAAGGAAAACAAACCAGGAGGGCTGGTACATCTGATAGTGACCAGTGCCACATCTGCAAAGGTGTGGATCAACACATTTTAAGGATCAGTGACCCCTTTAATGGCTTCTCCAAAGTTAATGGAAAGACACTCATAAAAAAGCAGAATCAGGCCTGCTGAAATTCTGGTTTTACACAAATATAACTGGATGTAACATCTCATGCATGTGGGCCTCCTTCCTTTGAAAACTGAGAATTAAACAGTTACCTTCTTTAAATTTTGCTTTATAGTGGTACTGTCTCTCTCCACCACCTTCATCATTTCTTGGCTTGCCATGTACAAGATGTTAGCTGCAGAAAAAGAAACAGGCAATAATGTCAATACATAGCAAAACTGTTAGAAAGAACAATACAGACACAACTCTGCAAACAAGCAGAGCAGCTAGAGCACTCATCATCTCGACAATCCCATGGAAAAGAATGCCACTGACAGAAAGAACAGAGTTTATCTCACCTAAGCAAATGATTAAAAAGGCATACAGACTGAACTAAGTCATCTCCAATTAATTAATTCCATAATTAATGCAAAGGATCTTTGTTTTGTAACTCTATCCATCTATCATACAGACTTCTAGATCAGCCTGTGGTGGTGACTCTCTCTCTCCTAACCAGAGAAAGAACTCTAATGACTGGCTTTCATTATATGCTTTTAGAAAGGTAAAGGTCAGTATGAAAATCCCCTATGGGTTTTCAATTTTGGGCTTTAAATACAAAACATACATAAGAAGGCATTATTAATCAGTAGATGATTAAATTATTGACATCTCAATATGCAAGTCATTCAAACATTCAATGCAACAAACAATAAAAACGATGGCAACTACAAATATGTGGTTGTCCTCCATAAAACTGATGGTACCTATTCAATCAGGACTGGACTAGACACCAAATGTCTAACATTTAGCTTTCTGGAATGTAAAGTATTAAAAATAGATTAGTGCAATTTATTTTGAGTTGGTCTGCAAGATACTGTCTCAGAAACACAAATGTCTAGCATTCAGACACCTAATTAATTTTATGAAGTCTTGAGTTCAGGCATGTCCCTTGTATGTTAAACAGCAATGGGAACTAAGCACTTCTGAGAAGTAGATTGGTTTGTCTGGATGCCTAAATATTCACCAATTTAAACATTCTGACACAGAAGGATCACACTGTATCCACCAAGCCTGACTTCTCATACAACAGAACCTACAGAAGCTCAACATACAGCCCCAAACCTGGCTTTGAACAAGCACTGCAGATTATGAATTCTGCTGCCAGAACAAACTTCATGTATTCAACTGCAGAATCAGGAGTTGCTCCATGCATTATCTTTCCAGAATATGAAAGGATCTTCAAAGGGTGTTTTAATAAGGGCTATCCATTTCTGTCATCATCATGCTGTACTGAAGAAATGTGAAGCTAGCCAAAGAATTAGCACTTCTTTTATCTCTTTTTTTGGACAAGTCAGCTTACTGGGCTAATAAAATGGCCAAGCCTCTCCTGACCTCTGATCACAGAGACATTCATAACCTGTATGTGGGAATAAATGACAATATTCTACTTTCTCACCAGTCTATAAAACTAATGTGGCTAAATTATCCAAAAGCACTTAAATTTCTAGGTCTCAGAATGACTGAAAGCATTTTAAGATTCTAAATCCTCTCCTGGAAAACAGGAGAAATGGGAAGATTCTGACAATTTTAAAAACCTAAGCCAATGAAGTTTTGTGCACAAGTAATTAATGACAGTGTTGGATCTGATGCTGCTTTGAGACAGGAGTAAAACATTCTCACACTGAGATAGGGGAGGAAATGGCAATCACATAGGTCTTTGGTGGTGACCAAAACATGGGTTGGCTGAATTCCAGCAGTGCTCTAAGGAAACAGAATGCCACCAGAGAGATGAGTGATGGCACTGGAGATCAAATATCAAATGTTAATAGACAAAGCCAGTGCTCTCAAATAAAGAAAAAAAAAATCCTAGAAAGTAATGTCTACTTCTGAGCCAGCAGATGCAGTTATTATAGACCTGCAGAGCTCTGCCTTCCTCAATTAAACATTGAAGGCAGCTCGTGCAAGTTCTTCCTTTCCTTGACAAGATGAAAGGGCTGTCACAGACAATCCAACAGATTTGCTGGTCCCATCCTACTCTGCTGGGAAAAAGGGTCTCTGTGCAGTTTCATGTCTAGCAACCCAGCCATCCAATCCTGTGGTGCAGCTGGTCTGTGCATCTGCAGCATTGCTGAGCTCATATCCTGACACTGGTTGTTGTCTTCTCAATCCAGCTCCAAACTGATGAATCACACACCTTGTTTTTGGAAAGACACACATCTTCAAATGCATCTTCAAAAATCATCTAGGAAAAACTTAAATAAGAGACAGGAAAGACAACTGGAACAAGTCCAGAGGAGAGTCACT
This sequence comes from Erithacus rubecula, assembly GCF_903797595.1. NCBI lineage: Eukaryota > Metazoa > Chordata > Aves > Passeriformes > Muscicapidae > Erithacus > Erithacus rubecula. The sequence continues at coordinate 8,886,601 of NC_136685.1, read as the reverse complement.
AAATTGACCAGAGGGCTGAAACACCTCTCCTGTGAGGACAGGTTGAGAGAGTTGGGTCTGTTCAGCAGGATGAGAGAAGGATTTGGGGAGGCTTTATAGTACTTTCCAGTATCCAAAGGGGCTGCAAGGGAGACAGATATAATTCTTAGAAGGGCATGGAGTGACAGGACAAGAGGCAATGGCCTTAAGCTCAAAGAGGGCAGGTTTAGATTGGATATTAGGAAGAAATTCTTGAATGTGAGGGTGGTGACCCTATCACAAGTTGGCTGGAGAAGCTGTGGTTGCCCCATTCCTGGAAGTGTTCAAGGCCAGGTGGAGGGGGCTTTGAAAAAACAAGTGTTGAACAACAAAGGTGTCCCTATCCATGGCAGGGCACTTAGAACTGGATGATCTTTAAGGTCCTTTCCAACCAAAACCATTCTGTGTGAGTCCATAATGAGGAACTCCATAGGTATGTAATTCATTTCAGATTGAGTCCTGTTTCTAACATGGTCACTCTGTAACTCTAGTGCTCAGACCTATTACCTATAACTGAAGGTGTTTGCCAAAAGCCCTGCTCTGTGTCAGAAGGCAGGATGTGGAGAGCAGCCCTTGCTACTCTGAGTGCTGGTGCTTCAGCTGACCAAGGTGGCTCACTGGATTTAGATTTCACAAAGCACTAAGTGCAAGAACCTGTTGTCTCAGGGTATCTGTGGCAACATTACTTGTACCAAATGCCCTGTATGAGGATGTCTGTATGTCAAGAGTTCCACTCTCCAGCCCAGAATGCAGCTCTTGTTAGCAGGTCACAGTGGATAGCACATGGGCAGTCAGAGCCTCTGCATCACCTTGCAGTACCTGCAGTGGATGAAGCCATGACAATACCAGCAGCCCTCAGAGCAGAGCCTGACAGAACTGACTGACACTCCTGGCACTCTGAGGCTGCTCTCCACCCCCAGTTCAGTCACACAGTGGGAACAGTAAGCACTGCCTGCTCCCCATTTCCCATCTTCCTCTGTCCTACATCCTGTTCTCAGTGAGGTCTGCTCAGTTCTGGGTGGCTTGTGTGTTTTTTTCAGTAAATTGTAAGAAATGAAGTGGAATTCACACACCTAGTAAAATGAGATTAGTCACAGATACTAAAAGTAAAACTGTAAGACAGCAAAGGCAATAAGGGCAGTACTTCAAAAGGAAATGTCTCTGAAGGTTTGGGTACTGTGCAAGCAAGGGTACCAGGAAGGCAGGATTAAGCTAAACCGGATGAACAGCAAGGTTCAAGAGTCTATTTCAACCAAACAGGAATCCTTCACATTTTGGAAACATGATCCTAGGGAAACCAATAAACAGGAACTTAAACTTCAGCAGGCGTTAAGTAAGAGGAAATTGCAAAGAGCAGAAGTAGGTTTCCAAGAACAAACATTAAAGGATTTAAAAATAAACAATAAAATATTCCTTAGGTTTATCAGAAACAAGAGGCCTACAGCAGAATTTCTACAGGCTAAGGGAGCAGCTAAAGAAGATAATGATGCTGTTTGGAAGATAAATAACTTTCCTTTATGGCACCCAACTTTCTTGTTCAATACATTCAGGTTTCTGCTCTCTATATTCTTTTTCTGGCAAGAACAATTTCTCTTTGAGTAGTGAGATATTGAGAAGCAGCAACAGTGGAGAGAGAACACAATATATCAGGGCTAGAAGATATATTTCAGGGTTTGAAAGAACTCTAAATAGAGAACTGCTGAGTTAATAACAATATTGGTACACAAGAATCATCCTGTCCTATGGCTTTGGGAGTAGAAAATACCATGTAATTGCTACTGATTTTACAAAGAAAAATAGGATTTTACTTTATCTTTACTTTGTCTGAAAATTCTTCAGTATACATAACCAGATGACAAAAAAATTACAGGTCTTTTAAAAACTCTCACATATGACACAATAAAGTTTGGCTGGAATTAAAATATGTGAAATGAAAGGCTTTATGATAAGGAGTTTGGAAGCAAATAAAAAAATAGGTTTAGAATATCTGGTCCTCATAACAATAAAAAAGGTCTATATTCATCACAATTTTCAAAATAATAAATTTATAATAATAAAATTTAAATAAATAATAATAAAATAATACAATTTGAAATTTTGTTTTAAAATCTCTAAATAGTCACACCTGGCAAATTGATAATTTCTCCTATAGATTAAATCACTTCCAAGATGACTCTACTTTCAGTGAGAAAACCTTTAGACCTTAATCTGAATTAAATTCCTAAACTGAGGTGGAATGAAGCCTAAAATTCTAGTCCAGTTTGATATTAAAACAAATGGGTACCTTATTTCTCAATGATCTGGTAAATGGATAGTACTTTACTGACAGCATTTACATAGGACACAATGTTAGCCAGTTTGTGAGGAACTGGCAATGAGAATGTGAGAGATGAGAAGAGAGAAAAAAAAAATCAATGCACTAATGATGTTCAAATTAAAGAAATCAAGATACATGCAGAAAAAAAAATCAAAGTATCTTTTTTCCTTTACAAGCTTATAAATCAATGCAAAGAATGTAACTGGAATCCAGAGATCTCTAACATGACTGGTGTTCACTATCTGCATTAACTCAAAAGTCCAAGCAGACCATATTCCAAGTTTCATGAACAGAAGGAGGAGGATGATACAGGATTCTGCAGTACCACTACAGAAGTCACAGCATGTGAGCACACCTGAAGAAATGTGCATTCTGTCTGCTGACAGCCACAACCCCTGAGGGACACTGCAGGACTGACAGTGGTGGGGAAAGCAATCAAAGAAGCACAATTAAAGATCTGTTGCCATCACATTCTGATACTTCATGGCACACTCTCTTAGAGTACAACTCATTTAAATACAAAACAATAAAAGGAAATACTTTTTAATGTCGTATGCAATTAATTATGAACCTTGCTACCACAGGAAGCTGATCCACACACATATTTGACGCATTCACTTTAAGTGTGTTGCCCTAATTGTAAACATACAATTAACTTTAGGGGAAATTTCTACAAAAGCCAGATACCTTATACTTACATCAGCCTCACATTTTAGGTACCATTCTCTACATCTGCTACTATTCTTTCTTGGTTTCCTGTGGATATGTCCAGTGGCTCATCTCTCTCTTGAATTTTACTGATAAAGAATTTCATCTCATGCCAGTGTGTCTCTCTCTTCAACAACAAAGCTGCACCTCTTTCAGCCCTTGTACAAGAGTCATGCCTCATTTTACAACACATTAAACCACATGAACTTGTGACTCACAATATTTCCATGATATTTTCTTGTGGAACTATTTCTTAACCAGTAATTTACAGTCCTTCTAAGAAATTTATGCACAGAACTTGGCTCTTTAAGGAATGACAGCATTGTCCTTTCCTTGCTCCCCAACATTTCTCTCAGCTTGTGAAGGTCACTTTGATCCTGTCCCTCTCCAGCACATCTGCAGCATATTCTAGCATGGTGCTTTCTGTAACCTCAGCAAACACACACACTGTATTCCACTGGTCACATCCCTAACAGCTACTGAATACTAAAGGAACTAAGAAGACTGTTACAAAACCCTACTAGATACATCCTTCCAGTTTCAAAATTCTTCCCGAATCCCATTTTCCAGGCAGTCATACATCTATCTAGTAGGTGTTTCAGGTATGTCATATTTCCCAAACTTCGTTAGAAGAAAATAATGGGAGACACTCTAAACATTTTTATTAAGGTCAAAATGTCCTAAATCCACTGCTTTCCTCTAATCCACATTACTGTAAGATGTTTAATGTCTGTGGAAAGCTATATTTAAAGATATACCATTATAAAGCAGGAACAGTAACCTTCTCTCTTGCTGCTATGGAATGTCAATCTGGGCTTCTTCAGAAAAGCTATTTTTCTCAAAAGCTAAGTCACAAGTTCAGGGAGAAATCTCTCTGCTATTTCCTAATGCTATACTCTGCTAACCTTGGCATTTTTTGAATATTTAGTTCTTTCCTTTTCAAAAAAACTTGTTCTGTTTCCTTATTTCATGAATGCCAAGCAGCTTTTTCTAAATAACTAACTCAGAATTTACTTTTTTGTGTCCAATTAGAAAGTAATTTCAAAAGGCTCTCAAGGACTTTTACTTTGAGCTTTTCAGCAGCTCTGAAAATCAGGCTGTGAACTGGGCACAACCAGAAGCTGACACTTAAAAAATGAATGGGTTCAGAAATCTTTCACTAGGTTTGAAAAGGAAGGTTGTCCTGTGAGATCACTGTGTCAGTGTTTGCTACCTGGTGTTACAGTCTCTGGAAAGATTTCCAACATGTGCCAATGCTTGCTTTAGCAGGAAATCTCTAGAGACCCCCAGAATCATTACCAAGAAAAAATAAATACTGGGTTTTATTGTCATGACTTCAGGTAGAATATAAGATGCAATGTAGAGCCCACATGCTGAACCTCCTGTGTGAACTGTTTCACCCAAACCTGCAGAACCAGTCACTGCACAGAATAAAGCACACCCAGCTAACTGCAGGACTGTGGCTCAAAATGCAAAAGTAGGAAATGCCCTTAATGGGCTGTGTGGAAGCTCTGCTGGAGCTGTGACCTCAGTGTCCATGCTGGATCAGGGTGAGTGTGTAGCTTCAATCTGTTTGGCATCTACCACTGTCTTTCAGTACTCACCAAAGAGAGAAATATCCAGGGTTCAGTAAAGGTAACAGAAGACAAATTAGTATTCTGAAAAATCATTACATGTGAAAGATAAGGCTGTGGGATGAAAGGTCAAGAGGTCTGGAATTTTTCTGAACTATCACTGAAATCCTCTGAGACCCTGTGCAAATTACAAAATCTCAGTTTTCTCATTTTAAAAACATGCTTCAGGCTGTTATGACAATGAAGTGTGTTTTGTAGACTGTCTTAAAAATACGTGCAGTTGAAAAACATTGTGTAAAAATGTCTATTAATTAATCCTTGAATAATACATTTTTTTATCAATAATGAAGTTTACAGAGCCAAATCCATCATGTTCTCTTAGAATCACTCACCACTACCTTGAATGTTGAGTTTCACAGTGATCAAGTGACAAAATCTTCACAGCCATCTAATGAAGAAAACCTCAAAAACACAGCCAAGGGCTAGTCTGTAAGTACCTGAAGCCAAGACATGATTCTGTAAGAAAACTGTGCTTGTTGTACTTAAAATCTTTCTCTGAACTGGCTTAGTCATGCCAACACCAAAGGCTTGGAGGACCTAATACTGCACCCACACACTTGTGCATATTATGTGTTGCCTCTTTGCTTTTAGCAGGAATGTTTGAAGTGACAGTGTTAAATATTTGAAGAATGAGAATTGTCCTGTAGCTTGAAATTTGTGTACCTTCTATCAGTCCCTAACTGATATTTAGTTTAACTGAAAGAAGCTGATCCTGCTGTAAAATGAAGGTGTACACAGTGGTTGCCTGAGCAATATGAGAAGTTGTGCACTTGTACAGCTTCCTCCCAAAAGATAGTCAGTTATTCCCTGCTGAAGGAGGAACTTCACCAGTGACAAACCATGAGGACATTCAGCATCTGAAGAACCACAGCACAGCTATGATGGGATGTGTAAATGAGCTGAACACCACTTACATTGGTTCCTTTGGGAACTTGGATATTCAGACCCTGAAATGAGGAGGGCATTCTCATGAGATGAGTGTGAGTGCTCCACAACTCCAGCCACAGACACAAACAGTGACCTGAAAGCTTTTTACTGGGCAAGGATGGTTTGCAGTATCAGGGCTGGAGTGAAATCCTAAATCCTGGCTCACAAGGATCTAACTTATGAACCCATCTTTCTACCCACTGAGCATACATGAGCTGCAGTTCTCTCCTGAAAAGACTTTGGAAGTAAGGAACAAAAATTATTTTTTCTTATCCTTTGCCTGGAAGGTAAAAGTTCAGCACTCTCAATTTCTATCTAGGAAATGGGCTCCTAACAATTTGGCTTTGAACCAGCCAAGGATTTCTAAGAAAAGAACGTACAGAAGCTCTTTAGCTTTTGCTGCAAATATATTTTTGTTTATTTAATATGTTGATCTGGTTTAACAGTCTAAAGCAAATGTGAGTGGGCTTTGTTCCTAATTTTCATGGTATAATCCCATTCCTTCAAATCTGTATATGCAAATCTACTTTTGCATATACTGGACTGATGTACGACAAGTCAGCCTCAGTCAGTGGGATAAGCCAAAGCACAGAAAGTGAAGCTTCTAACATAAATTTTTCCATGTATCATGGCTTTTGCAAATATTCCTTCATGTGGATTTTTTTCTTACAAGCAAAAAAATGGGTTGCAAACTTACAGAAACTGGCCAAGGTACCTGGTGACAGCTGTAGAACCCCCAAGTGTTTTTATTATGTTTTACTCCATCTCAAGTTGCTGATTCCCCTTGTAATTCACAACCAGGTCACCAAGATTTAATAACACAAAAATCTAGTTTTAGTTAACTATCATAAACAATGGTCTTAGAGCTTAAAAATGAATCAAAGTTTAACAGACAAATACCCAGGTTTATTGTGCTTTTAACAGATAAATACCTTCTTAAAATGCTGTAACTTTTTATATGCAGATCTTTTATATACACAAATTGAAAAAGCAAGTTTCTCATTTATTCCCAGGTCAGGCTTATGAAATTTACTGCCAACTTAGCTTCTCCCCATGATCCTGCCAGTGACCTTTTTCCTGCCCTGGTAGGATCATTCCCTCTCCATGGATTAAAGGTGATTAAGGATCAGTGTCAGTCCAGTCTCATATATTTGCTAAGCAGAGACGACAAACTGTGCCAAAATGTGTTTGATTTATTTGTAGGGGTTTTGTGATGGAGGAACCCTGATTGGACTCAAATCAAGGATCCAGAAAAGAATAGAGTGCTTTACATCATTGGTAGCTCTTTAACCCAGTGTCACAGCAAGGACTTAATATCCTTCAGCTAAATTATTAGTTTTCAAGAACAATAATGACTGAAATCAATCAAGCTTTTCAGTGCTTTGGGTTACTTAATCACCAATTCAAGCAGTCAGTTGTTAGATGGATACCTGTATCTATTGAGCTAAACTTCAAACACACTGATACAGCACAGTGTAGCCAAGCAAACCATGTGTGAAATAGAAAATTTCCTAACTTTTAAGAAATGCATGCCGAGAATTATTATTATTGTTTTCTAAAGATTTTAGAACAATAGTCTAAATCAATTTCTTGTCCATTGACTCTCTGGGTATCAAGAGATCTATGCTAGAACTTGGGAAGTTGGGCAAATTTCAGGGAAGAAACACATTTCTAACTCAGAACAGATAAACCTTATACTTGATTCTTGAAGGAATAGAGAGATTTCCTGTACTTGGACTGAAATATGTGTTTTTCCTCAAGTCTTTAAAATTCTTGCTTGATTATTGAATATCCAAAGAAGATTTGCCTGCTTATTTGCAAGAAAAAGATTAGATTAAGGCTAACTTAATCATAAACTCACACTAAAAACTGACAGGTCACGCTATGTTGTCTGAGGCAATTCAAGATGATCTGGAACTATGACTTTATGGAAAGAAATCTTGAAAAAAATTAGTTACAGTGCACATATCCATAAAATACAAAAGGTTATGTATTTCTGACTTAATCCTGATAAACTTTTAGAGATATAAATGCCCTTGATTAATTTAAAAATAGCTCTGTGTTGTAGTGCTGTGACTAGAGCTCATTGTATGTGGTTTTTCTGTAACCTGTATATTAATTACATTAAAATGATGCAGTATTTTTTGCTGAGCTAAGGAAATGAATTTACTGTGATAGAATGAATAGACAGAAAGAGATGCCATACTAATGAAACAAGGGACAATAACAAAGGGAAAAAAACCCTTTTCAACTTCCTTGGCCAATGATTTTCAGGAAATCATCAAAATAGTTCCTTTTCCAACAAAAATGAGTGGTTGTGAAGATAGCCCCAATCTAGACAATTTAATGGATGCACACACACATTCTTTAACAGCTTGTTCATCAGACAAACACAAGACTACAAAGGGTTACCCAAGCTCACTTCATTTCCCTACTGATGCTGGCTTTAGATTATGTTGACTCTATCAACAAGATTGTGGCTGGAGGTGTAAATTTATTAAGTCCAACATATCCAAATATTGTTCTATTTTATAAGTTAGCAGGAGCTATGCTCTGGAATGGATACAGGGAGAAACACAAAGCCAAATTTTTACTTCAAGGTCCAGATAGTACAGTTTAAGCAGCATCAACCTTGGAAGAGGATACTGTAACAGTTTCTAAAGTGGACAAATTCAGAGGAAAAGAAGACCATGGCCCTGCCTTCAGGATGCTTCTCAAATGCAAATCTGGTGCCACTACTCAGATCAACCAACCCCTCCAGCAGATGAATACAGAGAATAAAGAGATGCCTTACACTGTTTTGTGAAGGTCCCACAGACAAAGATACTGTCTTTTTTTCACCAAGAAATGAAAAAACTTTCTTTGGCTAGAACTGGAGGAGTTGGTAAGAGATCAGTGATCCCCCTGTGACTGTGGGGGAGGCTGCAGGTTCTTCAGTAGTTCTGTAGGGTATTCTGAAACTCTGCAGCACAACAAGTTTTCCTGGCCACACTCACCCATGCACGAATTCTGGCTCCCTTGATTCTGTTTCTGTTCCTCATCTATAGACAACTTATGCTTTATATACTTAAAAAAAAAATTCTTATGTATTTCATTAACTTTATTTTTCCAGGTTGAATGTCGCTAAGTTATTTCATTTATTCTTCAGTAAAACAACACTTTGCAGCTGGTGTCTGTCCTCCCTTGTGTTTAAGGCTGTCTTTTAATGAAAGACAGCCCACTATTGATTAAAAGCCACAAAGCTGAAGTGTAACCAGGCCCAGAAGAGAACTCTTGAGTTATTAAAAAATATTTTGCAAATCATTTGTAATATAAAGGAATATTAAGAAGTAGAACAACACGAGAAAGGAAAGTGATTTTTCACCACCTATCTTTGCAGGTCCTTTCATAAAATTTCTGTATCCTGCGTTCACTTTGCAGAATGCAGGTTCATTTGGAGATTCAATCAGACCATATTTTATGAACTTTCATATTTGCTTTTAACTAATATCTGCCATTAGGCATGTTTTACCTGTACTTGGGTTTCCTCAATCATTCTATGTTGCATCTGTTCACCTGTTTTGCTTGGCTCTTCTATGGTAAACTGTCCCTCGTTAAGGATTCTGAAATTCTCGATGCTACTCTTATCTATTTAATCAGTGTGGATGACATTACAGGGCTGGAAGGGATCTCCATCGGTCTCTTTCTTTCTTGTGAATCAATGATACTATATTATTTCAAGTAGATATGCATCCTGTCATTAGGAAGCACACATGACTAAAGTTTCATTATCTTCACAGGACATCCTAGTTGGAATGCTGCTCATATCATTAACTAAAATCTATACTGAATCACTTTTGTTGCAATGTACTCCATTATATATTACCTCATCTATCACAGAGACATTAAGTTAAATTACTGCCCTTTACTTGAAAACTCTATGTTCTTCAGTTGTTTCCTGTTCAGTCTAAACATCTCTCTTTTAAGCTAAAATACATTATAGGAGTCACCTGATTAAATGTGGGTGTCTAAAGCTTAATTTTTCTTTCTTCATAGTCAGACAAAAGTACATGGCTCATCCTTAAGTGCTGTCCTAGATAGATTAGACTAGTGTTATCTATTTCTCCACTGACTATGTCAGGATTTTTAGGAGATTAGTGAATGAATAGCACTTCATGTTGTAAATGTGTTAAGTATTTCTGTTCTAGCATAGGTGTTATCCTTTTGTGAAAATACACAGCCAATCTGCCTTGTCTTCAAATGCTCTGTATCAAACTGCCATATATTCTCTGCCAATTGTTTTCTCTGCTCTATTACATATAAATTATATATATATATATATATGTATATGTATATGTGTCTGTGTGTGTGTAAAGCAATGCACTGTGAGAAGTAGCTGAACAGTCTGTGTTGTGGATTCCCTGCTCTACAACCATCAAGCACATGACATACTGCACTTCAGACAGCTCAAACTTTTCTTAGAAAGTCCCTTAAATCCATCTGTCATGCTCAGGTGGACATAATATTCAACAGGTCTCTTGTCTTTAATATGTGATGCAAAGACTAGCTCATCCATCCTCCTCCCTTCTCCATGTTCTTCTTTCCCAAGAGTGTTAGGTCCCCTTCATATGGATATTCCAGCACTGTCAGTTTTCTCACCTGTGTCTGCTAAGACGATTAGCTAGTGATGTTGATGTTTTTTAAAGGTTTGCAATACTATTTTATTTTCTGTACTTTAGAAATTTACATCACCTGCACATTATCTGCCACATCCATCACCTTCCAGTAGTCCTATTGTTCCTTATGATTTTCTTTTTACACCATCATTTCAGATCATTTATGAGCTCAGATTTGCTCACAGTGATACAGAGGGTTTTTTTATCATTTTCCCTTGAACTCATCATCAAGCCTCCTTTACTAAATGTTCCAATGTTAATCACCTTTTCATGGCTAAGGAAGCCAAAGCTCCCATGACACTGGTCTGATTGAAAGTGCTCCAAATTCTGTGTATATTTGAAAATATTCAGAGTGATTGTAATGGCCAAGTCTTATGTCCTGTGAAAAACAAGCAACCTCATTACCCTGTCATTAGTCTCTCACTCTCTACAGTGTCCATACATCTTTCTTTCCCATATTGACACTGCAGCTTCCCAGGACACCTCTGATGCTCTGCCTCACAAAGCTATCATTTACTGTCAATTTTTTTCACAGAATGAATCTGGTATTCCACCATTTCCCATTTAATTTCTATTGCTGCTATTGCTTCAGACTCTTGTTTGTGTTGGCTAAGGACCACAGCAGAGACTGGGGACATCTTTTGTCAGGTACTGGCAGTACTGACATGGAAAAGCCTGAAGTGATGCTCTCTCCTGTCACACAAGAGACTTCCAGAAAACCTCCACAAATTCTCAGTCTCTTTCTTTCAGAACATTTCAATGATGGCCTCCCTTAGTAAATCTGCCTCACAACAAGATAATTTCACAATAATCCATTATCATAAAATGCTTCAGAAATATTTTTAAATATGCAAAATTACAACTTTAAATTCCTACTCCTGACTTCTGTAAAGGTAAATTGGACAATATAAAATTAAATTGATAATTTGCCAGTAATTGTAGCCAAAGGAAAGAGTCTTGAGTGCCTGACTGCATCTTTTTTTTGCACTTAAGAAAAGTTATACTGCATGGGAGAGCTAAAGGTCCCAGTCAAGTTGGCTTCAGCATCTCAGAGGCTACTTAGGCAATCAGAAAAAATAACATTTCTACTCCACAGATTTTACAGTTTATTTTTAAATGTGTTACTGGTGAGCATTGAGTTGCAGATATGTATACAGAGTTTTGCTTGTGCTTCTGAGGGACAACAAGCAGAGGGTACAAAAATAAAATAATGTGACTTCAATGGGATGATTATTGCCAAAGACTCTCCTATGAAGATAAGCTGAGAGACTTGGAACTGTTCAGACTAGAGAAGAAAATGCTCTGGGAGACCTTATGCACTTTCCAATACCTAACAGGGCTATAAGAGAACTGAGAGGAACTTTAAACGGGCATGGAGGGGTAGGACAAGATGGAATGGTTTTAAATTGCCAGAGAGAAAATTTAGATTAGATATTAGGAACAAATTCTTTACTGTGAGGGTGGTGAGACACTAGGATGAGTTGCCCAGGGAAGCTGTGGGTGCCCCATCCCTGGAAGTGTTCAAGGCCAGGATGGATGGGGCTTTGAGCAGCCTTTTCTAGCAGAAGGTGTCTCTCTCCTTGGCAGGAGGGGGATTGGAACTGGATCATCTTCAACATCCTTTCCTGTGAGTCTGCTATTTTCATGTGCTGCAGAGCTCACCTGTACTTTGATATGCTGCAACACAACTCTTTGAAAAGTCCTCTAAACTACAGCAAAGTTGCTTAAATTTCGAAGTAAAGAATAATTGCTATGTTTGTATCAAAATGATCTGCAAAAAGTTGACTGAATTTTTGAAAATAAGTTTAACCTCATGAAATATACTACTGTCTGATCACATTTTTTTCCTGGTAAATTGCCTGTCTTACTGTAAGGTTCTTCAGTGAAGTGCAATATCAAGTTTCATTTCCAGTTTATGCTTTGCTGTTGAGGAAGCAATCTCTGCCATTCCTCTGAAGGAGTCAGAAAACAGTGGTAAGAACTAATAATACCAAACAGCACTGTAATTTCCTATGGGGAAAACATATTTTCTACCGGTAATTATTGCCAACAGCAATCTTGGAAATATCGTATAACTTATTGTTTAAAACATCAAACAGAAGGAACTGCTTTGTATCAAGGATGACTAATGCAGGAACATGTGCTTCCACACATGCACAGACACATTAGATAAAATGTTGATGTTTAGAGGTTTACAGGATACAAACATTGACTTTGGGGTCTGCTTAAGTTTACACTTGAATTTAGAATGCAAACATAGCAGTTAATGTATAACCATGATAGATGTGAATAGAGAAACAGCTGCAATTGTTACGGACAGGCTTCTCCAATCTGCTTGGTACTACAGTTGCAGGAAGATCAGAACTATACAAAAAATCACTCAGCTGTGCTTGAGAAAGCAGAGTAGAGGCTAAAGGCAAACATAAAAAGTTATTCAACAATTATATCCAGGTGCTTCACAAACAATAGATGCTTTGTTGGGGAGTGTGAAAAACACTCATTTACTTTGTGTGATGAAGCATGTGCAGATGAAGTGGCGTATGTGATGGAAAACTGAAATGTCCACGGGCTTAATCCTGCTCGAAGTTACTTTGGAACAGCTCCCACCATCTTCAAATGACAGAACTGTCCCTTAGGTAGAAAAATTCATCTCCAGCTTAAGCTCTCACATAGCGTGGCAGATGGCTGTGATGCTGGGATTTCTGCCAGCATCCAGACTTTGGTCATGGAAAGTGTCTGCTCTGAGCCTGCAAGAGGGGCACAGAAGGGTCTGCTGCAGGTGGTGCTCAGCCCATAGGGGATGGTGCTGCCTGCAGCAATTCAGATCTCCACCCTGTGGTTCCTGCTGAGCTCTATGACATTACCCTGCTTTGCTAGTTCTGGACTGGGACCTGGTGCTGATTCTTTCTTGAGGAAGCCTCATGAAATTCAACATTTGGACCACCCATCTTTTGAAAAGGTGAACCTTCTTTTAACTAGTATGGCTTTGGTTCATAAGAAAGGTGAACTTTATACCACTTTATACTTCATAAACATAATCCATTAATTTTAAAGCTCATTTTAAATACACATGATCTTTGAGCTAAACAGTAAGCAATCTCTTGTGCCACTGCATTTGCTTAAGAAAAGCCAGCATATCCTTCCCAGACCCATGAAGATTCTGTAGGAACTTTCTCCTTGTCAATATTGTCACATTAAAGAATTGTTGAGTGCTGGTGGACATCTTCATGACAAGGAGCAGCAGCAAAGTAGGTTGCCATATTGTTTTAGCTTATCACAGGAATTACACCCAAACCAGTGTCTCCTTCAGTCACATGGACTAACAGGTACTGCATTAATTACCAATTAATTATTCCAAGACAGAAATGTCCAGAATTTATCTATGGGAATGGACTTAGCATGTGTTTAAGTGCTTTGCTGGTACTGCATGATGAAGGAGTTTGATGAATCAAGCTAAAATTGTAACCAATAAACACAAGTTATGACAGAGCCAGGAGTTCTACTTCAGATATTCCTTGGGGGAGTTCTGGCAGACACCTCTGATTCAAAAGGCATGAGCCTACTGCAGAAGGCTCATGAATCTGGGAGGGGGTTGTATTGGCCCAGGAAAAATAAAGTGGCAATTTGCAGATGACTGTCTGGCATAGTTTAACACAAAGCAACTGTAGCTGGTAGCACTTGACTGGCATACACTTATTTTCAACATCCTTTCTGCTTTGTTGATGTTACCTCTTCCTTTTTCAAGCGATTTGCAACACATCATTGCATTCACTGCAAATTTGTGGATGTAAATCATCTCCCTGGGGATGAAACCTCATCAGGGGTGAATAAACAACCTCCCCTTCCCCAATCAAATCCCAACTCTACCTCACATTTCATGGAAATGATCAGCATTTCCACTATCAAAACATTCACGCCTTATGAATAATATTTATGATGGGAGTTTTTTATGTTGGGTTTTCCCCCCAAGAAGAAAAAGAGGAATAATTAACAGAAATAGACCAAATGAGAAATTTCCACATTATTACCATTATTTTCATAAGGCTTTCACAGGAAAGTAAAAGCTTTTGCAAGTAATAAAAGTGCTCATTAAACATCTTTCTTTTGGAAATGGGGTAAATTATGAAGCAGATTGACTTCAATAAATAAATAGACTATAAATACATAAAAGTCACTGCCTTCCTCCAGTAATTTAATATGAGCATCCTACTCTGAAATAAGGAAAAGTTTATTCACTCACAGAAAGAATAGAGCAGATGTGAGGTTTTTCCATCAGCTTAAGTGCTGCCTTGGTAAGGTGAGTTGTCCGACTACATTAAACAAACATTTTAGTCAGGCATCACACAGGAAAATAAACAGTAGCAAAGGAAACATGAAAATATTAAAGACTGTTATTCTTTGGCCCCTTTTCCTGTGAAGCAAGTGATAAAATATTACTGTGTTTCCACAGGTAAGGAAACACGCTCTTAAACACTTTGCAGAAATACATATTACGATCATCACTTAAAATGTCAGAAGTGGATAGGACTCAACTGTGACAGCACACAGGAGGCTGTTGAGAAACTCTGCAGGGCCAGAGGATTTCAGACACCAGGCCAGGCTGCTGGGCTACCTAAAGCAGCTTTCTGGCAGAGCAAATTCAAAGAGGTAAAAAACATTTTGCAATAGACAACTGTAGAGTTACCCGACTTCAGGAGAGACTTCTCTTAAAGTCTAATGAATCAGATATTAGTGAGAGAGAGAGACTATCTGCTGTATCATTTTTGACCTCTTTCTGTCCCACTGAGCATCAAAGAATGCACATGGGAAGAGAGGAGACCTGCTGGGCTCCACTGTTTTTGCCCACCTGTGATATACTGAACTACACTGCACAGATGTAACATGGTTTAGTTTATGTAGATGGAATTTATGTACCATGTCAGTAATTTCTGTTCACCATGAAATTTTGTCTGGCTATCCATCATGTCTGAAATTCTATACATATTAAAATATAAAACATCCTTGAAATGGTTTCTGCATTGTAGCCAGAAATTATCTAAAACATACATTCATCAGAAGAAACAAAGTAATCACTTTTTACTACCAGGGCCTGGATTTCCACCAGCCTGGAAAACCAACTTGAAAATGTCCTGGTCTGGCAACAAAGATCTGCACAGTTACCCAGTGCAGATGTATATGTACACAAATATACATTTAGGTTAAACTAAACCAGGCTAGGCAGGTTCAGCTGCTGTCCTGGGTTGCAGGTCTCTGTACAGTTCTGCTGCTGACCATCTATGTGACACTGACCAATATCTCATCCCTTGCCTTGAACACTGGGCTCTTTTTAAAACATGCTGGTACAGCATTTGAAATAATAAAACCTAGATGAGTCTATAATGTGCATATCCCCCTTGGCCGTGTATGGCCTCAGTGGATGTGTTTTGTTCCATTCAGCATGGAAGGCAGAGGTCTTCTGATTTTGTTTCATAAAACAAAATAAAAAACTATGCCTTCTGTGCTGAATTTACATCTGCTCATCATAACTTCTGCTGCATTTTAATTTAAAAAGCAAAGCAAGAAAGAAAATTAAACTAAATTTTAGCTTGGAATTAGACAGCTTTTAAAAATATTTTTTCAGGGGCAAAACCTCTTATTTCACCATTTCACATGAAGATTTTTATCAAGTGCTTACTTAATACCTTAAGCACTGTTCTTTATCTCTGAAAAACACAAGCAGAATAAGTGGAGGTGCTACTGAATTCCACAAACACAACACAATGCACTGTCATTATCCAAGTATTTTGGTTAGATGGGTATTCCCACAGCACTTCAGTCCCCAAAAAAGAACTCCAAAAAATTTCCCATCTTACTTGTCAGGAAATTGAGGTGAAAACATAAAATGAGCTTTCAAAGAAGGCAGGAAAAAAACAACAGGACTCTCACTAGAAATCAGCAGCTGTAAATTCTAATGCAGACAAACTATGAGATATCTGACTGCCCTAGCAGCAAGGGTAAAAGCTGCATAGAAAATTTGGAACACATTGTTTTCTGATATCTGAAGCAAAAAGAACAGTCAGTAGATTCAGAGTGGCATTTATCTCCTCTGTTTTTGGTTTCTGGTAGAGTCCCTTTGTGATCAGTAAAGTGCATCAGTCATTGCAGGGTGTGATTCACCTTTCCTGCTTTAATGCCAGCTATTCAGACAGCATGATGTCCATAGTGATCAGATGAAGACTACCCAAAATGTCACATTTAAAAATCTCTCTGATAAATAAAAAGAATTGGAATAGAAACAGATCTCAACCCATGGTAACTCCTGAGGCTGGGATAATTCAAACCCAGAATGCAATCTCCCAGTTGGCTGGCTGGAGATAAAATTTTAAAATAAGTCAATGTAAAAGCTTCTGTTCCATTTTCATAGCAACTGGAAGCTTACATTTCACTGGTTTTTGATGTAAATTTATCTCCCAGGTGCCATTTGATAATTGGGAAAAATTTATCCCACAATAAAACCTTTTCTCTCTGGCACCTCAGAGATTTAATTTTGCCATTCTGTACATCTGACAGGGAGAAGCAGCTACTGCTGAGAAACAAACCTCAGCTGGGACTCACTTCCTATACAGTCCTGTATAGGACTACAAACTGCTGTAGCCCCTTTTTCCTCTGTAAAACAAGGGAGATGTAAACACTCCACATGAAATCTGAATGTCTCCACACTTGGAACAAGATAAAATTTGAATCACAACTCTGGAGTTTTATCTTAATTCTTTGTTTTACAACTTCTGTTGGATGCTTAAATTAACTAGGCATCTCATTTCCAGCTTTTTCTCATGTGACAGCATAAATGAATGTGAAAGCCTTGTTTCAGGCTTCTGAGTCCCTTCCTTCCCAACCTGCTCCAACAGCACAAAGCAGACCTCCCCCTGCCCCAGGCTGCAGTGCTCCCCTGCTCCCCAACCAGGTTAAACAAACAGGGAGATTCCTCCAGGGAAGTCACAGGTTCAAGATCACAAAGGACCCACCTCATTTGGGCCAGTTGGAGGTTTTTCTTGCTATTGTGCTTATCTGTATCTTCCCTGTCATCCAGACATTAACCTCTGACCTGTGAGCCTGCCTCTCAAAAAAGCTGTGCAGTGTTTACCCATTATGTAATGTCTGTGCTTTTGTGGAAATTTTACAGAAACAAATGGAGGAAGTTTGCCAGTCAAACGGCTGGACAATAAATCCTGTTCCATGTAGATAGAATGGTTTACTGTCACTGTAAGCCTGCTACTGGCATCTGTCACCGAAGAAATGTTTACAAATTTCAGGGCACTGGAGTGCCAAAGTATTCCAGCACTGCAGGACTGTACATGATTTGTAGAACCAACACCACTGTGCTAGACAGGGATAGCCTTGTTTTGCTAGCCTGAATAAACAGAGTGACAATGTTTCAGATAAGTCAGGGTCACTAATGTTCAATATTTCTGTCTATTCATCTTCTAAGTTCATAAATACAAGTACCCAAATGGTTGTTTGTTCATTGTAATGCTTTTTCTGCCCTAAGATATCTTTTCTAGAAGCTAACCCAGGTAAGCAAAGTCCCTTCAGTCCCTTTTGCTTATTCCTAATAGGTCCTTTATTATTTATACACCGTATGTTCTCATCCTTGCAATCCATCTTCTTTACATACCCTGCTGTCTCTTCTCCTTCTGTACTGTTTCCTCTTTGGGACAAGACATTCTATTATGTTCCCTTTCTGGACAGTGTCATCACAATTCCTCTTGCTGCATAACTGAGGCTTCTATATATCATAAACTATGAAGTTAGGACAACAGAAGGATGTGTTTGGATAAGAAGCAGGAAAAAACATAATTTGGAACATGGGACAGATAGGTAATGTAATTCTTCCTTTACTGATTCTTTCAGCTAAGGGCGTGATGCTGCAACAACTGAATGGATCTTTTCAATCTGTGTCAATGGGAGAAGCACTTGGTCTTAGAGCTCTGCTCTAATTAAGTTTTCAAGTCTCATTTCCTTTCAGAGGAGAGAAAACATTGTTGTGACTAAGCTTTGGATGTGGTAACAAATCCCTGGCAGGTTGGTTTGTTTTAACGGACGCATTAGATTTAAGGAAACTTTTACCATCTTTTCTGCCCTTAATCACAGCTTTTATTACAATTACAGTAATGCAACAGAGGTACATGCCAAAGGCAACATGTATATTTTAATGAGTTGACATGCAACCTTCCTGGAGAGAAGAAACAACTTCATTTGCTGAACATTTCCGAACCATATCTAGTAATTTATTAAGGGAAAAGGAAATGTTCAGAAAAGCATCTACCACAAATTCAGAGGCTTCAGCAATTCACAGATGAGCAGTCTCATAAGACAGACTCAGTTGTTGTGCTAGATTTAGCAAATTTTTGCTGAATGGTAACATTTTCTATTGTCCTCAAACAATAAAAGAGAAGGTTAACAGGCAATATCCGGACACTCAAATATTATTAATCCACGCATGTGGTCCTGAGTCACTGGGCTGTAAAACATCATCAGTTTCCAAAGATGCAAACCAAAGGGGAATTCTGCTTGAGAGAGATGCTATCACAAGCCCAAAGGAACTAGTTGCATCAATAAGGCCTATTTATGCAAGTTTTACAAGACATTGGCTCCCAGGGGTTTTCATTCTGGTAGAATTAATTCAGGCAACAAACTGAACATAGGCAGAGAACACATTCTATGAGTGAAGAGCCTTCAGCCTGGTTTCATGCCTCAATTTACCTTACAGCTGGGACACAGGTCAGACACTGGTACACACAGGAAATCACCACAGGCTGACAGGCACACATCAACCAGGCTCATTCACCTGGAGACTAAAGAGCTCGGAGGGTCAGCCTCCAACAGCAGCACACACAATCCATTCTGTTAAATTATTCCTGTGGCTGCTGTGATCTGGGCCAAACAACACATACAAACAATGGCTGGCCATGCTTTTTTGGAGGTTAACACAGGCCAAGGACCATTTCCAATACAACCCTGGCTGTGTATAACCTGTTTTTTAGAGGTAAAAGTTTATCTGTGGGGACCAGAGAAGGATTCCTGGCTTGTAGAGCTGTGACCTCAGAGACCTCCACATACCTTTTTCTGAGACAAAAAGGAAGACACTTTACCACCTCATGTAGGTATAACTGCATGCTTGCTTTCTCCTTGGTCACCAGGAAACTGACTTCAACTACGAGGGACTCAAGCTACAAAGTACAGGAATTCAATCAGAAATGTGTATGATCAACCAGGAGCCTGATTTTGTCAGGGACAGGGCACTACAGGGGAAGGACTGTCATTATGTCTGGTTTGTACAACACAAGTGGGGCTGTCCAGGCTGGCAGCATAAATCCCACTGCCCATCCTGCTTTTGGTCTGTGTACAGACCTACAGTGAGCCACCCAAGAGAGCAGCACACCCACAGATCCATGGAAGGTACAGCCCCTCACTGCAATTCCAGTTACTCTGGCACATCTGTTTGGATGATTAGTAAGTAAAATTTAACTGATAGAAGACAGAGCCCAACTGGAAATGTAGGAATGTGTTTTTACTACTATTAATGCAATCAAAACTTCCTTCTTGCTATTATTACTGCGTTAGCATGTCAATTCCATTCCAAATTGTTTTAAACTGTTAACTTACCAAAATACCTGGAGTAGAGCACAATTCACATTCTGGTTTTCATTCTAAACTTCACACAATTTATCTGAAATTATTCTGCTTCTTAAATGTGAATGTGCAAAATATACGTACAAAATGCACTGGAGGAACATTAATCTTTCTCTTTATGCCCACAATAGTGCTGAAATTCAGTGCATAAAGTAACTTCTATGTGTCTTTTTAGGTTGAAGTCCTTTTCTGAATTTACCAATATTCCAATTCAGATGACAGTCTACACAGCTGGTTTAAACAGCTTAAAAAAAAACAGATGCAAAGAACGCTTTGCAAAACTGATTATTGATTTATATTCACTATCCAATATGAATGAAATGCAAAAATTAAGCAGACATAAGTTAAATAAAATAGATTGTAAAAGGAATGTTTTAATCACATAAGAAATCACATCAGTAGTATAGGTCAGGTTGCTTAAGAAATATATATTCTTTGGGAAAATATTTGGTTGTTTTGCCTTTGGTTTTTTTCTTTTTAAATTTACTCATATGAGACTTTCCTGTACCCATGGTCTTAATTTTAGAAAAGACCAGACCTGTTATTCTTCAAAACTCATGCTTTAATACTAAAAACCTAAACCAACATTTATTAAATGAGAAGAATACAAAAGATGGTTTAGGACAGAAAAGGTGCTCACCAATGCAGTCGACACTGAAGAGATTGATGGAGGTTGTTATGGAAGACTCGTCACAAGTCTTCATCCCCCGCAGCGCAAACCTCACCAGGGAGGCCTTGAGCCCCTCGGGGAGGAAGGAGAGCAGGAACACGGGCATGTAGAGAGCGTAGCGCAGCCGGCACAGCAGCGGGGTCATCAGCTTCCCCTGCGGAGACTGGGCCATGCGCTCGATGGTCGGGAACAGCAGCACAGAGCGCAGCACCTGGGGGCACAGGAGCACTGTGAGAGAGGGCACGGAGCACAGGGAGCACTGTGAGAGAGGGCATGGAGCACAGGGAGCACTGTGAGAGAGGGCATGGAGCAAAGGGAGCACAGGGAACATTATCAGAGAGGGTATGGAGCTCAGGAGCACTGTGAGAGAGGGTATGGAGCACAGGGAGCACTGTGAGAGAGGGCACGGAGCACAGGGAGCACTGTGAGAGAGGGCATGGAGCACAGGGAGCTCAGGGAGCACTGTGAGAGAGGGTATGGAGCTCAGGGAGCACTGTGAGAGAGGGCATGGAGCACAGGGAACACTGTGAGAGAGGGCACGGAGCACAGGGAGCATTGTGAGAGAGGGCATGGAGCACAAGGAGCACTGTCAGACAGCATGGAGCTCAGGGAGCACTGTGAGAGAGGGCATGGAGCACAGGGAGCACTGTGAGAGAGGGCATAGAGCACAGGGAGCACTGTGAGAGAGGGTATGGAGCTCAGGGAGCACAGGGAACATTATCAGAGAGGGTATGGAGCTCAGGAGCACTGTGAGAGAGGGTATGGAGCACAGGAGCACTGTCAGAGAGGGCATGGAGCACAGGAGCACTGTCAGAGAGGGCATGGAGCACAGGGAGCACTGTCAGAGAGGGCATGGAGCACAGGGAGCACTGTCAGAGGGCATGGAGCTCAGGGAGCACTGTCAGAGGGGGCACAGAGCACAGAAGCCACTGTCAGTGAGGGCATGGAGCAAAGGAGCCTCTGTCAGTAAGGGCACAGTGCACAGGAGCCTCTGTCAGTGAGGTTATGGAGCACAGGAGCCTCTGTCAGTGAGGGCATAGAGCTCAGGAATCACTGCCAGCAAGGGCATGGCACCACAGCCCAGCCTGGCACACCCAACTCCAAATGGGCCTCCAGCGCAATGGAACTGAACTTCCAGACACTGCCCCTCAGGCTGTGCGGTGTGCCCAGGTTCAGTTTTTTAAAACATGAAGCAAATAAGTATGTGGTTACAAAATTGTGATATATGATAAGACAAGGAAGAACTGAAGAGTGAGTGTCCTTTGGAGATGATGAGGAACTGGGAAGCACCAGGAGTAACCCCAGCAGAGGGCAGCAGGCAGGAGCCCTCCGCTCCATCCTGGCGGGCTCTTACTGTCAGGAAAAGTACACTGCTTTCCATGTCACCTGGTAAACTACCTTGTCTAAGTAAACCTACCAAACACATTAAAAAATGTCAGCTGCTGTGATGGTAACTCCAAAACTTGACAACCCACAGGGTTTTCAATTTGCAGCTCAATGCAGGTAAACTAGGTCAGTACAAGAAGCACACAGGCTCTTCACTACAGTGTGTACACTGGCATAAATTGCTGCTTTTTATATCTTATAGCAAAATAGAAATTCTGAAGGTGGTATTAGTTTATAGTCTTAAAATACAAAGAA
The DNA here is from genome assembly GCF_903797595.1 of Erithacus rubecula. Classification (NCBI taxonomy): domain Eukaryota; kingdom Metazoa; phylum Chordata; class Aves; order Passeriformes; family Muscicapidae; genus Erithacus; species Erithacus rubecula. Next base: position 8,864,359 of record NC_136685.1, on the reverse strand, counting down.
ATTAATGAAAATCACACCCACTCATACTAATCAAAAGTGAGTTAAAACCACCTACTCTTAGTTATATTTCAATGCTAATATCAAGCAAATACTCTAAAAGAAAAATGACAACTTTTTTCTGGAAGAAAAAATATATTGCAATAACTCATATAGGAATAATCCTCAAAGAGACACAGCCCTACCTAACAGAAGTATCAATAAAAAAAGTAAGAGGATCTGGAGATTGCATTGGCAGATAATACGGTGCAAACAGCTGGGCTTTCTTGGTGACTCAGTATCAATAAATGTAGTTACACATGTCTGCTTAATGAACATCATTCTACATGTTGTGCAAACTAGATTATGATTTTTGTAAAATACATTTAATGATAATTTTCTTTACTCCGAGATGAGACACAGCTAATGAATGTCACTACACCTGGGTGCAGCACTCCTGGTCCCAGCAGACCTTCAATGGAGGGCAGGGAATGCCACCAAGAGATGCTTACATAATCTGAGCATTGTAACAGAACAAACATTCAGAACATATAATAAAATCACAGAATCCTTTAGGCTAAACTGTTAACCTTGCACTGTCACATTCAGAAATAAACCACGTTCCCAAGTGCCATATCTACACATCATTTAAATACCTCCAGGGATGGTGCATCAACCACTTTTCTTGGGCAGCCTATTCAGGGCTTGGCAACCCTTGCTGTGAAGGAATTTTTCCTAATATCCAACCTAAACCTCCCCTGGCACAACTTCAAGCTATTTCCTCTTGTCTTATCACTTGTTCCTTGGAAGAAGAGACTGATCCCCACCTGGTTACAACCTTCTTCAGGTAGCTGTAGAGCTACACAGTCCCCCCAAAACTTCTTTTTTCCACTTATCTCCCTCAGCTGCTCCTCACCAGTCTTGTCCTCCAGAGCCCTCCCAGCTCTCTTGTCCTTCCCTGGACACACTCCAGCACCTCAATAACTCTCTTGTCATGAGGGGCCCAAAACTGAACACAGCACTCGAGGCATGGCCCAGTACAGGGTGACAATCACTGCCCTTGTCCTGCTGGCCACTGACAACTGTGTGTCTGTGCTGTGTAACAGATCACCAACCATTTCCCCTCAGATTATGGGGGCTTCACTCTCCTCACTGTCCATGTCTGGATACTAGAACACAACTGGTCAGTCAGGCATTGATCTGCTGGCTCTTCCTGTTTCTTCCCTCATCATTCCCTGCAGCTGGAAGGACAGAGAATACTATCTGTGCTTTTGATTCTTTAACCAGCTGTCCCAAGGTCCTGAAGTCTCTCTTGGTTGTTCTTGGGCTGCTTGTTGCAATCTCATTGTTGTCTACCTGAAGAATCAATAATGGGTAATAATCCAAGAGCTGTGCCAGGGTAGGAAGATGGGAAGCCTTCTCTTCACATCTTTAACCTGGCTCAGAGAGGCAGCAGGCTTCCGTAAGAAGTGAGTCCTTCTGTGTCCTTTAGAAGGAGTGTCCTATGAAAATGATTAATCTTTTTTTTCATGGAAGCAGCTTTTATGGAAACAGGTTGTAGACAACTTCAGCAACATCTCCCAGCCAGGTGAGCCATTGTTCTGGTTACTGTTCTTGCAGAGCCTCACATCTGTCACTCCAGGGCACCTGGAGAGGTGGAGAAGTCCCAGAGGAGACACACTGGCTGTGCCAGGCAGGACCCTGTCACCATTATCCCCCGTCCCTTAAGTCACTGTATTCAGTCAGAAGGAGAGAGAGCAGGGAAACCTCTGTGTCATGCATCCATCATCAGAAACTGTACTTCTTACAAAATTTTAAAAGCAGACTTTGAAAGAGTTATTTATATAAAACACAGAACTATTTTAAGAAATCCTTCTACTTTCCAGCTGATACTACTTTGGTATGAGACAAAGAAAAATACCTTCTCAGGGAAATCAATCCTGGGCCTCTTTTTATTAAAGGCAACCAGCAGCTGAAGTATAGGAATGCAAAACTTTTACTAAATTACATGGTAGTTTTGTGATATTTCAGCTAGGAGCTGAACCCAAACTGTTGTGATCTAAAGCAGATTTGACCTGCGTTCCCAGGCACACTTTAATCCTTTGACATTGCAGTTTATAGATATAGGATTAGTTGCTTGGATGGCTGTACTAACCATGGGGAAAGCTGCTAAACCTTGGCAGAAAAAGGACAAACCATGAAAGCAGTTACCCCATCCTGCACATTCCTGCATTTTGTAATGGCCCACAAATTTAAGAGATGAAGGATAATTTTATTTAATTTCTTTTTAAAATCTTTGCAGACAATAACAGAGAAACGTAAAATTTGTATTTTTCAAACATTCATCTGCTATTTCTTAATTTACTGCTGGATTCCCAAGCCAGGATCCTGAAATGTGGATTTGGCTGCAGAATTGCTCAAAAGACTCAGTTCAACATCTTTTCAACAGAAGTGTAGGTATGACAGATTTAACCCACTTCGTTATAATGACCCATGTAACAATAAAAAAAGTATGTCATATTTGTGTCTTGAAATAAGTGAAGTAGAAATATTCAGGTAAAATGAAGGAAATTAATAAGATTCAAATGCTCAATATTAGTTAATATTTTTTTTAAAAACTTTTTGAATGCCTGGATCTTATATGTACACAGTTTACACTAGCTGAAATCAGGTAGAGGCACAGGATTATATTCAAGTTAAAATTTTCAGAATTATTATAAGACAAATTATTCTGAAAACAGAGGACACTGCCTGTCATAAGCACAAGATATTGTCACAACTCTGAATGACACATAAATACCACTAAATATTGTGCAAAGGTAAATGATCCTCTTATTTATGGAAACTGTTCTCATAATTCATGATATTTCTTGAGATAACCACCAGTCAAAATACAAAAAGTATTACAAATATTTACATAATAAAAAAATAATATATCCATATATATATATATATGTAAGTTTAGATACAATGCACAAATACTAAAATTATCAGAGAGTAAAATTCAGATTCACCTAGTTTAAACTACCCCCAATTCAAAGTTCAGTAATATTTATCTGTTAAGCACATGGAATGGCAGAGAGCTGAGCAAGAGGAGATACTGGAAACAGTGACTCGAGTGGATCCAGAGAGTACAGAAAGCTGGCTGGTGACTGCACTGAAAGCAAACACACCTCGTGTCCAGGAGCTGCTGAGAGCTGTACCACCTATCCTTGACTCTGCTTTGGTCAACCCACTAAAAACAGTACAAGCACTCTTAAATTATACTGGAATTATCACTATTGATGACTGTGACAATGAACAGTATTTGTACAACTCTAAGTCAATTTATTTGCCGGTTATTCACTTATCATACTATTGAACTGTGAGATTTCAACACTCAGGATGGCACATAGACTAAAGCTCACTATTCATGGCATAGATACTCTTTCAGTTAGCCACCAAGGCAATTGCTTCTATTTAATCATTAATTTTTAACTCTACATTTCACAGGGCTCAAGCTCCAAAAGGTTTAAGGGCTTACAATCTGATGCAGTATCTCAGAAGTTCCACACTTTGTTAACAACCAAAAACTAACATTACCTGCAAACTCTTCACATAACTCATGTGGGTGCCAAGGCAGCTCCTACTCCCTCGTCCAGCAGTGTATATATATCACAGAGAAAATGAAATGGTGCATGGCCTGAGCATGGATCCAGAGAACAAACCAGCCCAGAATGTTCTGCCCTTGATTCTTTCCACACACACCACAGGAGGAAGGCGTGGGGACTTGGGGAGTTTCCCTTTTGACACTGTTTATATATTTCGGTATCTAGAGCAATCAGTCCATTAACTTCAGGAATGTATGACCCGCACAGTAAATTTTAGAACACAGAGGGAAGAGAAACTACTTATTTTACAGGAAAAGTGAGCTTTCAGAGCAAAGAATATTAAATACCCATTCTGTAAAAGCATGGTATTGACCAAGATGCTTTGTTTAGGAAGGATCCCAAAAGAATATGATTCACTTCCCATGATCACTGGTCCACATAAATATTAAAGAATAAAGCAAAGGCTTCCAGCAAACTACCTACATAAAGAACGCATACATTCCTGTATATTCAGGCTTTTGATTGAGCTTTTACCTAGATCTATCCAAATAAAGATGACAAAATGATGAGTACCTTCCCAACTTCACTGTATAATGGTTATGTCAACTTGGGTTTGGATTTGCAGCAAAAGCTGGAAGTTGTTTTGTTTTGATTAAAATGAGAACAGAGTACAAAAAGCAAAATCATCAAATTTACAATAAGTTGCTGTTTAACACTGCACAATTTTTTATCTCAACCACATCAGCAAAGGATTTTTGCAAAATGTTTAAATGGTTTCCTTATAATAACACAAGTATGCAAATTGGATAAAGTTAAAAACACCCCCACAGTAATATTTTCCACTAGTGCCTTCTACTGAATGGGTTGAAATATATTCTTCAGCTACAATTTGAAGTTTGAGTGGGTAATACTACTTGTTTAAGGGACTGGTAAATGACAGTGCTGATTATGCAAACATGCTCAAAACCTGAATGCCACTTACAACCAGTACTCAAAGAAGTGACTCAATTTTCAGAGCAGTTAAGTTCAATGCCAACAACAGGAGGCCAGTGCTTTTGAAATCAGCCAGTTTTGACTACACAAGAAATGCTGGTTGCAGACTCAGGCCCCCAGGTGTGTGCCTTCTGAGCTCAGCCAGCCAAGGGCCTGGAGAGGGCTGTCACACCATGCCACCTGCTCTTAGTAAGAGAGACATTTTACTAAGAGAAACAAAATGGGAGAGAAAAGCAGTCGGGATGTGAAAAGGCAGACATTGACCAAAAGAAAGGAGCAGGAGCAGATATCTGTATCAGAGCCATAAAATAAAAAGACTCTGGTCCACTGAAGAAAATACCAGAAAGTGAAACTTCCTCAGAAATAAACCACTGGTTCACTCTGCTTTAATGGCAGAAGCAGAGGTCACCGGAGGCTCTCACTGGCTTTTGAGTAGGCAAGTTTTTGGAAAGCACTTGCTCCTGCTGCATAACCTGTTCTTGACCACCAGGACAGCAGAAATGGTTAATACAACAACCACCAGCAAAAAGCTCACAAGGCTCAGATCCCACACCAGTTATGTATTTCAGAACCCACAGGGAACTCAGACTTCCAATCAGGGGGCAGAAGCAAGGGAACAATCCATGTGTTACATTGGAGCCATTGCAGCATCCAGTGCTCAGTAATGGAGCGCCCAAGCATGGCACTGCACACACACACACACAGCTCTGGAAAGAAAACAAGTGAGGAAGTTTAATGTGAAATTCCTTCAAAACCCTACAAAAAGTAAGAGCAGCCCCTCTGTCAGAAGCAGCACTTCTTTTGACATGTATTAGGTCACCCCATGTATTGGTTTGTTATTCACCTCTTGTGCTGGCAGAGGAAACGGTATTATCTGTGAGGTGAAACCCAGTAAATTTCTCAAAGATAACATAATGATGCACTTAACAGTAATCTACAGTCTACCCTTGACACAGAATGCCACATTAATCACACAATTTCTTCTACTCAGTATGCAGAAACCTGCAGGCAAAACAAGGAGGATCAGGGAAGTATTCTGTGCTTTATTGCTACAGCTGTGCCGAGCAGATTTCCAAGAAAACGCACAGGACAAACCAGACGGTGTTGGCTTGGGCTGTCCTCTCCCCACAGCAGGACTTACTGGGCTTGCCTGTTCACTTTGCTCACTCATGAATTACATATAATGTAATACAATATGTAAAATACAGAGTTCTACTTTAAAATTTTAAATAATTTCTTCTTCGGCTGTTTAAGATGTCATTTGGTTTTTGTACTAGAAAACTCTGTCACAGCTCAATATCAACTAATCAACAGGACTTCATGACAGCAAAAGAGCTAAAGAATGGACACAAGTGACAAAATATTGTTTTTCTCCTGCTGTGAAGTCAAAACATACTGTATGCATTTTCTTCTTCTTTACCCTATGGATCTCCTGTAATTTTAAACAAATGTCTGGCATATTAAAGAGGAAACAAAACAAATATCTCAAACACAGTTAACAGATCTTATAACTGCTAATTTCAAAGTGTTCTGTAAGAATTAAACCCCACAGAAAAGTCTTAGCATGCTTTGTATGGACAAATAAACTGAAATTTGTGAAGTTAGATAACTCCACATGAAAATATACGTTGCAAAAGCAGGAATATTTTAAATAACTATGGTAAATTACAATTCTCTGCTCTAACCAAAGGTTACTTTTCCAGGCAACCAAACTGTTTCTCTAAAACAAAATGGCAAAAATTTGTAAATAACCAACATTTTTTAGAAAAGTTTGGATTTTTTCTTACAATTAATGTCATGGTGGCTTAGTTCACTAGTGGCTGCTTAGTGCAAGAGAATCTTCTGTTAACATCTTCTATGGACTCCTCCCAACATACAGGGATATAGAACAGGGCAGAGGTATGTGCACTTGATTTCCAGTTTAAAATTTCTACATTTCCTATTTCTTAGTGTATAAATTTTCCCTTTGGCATCAGACACATTCTATTTTTTTCTGTTTCTTTCTTTATGGACTTCTGATTTCACTACATATAATCTGTGAGACTAAGTGATGGAAAGATTTTAAAATTTTCCACAAAAATACTCTTTCTATGAGGAGCATAATATGCTCCCTGAAGAGCTGAATTTATTTTCCAAACAAATGCACAGTTAGTATATGTGACTCTGTGAACATGCTGGTAAAACTAAATAATGCTTTCAAATTCTCTGACAAGCTGGAGGAATTCTTGCTCCCTAGGAAAAACAGACTTTTTGAATGGCACCAACAGCATCATGCTCATGTTTGCCAGCTCAACTTCACTAAGGGTATTTGAATTTTCCTAGTTTGAGAATAAACTGAATCAAGGATACAGGATTGATCACAAGACCTTCTGTTAGAATTTCCATAGGCATACTGAGCATCCAGCTAGGGATTGAGTTCTTTAAGGGAATCCATACATGCAGGGCTGTGAAGGGACATGGAGGATGCACAGACACAGAGGCAGAAATTCTCTCAGAGTGTCTGAAGAAATTACTGTTCAGCAGAACTACCCAATGCCATCTTTAAACACAGTGACCCAGTTAGTGTTCTTATGCAGATGAGAGCACAGCAGTGTAAATGTAACAGGACACAGCAGAGAGCAATGATCCTAAGCATGAACATGATTTACAAGGTCAGGATGCTATTTTCCTTTTATGTAGACACATATGCACACAAACAATAGCACTAAAGATATAATAAATGAGTATTACAAAAATAAAATCAAATGCACTTTTAAGGACTGAGCATAAAAGCATGGAAATAGTCCACAGATCCATTTACCACATAAAGTTTGGATTGAATTTTGCTTGACAACTTCAGTGCCTTTACCTCTAAGGTGTTAACACTTTGGCAATGCCTTGGGCATGTGCCAAGTCCAACACATGCACACATGCAGACACACACGTGCACATACTCAGGTACATGCTCCTAATTCTTCACAGAATAAATACAGCAATACCTAGAGATGCCCATCCAGCACTCTGGCTACATGAATATTAATGACATCTTACACTAAAAGAGCAAATTCATAAATGCAGTGAAGTATGCATACATGCAGAGAGCTGAGCTGTGCCAGAACAGCAGAACAACAACCAGTTCTCTTTGTCAGGACAGCAATAACCTGAGCTTTATCATAGCAGAGGCACTCATTAATGACTAGCCAGCATGTTTTTCTTCCCTTCTATGTCTTCTGTAAATAGAAAGAGGTGAAACCAGTACAAAAATTGTTATCTCCTAACATGTGATAGAACCCATGTTTTCCAGTCTGCATCGTAACCCGAGTACTGGTAAGTGAAACTGGGCTAGGGCCTAGGCTCCAAGACCAACACCTTTTAGTATGTTCTCTGGCAGGATTTTGGCAGAGCCAGCTGGACATTTGGCACAGGTTAGAAAACAGTGTAGACCAGGGATTCTTCTAAATACAGGACATCTGTGAAGCAATCAAATTTGGGTCTTGGAAGGCTTCATGCCTGGAATTTAAGCTGTATTTTGCCACTTGCTGTCAGAAGCCACAGGGTGGACCCTGGTATGTTTTATTAAAAAAAAAAAAAAAAAGAGTTCAAATACAATTCTTAGCATATTTACCTAAATCAATCAGAAATACCTTAACCTGTTCAGTGATATTTAATAATCGGTTTTGTCTGCATGAGATTCTAAACACACTGTGGGTCAGCCTTGGCAAGTATATACACATCTCCCCTCTGTTATCAAGGGATAATTCATCAGATGCTCAGCAATGAAAGAACAGCTCCTCACTGACTCTGTAGGTGTTTATATACATAGATTCTAAAAGTATCTGCTGAATTTGCACCATGAAATGGTGGGGAAATAACTGAGAAAACACCTTTGCCCTTTTCAGAGTCCATCTTGGCTCAGTGTTATCCAAGTTCACTACTGGTTCTAAACTGAGGTGCCTGAGTTAGGAGTTAAATCACCCAAGACTCCCAACTGAAGTCAGTCATGGACAGATCCTCAGAAAATATCAAGTGATCTAAAACTACTTCCTAGTAGAATTATCTGTTTCCCACTAATTACAGAGGACCTACAACTTCTAACTAAGAGCTTCATCATATAAAACAAGACCCCTCCTCCATGGGAAAAGCAGCAGCTCACACTTCTAAACAATATTTTGAGGGAAACAAATGCTACTATTAAGCAGTATTTGAGCAAGTGTTCTCTAAAGAGGCCCATCCACAGCAATGTATGATCTCCAGCACTGAAGACACTCTATAAATACACTGATGTCCCTTAACACAGTAATGCAACAAGATCAGAATGTATTGCTTACTTTTGTAAAAACTGAAAATATGCAGTAATTATGGGTATTAGGTCAAAGTTTGAAGATTTGATGTTCAAATTTCATATAGGTAGTATATAACAAGGTAGAGATTTTTCATACTGACTGTCACTACCTCTTTTGTAGCTAGACTGCAATTTCCATGGACACAGTGCTTCAGTACATGTCAAACCACCTTTCTGAGATCCAACTTGGGTGTCTGCTTTATGATGTTAAAGGTAATTTTCCTAAGCAGAAGTTCAGAAAACACCTGCCCACCAACAAAACCCCCAGAACAATACCCACCTTCACCCCACTCCTGAACTGGAAAGTGGTGGTATCATAATGAGGTTAAGTTAAATTTGGTATTTTAATTATTCAGCTCACAGAATAAACTCAGAAGCTACTGCTATTTTTAAATATGACACATGAAAATAATCTAAAGCATGAATGAGTAGTAAAAATTGTGGCTCATAATACAGCAGTAAAGACACCTGGGAGATGCATGAATTGTGTACAGAATGGGAGCAAAAAGGTAATGGGTTGGAGAATCATAGCTACACAATTTTTAAGGGCTACAAATGGAAATGATAATAATATTCTAGGTGGAACAAGTGATGTAAATGTGATGGAAAGAAATGAAAAATCTAAAATGCTAAAGCAGGTATCAGGAGTCTGTATTGACACAAATTTTTATGCTGCACCATGGTGTAGTGTCCCTGTAGAACTGTTATAAGAAGGAATGGTGCAAGAAAGAGAAATGTCATTTTACATGGTGCAGACAGCCTTGAGTTCCCAAACCAGAACACTGTGTCAGGGAGCTGAAAAAACTAGTCAACATAAAGCCTGATGATGGTACTTATATATCCAACTTTTCTCATGCAAGTACATTGTCCTGGGATTGTGTATTACAGATGTTGACTAAATGAATGAGGAAAAGGAAATGTGTTGACTTTAAATGTGATAGTTTTTCACCTCTATTCCTTCTTTTACATAAGTGTTTAACACACTCAAAAAATTAAAAATGTCTTTATGTTTCAGTTACACAGCAAGCTGGCAAAATATATGCAGAGTGGTTATGGTCATAAAATAAATAAACCCTTTCAGAAGGGGAAAACCAATCACACATTATTCCCAAAGCTTTTACCCTTCCTCCACAAAAAGAAAAAAAAAAAGGCTGAAAAAAAAGTAATGTTGAGAACACCATGGAAAAAATACTTATAATTGAAAGTATTCTGTTAATAAGATGAACTTTTCAACACTCCAGCACAGATCATTAAACCCAGTTCACAACCATTCTGCATTTCCTTTCCATCAAGCTGTTAGAAATCCTCCAGCGCTCAATGATGTATTTTATGATGCTTTGGAAAAAGATACAAACCCTCAAAACTGATGATACAGCACAAGATGAGAAGATGGCAAACTCACAACACTATGATACTCATGGGCCCCCTTTTCTGATATGGAACTCATGAAATTAAAATATTTTTTAAAGACCAGGAAAGGATTTTTTTTCAGCCAACAGAAAATGCTACTGAAACAAAACATAGAGATCAGTGTCGATGGAGAATTTCTTTGTGATTTCAAATATTTGATGAATTTTACTGGGAGCATGTAAACAAGGTCTACAGTGTTATGGGGAACACTGCATATATTCTCTACCTGTGGTCATTTTTTACTGCCTCCAAGGAAGGCAAATGAGGACACAGAAGCTATACTTCACACTGGGAAAAAAAATATTTGTTGGACTATAGAAAAGTCCATAAACGGGAGCTTAGTTATAATACTAATACTTTCATAAATATATTTATATGTACATATATATACAGATATATGTACACATATATATGCACATATATATATATATACACACATATATGACATTTATGATATTTACATGGTGCAAAAACTACAGCCACCATGTACTGTCTTGGCTTCCTTTAGAGTCCTTTCCATTAACTACTCACATCCCAAGCTCAGGCTGGCTGGGTGACAAGGGCTGTTTCCTGTCCAAGTGCTGTTTTCCATTTACCTTTGATGTCAAGGATGTCTCTGCCTTTTGGTGTCTGATGCACTCTCCCTTTTTCATAGTTAACTTTATGTCTTAATAGTTAAAATTATTTGTAGCATACTCCAATACATTGGAATATTCAATTCAGTCTAAGGAGGAGACCACTCTTGTTTGTCTGCCATCATAGGTGCAGCCCATGCAGATCCCTCTCACCTCTCAAAAATTTTGTAACTATTACAGATCTTAAGGGAGCTGGTCAACTTAGGTCTCCATCATTCTGATTTATAAAAGAGAGAGCTTCAGAGACTACAACAGGCTGGCTTCAGGACAACACAAATGCAAATAGTCCCATATCCCATACTTTTAGCTATTCCTATCTGGACCTAAGCATAAAGTATCAGCTATACTAGCTCTTCAGGAAACAGTGTACATATATATATATATATATATATATATACACACACTTCCTGGAAGGTTTCTCTAAGAAAAAACATACATTTAAATCTTCCTGAAAACCTCAGAAATGTGTTGTTTCCAAACATTTCAATAGCAAGAACTTCCTTCAAGATACAAGGTAATGAAAGATACGGGGCACACAAAGATCCATCTTGTGAAGCTGTGCATAATCCTCACAACTTCACCATGTTCTATAATGGTACCAACTGTTGTGAAATATAAGGTCATATTTGGATTTTATTTTTAAGGGAATTAAGTTGTATGGGAAATGTTGACCTCAGGGATATCAGACAAAGTCACTATTTGTAAATGGCACAAACGTAAGCCTAACAACAGTTAAGTTCTTTTTTGTGTAAGCTGGTTCATGTTTTCTGACCATAAGTTTTTTTGTATCTTCCTTTTGAAGTGGTCAAATATAATACAGTGATCACAACAAACTGCATTTTTGTAAGTTATTTCACTTATTGTTTCTTACATTTAATACATCCAATATTATCATATAAATAATACCTCCTTCAACATCTGAATTTGGCCAACTATTTTCAAATATATATATAATTCACACATTTTTTCAAATGGGTTAAAACATTTGCTTATTTTTTTACTATTTTCTTTCAGCTTCTTCCTGATGATATATATAGCGGGCAAAATTTGCATCTGTTTAAAATACTCTGCAGTGATCACATGGTTTTTCCATGTCCTGGCACCTTCTTTATTTAACATACATTATCCAATTTTATTTGAAGTACACCTATATAAGACCCCAAGCCTCCAGTGCTTCCTGGCAGTTCCACTTGGATGGAAACAAAATTCAAGGACCAGCATTTTTGTTAATGTATTCGCATTTCAAACTGTGATCTCCAGTGTAATGACAAATACAGCACTGGGTACAATGATTACATCCTTAGCTATGTGGACCTGAGTGTCATTTGCACCAAGGTGAGGTGTGACTAAATTTATGTCTGCTTTAAGGCCACTTTCCACTGACTTAGCATAAATTTGATTCTGAGCCTTATACTTTGGAGTCCTGCATCCAAACTCATTGGACTCTCCATATGAAGAGTCCTGTTAAAACATTAATCACCATTAGGTTTCTACAGTATTAACTTTGTGCTAAATTATTAGGGGAATAGTAGAAGTTTCTCTGCAAAGTTTAATTACAAAAGAACTGAAACAGGACAAAGGTAACTGAGGATAAGCAAGTGAGAGGCATGGAAATCTCAGCAGTATCCAGCTTCAGCTGCTGAGAGTAAGAAATCACCTTTGACAACAGTGATCACAAGCACAGTAACCAAAAAGGAAGGGCCCTAACAAGACTGTGCCCCATGTCCCTTTGAGCACTCCTGGTCCTCTGTGATTGCACTCCTGTACAGGTGGGTATGTACTGCTCCTATTGACACTAGTGGCTAAATTCTCATAAATTTAATGTCTTAATTCTGACCCATAATAAACTCTGATCAAAGAACTATTTCCCAGATATTAAATGTGACAGCCTGCACTCTACTTAGATATCACCAAAGACACAATATTCCAGCTCTAGAAGCCAAGACCCTCTTATCTACTCTTGGATAGACAGATGAAGACAGTGGCTGCTATAAAACACAGATCATGGTAGTGACAGACTAATCTCTTGGATTGACAAGTAAATTAAGTCCCCTGACAATTTCCTTTGAAATCAATAAACTTTCAATCACACCTTTCAGCAGGTGTTGGTATTTTCTGTGTACTTGACTTCCAATGCTGAAACCTGTTTAATAGCAATAGGAGAGGGACTTTCCATACCTCACCCTACAACTGGGTCACAGCACAGGAAAAAATTATCTGTTGTTTCACATTACTTGAAGTATTTTCCAGTAAGAAGTACTTCTAGAATTTTTCCAGCTGAAGCCCAGAATTCTGCTAAATATACAAAAGTCTCAGAAGTGTTCTCTACAGACACTGCAAACTATTTTTCAACAGGTCAGCACTACATACTGAACTATTTGCAAATTATTAAAAATATAAAAAATATTAAACACACAGACTGTTCATTACATTTATAAGTCTCACAGGGCTGAAATGCAAATTACTCTGTACTACAAATATTTGGGTAACTGAAAACTTGCCCAAAATGTTTGAATTATAAAAAAAAAGAAAAAAAATAGTCTTTTTATGGGTTAAGGTAATAATGAGAAAACTGTTCTCCCAAAAATCTGTATCTTATTGTTGGACTGAAAATAGTTTAATAGAGAAAATATTCATTGACAGGGCAGTATTTTACATAGAGAATTAAGCCCCATCAAAGTGGGCAATGTCATTCCATCTACAAGGGAAGTGCCAAAGGAGACGGCCAAAATTTGCAACGGTGTGATAATACCAGCAGGGATGGATTTGTTGCTATTATGATTAAAGCATATAAACAGAAGAAGATTAGGAGGGGTGAGAGTGAAAAGAGAGGAAGAATAGTTTATTGGTTGGAAGAAGGGCAGGGAGAAGCTTATGTTGGAATGCAGTGTCACAGTTACACACCATAAAGCTTTCAGTTGCTCCCATTACATGAATGTCAGAATGCAGCTGCCACTTTCCAGCAGAAATTCTTTCCGTTTTCATTTTGGAAGTACAGGGTGGGTTTTTTTTCAGTGCAGCACTCCCATGAGATCACCATATTGCATCTGCAGGTACCCTCATGGCACAGGGACTAGCAAATTTTGTACACATGCTCTGGGACATTTACCACTTAGGATGAACCAGCAATATACCCTTAAAGTGGAGAGATGGCTCAACCAAAATAAAGCATTAAGAATCAGACTTTGTGCTGTCTTGAACCAACTGCTTTCATAGCCATCAGTGTACAGCCACACCTACCAATAAATCTCAATGACAATCCATTCACTTTAAGGAAATGGGGCTGAACAAAGTAAATGAGAAACCAGCTTTACAATTATAATCTCATTCTGCTGATGAAAAGGAAAGGCCACGATTTTCCATCAGTGCCTTGAGATCCCTAGACCTCTATTTTTAAGTGCTCCACTCAAGACATTTTGGAAGGTGCTTATTTTACCACCCACTTAAGTCAACCCTCAAAAAGACATCCAGTCAAATCAGACCCACAGTCCTTCTCAGCTCAAAGGGCTCTGAGTTAGACAAGCTAAGCTGGCATAGAATCCTGCAAGGAGTTCATACCCATACCATTTCAATTAATTAAAGTGGATTAGTGGCTTAATGATGAACACTGGAGAAAGAAGAACAGTAAGGTTCTGCCTTGTGATACCAGTGAAAAACATGATGAGAGAATCAGGACGTATACACTGAACACATTTTTGTCAAAGAATACAAAGAAACCATGAATATTTGAGGTTTGAGCGAGAACTTATGTCCCAAATTCTTGTCAGGGTATCAGAAGAAGGTAAAAAGTGAGAGAAGGGTGTTAGGAATTCTCTCAGTCAGCTCATTTTTCCATCCTTGCTTTCATCTTTCCAGAACTGTAAGCATTTTAAATAGTAAGGGAAAAATATAAAATTCCTTCCTTTGCAACACTACAGATTACTGCTAACCTTAATTATTATGACAAATTGAATATATGCAGGAATCTGCTATAAGAGAAAAATTATCATATCTAATTTATTACACAAATAAAACTCATCATCAGGTAAGGAAGGTTTTTAGTGCAACTGAGAACAAGAATTTGCAGAATATCTTTCAATTGCCAGTGCCAGGTAAAAAATATGAACCATGCCATCTGCCAACTGAAAGTCTCAATTTAAATTATGTTTATTGAGAACTGGGGTTTTTACCTTCCATCTCAGTAAAATGCATATGCAGTAGTCATACTACTGTTTTAAAATAGAAATAGATAAAGTAGAAAAATAAAGTAGAAATTCAGTATTTTCAAGAAAAATTAGGACTCAAGTGAATTCTGCTCCTTATACAAAACTGTTTTGGAATTTGAAATGGAGCGGAATGTTCTTAAAATTTTCCAGTGACTAGAAATGTTGTAACAAAGTTATTAAAAGCATATTTTCATTAACATCAATTGAACTTCCTTACAGAACTTCAAAAGTAATGACTTTATTAAATACATTGTCCTTCCTGGACTTCAGCTTAAATGTATACTTAACACTCAATTCCACATGAAAGAGCAAACTCTGATGAGTATTTTTCACAAAATGCCACAGTTAAGTAGACTTGCATCCCAACACCAGAAATCAAATACTGAAACACTGAAACAAATAGAAAAGGAAATGGACTTCTATTACATTTCATTTTGAAGATAACTTCAGTCCTAAGAGAACAGATGAGAATTCCTAAGATGATATCTAGGGCTTGATTTAGTTCCCTAAACACAGACTTGTAGTGAATGAACTATAATGATGAACACATCCTCAGGTATCTGAAAAATCAGTGGTGAGATTTGCAAAAACTTCTCTAAAATAATCAGTAATCAAAGAATTTCTAAAAAGATTAAAAAAAAAAATTCTCCAGTATTTACCTGAACTTAATTCAACAGAGTATTAGAAATGCCCTCCACCAGTGGATGTGCTAACTAAGCTCAAGAGATGTTGTAACTGTTTTGTATAAAGTTTGTGTCTTTTTCTGATTCCTTACACTCCTGCAGTGAACTCTTCAATCAGGAGAAGCCAGTCTTGGGTAGAAACCAATGCAGCAGAAGCACCTGCAGACTTCACCATGAATCATGTGGAATGAACAATATGGAAGAGTAGGAAATATCTGCAATTACAAGCCTGTCCATCCTCAGTAACCTCATATAAAGTTTTTTCAAGCCAAGTCTTTCCTCATTGCTTGAGCAACTGTACCACATGTAACATGAAGCAAGAGCAGAGTACCTCAGCTTCTTTGCTGAGGATTGGCAGTGAAATTCCATTTTAATACAGAGCTTCTAGGAACAGATACTTGTTACTAGAGCTTGAGCTCAAAGTGTAACCTTTGTAAAGTCTTTGTTCAAAAACTCCATGATGCCCTTTCACCTGCTCCTTTCATGAACAAGTCCTAACTGACTGTGTTCTCCTTCACCTACTACTAAAACAGCATGAGAACTATTACATTTTTGGCTCTGTTGTCTTCTGCAAAAGCACATTAACTGCAGTATAAAAACATAAAAAACTTTCAAGATATGTGCAACATATACACTGAATTCCAATTGTTTGGTTCAATTCTCCAAAGAGTTGGCTCTCTGATTTTCAAGAGCTCTGCACACACATCTGCAGAATTTCAAAAGATCTCACCTGCCAGCATAAAATGCTCTTTGGGAAATCTGGCTTGCAGAAGGATGTCGAGTTGAGCTCTTCTTAAAACATATGCCATAAATCCTAATTGTCTTTGAAACTCACTTCTTGCTTTTGATTCCCTCATTTTTATACAATCATTGCAGTTAGTTATTACAACATGAATCTAAATTTCTGGAAATTCAAAATAACAAGATTTTATTAACAAATCTGTAAAAATTCACAGTACTTAGTAAATCCTGTTATTCTACCATTTACCATTTTCATCTTTTTATTTTTAGTCCTTCATTTCCGCCTCATTCTCATGTTTTACTTTGGATTCCTGATGAATGATCACAGATTCCGCTTTTCAGTTTATTTTTCTTTCTTTTCTGTTTGTGGATTTGGCTACTTTAACGTCTTTTAACTTCCTAGAAAAAATAATTTTTATAGGTGTACTAGAATTTTGACTACATACATTTGAAATCAATGTTTCATTCGCACTGAAATAAACATGTTATGAAAAAAAATCCAGTCTCTTGAAATTGAAATGATTGCTTTTAAGTTTAACTTCTTTGAATTATCACAGATAGAAATCTTGCTTTTCATATTGTTTCTATATTTAACTGAGAAGTAAACCAGAATATTAGACAAGGTGAGAGAAGCTGAAGCTTCAGTGAACATTATGAACAAACCACAGTTTTTCAGAGAAAAGTTTGGGAATTAAGTTTTTTCTCAAGCCTTCTGATCACAGGCTTATGATCAAACAAGGAAATCTTAGGGCAATGCTGTTTTAACTCTGAATCCTCACTCCTAAAAATGTGATCAGTGTTAAAAATACAAGCTATTATTCACCTGCTTGGTAATTGTAAGCTGACTGATACGGTGTTGCTGATTTTGTCAAACCTGTCTTTGAACTGCAAAAATTGTCACTATACTATTTACCCATCTCATCTCAACACTTCTGGACTGCAAATTTTCCTGACTCAGGAGAGTACTGTACTATATGTAATCCATTATTCTCCATAAAGATCTAGGATTGAGAGGTGATGCCTACCTGCTTCATCCACTTCAAAAACTACACAAGGTACACTATAGATACACATGGAAAACTGTTCAAAATTTAAACTTCCCTCAGCCATGTCACATCTTAAGTTGTATCACCTTCACAGGGTTTATCTCATTTCATTTAAATTCTCCTAAATTTATTTTTTTTTTTGCATCCTTGAGACACTTCACATTCTTTTGTCCACTATATTCAAGGTGGGGTTGTTTGCCTGTGAAGGAATTTCTGGCAGACCTGCACAGCACATGGACAGTGCCTGCTCCTACTGACAAAGGCAGTGTCCATGGAGGGTTATACAAAAGAGCCCGTCTGCCTGTTGACGGCTGCATTTTCTTACAGTTTATATTTTTCAAAGCTTTTTGTTGAAGGGGAAAGGTAGAAGAGAATATAACTGGATCCCTCAGGGTTAGGGTCTGTCATCAAGGCAGTGAAAATAATGGTTTTTAGCAGTCTCTTGGGTGAGCTGACACTTTCAACCTCATTCCACAGTAATCGGCTCTTTGCTGATGGTGTTTTCAAGGTTTGTTGAAATTTCAAATCCAAGCCTTTTATGAGTGTCTCAGTGCAAAGTTATATTTCCCTTAAAAACCTTTGTTTGCCATGAACCCATCTCTTTACTTTGCTTTCCACCTCAACAGAAGAGGCTATTTTACATTTGCCTTAGGTTTTCATGTGAAGGTTTTTTCATATATTCTTTTTTAGGAAAAAAAAATCCGAGAAATCATTCTACAAATCACTGCAGCAACTTCTTGGGTGTTTCAAAGATACTGTGTCTTATTTATTTTATTTGGTTAGATTTAATAAATAATCTGCATTACTTCTCTCCTTTCCAGGTGAGTGACCTGCAGAACTTCTGTTTGCATATGTTCTATGTTCCTGTGGCTGCTTTCCTGCATGCTCTATCAGAATTACTGATACTGCCTAAAGCATCATCCAGGGTTGCAAGGTGGATTTTGCACTCTGTAATGTGTAAGCTGTCAATTAAAGCAAATTTTATTCCAATTGCTGTCTCAGACCACCTGGGCTTCCTTGTATATGCTTTCAAAGACTTGATATACCAAGAACTGATAGAACTGCCAAATCATACTCTCTCATAAAAATAATTCAACTCAGAGACCAATTTAAAACATCCATGAAGTTAAACTAACACACTCATCTTACTGAAGGCAGCTGCACTTAGGTTCATGTTTAAATCTGTGCAAAATTGTGTCAAAGTATCTTTTCTTGCTTCCTCAACATGTAAAGGGAGTTGAAGGTGGGTGTATACAAACCCAATGCTGTTTGTTTGTTCTTTTAATATGTATTCCATTTATATGGATGGATGGATGAACTGAAGAAGAAAACTACACCAGACTCATTTTTGTTTTATATAATTATTCATAGCACTCTTCACAAGATATGCATTTATTTGAAATGTGCACCAATTCCCTTGTGAAGTCTGCTAATCATAGGCATCTGTTCTGTTCCTTGCATAATAATTTTACAAATATTGTGACAGAGTTTGTGTTACTCTAAGTATTTTACCTATTTTAATTTTTATGTTTATTTTTTTCTCTTTTTAATTTAAGCCTGTAACTAAGAAGAAATTAATGTATTTATTATTCCCCCTCTCTCAATATATATATTTCTATAATATTTGTCTATTTTTGCAGTCTCACTGCACTTGTCAAAATCCTGAGATAAGCCTACTTTTGAAAGGGAGTATTTAAGGTGGTTAAAAATATGCTTTTCTAAGCATATTTTATAATGGACAGCAAGATCATCAGAAGTTAATTTACCTAGGCAACAGCTACATAAACTTTGTTTACCATGATATTTAATTCACGTAATCAACACTGGAATTAGATGCTATTATATCAAATGAAAATTTCAAATATGGAATAAAAATTTATATTTCTTTTAATCTCATAACTAGTTATATTTTCATCTTTTCTCTCTTTCCAAAAAGCACCAGAACTTCTAGTCAGAACCTGCCACATTGCCATCCTTTCAGAAGATGTTTTCTGTAATGGTGACACCACGAGTATTGGATTACATACTTAGGTTCTAAACTCAGCAAAATAGAAACTAAATGAGTATCAGTGCATTCATATATTCTTTCCCTCTACTTTTAATCCTGCTGAAGAGATACCCTCTTATCTCAAAGGTCACACATGCTTCATAGTTCCCATACTGTTAAAAAAATCTCCCTCCTTTAGTCTCAACATCTCACAGCTCCTGTGGATTTCTAGTAGTTCCAGAGTAAGAACTTTGTTTTCTTGGAGAAATACCCATATTTTAAAACATGGTATTTTTCGCTTGTCTAACATTTATCAAAGTGCTTCCCATACTCACAATCAAGTGTTCAACTGCTGAAACAAAATAATCAGTATGTGCACAGAAATGATGTGTCAGGGTTTCCAAGTTAGGAATGTGTTTTATTCCCAACTATTCCAAGTTCTGTGTTTTTAGCTATCATTTATGAAATCAACAAATTCCAGCAATATCCAATATTCCTTCACACCACTGAGATAGTAGCAACACATGGGTTTTATTTACACATTACTGAAATTTGATTTGCTTAAACTGATACTACTCAGAAGCTTTAAATTCTTCCTCTTCAATGAGTTTTACAGGAAGAGTAATACTTACATTGCATTCATTAACATGAGTTAATTTACAGTTAATTTACTCAAAGCTAGCACAAAAGTGCTAGCATTTCAAAAGCATCACTGCAAATAAAAGACTAATGCTGTAAGAGATTGAATTTCACAAGCACGGAAACTTGTCCATCTGTGATTAAATTAATGATCAAATGAAATGTTTTAGGAAACACTCAACAGTGTTGCCAGTAAAGTACAATGAAATCTTCCAAGTAAGGATTTGCATTTTAGAAGAAAATGTCTGGAGGATGTAGCATATTTATGAGTCAGATGCATGTTCCAACAACTGAGAAAATAATTTTGTCACTGAGACTTGTTTTTCAGTTCTGTTGTCTGAATATAGAGTGAAGAAGATTATGAGGTTAAGAGCAAGTATCAAGGAAGTTGTACATTATTGAAGTTTTCCATCTTCACAAAGTGAGGCTGATTTTTTTCCTTCCCAGTGCCAAAATTTTTAGCAGTCTGGCAAAATCTGGATGCTGTACTTCCCACGAAGAGGTGAATGTTGTTAAGACTTGAAGCCCACCATGACAAGTGGAAAGTGTTTGTGGCTACTCATGAGCCAGAAAACAGAGCAGCCAGGAATTATTCTGCAGCTTTGTCACTGAACATTAGAGTATGGGATGGTCTGTGCTCACACAGATGAATCTCCTCCTGCCTCTGAGCAGGATGTCAGCATCCAAACTAACTACTGGGAATGGTCCTGGACCTCAGCCAAGCCCAGAACCATGCAAGGGTGTTGCTGGCTCCTTTGGGCCAGAAAGTCACTTAAAGACAAATTTAAAGCATCATTCTCCCAATGCTAAAATCTGTGCCATAGCCCCACTTAGCTACAAGTATGGATGTAACCTGTGTGCCCTTCTCTACTAATCAGACTTGGTTAAAGGCACCAAGGCTAAGTTTGAGTTAATGGGTGTCCTGAAGGAACCCTCAGTGGAAGCCTCCCTGAGAGTCAACAGGAAAATAGGGATAGGCTCCAAAACTGAATTCATACTGGAATAAACTGGTAATTCCCCTTTCATTTGTCTTAATTAAAGAGGAAAGCATTATCTCACAAGTTTAAGGTAAAAATACAGTACCTCATTACTTGTAGAGCACAAGGGGGCTAGATAGCAGCAGCACTCAGGTCCAAAGAAGGGCAATAAAGCTGTTAAAGGGTATAGATAAAAATTCTTACGAGATATGGCTGAGGGAGCTGGGGTTTTTTAGTCTGGAGAAGAGGAGGTTCAGGGGAGATCTCTACAACTGAAAGGATGCTGCAATGATGTGGGAGTCAGTCTCTTTTGCCCTGTCCCAAGTGAAAACTTAAGAGGAAATGGCCTAAAATTGCACCAAGGGGGACTTAGATTAGTTATTAGAAATCCTTTTCTTTCACTGAATGAGTGGTCAGGCATTGAAATAAGTTGCCCTGGGAGGTGGTGGAGGCACTGTGTATGTAAGTGCTGCAAGGACATACCGGATAAAGCACCTGGGATATGGGTTAGGGGTGAATATGGTGGGTGATCCTGAAGGTCTCTTCCAACCTCGATGATTTTGTGATTCTGTGAAAACTGGCAGCCAAAAAGGAGCCAAGAAGGAGAAAGAAGGGGATGCATTTCTCCTTTTCATGCATGCTAAGGGAGAGACAATCTAGTCTGTATGTGGTTGGACTACAGAGAGCTTTAATTTGTGAAACAAAAATTTCTTCAGTGAAGCAGGGTCAGGCATTGGAACAGACTGCACAGACAAGTAAATGCTTGAATCAACATCCCTGGAGGTGTTCAAGAAACATGTGGATGTGGCACTGTGGGGACACGGCTCAGTGCTGAATGCAGCAGTGCTGCATTAACAATTGGACTCTATGACCTTAGAGATCTTACACAAACTTAACAATTTTATGTCTCTGTGATTCTAAAAATCAAATCTGCTAAACACACATTCCAAATATAAATATTTACTGGATTATTTGAATAAAAAAATACAACAAATTAACCTCTTGCTCAGAAATATAAACTGTAAACAATGAAAAGTTCTTAAAGCAGAGAATTTTAAGACCAAATCCAAAATTCATATAATGAAAAAATATCACCAAGAACTACACAAATACAAAATCAAATGCTCTAGCTACTAAAATACACATATGTGCTTAAAATCTTGTGGGAATCAAATATTCCAGTAAAAATAAAGGGAGAGATGGAAACACAAGTTTCTTATTATCGCACTTCATATGTTATAAAACCTAAGAGTTAACTTATTTTTGGCAAGGGGACAAAGATTGCACAATACCCTGGCTTACACAAATATTTTCTATTGTTGAATGCATCTTAAATGTAGCTTGTCATATATTAACTTTATGCACACAGTGCACCATGAGGTCTAAGAGTGTCCCAAAGATCCCTACGTTTCAAAATATTGATGAAAAGCTGCCAGTATTCAGTGAGCCAGGTGTAAAAATGTTATCAACAATTTACAGTTTAATTAAAAGCACTGAAAATCATTTGAGCAATAAAGACTACAGTTTTTGACCCCCCAAAAATTGGCACTTTTAGACAAATTAATGCACATATTTTCTAGAATGCTCCTTTCCAAAAATATGTAAGATTTCTCTCAAAAAATTTTCTCTTTTGTAATCACAAAGTGAAATATGCCTGTAGAAATATATGAGGTTATCTTCATGTTTCACATTTTTAGTTCCTTTTTCCTTCAAAAGAAGAAAAAGTTAGATGTGCAGTGGAAATGGTTATGAAGCAGTGGATATGTGTATATTAACCACATCCATTACATTTATTTGCCACATGCATATACCAACCCCAGATTTCATGCCACCACTAACATGGCACTTCCTTCCATTGTAAGTTTTATAAAGTAAAGGAAGAAGCAATAATTTAGTAAGAGTGAATGTTTAAGAATAAAAATGTCCTATTCTCCATTTATCAGCCACTAACAAGCAGACTTAATACTGAGCACTGTTTGTCATTTACAGAGGGCACGGATATGGTCCTGTTTCAGCCTTCTTACTGCTTCACAGTGACAAAGAAAAAAGTTCAGATATACAAAACATGCAGCTACAGCTCTCACGCTCATTGAGTTACACAAACCAAGACTGAGAAGCAGAAGCAGTGATATTTGTATTAAATTTTAAAATCAATGTCTTTCAGTACTCCTCACAATTTATATTACTATTCATTCCCATGCATTTTCCCATGTATAACCAGCAATCCATTTGCATCAAGATAAGAAACCGCTATAAAAATCACAACCAGTCTTAATTTTTGGTGTAACACATAATGCAATTGCCAAATATCCAGTGATTTCCTCATACATTATTTAAAGACGATAAGAAGGAAGTCATAAACATATTTCTCACAATTATTTATATTCCAAGGGTGTTAAAGATCCAAATTCAGACTCAGAATTACACCTATCTGCTTTATTATATGTTACTAGGATCAAGCCATTTTTTTTGTTTGTGTGTAACAGAATAATTTCCATAGGAAATACATGGCATTACCCAAAGGCTGAGCACTTGCACTGCTTTACTAATAAAGCAACTCCCATTCAAGAAGGTTCATGTACCTGAAGTTCTGATGCTCGTTTCATCATCTCCAGGGTGATGTAGCAGCCAATAGAATGAGCTATCAGTACCAGCTTTATATCTTTTGATACATTCTTTTTGAGGAAGTTCAGCTTATGCTCTACTTGTCCGTTAAGTCCAAAAACATCCTCTAGCTCCTTAATATCTGTGTCTGAAACATAAAAGAAAAGAAGTTCTTTGGTTCAATGAAAGAAATTTCAGGCATGTCTTCCCCCCACCACTTCTTTGTAGAACACTGAAATAAAAATATGTATTAATTTAAAAAAAACAACAACAACAAAAAAAAAAAAACAAAAAAAACCCACAAAACCAAACCAAACAAAAAAACCCCAAACAAACAAAAAAAAAAAAAACCCCACAAAAACAACCCCCTGCAATCAGACTTCAAAATTTAATTTTCATTTACCACCACTGGAAAATCATGACTGATAAATCACATGCACAGGATGTAAAGCTGATGTGTAGCTTAGGAAACAGCACAAGATATGTAAAGACATGGAGATTTCACAGCACATCATCCACTATTTTGATTTCCTTTATCCAGAACAAGACCAAACTCAGGGCATTGGATCAGCTTAAATCAATTCAACTTTATATTGAGAGATCCTCATCACAGAAGACAAGCTACCATACATGTCATCATGCACTAGCAACATTCAGATATTCAAAATCTCCTGTCTCAAAGATGCACAAAAATGTCCCATGGAATGAGGAAAAATAGGAAATGCCTATGTGTCAACACAGAACACTAGCACCTATATAAAATACCCCTGTTAATGGAGGTTCTCACTATTGTAAATTCAGCTGCAAAGAGGAAAATCAAGTTAGAGCTTCATGGTTCTAGATTACTGTACAATTTCTTTCCTGTTTGGCCAGGGACCTTCTAAAGGAGCTTGGGCAATACCTCATGATGAGGACTTGGCTCCTTGCTTCCAGCTTCCTTCCTGGTTGGTCAACAAGACAAACTGAACTGGTGACTGTAAGAATATGCAGCAACTCAGGCGTCTTTAACTTGTTTATTACAAGAGTGAGGTGTATCTGAAGTTCTCCAGTCTAAGGGGGTTCTGAGCTCTTTCATCTGCTAAAAAGTCCTTTACCCACTAAACTAAACACTAAGTTTATGCTGCACTACCCTACTGGCATGACTGTAAGAATAGTAAAAGGAAGAATAAAAGAAAAGAGACAAAGAATGAAGGATTGTATGCCCCTATCTTATCTAGACAAGATGGAGTGGTACTAATATAATTTAATCTCTTAAATCTGTGCTATTATCTCAGGATTCAGTTTCATACTACAGATTAAACACCTGTACAGGCTGACCTGCAGTGCAGTTTTAGCCTCCTGACAAAACACACAAAGGGGAGCAGCTCGTTACAGAGCCACAGTCCTACAGATGGCTCCCAGGTTCCTGGCAAAAGCCTCAACTCAGAGCAGCCAACAGAGCACACACAGCCCTAACTGGCTCACTAAGGTGTTTAACTTCTCACTAAGTGTCTTTTGATGAGCTCTGCAACATTCCCCTGTGTGAAAAATAGATATGGAAGAAAGTGTCCATCAGTCAAAGACACTGTAAAGATAAATACATTAAAAAGACTGAAATGCATTGAAAAACTACTGTACAAGAAAGTCAGAATCAGAGATGTTTCAGATTGATCTGCACCTGCTTGAGGAAAGAAGTAACTGTGAGTTAAGTGCCTGTGACTGTGAACAGCATTTATCCAATTATGGCTCACAGTGCTTTAATTCACACACAGTAAATTTCATGGCACCTGGACAGTAACCTCAAATACTAAAGATTACTGCATTGCTGTAGTGAAGTTATTGGGAGGTTGATAGTGGCAGAACTAATTGGTAGCCCAAGTGGGCTGGCAGTACATCACCTTTTTGATCATCTGTGTGAAACATAACCTTTAGGTGAAAAATAATTGCTCAAGATGGATCTTTTCTGAGTTTAAATAATTATCACCAAAACCCCAAGAAAGTTGTTCTTCAGTTAAACTAGTATTTCTGCTAAAACTACTGATGATCATATCCCAGCATAATTTAGAGCAATTCACTCAAAACAAAAAAGCATTTACCAAAACACATCCAAGGAATGCAAAATTAGATGAAAAGTGATATTTATTAGGCTTTCTACATGTAATGGAAAACAAAGAGTTTGCTCTATTTTCCAAACCCTAAGTAAAAGCCTAAGGCAAAACCATTGTTTTTAAATTTAGTTTCTACTTTTAGCAAAAGCTGCCTTTCCTACATTAAATTACACAGTACCTCAGCCTCATGCAGGAATAAGTTGTCTACATCCCAAGTCTAATCACAAGTATATGTAACACAAAATATGCCAGCATAGTAGAAACACGATGCCCCACTGGATTCAGCAACAAGTGAAAGAGCAATTACATTGAGTGTACATGTATTACAACATATATTGTAATATATATGTGTTGTTAACATACATAGTGTTGGGTTGTGTAAGTCAATTGTCCCTTGTAAAGATTTGTTATCATTTCTGTACTGTTCTGCTCAAGGCACTGCCATCTCAGTAGTGTATCAGCACATCTCATCTCTTACATTTTATTGCAATTCTTGAAAATAATGTTTTCAGCTTATTTTCCAGTTAGAGCAAAGGAAAAGGAGACAAAGTAGATGCATAAATCTTCTAGAGAACTTTTCATGGTTCACAAGACCCCAGAACCCAAGAAGGAAACAAGACAAATTTTTATTTTTATTATTCAGTCTCATGAGGCTAATGGCTTTTCCATACATGAATTCAGCATCTGCTAAAAGAGCTGCTGAAGACTGCTGGCATGAAATTAATAAATAGCACAGCAGAGGCCATCTAGGCACACCTCAATATTTTCCAAGTTTAGAAAAATACAAATACAGTTAATTAGTTAAGATACTCCATATCTAATTTAATGCTTATTTACCTAATAAATAGCAGGGCAGACATTGTGGCCAACATACTCAAAGCTATTGACTTCAGTAGAAATGTGCCTGTTCAGAATCAGCTGTGCTGCCAGAGCAAGAACCCTGAGGAAGGACATGGCTGGGGACTGAGAATAAAGTGAAAACAATGGCATTTTCCTCCTTGCATTTGGCCAGACTTGAGAACACCCAGCTCAAGCCTGTGCATCAGTGTTTCCTTAAGGGAGCAAGGGAGAGTTGAGCCTGCAGAAGTGATTTTTAATAGGATGGGTCAGTTGTGATTGATGATGATCATGGACACTCATTCTACTGTGGGCCAAATCATCCTCAGTGCAGCCCTGCTCACACACTCAGAGCAAGGATGCTGATCTCCTCAGCTGCTGGCCTGTGCTGCACACACAGAGAACCTCTCTGAGGCTGCAAGTGAGTCCTGACAGCCAAGGCTGACCCCAGAGAATTGTTTCAGCTGTTTAATACAACTTTTCCTTTTCTTCTGAAATAGTGGTTTAACGCCAAACCCAATCACCTTGGCACTATTCCCAGAGAAGCCACACTGGGGAATAAGCATGCAGTGTGGGGTCTGGTAATCCCCATGCAAAACTCTCATCATGGACCAACCCCACACTGCTCAGGTGAAGCTCTGGTGTCATGTAACCCTGTACTGAAATAGCCATCCTATCTGACATCTGAACAAATATAAAATTGCCCACGCCTCATGTCACTTCATGTTTCCTCAACACAAATGCTACACTTCTAATAGTCCAAAATGTGCGAGAGCTGGGCTGTATCACAAGTCTGAAAGATTTATTTATTTATTTTACAGAATAAAATCGCCCAGGGATTATCCAAAATCAACATGAATTTCTTGGGTGGAGAAGTTTAAATGGGTTCTCTGTGTAAGCAAACAGACTCACACAAACACACTGGCAGTCAGCACTCCAATGGCTCTACATCAAAGAAGGGGCCAGAGTGACTTCACCTCAGGTGTGGAATACATGCCATGGCTGAAGGAGAGCTCATTTAAGCAGTTTGCAGATAGTAGAAATTCTACAACTTGTACCTTATGCTACAAACACCCCATCTGAGCCAAGACATAATTTTAAGACTTTATTTAACTAGTGTATTAAAAGAAATACTGGATTTCTTTAATTTTTTTGGCAAAGTATTGATTTTCTGATGTGCTTTTGGAAAAATAAATGCACCATCACTTTAATGAATCTATTTTCTAACATCTGCTAAAACTACAGGCAGAAAACAATGATAGATTAAAATAAAGTGTTTGCTGTAAGATTAGTTGACAAGCTAATCTTGCTAGGAAAAAGGACTTGGGTTTTCAGGGAAATAACAGAGAATTGTGTTTGTTTGTTTTTCTGCTGTGTATGCAAAGGAAATTCGTATGCAGAAAAAAAAGCGTAGCAGTTATATGAGCAGACTGCCAATTCATAAAAGTTAGCCTTTCATAAAAAAGTCTGCTGAATCATAGACTTCTTTTTACAGGAAGATTCAAAAAGATTTCTGACTTTCTAACAGGACCTTCAAATTTCTGCATGCTTTTGTACTTCCCAAATTTCACAATTTTACATGTCCAAACTCCAAACTGCCCTGATCACAACAGGTGACTGAATATTTAAGCTCAGTACCTATAAACACTTGTCATGAGTGACTCTGAAGATCAGCTCATAAACAAAGCCTCCAAATTACTCATGAACAAGTAAGGAACCATGAGGAAAGGTGACCTGCCATTACATATAATGAAGGAAAGGGAGGTAAAATCCACTGGTCTACCTGCACTGTATCTTCCTCTTTCACAGACCATTGATGCTAAGAAGTGGCAGCAGGATATCTAAGGACAAACTTCCATCAATCACTTCTATAAAGCAGTGTACTCAAGAATTTTCAGAACTGGATCTTTTGCAGGGTAAGGACAAGTGTCTGGAGACTGAACTAGTAGGGTAGCTCAGAGAAACATAAATTCCACTGTATCTCTACTAAATACCCCCAAGTAAAACCAATATACTTGGCAAAGTATTTTAGACTTTAAATACCACTTCCTTTTCCACTACAAACAGATACACAGACACTGGTGTGAGGAGCAGTAGTTTTGACTGAATAAATTGTGTTTAAATGAAGCAAACCTGGAAAGTTTTTATCTTTTTCTTCATGTAGCAACAGGCAGAAATTACAAATGAATTACTTAGATTAGCTGTTAAAATGGTGTTCATAATATGAAGTCTAATTCTGGAAATTAAATTGATTGGTTTTTTTCTCATAGCAAAAGACAAAATTTCCTATATTGCTCAAAGCCTCAATGTTTCACTTAGTCTTTCATTTGATTAGTGATCCATGGATAATTTGTATCAGTAACCAACAAAATGCCAAAGAAATAGGATGGAAACCCTGAAAGAATGTTGAATAAATATTGAAGAACTCCTCCTGACATGAAGAATGAGGTCTTAAAGCATTGTGTTTTAGATTAACCCTTAGACCTTAGGCTGGCCCTAGCACCCTCAGGAACTGTTCATGCAACTTTTAAGATAAACACACCACTCATTAATGTTTATTGGAGCAATTACTTTTTGTAAAGGTATCCTCCACAAATAAATTACCATTTACTCAAGATACTGAAGTGGTCATATATATTATTTTCTTTACTAGAAAAATAATAAAGACTTATTTTACAAATTGAACTACCGATTTCCTTTACTTTCTACACACCTATTGCTGGGACACTTGTTAAACACCTAATATGTTTTTTGAAGGAAGCTGTATTCTAATTAAATTAGTACAAGTGTAGTCTGACAGAATGAACTAATAAACATGACAAGTACTAAACCCCAGATTTTTATTAAAAGCATACTAGATGCCCCAGTTCAGGATCACCCCAGGACACTAGAGTACCCTGAACTTTTAAAATTATCTTAGAAACTTATTTTATTTTACATTCCCAGTCCTGCTTCCCTCTTTTCAGAGTAACTATTATCAAGAAATTATGAAATAGCAGTACAAACTTTGAAGCAGAATTTTGTTGTCTCCTAATTTAGCAAGGCAAACACCATTAAAAAGTGTTTTATTATGCAGTTCTACACCACTCAATGTCTCCATTCCAAGCACTTGCTGGGCATAAAGCAAATGCTATATGGGTGTTTTGCATAATGTATATGGCAAAGTTTTCTGTATTTTAATGACTGCATTTTGCAGTCAGTAAGCTGAATAACTGCAGGAAGTGCAATATGTAAGAATTTTCAGCATCATATTATAAAGAGAGAAAACAAACAGCAAAACAAACTTACAAAAATCCCCACACTTTGCAGGCTAAAGCCCCATCACAATAGAGGAGCAGAATTTCCAATACAAAATGACCTCAAGGAGCAAAAAGGAAAGAGGTCCACAGCAAGGTCCATGTTATGTTTCTTGTTTTTGGACACACTGAAGCCAAGTGCAAGGCTGTGTCAATGCCCCCATACAAACAAAACTGCACCCTTCCACAAACTTGCTTTTATACAGATTAATGATGGAAGAAAACCAGAATAACAATGTTCAGCACTTCACCAATAATGGATAGATGTAGCATAGATGGTAAGGAAGGGACAGTAGAAATTGTGTGAGTATTGAAGGGAACAAAAATAGATGAATATCACTTCACAGGCATTGATTCCATTGGTTATGACAAATGAGGTGCTGCACCACAGTAGGCAAGTCCAACAGTCACACCTATTGAAAACACCACTTCAGAACTTTGGGAAATTTAAACAGATACAAATAGAGAAAGGACTGAGAGCAAACAAGGGAGAGCCAGAGTTTGGAGCAGAGTAAGACAGCTGGCCAAGGAAGACAACCCATGTTATTTCACAGAGAGGAAATAAAAAGAATTATTTTCAAAGTAAGAGAAAATGAGAAGGCACACACCATGATGATAAGGAAAAGGGAAAAAGCAGGGAGTTATACAACAGGACAAGTTACAATACAGAATCTGTACTTCACAGTGACTGGACAGATTGATGGGTGACATTTTCTGAAGTGTTTGACACTTCTACTGAATTCGAGCTCTAATTTTTAATTTGTTAGGCCAGTCTCAATTCTTCTTGAAAATCCATCCCAAAATTTTATTCAGTACTGTGATATCAATCAAGCTAATTGACTGATATCAATCAATACTGAATATCAATTCAGTACGGTGGCATCATTTTCAATTAAGTATCACTCTTCATAAAAATACCAAAATAACACTAATCCACTTCCTGTTTCATCAGCTCCTATAACAGGGATTAGGATGGCATACAGTAAACTTAGTACTTTTTCTTTGCTCTTGTGTATATTCATCTTAGATGACACTGTTTCAACAGGAGTATAAAGCGAAGTGCAGTTTTCTACGTTCACTTGTCCACAGAAATGTTAAATTTAATACCCAGATCCAAATTATGTAACAACAGCATCATTTTTAAGAAAATTATCCACTTAGGCAAGCATAACATTTTCCCATCTTTCATGTGTATCCCTCAAAACTGATGGATTATAAGAAGCCTTCAAAATTTTCATCTTGTATTTCCTGCTGCTGTAAACTGGTGGCACAGCACTGACTGCAAAGAGCTACATCAGTTTATGCCAGCAGAGAACACGACCCCCT
This sequence comes from Erithacus rubecula, assembly GCF_903797595.1. Taxonomy (NCBI): domain Eukaryota; kingdom Metazoa; phylum Chordata; class Aves; order Passeriformes; family Muscicapidae; genus Erithacus; species Erithacus rubecula. Next base: position 8,833,006 of record NC_136685.1, on the reverse strand, counting down.
GCTAGAAGTGCTGAGGGCTGCAGCACAGCATGTCTGCAAAATCTCCTGCAATGCAGTGCCACTCACAGCACTCAGTCAACAATCCCAATGCTACCTGCCTTGAAAAGCCTTGTAATCTCTGCCTGGGCTCCTCCTCACACAAGGAGTGTGACCTGGCAGCAGAGGGAACCAACCACAGCTCAGTGACTCCCAGCACTGATCCCCACTGGCAAAAGGGAAACAAACAAAACAGCATGGGCAAAATCTGCATTTATGAAAATCAGTGGTAAAACTGAGGAGAGCAAACAGAATTTCACCTTATACTTTGTATAAATCTAGCAGGTTTCTTTATCAGTTGCTGATGCTTTCAGTAACATTTGCATATGCTGTGCAGTGCAAATTTTTGTGAAATGACTACCTTAAATTCTGATTTATATCTTTTCTTCTCCAGTGTTCTGTTACACTGTTTAAAAATTAATTCTCTGTTACCAAGACAGCAGTTTCCTTTTTAACTTTCTGAAGAAAATGCTGAAAGTTTCTTTCTTAGTCACCCACCTGAACTGCCCAGCCTAAAACTATGGCAACCTGCCCACGGTACTACAGATGGATTTACTCTACTTGGAGTTTTACCTTATAGGTGAAGTAGAGACTGAAGTGCCACCAGTACAAAACTGAGTACTGAAAAGGGCTACAAGCAAGCTGGAGAAAGACTTTTACAAGGGCATGGAGTGATAAAACAAAGGGAAATGGCTTTAAACTGGAGGAGGGCAGGTTTAGTTTAGGTATAAGGAAGAAATTCTTTGCTATGAGGGTGGTGAGACACTAGAACAGGTTGCCCCAAGAAGTTATAGATGCCCCATCCCTCAAGGACAGGCTGTATTTGGCTTTGAGCAGCCTTTTCTCATGGAAGGTGTCTCAGCCCACAGCAGGGGAATGAAGGGATGAATAAAGGATTTTTGGTCTTCATTTTACACATGTGAGAGGTAAAGTAAATTAGTTCACCACAAGCAGTTCTAGAGTCATGGTTGTAAAAAGTTTGGTTTCCTCACTCATTCACATTAGCAGACATTGAAGCAACAGCTCAATACAAACATTTTGAAACTGCCTGAGGCTTACAGTATAATTTATATAAAAATATCAACTGAGTTTTACCTGTACTCTAGATATAAACAGCTCCAAATATGATCGAGTAGTTGCATACTGAAGTGTACTCAGGAACACTGATATTGCTTTCTCTGTGATTAACTGAAATAAAACCCCAAATCCACAGCACAGAAGTCAGTGGAGCCTCTGACAGCAAACTCAGCAGTAATATGTTTAAAACCACAATTCTGTTCTGAAAAAAGTGACACTACAATGGCAATTCCTGAGCATTTTAACTATCTGCTACAACGTTTGACCCAACAGGGAATTATTTGGTAACTAAGTAATCAGCCTGGCCACACCATTAATTCAGTAACTGTAGTAAATTAGATAACATATGAACATATCTATTAATTAAAAAGACTCAAATTCAGCCTTTAGAAAGAAGAGTATCTTATCTTTGTCTGTCTCAAAGAAAGACAATAGTGCCACGTGGTATCAAAACTAGAAAAACTTCATCCAGCAAGCAGCAATGAGACTCCCTCATTCAACCTGAATCCACAGTATCACATAATTTTGTTCTTTATCATTTCTCCAAGCACTCTGCCTCTACTCAGATCTTACAGATTTAAGATACACTAGAGGTAACACTAATTCATTACTGATTATTGAAGAATGAGGCCATTTGCAGTTACTTCTTCTGAACCCTCTGCTTTACAGTTTCCCATATTTTCCTGAAACACCTACACTGCTCCTCAAAGGAAGGGAAATTCCTAAAACTGAAACAAAACCAGAAAGGGTCCACACTCCAAATCTGACTACTTTCAGAATCTGGAATGATGTGCATTACTGATAATTTCTCACTCTTACATCTATAGATGGCTATCAATTAAAAACTAAAAATGTTATTAAACACTGGACTGATCCCATCAAGATCTCCAACAATTGTTGCAAATTTTGTGGGTATCAAAATTAAATCAAATATACCTATTATAAATTGGAATTGCTAAATGAAAGTATTGATCAGCTTTCTTCCTGCAGCCAACCTGTGCAGTGAAGAAACTTTTTGACTCAACTACAAAAGCAAATCCAGACCACTTACACCTTCAGACGTGATGATTATTCCCTGCTGTGGGGTTACTTCACTGTCATTCTGTTAGCAGATGCAAGATTATCTTTCAAATTGAGTTGCATTAAAAGATTCCTAAGTGTTCTCCCTGGGGAAAATAACCTGATCTTCTACATACTGTGGGGTTTTTTTTCAAATTACATTAGGTTTTACTTTCCATTTAACAGTATGGTAAACATTTAAACAAGCTACTCTGAAACATCATAGCAGTGCCAGATGCCAGAAGATGCAACTGTTATCTACTCACCACTTTCAGTTTCTTGAACATTTTTTTCCCCCCACTAAAAGCCACCTGCATCTAAACAGAAATGGTAGTATCATTTGGAGAACATACCTATGGTCATGGTACAAAATGCAGAAAGTAACCTATAAACAAGTTCAAAACCTACATCCAAAGTTTCCTGGAATGCAGTAAAGACACTGTGCTCCCTAATGGATGAATTCCTTTTTTTTTTTTTTTTTTTAAACATCTTGTTTTCTGGATAAAGATCCAGAAGATTTTATCAGTTTTCAAAAACTTTTAAAAACAGAATTATATTAATCTTATTTGTACATATAGATGAAAAATTCTGGTTCTTTTAAACAATGAACTAGTTGAATAAAGTACTAGAATGGATTACATTTTTAAATAATATTCCAATAGATCAACAGACTTGGTGGAAAACTTTAAAAGAAACAGAGAATGCAGAGAACCTATTTTTCATGTAGCTGTAAGAAATGTAAAGACAAAGCCCTATTCCTTGTAATGTCAGCAAAAATTACTCACTGCTACATCAAACTCAATGGGATATAGAGATACATTAAGTGGTACCAAAATGAGCTTAATAGTGTTTAAGTGATCTTTACAAATAAATACATGGCTGCTAAGGTATGATAACATAAACACTTAAAAATGTTAACATTCTTGAATGGCCAGAAAAGAAAACAACAGAGCAACTTAAAAATACTTCATATATGGAGAAATTTTATTTTTCTTAGTTTTGATTTTGAATGGAACAAGACTTTTAAACACATGCTTAAAATCAAGCAGGACTGATAAAGTCAATGCCAAATGCCAGGATTTCACTCTAAGGATGTATTTGCATAATTATGGGCATGATTATGGGACCTCCATGAATAATTAACTGAATGTGGTTTAAAGAGAAGAAGTAAATGGAGAAGTGCAGCATCCCTAGGGCTGCTTACTTTTCACACATCTAGATTTCAAGCATTCCAATGGGTTCATAACATGAAATGACCATTTGTTTCCTTAAAATAGACACTTAGCATTAAAGCCATACAGTAAAATTCAGATCTTACCAGGCTAAGACAAAAACCTCAACATTTAAATGGCTCATAATAACTTTTACACATGCACACACACTTCCTTCCTTAGACTGCCTTTTCCAAGACAAGAAAGGAATAATGTTTCTGGGCAGGGGCAGTTGCTGGATCAGGAGGGGCAGCAGGGCTGCACTGCAGTTCCTGACAGTCCAAGTCCCATCCTGTGGAAACCAGTCCCTCTGTGCACCTCAAAGGAACTTATATTAAAGATAATTCATCTTTCAGGGACTCTCAGATTTTTTAATTTATATGCCTAGGAAGCAGAAAATGTTGCTGAAATAGAAATTAATGTGAATTAAATGTATGTAACGTAAATTATATGTGTGTATGCACAAGTTTAAAGCATGCCAGCCCAGTATGCCAGTATGCATGTGAGATGCCAGCACAGCTGCCTTCCTCCTGCTTTTCTCCCTATGTGTATAGAAATATGCAAGACAGAAATGCTTTTTAAACACACCTATCACTGTGTACCTCAATGTGGCCACATATCTGCTGTTATAGCAGGGCTGAAGCACAGATAAGGATTTGCTGGTCAAAAAACTTCTGAGTATGACAGAGATTAATTCTGAGGTGTTTTTGTACTGACCAAAGAAACTGCCAGTATCTCTGATCCACCTGATTCAGCAATGTAGGTATTTTCCATCATCAGCAATTGCTAAAAACATCTATTCTACTTAAAATAAATGAGTCACAAGCCAGCAAAAACTACCACATCCACATAGAGTCCCTGTGTCTGTGTAACTTCTGTCCCTGGAAATGTTTAAAGCCAGGCTGGATGGAGCTGTGAGCAACCTAGTGGAAGTGGAAGGTGTCTGTGTCCACAGCAGGGGGGTTGGAACTAAATGATACTTAAGCTGCCTTCCAACCCAGGCTATTCTATAATTCTGTGATATACACCAACAAGTCCCTATTTAAGAACACAGTTCTTGGAACACCAAACTCCCATGCCCTCCTCCTCTCCTGTCTGCAGCAGTGCAGACCACAATCCCACTCCCTGCCATCACCACAGGTTCATGGTAGCAGAAGATCTCCAAGGGCACTGCAGCAAATGCTTACACAGAAGTGTGACTGGAAAAGAATTCTTAGTTGCTATTCCTCCTGCTTAGGAAGTGGAAAGCGAGGAAAGTGCCAACTGCATCTGATCAGCCAGATCAGAGTTTGGGAATCACTGTCCTAAATAACTTGTAACCCTCTTATTAGAGAACACCACACTCTTTGTCTTGCTCAGGCTACTATTTTAGGCTCTTTCCCACAAGTATAGCATATCATGATGGGTAAAAACTTCTGGCTCATATCTGCTAATCATGCCCACACTTCTATCTGTCATTTGATGAACATCTAGCCAGCAATTAACGAGATTATTAACTTGCTGAAGGATAAATTCAATTTCACCCAAACAATTTCAGTCATTTTTTCTGGATTTATATCACTTGAGCCAGAGGCAAACTCTTACTCATAGCCAATTCTGCAGTTTCATTAGAAGCCAGAGGGCTGCAAAAGCAAACTCCATTCAGATGAATTGCAACAGCAGCCAAAAAGGAATATATCAAATAAATCTAAGCTGCACACCACTTCCAAATTTTCCTGTAACATTAGAATTTATTTTTTTTTATGCACAACTTAATTTCAGTTCAAAACTTCACACTGATGGTACATTAACATTTTGGGTTCACATAATCAATGTCTTCACAGATAATTTATTATTCCTTCACCACTTCTCTGCTTTTCCCATTCTGTTTCTTAGGATGTAATTCAGTTTCAAAATGGTCTGAAGGCCCTACTCCCCCTGTTTAAAGAGAAAGCTGTGAAATACTCTTTTGATAAGCTTGAAATCAATCATTACCTGTCTTTTTTCCACCAAGAACCATAAACTAAGGTTAGTTTAGCAGATGTTAAAGACACACTATTATCTTCTACAATCCATAGAACATAAAAGATCAAAATAGAAGTTTACTTTGTAAATTAACTATTAAGAATGTCACTCAAAATTTCCTGTCATTCAGAAGGAAAAACATGCCTTGCTGATTTGACTGCGTAGCTCAATACTCATCCGTATAATTTATAAAGTTCTAGAGATTTATCTTGAATTTAATTTATCATTTGACCAAATATTGCATCATTAAGTCATGAATGCTGACTAACTGCTTATTAGGTATATGATATTTTAATACATCAGTTATGTCTCTTTAGTTGATTAAGATATGAATCACAGAGTTCCACATTTCTGCAGCACTTGGCAAACATAGACTATCAGGGCAAATAAATTAGTAATTTAATTCTGATTTAATTTTTCCTAACTCTCAGTCTTACTTTGCTACCAAAAGTATTTATTAGAAGCCCTAATGACAAACAAAAGCAAGCTTTCAATCTTTGTGAAGGACACTGAGGCACTGGAGTGTGTCCAGAGAAAGGCAACAAGCTGGGCAAGGGCCTGGAGCACTAGTCTGATCAGGAGCAGCTCAGGGAGCTGGGGGTGTTCAGCTTGGAAAAAAGAAGTTCAGGGAGGACCTTACTGCTCTGTACAACAAACCAGGAAAAATTTCTTCACTGAGAGTGGTTAAGCAGTGGAACAGGCTGCCCCAGGAAGTGGTGGAGTCCCCATCTTGGGAAGTGTTAAAGAAAAAGCAGATGTGATACATGATATGGTTTAGTGGGTATGGTGGTATTTGGTTGCCTTGGACTTGATCTTGGTGGTCTTTTCCAAATGTAATGATTCCATGATTCTACACTTATTTCTGCCTGAGATGTTCTATTTCTTATTTCTCATCAAGCCACAGCAGACGTCCACAGAATTAAACCACCCTAAAACATGGCTATGTATGCATACCTGCTGTCTGTGCATATATTTTATGCTAATTTTTAAACAAAGTAAGGGAGACTAGAAAACTGTTCTCCTTTTTCTAATTTTGCCTACACCTAAGGATTCATGTGGCCTGTTTTACATTCACAGCAGTGTTCAAAACAAATGTCTTTTTAAAAGGTGAGGAGGAGGATAAGGATGTTGGAATTGAGGTATAACTCTTCTATTGTATTCACTGAGTAAAATTAAGTTTCAAATATTTTTGTACAGTGAATTGATTGCCAGGAGCAGAATTACAGCAGTGAAATGTGCAATTAATGCTGTCTCTGTGGAGCAAGCTTGCAAGAGTTCTCTGAACACAAGGATATCATACAGAAGTAGAAATGAAGGGTGTAGCTTTGTTCAGTTTCCAAATTGCTAAGTGATATCCCTCCAGTCAGTTAGGAAGTAGTCTGTGATTGATGGCTGCTGTTGGAAAACTTGCTTTAGTCTTTGAGACTTTCAAAATCTACTTGAACTAAATGAATCAGGCATATTATTCCTATGTAGTTTGCTACATTTTAGAGCCCTTTACAGGCCATAAGTCAAGTGCACAATTTAAATGCTTGCACACTCTAAATCAGTGGTCTCCAAAGTGGGGTGCTTGCACAGTGTGATATCAGAAGAAAATATCAGAAACGCTAATTTATTGCTACATCACAGCAGCTTGACCAATCCAGAGGACTTTTAACATTAATCAGCTTTCAGGACAGGATTCACTGCTGGTTCCCCACCATCTAACAACGCCTGGAGCACCACCTCTTCCTGGAGATCTGCATGTCAAAAGACTCTTAACAGATACACAAGAAACCTCTCCCCTGCAAACATTCCATACCTCAGTCTCAGAAAGACATACTTGCTTCCAGGAAATTCACTAATTTAGTACAGCTATTTTTAAATTCAGAGATAACTATATCTCTCCTAACGTACTCGATCTCTGAATTGGACATTTAATTTTAAAATGTACTCTTCTCAACATAAACACATTCTAGACCTTCTTCACTCTAACTTGTCTCTAATGACTGCCAAAAGTAAACTCTCTTATTCTTTTAACGACACTTATTTGTCTGGCAAATCTAATTTACCTGAAATACTTCACTAACTTCTCATACAACTCTGAAAATTGTTCTGTGGAAATACAATGGATACATTTAAAAATCATGTCAATCTGTTTTCAATAGGCATAAGTTTTGCCATTGAAATCAGAAGGGTACAAAATCTTATGCACAAGTTACAGTATTGTACCTTCTATCATTTCCATCCCACTGGGAGGTTTACAGTGTCCAGCATGGCTCACAACCCAGACAGGATACTGCTGGTTCAGTCCACAATAAAGGGCCTGTATAAAGGTCCTGTAATAACCTGCCAGTCCAGGGTTACCTGCCAAAAAACAAAACATACAAGCACAGTCAATAATAACCTTCCAACAGCAAGAATTCTGCTTCAAAACAACCTAAAACAGCAGTACACCACAATTTATTAATTTATTTTCTATAGTACATTTCCAGTTTTTATTTCCCCAATGTTATGGGATATGCTATTCAGCTTGTTTAATTCCACTGACCAACAGCACTCATGGGAAGCATTTTACAGAATTACTTTGAAATTACTTGCAAAACCTAAAATTGAAGTCAAACACAGGTGAAAACATTTTTTTCCATCAGAGGTCAACCAGCTTGCTTATCTATCCCATCCAGTTACAGAAATGTGAAATTAAAACATCACAATGACTATAGCATGCATTGCCTGATCCAGATGTCTGCTCTCCAAATATCTCAAATATAGTGTTACCACTTCAAAACAGGTATGTGGCATTGTTACTACATAAAAAGGCTGTCCTGACCTTAAAATAATGGATGATTTTATTTTAAATACATTGGATCAAATAAATATTTTCCTGTTTGCAACTTCATTTTCTTTCTGTCCCTTTCTACACCAGTGGAGAAGCTCTTTCCTTTTCAACCCTTGTGCTCTAGAACAATGGGAGAATCTGTCCTCCCTCCTGGTGTCCCAGCAGCTTTTGAGGATTTCTCAGAAAAGGCTGGTATCTGAATGGACATAGCTTGCCCTGGGAATCCAGACCACCCTGCTCTAAAATCCACTATAAAACATGGAAAATATCAACTCTCATATACCACTGCTTAAGTGAAAACAGGTATACTGTCCCAAAGATAAAAGTACACATACAAAAGGGATATCTGGATTGCCAAACAAAAATCTACACTTTGCTCCTCCTTTTTTCTTTCTCTTTGGATATCACTAGTGATGCAAATTGATGAGGAAATCTGTGTGAAGATGAAGCAGAACTTTCCTAATTTTCACATGATGCATAAAAATTCCACATGGACACAAGAACATACAATTTCTATTTATTTATTCAGTGATTTTCCAGAGTAGTTAGACTGTGTTTTTTGTTATCATTTAGACACCAGCAAAGCTCACCCTCATCATTGGGATTGCTCAGTTATGTGTCTTTCAACTCTCACATCAGGCAATTCTTAGTTTGGATATCATCAACAGCAAAAGGCAGCAGGAGCAGTATTGCTTAAAAAAAGGATGTCATTTTTTAAGACATAGACATTCCAAAATAACACCAGTGCATTACAAAACAAAACCACCTTCATTTGTATTTTGTCAACTCCTCTGTATCAGTCCCATTGTAAAAACAGAGGCTGAGCTGTGTAAGTATTGACAGTGACAGAGAAGAAGAATTAGACCTATAATCGAATTAGTACCTGTGAAAACAGTGCATGGAAATAAAAACAAGGGTTATTCCACTTCTTCTCTTTCTGTAGTGGGCATTTTAGTATTTTCTTCTTTTATTTCCACCCTTTTGCTCTTCGGGTAGCCCAGAGTAAGTTCATTCACCCTCCCAAGAGGTTGCCTGAGCCCAGTGCCACCAAGGCACCCACAGCCACAAGGAGCAGAGCCACGTGCATGGGAGGTGACACCAGGGCTCACCCTGGGATGATGCACGAGCACAGGAAGGGAGCCTTTCACTCTAGGTAATGTATCTCACACACTTCACCCCTCACTTACATGTAGGAAGTGTCACTAGGGGCTTTTAAATCTTAATAAAACTACTGATCTTAGAAAAACATTATTTTTACTGGACTACACAGATGTGGGGAAAAAAAAGAAAAAACACCCAAACCCAAAATATCACTATCAGTTTTTAGGTGTTTCTAAGCATCTCTTTGTAAGCTTGCCATTAAAGGAAACTTAAAAAAAAAAAGAAACTTGCTTTGTCAAAACTCCAGAACACATGACCAAATTTGTGCAAGTTGATTTACAGGAAAACAATTTGAAATTTGCAAGGTTCATACATTCACACAATTGCATTACACTTTCATACATCAAAAATATATAATATGAAGGGCCCCAGAGACAATAAAACATAATCTCGACATCATCTGTCAAGTTCCTTGGATTGATGTTACTCAGAGGAAATCTGTCTTTCAGCAAGGCTAAGGAAAAAAGTAGCAGCAATCCAAAACCAATTGTGTCTTTTGTAGTACTAATGATCATAATGTTTTGTATTATGTCTAATCCTGGAATATAATACCATTAGGAGTTTTGAGATCAAGGAATCACAAAATTAATCTCAATTACAGCATTTTTTCTTTGTAATTTTCTCTTCTTTAATAATGCAGAACAAGGATGGGGGAGAAATGACAGCAGCTTAGACATTTTGGTGCTCTTTTCCACCATCAGCCAGGTGAATCTAACACAAAAAATCTGCTCAGGATTTGGTAATCAGTAGAAGAATGGTCAGATAAGAACAGCTCAAGAACAGTGAGGCTTTGCATTAAATATTATACAAAGCCTAAGAAATAATACTAATAATACTTCTTTCAGGGAAAGGGGATTTTTATCCCATGATAAATATGGTGTGTATTTTAGGCAGGTGAAAGAGAAAATAAACAAATGCAAAAAAAATCCCTAATCTCTGGGTTAAAGCATCTCTTCTCATGGTAAGAGATATTCTGAGAGGTCTGAGCTGTTACAACTGCTACTGGCATTTCAAAATGTCTTGAAGGGGTATGAATGAAAACTGATGGCACACAAGAGAATTAAAATCAACAATAATTTTAACAGAAAAAAAAAAATTCTACAGAGAAATCACCATGTGTAAAGCACCAATAAATTTATCCTTTAATGAACTTGCAATCCCAATTGAGTTATTCCAGACTTGCACCGACCTAAGTAAATGCAGATTAATACTCCCTGCTCTTGAAAGCTGGCATCTACAATATTTATGAGTGAAGAATGTTTATCTCACATACCTTCCAACTAATTTTGTATGTTTTTGATTTTGCTGCTATCTGTCAGAATACTTTATGGGGAGGAAACAGAAAAAGACCTGGACTGATGAAGATTTTTTAGTTAGTAACAGCTAACAGAAATAACTGCGACTTAATACGTATAGCAGTCTGTGATAAATTATGTTTCAGGCTAATCTTTGAAACTGAAATGTGTTCAATTAAATTATTTCATTTTATAAGTAAAGAAGTACCAGGTTAATCACAAGGACACCCAGGAAACACAGTGCTCATTTGTGCTTTTTAAGGATTTCCCAGTACAGTAAACCAGAACTGCCTATGCTGTATCACTCAGCAACTAAGTGTCAAAAAATGGAAACCATAAGTAAATGCAGTGTTAACCTCCATGATTTGAAGGTTACTCCAGTTATTTGAATACCACATCAATCCTTAGACACCTCAGGGCAGCTGAGTCATTCATGCACGCCAACAAATCTCAAATTGCAGTCATCTGAACCATAAGCACATCTGAAGCAGTTACTCTCAACTGTGCTTAATTTTCAACAGCATTTATGTTGTTTCAGAAGTCTTTTAAACAATAGCTGTAAATGGTGACCATAACAAAGACCCAAGACTGTAATACACTGAGGATTTGTCTCATTTGCAGAAGATTTATAAGCATTTCATGGGAAGAGTGTGTCAAATGGACAATTTATACAGTGAATGAGAACAGCAGGACCACTTCATCTGATGTACCCATAAGCTGCAATAACCAAAGCACTCTTGCCACACTCCCTGTTTTTCTCTGTAACACATGACATTTCACCCAGCTATTCTACACTAAGCCCAGTCTTTCCATTTTTAATTTGAAGACGGGAATCCACTGTTTCCTTTTCCGATCTGTTCCACCCACAGCTAACACAAAACAGGACAGAACAACTGAGAGTGCAGAGGTGGAACTCAGAGCTATTTTAGGAGGCAAATATTCTCCACTTCTATATACTGCAGGTACAGGATTCCAAGAACTAGAACTACTACTCTTTAGTCATTCATATAAGTAGAAATACATACATTACTTAAAATTATGCATTTGCCTACCTTTAACTTTCAAACATTTTCCTGCTAATGCTTTTCCCATCAAATCAAGACTTTAAATGCCATCTGCTTCCTCAATAAGACATTTAGGGAATGGAGAGAGAACAACTTGTACAAACAGAATATTTACCTCAGGATATCACTCCTAAAGAATAACCTTTATCCTGATTTCACATGATTTCCTATACAATGCATCATAAAGTCAAACTTGGCCTGTCTTAAAATGAAATAGTAATATTCAAGATGCAGCACTTGCACAAGAGAAATTACTCAGACTTGATAAATTTAAACTTACATACAGTGCAACTCAATCAGTTTAATTATGAATGGAAAACAACAAACACATCATGCTCATTTAAAAAGTCACAGACAACAGTCATTCCTCACAAGCAATGACAGCTTTTATGGCTTATAAATTGTCAAGCATTTTGAATTCTTCAGCCACAGAACACATTCATGTCAAATAAAAACCATAATTAGGACAACACTAGCAATAGATAACCCCATACAAAAAATGTTCCAGGTTAGAAATGAAGATAAAACCAAAACATGAAAGAAAATTATTCTGTCCAGAAAAATGTAAGTCAAAAATATATACAGCTTGCACAAAAGAAATTGAGACTAAAACATAAAACTAGGTAATTTTTAGCAGTTCTGGAAGGGATAGCTGAATTGAGAAAGATTTATTTAAGCAGTACATAGTAAAAGCCAAGAGTGGTGGAGAGTGAATAAAAAACTGACACTAAGTAAGTCATCCCAAACAGTGACAAGGTTTCTTGCACCTTGCTTTGACACAAGCGTTTGGGTTCCATGCACTGTCCTGAGACATTCCCCAGTGTTTCCAGTTGGGGCTCCAGGAGCCTGACCATCCCTGGGAGCAGTAGCTGGCACTCAGCCCTGGTGCTTTATGCACTTCTCCAGCAGTTGCTTTTTGCTTGCTCTGGGACTCAGCAGGACTATAAAGAATCAAGGCAGCTACATGAATACAAGAAGGGAAATACACAGCCAGCAGTGGGTTTACACAGAACTTTGAGAAACTGGAAAATATGCCAGCAATTACCATAAGTATAATTTTAGAAAAAATACACGGTTTCAGAATTAAGTGTATGCCGCAATATTTACATTATAGTCTCCTGCAAGAAAAAACAAATGCAGCTTCTAAAAAGAAAGAAAAAGAGCAACCATAAATCAAATTTGAAATCCAGGGGTGCACAGCAGGACACATAAAAATCATTTTTGTGGCGATGATTCTCATTGCCTCTTCACAGAGCTGCCAAAGCTCCCAGCTCCAGCTCGAAGAGCCTCAGTGACAAGTTCCTTGCTCAAGGAAACTTAATCTGCCTTTGGCATCTGACCAGCCACCATGGAAGAAGATGCAACTCCCCTATGTTAATGAATGGAAAGCAGCCCACGCAGATGTCAGAAGAATTTAAATGGAGCATGCAAAAAACACAATGATGTTCTCACACTAGGGAGAAAACTGCAGAATCTGACACCGTGGCTGGTGATCAGGCCTTAAAAGGCAACACACAGGTCTCTCTGACGTGCAAGGTCAAGGGATTTCATATAAAACATGTCAAATAATATTTGAGTGACCATCATAAACTCATGTCAATGAAGCCTTCACCTGTTTGCACGTCTCAGGCACTGGCATTCTTTGTCACGTATCCCTTTATAGTCCCTACTCCAGGGAAGCAGCATCAGCCAAGGAACAAAACATTACAAGGACGTTATAGAGAAACACATGTGAAAACTCTGTTTGATCCTCTCTAACTCTGGAATGGTGAATTTGGCTGGAAAGCACCTTAAGATATTTGCTTGGGTTGTGAAAACATGGAATCTCAGAAGGATTCAGCCAGGTGTCTGTAACACAGCTTATTAGAGAAGTTTTTCAAGAACATTTCACATTTTTTTCCTATATATACATACTCACATACACTGTTATTAGTTTGACACAGCTATAAAACTTCTGTATAGGGTTTTATAATATACATTCTTTGTATATATTTTGCAAAGCCAACAAGCTTGTCTGTTTCTCTCTAATGCTGTTTCACCTTTAGGATAAATGCAAGTTCATTCACCTCTAAAGAAATCCCACAGATAGTCTGATAAACCTGAATTAACCTAACACAGCTGTTTTTACCCAAGTGACAAGAGTGCCTGAAGCTTGGGAATTAAAATTACCAGCTAAAAATTGTGAAAAAATATGATGGTCTTCCCCTGGAAATAATTAACAGCATCTATCCAGGCAGATAAGATATGAAGTCCAAAATGCTGATTTCACCCACTGCAAACCTACTGGACTTTGAAACTAAGCAATATTGCAAGGGTTATAAAGTCCACAGATGTATTTCAAGAATTACTTCTGTCATCTCAACCAAAAGAGATACATAAACACAAAAGCTTTAATTTCAATTTTTTCTAATGTGTCTGTAAACTAATGTTACTTGAAGGGGGTTAAGACTGAGACACAAAACTGAAATAATTGAGTTCCCAATGGAACAGCCAATTTTTCACACTTTTCAATGGTAGAACCCAGGATTTTCTAGTGCTTACACTTAAATAATTTTTGTGACATTTTCCCTATAGTAAATGAAAAAATAAAAACATTTAGTTAGATCTCCTAGTACACACCTACACCTACACAGTGCCTAAAGCAGATGAAGACAAATATAACCACTTTTAACACCCCAGAGGTGGTTGGTCTGATCCAATCCATCCTACAACCAATGCTGGTAAGAGAGGCTACCGTGAGCTCTGTGCTGGGTCTAGAATTCCCAGTGGAAATTTTTCAGCCAGCTTTTGTGGTCTGAAACAAGAAGAAAACAAACCTTCTTCTGAAAGAAAGGGGGAGAACAAAGGAAGTGCGTGAAGAGGAACACGAGACTTGATGTCAAATGGGTTCACAAGAAAGCCTCAGAAACATCTGAATAACACAACCCTGATGAGAAAACAGCAGCAGGAAAAAGACAAAGACAGGAAAATAAATAATTCAAACCCAAGATAACCACAAATTATTTGCTTTGTGCAGATACACAGCTCTGAAAATTTGATCACTTTTGAATAATATACAAGGAGAAAGCAAACAATACACCCAAAAGGCACCAGAAAGAATTTCCTATGCTGTACCACTGGTGAGAATTAAAAAAAAAAAAAAAAAAAGAAAAAGCACAGGTTTGGGTGCTTTGAGTTATTAGATTTGGCTATTGCTTGTTTTGTTTTATTGATATAGGAACAGACAAGAAACAAATAGCAACAGAGAACACCAACACAGTTAATTTCAGAAAAAAGGCTGAAAATGTGTTTCTGAAATTTTTGTGCATTGAAACTTCCAGAATGTTGTATTTGAAACCAACAGTCTAAGGTGATTTTATAAAGGAATTTTGCATTTGCATCTGCCTTGAGTCTTCAGAAATGTGAGATAAAACCTAGACTTTTTTGAACAGGGATAAACCAAGATTTATCAATTCACATCCTGAGGGAAAGACTCTCTGCATAGACACCACTGTATTTCTGACTGAGGCAAAAGTTATTGTAGTTGTGGTATTAATACTGGTTCTAAGTGGATGCTCCATGAATATTTCAACTGAAACACTGTTTTCAGGAAAACACATAACACAAGTCACTTTACAAGCACTTTCATTCACCATTCAAGATCTATAGTGAAGAGTTTCTGCCTCTTAAGAGAAGACTGTGATAATGGATATAAAATATGGAAAGCCTACAGATGGAAGGCAGTATTTATGTATCACTATATATTTACTTATTCCTATGGGAGTTTTTTAATCCAACAAGGATAACCATGGTTTGTTTTCAAAAATGGAAATCAAGACAAAGATCAAATTCTTCCATCATACCTGTACCAGGAAAACAGGAGCAAGAGTTATGACAGACTGAGTTTCTGGTCAATGTTTTCCATAATCCAGATATTAAACATAATGGGTCATATTTATTTCTACTATACATTCAGTGATCCAAAAGAGTTACTACTGGATTGAAATAAGGACATGTGTTGACTAGAATCTGAAAGAGGATTTTTATTTTTCATTCTTTTCAGTGTCAAAATGTTTTACATCACGGCAAATTCACGGTAGGTCAGGTATTTCTTGTATTAGCTCCCATAAAGAAAGTACATTATACATTGCTGCTGTAGCTTTAAACATTTTAAGTGCTTTATTTGTACAAGATGCACATGGAAACACTGGATTTCCTTCATAGGTAGGTTCTTCACTAAGCCATTTCTTCTTCCCTCCTGCCTCAGACATCCCATGAAGAGAAACAGATCCTTTTTAAAATTTTCAAATCAAGCAAAATCCCCTAGAACACAACTTTTCCATAACTCTGGCCAACCCAAGCCACTGCATGCTGCAGGAGAGGGACCACTTCCTCCCCTGATGCTGCTCACACAGCCAGGCAGGAAGGATCCATGCTGAAAACGCCTCATTAGTAGGGAGAGGACACCAAAAGAAGACTGTGGATTGAGAAATTTCAGTAAGTCACTTCAGTAAGTCACATCTGCCACCCAGATTTAGTGGAGGGAAATACTGTCAAGCACAGTTGGACGTTCAACCATCCTGTCATTACTCTGCCTTCTCAAACTTAACAAGCTCAACTGTGCCAAGCCCCCATCAGAGGTACTTCTGGAGCACTGGGAAATTCAACAAAAATGGAATATTTCAGGCCTAGATCTGACATACAGGCTCCTCTCTGCATGAGGAAGTTTTTATTTTTAATGAAAAACTATGATTTTTTCTGTTCTAAAGACAATAGAAGCTCGTGGGCTGACCCAGTAAACAAAGCTCAACTGTCAGCATATTTTAAAATATTAGTCACAAACAAGTAGTACATAAGCAGCAAAAATAATGGAGAACAGTGTCCTAAGAATTTAAATTTTTTATATATAATGTGGGATAGAATACACACCTTTCCTTCAGGGGGTACTCTACCAGCATGCAAGTCTTCTAGACAAACTTTATTTTTGGTATACTTTGGTGTCCACTATGTCTCAGAAAAAACCTGGGGAAAATGCATTGACATATTCAAAGTTTTATGTGGACTGAAAACACAAATCAAATAGGTACAGACAAATGAGTATTATCTGCTATAAATAATGTCCTCAGAAAGTCAACCTATTTACCTCAGTAAGTAAAGAGGAGGATCATCTGAAAATTTATTCACATTTTACAAATAAGAAACAGACCAAATAATCAGTGGCTAGTAATACTTTAATTTTCACGCACAAAGAACTTCAGCTTACAGTACCTTACATGCATGACCAACTGAGGAAACAAGGCTGATCTTGTAATTACATCATGAGTATTTGTGCTAGAGATAAAGAAATGGCTTGAAAAATTGGGAGGAGTGCCTTTGGAAATATCAGGAAGATATGGGTGGGTTGTTTCTTGGTTTGTGTGCATGCTTTTGCTCCTGTTCAAAGTCAAATACACAAAATATGGTGACACACATCCCATACAAGCATAAGAATAAAGACTGTTTTGCAGTGTTTATGTCTCACTAAAATAGAAAACTGTGCTCTTACTTCCTTACCTGCTGATAAGAAGACCAGTCACAGAGAAAGGGAAGAACATTTTATCTTACACTATGTACTTCCACCTGGATTGTTATGCTGCACAAACTTCTAACTCTGCAGTGTAGTCTCTTCTCAATAATGACTCTTGCATCCCACATACCAGTTACAGGAGAATAGGAAAGTCAATTTTTTTACTCAGAAAAAAACCCAAACTTCATTACAATGTAAAATACAAATTCTCCACATCAGAATCTGAGAACTCAGAGTAAAATGCGAAGAGTTGGCAGCTTCATCTGGAGCTGCAGAGGAAACAAAAGCAGAAGCCTCAAGGGAGAGGCATTCTCAGGGAATCACTACCACCTGGAGAGGCTGGTGGGGTACCAGCTCCTGCCAAAGAAGTCTCCAGACTGAGCATGTGAACTCATGCATGTGCTGAGTGTTGTGGACTGACACCATAATTTATTAGCAGAAAGTTCTGTAGCAAATCCAGCTGAAGGAATTCCCACCTTCCCCCCTGGTGATCATTCCCACCCTCCTACCACAGCTCACCCACCCCTGTGTTACACTGGCACAGTTCTGCAGGGGCCCTGCTGTGAACCCAAACAGGGAACTGTTCCAGCTGCAAAAAGACCCCAGAAAGAAATGTATGTATTTAGTTAATTCACAGCACGATCTCTCAAGTATTGTTCTGGCATAACTGAGGGGTGGAATGGCACAGCATGATGGGAAAAGGAATACCTTATGCCAGTATTGTTGACAAACATTTTAAATTGCAAAATAATGGCCTTGGGAAGTTTCTTAAGTGCTCCAAGCACTAATCTTGGATTTCCATTTCCATTGTCTGGTAAGTCTTAATGAACACTCTACAATCAGTTTCTAACTTCCACACTACTTTACATTCAGGAGCATCTACTTCCTACCTACCTACCTATATATATATATATATATATATATATATATACACATACCTAACTCCATGGTTCTAACAGCTGTGTGAAGGCAAGAGCTCTATGACTGGCCCAGTCTCTTCACTGGCTGCCCACATCCAAAGAGAGGCTCAGTTAATTAAGCACTGCCTGCTAATAAAAGCAGGTAATGATAGAGACTTTCCTGGAAAACTCTGATTATCTTGTACTGATCACATAAGATCATAACACAGAGCGATGGAATACAGGGAAAGACGCTCTTGAAAATTTTAGGAACATCAGGTAGTTTTCTCTGAGCCAGTGTGATGAACAGCCCAGTAGGCAAATAATACATTCAAAGATCATCCACCCTGATGCTACAGGTGAGACCACAATAAAAAAGCATAGCATTTCTCCTCCTCTCTGCAGGAAAGGGCTGCAGATTCACAGCCATTCTCTCCACACAGTAAGGAACAATGTTTGATAGTAAATAACCCAGTCAAGTATAGTATCTGCAGAACTAAGTTTAATTTCAAGCACTGCAAATATCATAGAATGGATGAATATTGCTGCTAAGATAAAATGTAAAAGAGAAATCCTTGCTAAACAAATAGAGCATCTGTGAACACACACAAGGAATTCTGCTCAGCTGTTTGGATATGAACAGCATATAATCAGGACACGAATCAGATGCAAAATTCAGACTTTTTGTGGTTCCTGCTGATTAGCCACATGCGAGTCAAATGTGCCAGCTGGACTAGATGCCATTCTGAGCTCCATAACCCTCCACATGCCTTGTCGAGAGAGCCAAGACTCCGTTCAAACAAGATTTTAAAGTTCATTTCCTGGACCAGATGTGTTAAACAACATCTTCATTTTTGAGCAGCTAAAATGTCCTTTTTCTCTGCTCCATTGTCTCAGCTGAGGATGGACAACAGATGCACTACATTTCTTGGGATGGTATGACCAAAATAAGTAAAGGGAGTAGGACTCATGAAACCTTGTATCTTATAGTAGAGGTAGGTGATGATAAAAACACAAAGCACAATGTTAATATAATGGAAAACTTCCACATAGAAAACAACCTCAGCTTTAGGTCACCAGAACTACGTGATCCAGGATTAAGAAAAGTGTAAGTTAGTGTATGAACAGACCTCCATAGCTTTTTTCAACATAAGTACAAGTGTAAGTACATAAGTACACTTTCAGAATTTCACCTAAAAATTCTTATTGCATGTAGAAGCATTACTTAATTCAACCCTCAAAATCCAAAGTTAAATGAATGATTCTTTTAAAAAAGACCTGAAGTACTTTCAAGTGATGAGTTATTTTCCTTAATGTCCTTTGGGTATTTACTGCTGTACATTGGAAGGTGATGCCTGCCCTGGCACAAGAATTTTTAACAGTGAGAGAGGAGCTGCCCATGGAGCTGCCAATTACTTAAACATTCCAGAAGAAGAAGTATTTATTGTCTTACTCTATGAAGCTGTGCTTTTATGTTAATTTATTTACTTGGTGTTAGCTGATTGTAAGTGAATGGTAGCTTAGAAGCTTAGGTTACTGTAAAATTATAAATACTGTAAATGCCAGTGAAGATTTGTTTGGTGATCTGGAACACAATTTGTGAGGATGACTGACCATCTACTGAGAAGCAACCCAAAGGAAAGGTGGGAACAGAAAACCCAGCACTCCCAATCTTATACTCTCTGCTGTAATTGACTTGCTTTATTTCACTCCTCCTACTGCAAATATAAGGCATTTGTATGACCCTTAACAACTAACATAACTGGTTAATGACTGTCACATGGTCTTATAAAACTAGTAATTTTTTCTGAAAAGAATACAGTAGAAAATCAACCTGTGCATTCAGAGGAGAGCCTGAAGCCTGTAGTATGGTATATCTGGCTATTATAGCAATAACTTTGCCAAAACACAATTTTTTTTTTTCTAATCTTTAGAACAGCTCCCTCTTCTGGCATACTATGCTTATACTGCATTTAAGTAACAAGCTTCATTCCTTACCAATTTTTAATTCTATTTGGTTCCCAACACTTAACAAACCCAGTTTCATTGTTAAGGCTCTCACTGTTCAGTACTGTGAAGCCAACTACAGCTTTTGAAAGGACGACTAGCAAGTATTTATCTGAAATTATCCAAAAACTTTAAGTACCTTTTGAAAGTATCCTAATATCAACCAAGACCAGAATCCACACATGGACAAGAGCCTGGATGGCCAGTTCAGGGCTCACATTTGCAGGATCACTGAGTTTGAAGGGATCATCTGAGATCCCTGAGCCCAGCCCCTCTCTGCTCATGCAGTCAGAGCAGGCTGCACACGCAGCCAAGTTCTGATTACCACCACAAGTGGAAATTCAGATCTCAGGGCAACCTAATCCCTCAGTAGGCAGAAACTGTCATGGCAGTCCTATCCCTATCTATTGGTTCTACAAACCACCCAGAAATTTATGCTCATTCCTTCTGCACCTGAATTAGTTGTTTAGTATCAGACTGGATGAAATTGGGCCTTAGAATCCCTTTCTGAACCAAGTGTCATGTCATGGACTCAGCCTGATCACCACCCCCTCCAACTCCCCCTCCCCCCAAAAAAAAATCAACAAACCACCAAGCAAAAAGCAAACAAATAATAAAATAAAAACAACTTCATAACAGCTCTCATAATCCTGCTGGTAGTGACAAAACTGCAGAGAATACATGAGGACAAACTTTTTTTCCTGGATGATGCTCTGGTAATGTTCCACCAAAAAAAAACCCCAACAAATGAAAAAAAAAACAACCACAAAACTAGAAAGAGGAAAAAAACTGCCTAACGCATTCAGATATAACAGGTTCTCAACTTTGTTCACAGAATTGTTGCTGGAGCTCATTCAGTGACTGTAGGCACAAAAAATACATGACCCAGAACTCCCCTTGCCCAGGAGGTAAGCAATCTGTTTTCCTCTTAATATGTCTGTCCATTGCCAGCAACATTCCCTTCCCTCCAGTTGCATTTCATGAACACTGCTATGTGCTGGAGGAGGAGACTCTGGCTGCTGACTTAGAAAGTAGTGTCTGAGAAGATAAAGTACCTTCCCCAAGTAACTCAATGGTTTTGACTCCAAAATCAGATTTTGCTTCACATAAACAGTTCTGATGCACCCACATGAGGTGCCAAAATTCCATACAGGATTCCAGATTATATCCTGGTTAGGGCTGCCAGCAGCTACACGCTGAAACCTCATCTGCTGATACTGAGAGTCCTCACCAGATCCTAATTAGTTGTTGCAGACCAATTGCAGTGGAAAGATTATGTACCAACAAGGGCATTTAGTCATATAAATTTTGTATAAATCAACAACCCATTCTAAAACAAAACTGAAGAGAATTAAACATGCTTTACACAGTTTGCTGACTGAGGAAATAGATTCTTTTACCCCTTGGTCTCAGTGGTGACAGCAGACCCTCTGAAGAGCAATTCGTTCCAGTAACTGCTGAGAAGATTGAATGATTAATAACTTTCAGAAAGCTGGTTTGGTGGGAGCCAAAAACAAAATACAAAGGAACTAAGCTTCAGGGCTATACAATTAGTGTTATTGCAAAATATTAAAACACAATGATTCTTATTATAAATCTTCTTATGCAAATGTTGAGGGTGATGACTGTTAAGTAAAACAGCAGGTGAGATAAAGCCAAATAATGTACTGAAAGCTTTTCAGAGTACCTATGTTACAGTCAAAAATGGAATTTTAAAGACTTTAAAACTAACAGGAATTCCCATCTCAAGAGACAATATACTAAAGACTTGTCATAATCCAGGCAAATTGTTTGCACTGTTTTCACTGCTGAAAAATAGCTCAGTAGTTTTCAAGTGAAAATGCTGTTCATGTAGTACATGTAACTACTCCTAGGAGATGAAGAGAATCCAAGTCCTGAATTTATGTTGTGCACAAGCAATTCTTGACTCAGACAATTAGCTCAGAAGAAAGATCTTTATACTTGAAAAAAGTGTCTGTTTAAGTCCTCATAGCCCTTAAACATCACCAAGTGACAGCATGAGGTGGTAAAACAATAAGAGGATCCAAAAACCCAGCAGTGATTCAACTGCAAACAGGCAGATCCAGAAACCTGGCAAAGTATAGGGAGTACTCAACATGCAGGCCAGAAAACTAGATTCTGAAATTATTTCTGTATATTAATAAATGAAACTTTTGATTGATGATTTACCACAAAAAAAAAAATTATTTACATTACATATGCTTCCCAAGTAAAATTTTGTAAACTGCAAAATTGCCTTGTTTACAGCAATGGTAACACAAATTATAGGTAGCCTGAAACAAAGCTATCCCAATATACTCCTGCAATGAAATGCAAAGAAAACTTTGATGAAAAGTAAAATGTCATGAGCTAAACAGCACAGTGGTTTTAAAATTTGTATTTATTTACAAGACTAAATGTTTCATAAATACACAGCCCAAATAGACAGTATTAAAGCAGAAAAAAAATTCCATTACACTTTGTGGATTTTGTGGATTATGGTTTTCATTGAACACAAACAATGTTAAATATTGCTGTAGAAGTGAAATACAAAATCTACTAATTTTACACTGAACAAATAGTGTAAAAATGAAAACAGTCCTTTAGGACACAAGAGGAAAAACAGTAATTCCTGTCCTTTCCAAGAAACAATGGACCTGATTCTTCAACTGTACACATTTAATGTTATTCTCATGAGTAAATCTCACAAATTTTAATAGAAAAGAAGTAGTATTAAGAAAGTCAAACAAGTATATGAATATATTCTGGACTGAGCAAAAACTAGACCTTCTATATAATAGTTAATTTAGTAAGCATTCTTATTGCTACTCAGAAGCTTTGTGTACACAAGAAAAAATGTTATGAAACAAAATGTGTATATTAAACATTTCAATTAATACAGTAAAGTTTTATTAATATAAGTTCACACACACTGCCACTAATTAAAAAACCATTAGCTTGTTGCAGCTAAATGAAATTAAACTCTGCTGCATGTTCTGTTTTTCAACTGCTTCAAGCACAGTGAGCTATCAGTTCTCAGGAGGCAGAATCCTGCCTCATTTTAAGTCAATGGGAATTTTGCCATTGATTTCAGAGTAGAAGAATGTTCTGGAGTTATTTCTTTTTAAAATGTGGAGAGATGGAGAAAGCTAAGTTGGATCTGAGAGGAATCCTCCCTGTTCTGAAGTAACAATTAAAACACAAAATGAAAATAAATATACAGGATTTATTCTCAAATCTCCTGCAACAATTCAATTGCAGCAGAAGCTGAGAATTCTGTCATCTTTCTAAATACCCACGCACAACTCTAGTTTGACTACATGTCAACAAAATCATATGACTGAATTTCATTAGGACTGGAAAAGTATGTACCAGAGCAGTTTAATACATGAAGAGTAGTAACACATGCAGCAGGACTAACCACCTTCAGTTTTTGGATCACTCAACATTTGGCTGTGCATACTCTCTTTTCAAAGCCAGAGCTGCCCTTGTCTGGCTATTCCTTTCCTTGACTTGTGTACCAAGCTGTCCTTTTGCCCCTTTCCCTCATTCCATAAAGAATCTCAACCATGGATACATGCCTGTCAAGTGTGAAAATTGCTGGACTCCTGAAAGGCTCCACATTTCATATTCAGGAAGTTACAAAAGCACAAGGGGAATGCTATCTAATCCTGACTCTTTAGGTACACAAACATGCTGCCAGATGACCCAAATGTCCAGATTTCTCCTAAGACTGTGTTTTTTTCACTGGCAGATTCCCTTGAAGCATTCCCTTGAAGGCTGAAAATGAGGTACATAACAGTAGCAAAAACCTCCACCATTTGTTTTATGAGAAGCAAAACTGCACTTTGTTATGCTAGGTCCCACTAAGCTCCCTGCCAGCCAAAGCAAAAAGCCTGGGTATCTTAACTAACTACTGAAATTGGCCACCTAAAGTGAAGATAGCATTATAGCAGTTGGTGAGGTTTTAAATTGTTTTCACAGTGAGAGAACTTCAGCTTGCCATCAACATAATTCTGAAATAAGAGCAAAACCATAAACCAGCTGCTTGCAAGAGCCTGAAGACCATGACAGAAGAAGCACACTGAATATTTCACTCATGTCTAATTCCAAATATCTAACTAGTCAAGATGTTACTAAAGAGTCTTCTTATAACTGTTCTACAAGAAATCAGCTCCATGTAGTCCTGCCACTGTATTTTACTGCATTAAAAATTTCCTGTGATGAATATGGAGACCATGCAATGTATGTGACTTGGTACATTTTGAACAGAATTACTTACGTGCCTTGTAGAGGTAATATGTCTTGGATACTAATGTTTAACTTTTGTGATCTTCCCCTACGTATCTTTCTACTGATATAATCTAGCTTTAGATTTATCCCTGTTACAGCCTCTATTATCATACCAAACAGAAGTATCAGCCTGAACACAGGTGAAATCTGAAGAACTTGTGGGAAAAAGAAACTTTAAACCTAGCTGTTCAATTAAACCTTCCACAAATGCCTTAACTGAGAGAAAGCAGCAGTTGAAAAGCATGAAGTCAGGCTTGTACCTCCAGAGAGGTACTAAAGAGATTCTGCATAGTGTATTTGGTTTAAAAAGGTTATTCCCCACAAAGCAGGAACAAGATGTACTCAAAGAATGCTGCCTCTGTTCAGTTAAGGAAAGAACTTAAACTGCACTGTCACTGGCTAAAAAAGTTACTATTCAGCTTCTGGAGGCAAAGGTATAAAACCATTGTGCCCAAGGAAATGAACATAAAATATTCCATTGAACTTCCAAAACATTGAAAAATAAACCCTGAAAAATTGCACCTGTGCTCTCTTCCACCACTAAGTGAAGATCAAGCCACACACAGTCCATAAACAGCAACGAGGTACACTAACAATGAACCAAAGTTGTGGATATACAGAAAAGTCAGGATTTACACCACTCATTCTGGGGGAAATAACAATAGTATCCAGTACACTCAAATAAACTATGGAAAGCATTAGAAATCTGCAAACTGTAAGGCAGTGAAAGAGTCATAGTATCTGTGCTTGAGTAGGCTCAAGCTCTACTTTTGCTAAAGGCAGAACTTCTACAGTTCATTGGTAGACTGCAACAAAATTTGGACTTCTCCATTCATTTTAACATAAGCCAAATGCCACTTTAGAGGTCTCATTTTAAGACAGGCACATTTAAATATAATGAATAACTGTACAATACTCACTGAGTTCAAGAGGGTCAGCATAAAAATTCATGTGCAAAAATCTAAATTAAAAAAACTTTTACTATTTAAAAAAAACATCTGGATCTAGATTTTTCCCTCAAATACTGTAACTTTTATCTGTCAGTTGGCACACAGCTGCCATTGCAGTAATATTTCAAGGTGCAAGAGATAAATGGAAGAAGAGCAATGAAACAAAAACCCACAACGCTCTCAGTAAACCACAACCACAAAGTAAATGACTAAAACATTCTAATTTCTAAGTAGTGTCTTCTGACACTGTTAAAAATAAAGGTAGGAGTAGTGATGCCTTGGCTTTTAGCTTTTATATATTTCAGATTCTTTTCTGCTTGGTGTGTTACTGTGACACGTCATATTAGGTGTTACTAAGTTCTCTTCACAGGGTAGTTAGACAAAACAATCCTATTCCAGCTAGAGAATCAAGGATGCCCATTACTAAAAAAGCATAAAAAATGTCAAAGGGAAGGGGGCAAGCCAGGGGCTGATACTTCATAGCCTGGGGCTGTGGCTGGACAATTGAACCCAACATATAGATGAACCAAAACTTATAGAAGTGTAAAAACTCATGACTAGGATCTTGGATTTGATTTGGGCAAAGCCCCAGCCAGGCTCTTGCACTGCCCAAGGTGTATCCCTTCAATAAATACCTGTTTCATTCCTTTTGCTCTGTCTAGTCTCTCTTCCAGGTCAGCCTTTCAAGGCATCAGTTCTGGCACCCCAGATAGCACCCAGTCTGGAGTTTTACAATGAAATGTAACAAAGAAATTTCACCACTGCATTATTAATGATTTTTTGGCCATGTGCATGAGCCAAAATCTACCACTTACATAGTGAGATTTCTTAAAATGAAACTGGACATACCCCTTTCAATCAACAAACTTCTAGACATAAACAAATAAAAATCCTTACCTGGAATAATCATGAACAAGAGCCTGGGTAGATTTTTACTTTCATCTTTTGAGAGGTCTTTCCAGGGCCCACACTTTAAGACATGGGTGGCAGCTCCACAGCAGTAGATAAATTCTTCATGTAAGGGGACTGGCTCTTCTGACCCCGACCTCATGTTTGCTGTTAAGTAGAATAAGACACTGTTGTAACAGGTAAATACTTACACAGTTTGCTATTGTGCTCTTTGCTATTATGCCTTACCCCAGGATAACTGCAAAAAAATCCAGCCAAACCACCCCACCCCCAAGAGGGACTGCTGCACTACTAAGTGAGGGGCACTACCCTCACTAATAGCCAAAGGAAAATTTTCATTGCTACATAACTTAAAAGGAACAGATCTGACTAAAATTTCAAGTAATGGCACTTGACAACATTAGAAAAGTACACTTGAAGAAACAGCATTTCCTTACTTTCCCCAGTTTTAATCTGGGGTTTTGAAAGGTTTAAGGTAAAGAACAACCAAGGCAGAAAAGACAGAAAATGTTTTGTTTTGAACTAACAAGTGCCACCTTGAAAAAAACTGAATATAGTACAAATGAAAAACACTTCTGGAGGGAAAGGAGAAGCATTCTTTAATAATGTCAACTACAGCACAATTCTCTGGATGAAACCTTGTACCCCCATCTGCCTATTTCACTCCAGCATCCCAAAAAAGTTATTTTAATGACAATGCAGAGAACTATACTACTTCATTGTTTGCCATGTTATTATCTAACTTGTGACTGAAATGTAAGTAAAGTGAATTTTGCCAAACTATAAAGAGATACATCGTTAATGCATTACCCCTGCTTTTGTTTAGTCATTATTTAAAGCTGAAAGAAGCCAAGAGCAACAAAAAAATCCAGTTACATCAACAACCACAGTAAACATAACTTGTCACCCCTTTTCTGACTGATGTGTTTAAAGTCCAAGAAGCACAAGTAACTAGTTCTTACACAAGAAATTAGGTTTTGGACAAAGTTTCTGAACCATGTTGCATATTTTCATTATTAATTGATTTCACTAACAAATCTAAATAGAAATGTCATTGACAACTCTTCATACAAAAAAACTATTTCCATTATCAAGGTCAGAAGTTAAGCAATGAGAACAGAGAACTCAGCAATACATTTTGGACTGGCATGGAAGGATTTTCAGGTTCACAGAGACTTGCTGTTGTAGCTTTGGTCCAGTCTTTAACTCCTAATTTCAGAAACACACAGTGCTGCAGTACCTGGAAGGAAGACTGCAACTAGAGAAGAAATGGTTATCTGAAAAACTACCTGAGACAATCCCAAATGGCTTCTCTCTATGTAATATAGGAGGGATTTTTATTCATTTATTGTTAGGTTTTTAATTTGAGACTTTATGGCCCTTGGTAATCAGAATAGACAGAAGAGAAAAACAGGGAAAAGATAGTGGATATATTCCCATAATACTATTCAGTCCCATTTCAAGATGAAATCAGTAACAGCCAAAAATATCTCTGAATCTCCTTCCTTCTTCCTAAATGAAGCTTTGAAGAACAGTATTTCTATTACAGGCATCTATCTTTGGCACAAATTGCCTGCATTTCCCCTAGAAATATCTTAAGATGGTCTATCAATTTCCAAACTGATTTAACAGGCGGAGATCTGGAGAGATGAGGCTCCTACTGGCTCTGTCAGCCCACAGAGAGAGCCCAGTTTGTGCCACAGCAGCTCCTAGAATGCTGAGGAGACAAAACTTGATTGGTGGGAATTTCACTAATTATCATGGAAAAAAGTAACAAGACTCAAAGAGATGCAACTACCTAGGAAATCAGATCTTATTACATCCCAAGCAGTGTTTTCTTCCTTCTCTTCAACCCCTGCACATAAATTCTCTAACCCTATGCACAAAAAGTCTTACAAGAAATTCAGTTTCTGCCAAGATTGCTTAATCTAGTATCAAAATGTCTTATGGAATACTGAAATACAGGTTTCAATTCATGGGGCTTTAGCTCTAGATTAACACACCCTTTATGTAGGTGTCTACCAAAAAACAAACTCCTATTACAGGATACAAAGCCTTATGTGCCAATACATGAACTGATTAGGGGAATAATTGTGGGATCAGCTTCTTGGTTGCCACCTCAGGATTAGAAGAATCCTCTCCTGGTTAGCAAAACCTATAGTAAAAAACATATGAAGGCATACATTTACACCTGCAAACCAACACATATATTCAGGTATCTCATTACTGATCCAGAAGCCACCTACAGTCATTTTTTCAGACAAAA
Source organism: Erithacus rubecula (assembly GCF_903797595.1). Classification (NCBI taxonomy): domain Eukaryota; kingdom Metazoa; phylum Chordata; class Aves; order Passeriformes; family Muscicapidae; genus Erithacus; species Erithacus rubecula. Next base: position 8,804,412 of record NC_136685.1, on the reverse strand, counting down.
AAATCTGGAAACAGAGTTACCTACAAAGGGCAGATTATCTCTGCTATAGGACCAATTCTTTTCATCTTTGGTTCAATTGACCCCAAAGTAAAATGTGCTAAGTGAACTTTGCAAACATCAGTCTAATTATGCATCTTTCTTGATAGAACATTTTAACAGCTCCATCCTACACTATTACTTGGAATTGACATTTTATTTAAAAGATAATTTGGAAATAACAAAATTTGATTTACGCTTAAAAGTGTCTAATGAAAGAGTTATCACAAACTCAGACTAGCACAACTTAATGTAATCAGAGTAAGTAAATTAAAATATTCAATCACAAGACATGTCAAACAGGTTGGTGTACCTATTCTGAAACATGATGCTGCAGTGAAAGATGCAATGGTAACAAGGGAAAAGTTAAGTTGCATAAAACAATGGTGAAATCAAAATAAAGGAAAACGACCACTGCAGCAGATTTGACATACAAGGTTGCACAAAATATGAGGGACACATCCCAAGGTGTCCATGGCCAAGGTTACTGTGAGGCCACTCTCTATCCTTTCTGGTCACAATGGCATTGGAAAAAGCTACCCAGGAGAGTGGTGGAAGCATCCAAATTATGTGTAGATGTGGTCTTTGGGGACATGGTTTAGTGATGAACGTGTAAATGCTGGGTTAACAGTCAGACTCAATGATGTTAGAGCTCTTTTTCAACCTTAACAATTCTGTGATTGGGAAACGTGTCTGGAAATTGCAAAAAAAAGGCAACCATCATGCCCAAGTTAGAGTGTCCTGGGAGCTCTAGCACAGTCAAACTCACCTCAGCTGTATTATAAAAAAATCCCTCTTGAAGATGTACCCAAGAACATGAAACAACCACAACCACATGAAACATACCAACGATGCCTTTCAAGATCAGTGCTGGTCAATGATAATGTTCTATGTCTTCACTGAACATCTGCACAGAGGACAGGAGCTACTCCAGAAGGGCTGTGCAAAATGTCAGGGGAAAAAAGACAAACCAACAGGCTGTAACAGTAACAAAGGTTTCCTTCACACGCACAATTAGGACTATCAAATAATAAAAGTTGCCCTGAAAGGCAGGACAATGTCCAACAGGACAATGCTTGCGGCAACCTGAGCTGCACAGACCTTTCTGAGAAAGGACCTGGACTACATTTTAGGGATAACCTAGAAAGTTGGATGCATGTAAATTCACGAGACTGGACTAGATACACCATAAAGTCCCAACTGCAAGGATGCTGTTTATCAAAAACCACTGTAAATCAGTGGAGGTCTTGATGGTTAAGAACGAAAAGATATTTAAAATCATAGCCATTTTTCATCAGAAAAGGCAAGAAAGAGCACTCATGGCTCTATAGGCAGATCTGGCTCAGCTAATCCACAGAAAAAAAAAAAAAAAACAACACAGGAACATGTATTGTGTAAATTCCTCTAATCTCATGAAGGAAAAGATGTTAATTCAGAATAAGTGACCAGTCTGCCAAGAGCAAATCATGCTCAAGCAACACAATTGCCCTCAATTATAAAATACCTGGCTACAAGAATGTAAGAAAATATGTAAATACAATGCACACTGCCTTATTAAGAATTTTGGCACTGTCTCCCACTGCATTCTCCTTTCTAGGCCAAGGAAATGCAGGTTGAATAAACTGACTTGCATAGTTTGAAAAGTAACTGAACAAGCTTAAAAGATAATCAACTACTGTCTGCCAGCTGTCAAGTAATATTGGGTCAATACTGGAGCCTATAAAATTCAGGATTTTTCATCAGAAACATACTGAGCAACACTGAGCCCAGCTCTGTTCAACCCCAACACATCAAGAACACAAGGAAACTTGGGAGAGCCAACTAAGTAACTAGGCCAGAGGAAAAGCTTTATGAATGGTGGTTTTTTAGGCTCCCATGCTGTAATCAAACAGCAACCTAGAGCCATTTGAAGGAGACCCACAAAAGCAGCATAGCCAAACCTAATTTTGCAATGGAAGAAGATAAGAGGAAACAGCCACAAGTTGTGTCTTGACACTCCAAGGCATCATAAAAAAATAGCAGCTAAGAAGGCAATGGATGATGGCTAGGAAGGCAGCAGAACCTCTCTTGGAGGTTTTTAAGACTGAACAAAACAGTAATTCTGATCTCAGCAGAAAGATGGTCTAAGTTTTTCTCCAGAGTTTTCCACAAATCAACAGTTTACAATTCTTACAGCCCTAAAACTGCAGAAAAAAATAACGCAGGAGGTGAAACAAGGATCTCAAACAACTTTTCTAGTACCTTAGTAAATGCAGAGTTTCATAAACATGGTACATGACAGTAACTAAGTATTTAGGTCAGAGAAAAGGAATCTAAACTAGACCAGTCCCCCAAAAATACAGGAAACTGAAGTAGATGTGTTCTACTGATTAGCTGTACCAGCTTAAATAAAAAAAGAAACCCTGCCCTAACAGGTGATTTTATGTGACTGGATTGAACTAATGGGAAAAATCACAAGATTCCTTCAGCTGCCTTCTGCACTAAGACTGTGACAATTTCTCCAATATTATTGCCACAGGAGAATCATCCAAGCCTGATGCAAGCTCTTTGATCTGCACACTGGAACTTGCATGCTCATAGCTAAAGGAACTAGAAGGGGACAGACTGACCGACCTGGTAAGAAAACTGCAAAGAGGAACAGTGGAAAGGGGGGATTACATGATGTGAGAGATGAGGTATGACATGACACACGGTGCACAGATCTCATCAAAGATTTATCTGGAAAAACAATTAACAATGGATGCCAGATTTTCTCAGGGAAAACAACAAACACAGGCCAAAGACTCTGCAAGCTGTTGTGACATCAGTCACAAATCTTGACCAATTCTGTGTAAGAAAAGCAGCAGCAGCCAGTAGCACATAAAAATGAAACATTTCTTCATTGTACTTTCCAGAACAATTCTCTGTCAAAGTCATATACAAGTCCCTTTCACACTAGCTCCTAGTAAATAAGGCATTATTTGTAAAAATGAACAAAGCTAAAAAATTAACATTACAGACACATCAAACGAACCAAGATAGTTATGTCAAATAACACTGCTTTCCTCTAAAATAGTGAAATAATTAGGAGGCCTTGTTTTTAGTGATCACTTGATGAGCTTGCAATACCTTCAATGCCTTCAATTTATTTTGTTCCTGTGTCATTCTCCCTATGCCCCTCCCTCAAGGAGTAAAACAGCCAGGAGAATTTCACTGATGACAGTATAAAAATATCAGTGACACATGTGGAAGTGGGGTACAGCTTACTCATGTTTAGGGTTGTAATGATAAAAAGCTGAAGTGCAGAATGAAAACTGTAATCACTCCTCAAGTCTGAATCTTGTTCAGAGACACCATATGGAGGACTGTGCAAAGACCTAAGGAGGCAGAAATTTAGTTTTAAGAACTGGACCTATCTGAAAGACCTTGTAACATCCTATTACCATTAATAATCTTGTAGCAATGACCAAGAAAGTATGCACAGTCCCACTGTTAGGGATGCAGGGAAAATAACTTCTGGCTATCCCTTTTATACCAGACAAGTGGTCCCTTGACACTACCAAACATTATAAAAGCAATTATTGATCAAAGCAGGACAGGACTCACAAATGAAAAAAATTGTTAGCTTGGAAAGGTCCATTTGAGGAGTCAAATCAGAAACAGATGCATTCTCTACCAACCTTATTCCAAAAAAGGTGCTTTGCTCTGAAATGAATAATTTGAAAGAGTCTTGGAGTTAGGGAATCAATAAATTGGAAAACATTTTCAGATCTCACAATGATACATTGGCCTGGCACAAAATTACTAAAAAGATAAGATGATCAAAACCCTGGGGAAATGGATAAGGAAGGCCCACCATAACTTGTAACCAATCCTTATATGTCACTGCAAGTTGTAGCTTTGAGAAGTTCAGCATGTACTGAAGACTGAAAAAAAAAAAATAAAAAAGCTTCTATTAATTATCATAATGGAGCTACATTACTAGAGTACTTTGGCCTTGTGGCCTTGACTTCCCCACTACTCTCAAGAGGGTGAAAAAGCAAATTAAAGACTTCCATGGCGATCAGGCAAACTGACATCCTTTATAAAAGTAGTCACACCTCTGAAAGCATCAACTGTTGGCCTACAGCACTTAGCAGTCTGCAAGTGGATCTGATGTTTCACTACAAACACTCCAAGTTTGATGCCTGGTCTCTCTCTCCTTTGGCAAACACAGACCTCAGTTCAACAAAGGTCACAAAACTCCAGTTATGCTCGCCCAGTGCCCAAAGAGCAGAGTCCATGTCCTTTGCAACCAGCTAGATCAAAACTTCTCCATTTGCTGTCCCAGTTTCACACTTGGTTAGAAACACAAAGCACTGAAGTGAGAGCAAATGTAAAGGAAACCCTGAGAAGTTACCCTGGCTGAGGGTCCTGAGGCTTCACACCAGCCACTATGAATGTATCCAAAAGAATAAAGACATGCATTCTAAAAGTGGAGAATTATTTATCAAACACATTTCAGGATGCAGTGGAAGAGGTCCTGCATATCATATCCTGCCATTCTATTTAATCATACCTTCAATTTTTCACAAGTGACCTGTTGAGAGCTACCAACATGAAAATGACCCCAAACAAATCCATATTTTTTTGTCTTGGTTTCTTTTTTCTTAAAGTAACTTCATAAGCATAATTAAGGTTGGGAATCCCACAGATTACAAGAAAGCAGTAGCTATTCTCCCAGGAAATTTCCAATTTCCCAGTCATATGCAGGCCTGATGGAAAAGCTAAGAATGTCCATGACCCAAAACGAAATGAGCAAGAAAGCTGTTGCTTAGAGAAACTCAAGGAAATAATGATGGTTTCATTTGCATTAAAGCAAACAGGATGGCTTAATTTGGTGTGATATGAAGCATTTTTCAGAACAGAAAGTGTGATTTTTGGGAAGCCCTTTAGTCTCAAAGGAAGAAAAAGTCGTTCATTTGTACACACTACTGAAATTTACGGGTGAAATAAAGTAACTTTCAAAGAGAGATTTCCCTCCAAATACTGGATTAAAGTACTGGATCCAGAGAAAAAACAGGCCTTTTAAAACTGAAATCTCACAGAGGAATAAACAGAAGGTGGTAGGCATGAAAAACATGTGAGTATAATAAATTTATTTTATATTCTGAGACTAAATTGCAATGCTAGCAAAACCTCAGTCAAATATAGCATCTATGTGAAAGAACATAAAAAGCTGCTACTGAAGTACAATGTCTACATGGTAAGAAAGATTTCCAGGGAAATAAACTACTCCAGGTCTCTTCTGACCAACAAATTTCAAAGACACAGCAGACTCATGTCAAGAGAACCTTGTAAATAAACTTTCCCATTGCATTAGAAAGTCAAAGGGAGAATAAATCACGTTGGAATTGACAGCATGAGAAAATTGTGACAAATACAGTAAAGTTTGCAAGTATACAATTTGTTTATTTGAATTATGTTGGACATCAGTACTTTGGGAGGCACTGGGCAAAACTGAAATGTAACACCATGACTAGAGACTGGGTTTAAACTTGGCTGAAGTCAGAGGTGGGAATGTTATACTTCATGAACAATAACCCATCATGCTTATGTTTGGACACAGAGAGTAGAAACATCCATGGTCTCTAAACTTCAGCACAAATCACCACACAAACCAAAGTATGTTCAAAAGAGAACAATTATGTGAATTATAGGGGAGAAGACATAGCCTTCCACAGGGTACTGCTTCAAAAAAGAGAGAAATATCAAAATATACTGCAGAAAAAAAGAAAAAAAGAGAGAAGGAACAAGTTATCAAGGACACATGGACAAGAATCAACTGAAAATAGCATTGAGAGAAAGGAAACATAGAAATGAAAATAAGACTGCTTGTGGTCTAAGAGTCTGGAAAAAAGCCACTTGCTCACTAAACAAAGATACTTCTTTATGGTTCCTACTACCCCTAGGGAAAATGAGACCTTTCCAAAAGAAAAAAGAAAAAAAAAAAAACAAAAAAAAAAAAACTATTTGACTCTTTAACTATATGTTCTATACTCTTATTTTTTCTCCTGCATCTAAATAACTACAATTCTCACATTCCTGTTGGACAGCTGTTTAAGTAATACAGGTAATCTGCCCAACATTGATGAAACATAGTAATGCAACAATGCAAAATAACAGCAACCTACATAATCACTTAAACCAGAGCTCCCAGAAGTCAAGCATTTGAAGAAACATCCATCTTTCAGCAGCAATAACAACATGCAAAAGCAAAAAAGGCAAATCTATTTCACCTTATGTTCAATAACACCTTTTCCACTTTCTATGAGAATGATTCACTGCTTCATGGAGAGCACTATTCTTTTTTTGTCTTGTCAAGTAATGAGAAGTTCAAAGGGCATAATGAATGCTAGCAAGAAGCAGGTATCAAATCTTAAAAAAAAAAAAAAAAGTCCACAAGTACAATTAGCATCACACTACCCTTGATTTGGCTTCCCCCATCCTTTCCTATGCTGTTCAGCATAAATCTCCCCACAGAACTACCCCTTATTTCTTTGTTTCTTCCATATTTCCATGTTAGTTATTCTCCTTTAACCTAAAATATGCTCCAAATTCAACACATCTTTTTCTTCTCATTTTATTATTTCAACTTGCATATGTTCCTACATCAACTGTTTATCCCACCTTAAAGCTTATCTCTCCAGCTGCTGCTAGTTTTCTTTCTAATGAGGACATAAAAGAATTAATCAAAATCCCATTTACTCACAGTAGACCAACTCACTAGTCACAGCTGCATTCTCCAGTAACCTCTCAACCTGTGCTTGCTGCTTACCACCTCCTCCTCATGTTTCCTGCAGCAGCTGTACATTCTGATACTCCTCCACTCACCTAAACAGGTTAGGAAGGTACTGCAAGCAGAGACATGAAAACAGACTGAAGTAGACTGTATGGAGCTCTGTACAAAAAACAAAGTCAAACAGGACAATCATTGAACAGGAGACATGAATAACACCAGGTAGCATTAGATCCCTTTCTGAGTCACTACAGCAATATCATTCTCTACTGATTGTACTGCTGATATGAGACCTGGAGTCTGAGCCCTTCCCAAGAAGAACCACTGGTTCTGCTCATCAGGAGGAGAGGACAGGGACTTGAAAAGCCAGGCTGGAAACAACGGTGCAGGAACCAGAAGGTTTCTCCAGAAGCAGTGCTGCAGGAAGGCCTGCAAATGCCAAGGCTCTGACATACAGACTTACAGTTCTAGTCACAAGAGGATCCAAAGGCAATTCACCATGCTGGGAAAACTGCAGCTTGTTCTCACCACAGTAATAACCCCCAAAGTTACTCTACTACAGCATTTTGCACAAGGGCCCAGCCCCTGCCATCAGGGTAACTCTGCTAAATCCTGGTAACTCGTGGCTATGAGCAAATACATAGAGGAACAAAAAGCCTGTGCTCATCACAGGTTCAAATAACGATCCTGTTATCATCTGATACTCATTACCAGTTGGTGCTACTGTTTCTTTCAAGACGTAAAATTTGAGGAGTCAGACTTCTGCAAAAAGTTTGTATCACAAGTGTTTTGCTTTTTTTTTTTAAGCTAAAGATTTGAATAAAGAATTGGTCTAAACAAAGGACAACAGGAACAGAATCGAAACAGCAGCCAGAGACGAGATGGAAAAAGGAAAGAACAAAGTGAACAGCTTGGCAGCAGCAGGAGGAAGCAAAGAAAGAAAGAATAATAATGATGAAAGAAACCTTGTCAAACTTGAAGTTGTAGCATCACTAGTTAGACATTCTTTTGGCATATCAGGATTATCTAACATATGATAACAAGGCACTGTCACTCTACATGAGGTGGTTGTGCAACCCCAGAGAGCCAAACAAGTAGTTCTCATTCATTTCACCAGTTCAGTGTGAAAACTTGATTTGTCTCATGTTTAACTGTTACTTAAGCTCAGACATTTCATATTACACTTTTTTTTTCCTATTATGAATATTCTTCTACCAGAATAACTTACTTCCCTCAGTACAACCTGCTTACAAGCCTCATAAGGCATTGAAATGTCATCATTCAACATGTAAGTTGGAATCCAATGTTGTCAAACATTTCACTGGGAATTCAGTGTCTACACAATGATTTGTAAGGAGCACAGAAAACACAGCCACATTGCTATAAAGAGATTTAGGCAAGTGAAAATTACTTGTCCTTCATATCCTGCAAACATGTTTTTCGTACAAATGCATGCTTAGCATGCTCTAGAGATGAAACCTTGAAATTCTGATTCTAATACTTAGTAAAAATAACTGAGACATCATCCAGAATGGGGACCACTCCTTCTTCCAGACAAGGTGACCTTATTATAATAAACCACAAGAATGGAAAATGTTTAATTTAAAAGAAATCAAAACTATCAATCAAAAAGCAAACAAAAAAATAAAAACAGCATTGAAAACAGTGCAATTAGAAAGCTTTAGAGTAAATCTTGTCAAATTTACTTGGTAAATTTTTGACTTGGCAGTCATATTGGAAATTTTGTTTTACCATTACCCATACACTATTTATTGTAGTTGTCCTTGTGAATCAAACAAGGCAAATAAACAGATAACAATCAATCATTGTCTATTTTAATTTAAAAAGTAGGAAATACTACATAGAAGTAGCAGAAAGCGTTTTGAAAACCAACAGACATTAGTGAGTTAGTGGATTTTTGACCCACAGAACTAGTTGAGGCTGGATGGGTCAAAGACAAGGATGAGTTGAGAAATTCCCAGTGGATCCTTAAGACCTCAGCACATCTTTTCCAGAAAGTTCCTGGACTGTACTTTGTTGCAAGCTGAGTGGACACTCACAGAGTTGGACTAGGTAAAGTACAATCATACATGCTTGCCTTTTTCACAGGCATCTGCTTAGGGTACTGTCCAAGATTCATAAAAAATAACTGAGTTTGACTGCTTTGATATAATCCTTGTAGTAATTCCATGATGGAAAGTATAAAGTCTTAGTGTTATCGCTTACCCAGGTCTGTAAATGTGTGACCACCTCCCTCAATGACATCATAAGCAAGTGCCACAAAAAAATAGGAAGCTGCAATAATCACAATTAGTAATTGAAGGCTTCTAGTCTGTGAGACATATAGAATACAGATTTATATCCAGATTCTGACACAGGCCCATGTGGATGTACTCTCAGACCTGAACTGGGCATCATAAGACCCCAGAAGGCTAGGAGTAAACAACACCTAAAAAAAAATAAGAGTCTGCATCATTCAAGCCATTCAAGGCTTTAATATTATAGTTAAGTTGCAAGAAAATAAACTGCTTCTTCATTTTTGCAACACAACAAAAAACTTACCCCTAAAGAAAGCTCTCAGCAACTGTCATGCCTCAAACAGCCCTTCATCATTATCCTAATTTCTTTCACTGCACATTTCCATGCCAGCATTTACTAGTTTCCTGACCCTGCGCTCACCGTGTCTGGCACAGGCAGTGCAGCAGATGCGGGTGTGAGGTGGGTGCTGACAGTGATGCTGCCCCGGCACCGGCACTGACAGGCTGCAGCTGCCGGAGGAGGCAAAACAGCAAAACAAAACAGCAGCTCCTTTGATAAATCACGCCTCTTCCCACTTAAAAAAAAGCTCATCTCGCTTCTAACTTTAAAGAATTCATAATTTTATTTTCCTATTTATAGGCCTTTCAGGTCACAGACTTTTCCTCCGTTTCTTGTTTTATAACACGCCACCAGGGTAACAAGCATCACTCATCTGCGAGAGATGCTTCACAGCAACAAGCGCTAACACACAGAAAAAATACTACAAATAGCATCACCTCATTTATTTTCTGGAAAAGGAGACACCACTTAGCACTCGTTTCATGAAGTCTCCACGACAAAACAAGTCAAGGGAGCACGTAGGAAGCGCTTCTTCCTGCATGGGATGCCAGACCATCCTCAATCGCACGCTTAGATATCACCAGCGTTATCTGGCGGAATAGGTCTGCTACAGACCTGACAGCCGACACAGCCTGCTGGCGGCACCTCCCTGCTGGGCGAGGCTCCGGGCCAGCCCCGCTGGGCGGCGGGGGTGCCCGCCCGCGGGCTCGGGGCGGCTCTGGGACCCGGCACGGGGACAGGGGAGGCAGGGGAGGGCAGGGCAGGCACGTACCTTCCCCTTCCGCAGGCTCCCCGGCTCCCGGCACGGCGGCGGCCGGCGCTGTCTGTGCCGACAGCGGGCGGAAGCAGCCGGCGGTGAGGGGCGGGCGCGGCCGGGCCGCTCCTTCCGCCGGGCCGCGGGGCGCGTGAGGGCGGGCCCGACCCGCCCCTCACCGCCCGCGCCGGGAGGGCGGCGGCGCGACCCCCGTGAGGGCGGGGACCGCCCTGCTACCCTGCCCTGATACCCAGACCTGCTACCCAGCCCTGATACCCAGCCCGTTCACCCGGCCCTGATACCCAGCCCGTTCACCCGGCCATCCACCCAGCCCTTCCGCCCATCCCTTCTACCCGGCGTCAGGCGCCCGCCACCCGCTTGGGAGTGGCAGGAGCAAGAGGGGAGATCATCCCGGGTCGCGCGTCTTGGGGGTTTCTTTCTGCGTGTCATTCACTCGTTCTCAAACCTCACAGTTTCTTTGGGACTTCTGGCAAAGGCAAAAAGGAATCGGTAGTTTTGAAAGAGCAAAATGAGCTAGGGTGTCTAAAAATGGCAGAGAAAGGGGTAGGGAAGCAGAGTCTTCAAATTGTTTGAAAGCTCGAATCGTAGAATCACCAAGTTGAATCATTCGGTTCAACCATCAGCCCAGCACTGCTGCTGCAATCCCAAAACCACTAAACTGCACCAACCCAGCACGAGATTCAGACACTCTTAAACACCTCCAACGATAGTGACTCCACCACCTACCTGGACAGCCTAATCCAAGGCCTGACCACTCTAACAGTGATTTTTTTCTGGTATATAATCTGAATCTCTCCAGGCTGCTTAGGGTCATTTCCTCTGGTCCTCTCACTGTAGGCTTGGTAGAAAAGACCACCCTCTTCCTCAGTACCACCTCCTGTCAGGAGGTTTTAGAGAGCAGAGCTGTCACTCCTGAGCTCCTTTGGCTGTTCCTCACAAGGCATACATACCTAATGTTTTCTGGACCTTGCATGAGCCTTGTTGCTCTTCACTGAAAACACTCCAGCACGTCAATGTCCTTTTTAAAATGAGGGGCCCAAAACTGAACACACTGCTAGAGGTGCAGCCTCACCAGGGCCTAGTCCTGCTGACAATATTGTTCTTGATATGGCCCAAGATGCCATTTGCCTTCTTGGCCACCTGTGCTTGTTCCTGGCTCCTATTGAGCTGGTTATCATCCAGCACCCCCAGGGATGTCTCCTTTAGCTGCATCTAAATGAGGAACCTGGACCAAAGAACTGGACTGTACCAACATACTGAAGCACACACATTCCTCCCCACCCCTCTGGGGAAAAAAAAAAAAATGTTTTGAGGATCGTCTTGCAAAAGAGCATCATGTAATTAGCAACAGGACAGGAGGACATGGTCCTAAGCTGTGCCAGGGGATGTTTAGGCTGGACATTAGGAAGAAATTCTTCACAGAAAAGTTGATTAGACCTTGGAATGGTCTACCCAGGGAGGTGGTGGAGTCAACATCCCTGGCAGCATTTAAGGAAAGATTGGACATGGCACTCTAGTTGACGTGCTGCTGTTAGGTCATAGGTCGGACTCAGTTATCTCAGAGGTCTTTTCCAACCTAAATGATTCTGTGATTCTGTGAAGATAAAAAACTAGCAGTATTTTTTTTCCCTAAGCACCAGGAACCTGACACAGAGTCTGCATGCTAGGTAAGGTGTGAAAGGAACTCAGGGAAGATATAATGGATAAACTAAACCCCATGCTTATCAGATAGGTTTGATTCCAATTGAAGCCAGGGTAGAAGGTAAAAAAGAAATAATTTGAATAGTAGGAATTTGGCAAGATTGAATGGTGTTTATTCAGGAATTACACGGTGATTTGGGCATGAAGCAGCTGGGCTGTGTCATCACCAGCTACAGGAGGCACTGGAGGACTGGAGAGTACTGCCTCTAGCCAAAACCTGGGCAGCTTCAAAAGGAGTCCCTAAGGTTGGTATGCGTATTGATCAAATCAGTGGGAAGAATAACAAATACAGGAGTAAGTGGAATAGGAATAGATATGATGCACTTGAGAACCATCAGCTTTATTTTCAGTAAAGGGACATAGTGCCTCAGAAATCTGTGGGACTCTTTGGAGGAACCAAGTGACCTCATCAGCCAAGGTAAATCAGGCCAATGAACACAGATTCACAGAATCATAGAATATCCTGAGTTGGAAGGGACACATCTGTATCATCACATCCAATTCCTGGCCCTGGACAGGACACTCCAAGAATCCCACCATGTGCTTAGAGCATTGTCGAAACACTTCTTGAACTGTGTCAGGCTGGTGCTGTGAGCACTGCCCTGGGCAGCCTGTTCCAGTGTCCAACCATCCTCTGGGTGAAGAGCCTTTCCTAACATCCAGCCTAAACCTCCCCTGGCACAGCTTCCTGCCCTTCCCTCAGGTTCTGCCACTGGTCACAAGAGAAAGGAAGATTGGTGCCTGCCCCTTGGCTTCCTCTCATGATGATGCTGAAGACTGCAATGAGGTCTCTCCTCAGTCTCTTCTCCAGGCTGAACAAGCCCAGTGGCCTCAGTTGCTTTGTATGGCTTTCCCTCTAGACCTTCACCATATTTGTAACTCCCCTTTGGACACTTCCTAATATATTTATATATTTATGTATTTTTTGATATTTTGATATCTAAAACTGCACACTCAAGATGAGGCCATACCAGTGCAGAGCAGAGCAGAGCAGGACAATCACCTCCCTTGACCGGCTGGTGATACTTGTGCTACACCAGGCATGGTTGGCCCTCCTGGTTTGGGCAAGAATTTTCATTAAAGGGTTTTAGAAGATTCAGCAGTCATGTTTTATTGAGCCCCTCAGGATTTGACTGAAACTTGTTTAGTTGTTAATCAGTAGCTATGACTAGACAGTTATGATTAAGCAATTGCATTGTGAGTGTTGCATGCTTGGCTAATCTGTTGTTTTAAGGAAAAGGGAAGAAAATCCCAAGATGAATGAGCTGTCTGGATGACAGCCACCAGGAGTGAAGTCAGCAGAAATGAGTAGTAACTGAGGAAAGGTAAGTCCAGCAGGAGGAGACCATCATCTCATTGACCACCTATTCTAAACAGACCCCCAGCTCAAATGGAGGAAAGAGCTATGCCTGTTAACTAATTATCATGAGAAATAAGAGTTATAACTAGCATACAGGGGACTTGAGCACTAATTAGTGAAAAAATTGTGTAATGCTAATGGCATTGTTGGCTAAAACATATAAATAAAGTTTTGATGACTGAGGAGCCAGCCATTTGTGTCTTAGCACCAAGCTCCCTACTTTGCACAAACTCAAAACAATAATTGAAATACTTCATTCACCTCAGTGTGTGAATTGATGATATGCACTGGTGAACAAGCTCAATCAGGTAAAGATTGCAGCCTTCTGATGGATGGATACTTCGTAAAAAGATAGGGTAGAAAAGAAAGGTTAGGAATTGTTTATCATCTTTTTCAATGGATTGTGTAAAAGGTAGGACTTTAAAGGGGTTTGCCTGAAGGCCAGTACTGTTCAACACAGGCATAAATAGTCTGGAAATAGGGGCAGACAGTGCACTAGTAAAATCTGTTGTTTACACTGCGTTATTTAGATTTTTAAAAATTGTCGGGTTGCAGAAGGACCTCTTGATTCCTACTGAGCAATAAAATGATGGACATGTTGGCATGTGAGATAAAGCTGAGTATTTAAATGGAATATAAAGCCTTGTGCTTCCAAAATCAGGTAATATTTAGTAGCCATTGGGAAGTGAATGCCATGATTCTTACTCTGTGTGATGGTGACATGCTCTCTGCTTGGATGGGGACTGCAGAAAAGGGGCAGTAAATCTACAAAAGATACAGAAAATGTCACAAAATTTTTCACAGATCTGAAATTCCTCCACATAGTAAGTAGAAAGTAAAATTGAAATTGGAAGACAAGCTAATGCTAAAAGTACCTTGGGGAAATATTGAAAATGGTTTGTGAAACCAAGTTGAATGCCCTGTGATTCCTCATTGTAGTTTCTAATGCAAAACCTTTGGAAAACAAATTAAGCTAACAGGCAGCAATTTCAAAACAAAAAGTATTTTAAGTAGGCTTAAACTTCATTGGAAATGTCACAGATTCCTAAAATTTCACAGGAATTTGCAGAAAGATAAGGCAGATTTATGAAAAGAAAATCTGTCAGGGACTGTTAAATGTGAGAATGCTCTGTAGAGGCTCAGGTAGCCCTGAGAGCTGTCTCTCTGCCAGAGCTTGTACCAGGGAGGAAGCCCAGGGTGCTCTCCCTTTTCTTGGCACAGCTGTCAGAGACTGGCAAAGGCAGAATGGACTTTTGGCTGGATCTGATACAGATTTCATGTTCATATTTGCAACTAACATTGTTTTTTTTCTGAGATTCACATCAAATCATTCAGTTCATTTCTTATTCCAGAACTCGGTTTGTCTAATGTGCACTGAATATCTACAAGAACAACCTGGCTGTTTGATGTATATTTTATTAAACTGTTTATATAATTCATTTGTCAGTGGCACGTTAGCTCGTGTGATATTAAAATAAAGAATGCATGTATTTCATTTGATAAGACCTGGAGTTGGTATGTTACTGCAGTGAAGACACAAAAAGCTCTTTCACTTTGTAGAAGAGGCACTTTGCCCTTGTCTGTGGGCAAAGGGAAACTTTAAGTAGGAAAATGTCATTATTCCATCTCTTGAAAAAAAAAGTGTTGTCTCATTGTGCCCCATTGCATGAGCACGTGCAGACCTTGGGCCTTTGAGTTATGTTCCTATCATAAATGGCAGCAATAACATTTTAGTAGGTATTCCTGTATTATAAGACCAAAAAAGACAACTACAAGGTTTTGGAATTGGAAGCTGGTTGGAAGTTGTGTATTTTATGTATCACATATATATAGTATTGCTCTCACGTGCTTCTTTTTTAAAATATATGAAGGCACAGTACTGCAAACACAAAACTTTGAGCATGTGAATGATGTAACATAGAGCAATAGTCCCAGGGTTTCTGGACATGCATAGGTTTGCTTAAACAAACAGCATCCTGGAAAATAGTGATCTTGAAGTGGCTCATGCACATAAAAATTTTGCTAGATCAGAGTGGAATACAATAAATACATTTAAGGGCTTGTTTAATTCAGGCATAGGGAAAAAATAAAATTTATATTATGAAAGCTTGAGGTAATGCTTTATAAGGTCAGATTTTTATGAGTTTTTGGCATTGCTTCCCTGGTTATGTTTTTACTGATACATGGAACAGGACCAGTGAGTGTCCTTCAGTGCTGAACTGTTCAGATTGGTCAAGCAATGCCCTGTTCTGGGCCTGTGAACTCTCTGGTGAACAGTCCTGGGTGCATTCCAGGGCATGGACTTGCACCAGAAGCCATGCTCTGTAGTCAGGATGAAAAAGCTGCCACCAGGCATGGTGTTCTCCACCTCATGTGGTCTTCCAGAGCTATCCTAGCAGCCTTTGCCCTCTCATCCAGCCCGTGCCATCACACTGCATCTAGCCCATGTTTTGGGAAATGGAGATGTCACCCTGGAGGGCTGCAGTACAGTCTTTGTATTTTTCAGGCACCTGTGAATGAAAAAAACCTCTACACAATATAACAGTTGTTTCTAATGGCCACAGTGGTACCGCCCAGCTCCAAAAGGAGAACTGAGCCAAGTATTGAGTGTAGATGTGGCCAGGCTGCTCCCCTTGGCTGGCTAAGGGTCTCTGGTGCTGCTTCATTTAACTGCAGGGGCATGGCTTCTGACAAGGCCCAAGTAGGAACATTTTATATAGCCAGGTACCAGGAAGCCCTTGAGGAATATTGGTGCTGAAACAAATAAGCCTGGAATATTTTTGCTGGCATCAAATGAGAGGCACAATGGCACTCAAGCAGGTTTGAGAAGTTAGTTGGTAGTATCTCTAAGCACCAAATAAATCTGCAGGAGATAGGTTCTTCTAGCCAGAGCCCTGGAGGCCATCTGCTGCAGCCTTGTTTAGTAATATAAATAACACAATAATTTCTATGACCTATATATTTAAAGCTATTGCACAGTTCAATTTTAAATGCTTAATCCAAAGAAAGCACAATTAATGCCCAATCAAAATAGAAAATGCCCTTTACATGTCAACAGTTACCGGATAGCAAATCCTGTTGAGGAACAGATGGAAGTGTCTTTGTTAGTGTTGCCCCACAGATGAGTGGAAATTGGTTTTAAGGCAGCAGAGACAGAAAAAAGTGCATGTATGTGGAAAGTAACACACAGAATTCTCTGGAACTGCATAAGGACATGAAAAAAAGTTGCTGGTAAAACTTCCTGAAGAGACATTTGGTTCTTGAAAGAACCCACTACTGTGAAATGTGTTTGTAGCTAGCTATAACTGCAGCTGTGTGTACTGGAACAACTCACACAGCAACTGCTTCATATTTAATAGCTGCAAACTGTAAATGAAATAAAACATTGAACTTCAAGTACATTTGAGAACATAAAATAATTAGTGCTTTCTTTTTTCTCTTGCCTTCCCCTGTTGCTATCTAAAACTGACCATGAGAACTGTTAGTCATTGAATCACAGCTGTGTTTGTCTAAGAATCTTCATCAGAGATTTTCTGGTGTTTCAGAGGGTGCAGGCTTCAGCTCAGGTACAGAACTGAGTCTCTCGTAAAAAGTCAGTTCTAGCCCAACCTTTTGCCTCTGCAACATGGATCACAGTTTTGCTTAGCCTTTGCAGAATACTGAATTTTATTCTGAACTGTTGCTTGTGATTACTTGTATGTGGTCTCCTTTTAAGCAATCATAGACCCATATGCAGAGTTAAAGGGCAGCAATGAAATACAAACCACTAGAAAGTGGTGAACTTTCCAAACATCTTTCTACACTATTTCCTTCTTGTTAGTGATGAGACCAACTACTTTGCCCTTGAGGTCAATATGTAGCAAAAAGCTGCTGTGGTAATGTTTTAGTTTTAGTCCCAATGCAGATAGTAAATTAAAATTATTTCTGCTTCAGCCATTTTAAATGTATTTTTTTACAACGGCTTTTGCATAAGTTTAGCTACATTAAATCTCCTAAATGTCATGTGCATTTTGTCTGTATCTTTGCTGCAGTATGCATCAAATGCAAGTAATATTGCAATATTCTTTATACTCTAAAACTATAGGGTTGGTGAAGTAAAATCTGTGACTTGATTTTAATTTAAAGATGTATTATAATTTTCATTTAATTTATGTAGGTGTTACACGAAAGAAAGTTTTAATGTTTTAGAAGCCTTGTTCTCCTTTCCCTGCCACAATTATATTGTTGCTATAGGGCTTTTTAGGGCAGCGTGGATGACTTTGATTTTCTATTCCCTTGTTTAATTTTGGAAAGAGATGTAGTTCCAAAACAAATATGAGGTTTAGACATAAAATGAGAGGTCAAACCAACTGCTCCTGAGTCCAGCACAAATGGTGAATGGAGTATGTGGACAAGTGTAACTATGTAGTTATAATTCACTCATAATTTCACCCTAGAAATTAAGCATAGGAAAGACAAACCAAAATGTTATTTTTCTGCTTTTCCATCTACCCTTTTAAGCTACACTTACAGTTATGCAGACTCACAGGAAGCATAACATAATAAGGGACTCGAGATTTTCTAGATCAATTTCCCTGCTCAAAGCACAGTCAGCTGCAGCAGGCTGCTCAAGAACTCTGTCACCATTTGAGTTTGAATCTCCCCAGAAAGAGAGACTCCACAAGTTTTCTGAACAACCTCTTCCAGTCTCACCATAAGAAAGACAGTTTGGGG
The DNA here is from genome assembly GCF_903797595.1 of Erithacus rubecula. Classification (NCBI taxonomy): domain Eukaryota; kingdom Metazoa; phylum Chordata; class Aves; order Passeriformes; family Muscicapidae; genus Erithacus; species Erithacus rubecula. The sequence goes on along the minus strand of NC_136685.1, from coordinate 8,786,472 downwards.
CATTTTAATTTTTAATTTTATTTCCTGTATTTCTGTTTGTGCCCATTCTAAAGAAGTGACTCCCACTTCTTTACTTCCCTATGTTAGGGATCTTTATTCCCCTAAACACTGATTGGAGCTTCCTGAGATTTCTCCAGGTTGAACAGGCCCAGCTCTCTAAGTCCTCTCTTACTTCTGTCCCTCAGTCACAATCTTTGTGGCCTTTTGCTAGACTTGCCCATGTAAGTCCATGTCTCTCTTGCATTGGGATCCCATAACTGGACACAGCATTCAGACAATGACTACTGAGTGCAAGACAAGGATCACTGCTGTCAGCCTCCTAGCAATGCTCATCCTGCCACAGCCCCAGAAGTTGGTTTTTCTTGTTGCAAGGACTCATTGCTGGCTTACAGTAAAGCTGTTGCCCAACAGGACCCTCAAGTCCTTCTCTGCAGAGCTGTTTTCCACCTGGTTGGTCTCCAGCCTGCTTGGGTGTGTGGGATTATTCCTTTTCATGGAGCAGGGCTTCATACTTTCCTTTGTGGAGCTGTGTGGTGTTCCTCTGGCTATCTCTGCAGCTCACCCAGGTTACTCTGCATGGCAGTACCTTCACCCCACTCCTCCCAGTTTTGCTGAGGGTCTGGCCCCTTGTCCAGGTCATGAGTGCAGAGGTTAGACTGTACTGCTCCTGCTATCGACCCCTGGCTATGCTGATAGTGAGTGGCCTTCTACTGAACTTGGGGCCACTGATTACAGCTCTTTGAACCCAGCAGTTGTAGATATTTTGCCATGATTTCTGGCAGTTTCCCATTTTGCAGCACATCAGATTTTCTTACATTTTCCATGAAAGCACCTGTAATGGCTCACCCGTTATTCTCTGATAAATTCTTCTGCCTTTTCATCTTGTGCTTGTGTTCCTGACTTCACAGGTCATTATTTTCCCCTGCACAGAAGGGAACCTCATTCTGGCTTATTATATTTTTGATCAGTTAGCAGTAGTGATCCTGTGTGCCTCTCTCCAGAATGCAGTATGGGCACAGACTGCAGAGTTTCCATCTTTCTGTAACATTACTACACTTTTTTCTCTGCAGGCTTCTAAAAGATGGCAGACTTTTCTTCTGGGTTATTGACAGACACATTCCTCCAGTTTCTACTGGTTTTATCATTTGGGTCCAAGGCAGGTACAATTACTAGATAACTGGTAGAAAGGGTGAGGAGGAGGCCAGAGGCTGTGGTCTTTGTTGCTCTGAAATACTTACCTGTTTAAAAATATAAAAATATATCAGTGATACAAATATTAGACTTGGCTTGCTGGCATATGACAAAAAAGAAGAGGGTAGATTACATTTAAGGACAAAATGATTGATGAGCTTGGTGAAACAGTAGAACAGGTTGCTGAAAGAGGTGCTGGATGCCCCATCCCTGGAAACATTCTAGGTCAGGTTGTACAGGGCTCTGAGCAGTCTGATCTAGTTGAAAGTGTCCTGCACATTGCAGAGGGGTTGGACTAGATGACCTTTAAAGGACTTTTCAACCCACACTACTTTAGGATTTGGTGATTCTATGACTGACACAAAACTCCTGTTAACTTACAAGTACATCGAAATAATGAACCCAGAGAATTCTATTTGACAAATATTCTGTAATGTTCTATGGCTATTTTCCATTATAGTCTATGGGAAGGAACCTATTACTTTGGGGTTTTGGTTTTCTTGGAGTTTCCTTTTGAGGGGGGTGTAACATTTCAAGTAATTGCTATTTTTCGTGCAATTATTTTTGCATAGCACAAAGGTGGGATTAGGCTGCTGCTGGAGCAACTGAGCTCAGTTGTTTTACTGCTGTGGCCAGTTTTGCTATTTGTTGGAAACTGCATTCAGCTGCAATACTTAAAAACATAGCAATACATAAAACCATAGCAATCTAGTGCTATTTGACGTGTTCTTATGCACCTAAGACGTATGTCTGGGTCTGGCACAGGAGAGACAGGACCTATCAGGCACTTCCTGCTCTGGCAGCTGGTGTCTGAACATCTCAGCAACATCTTGGCTGGGACTTTCAGGTGTTAGTGCAACCCAATCCTGTCCTGGCAGTCAGCCATCACTGAATGAATTCCAGCAAGCAGCACCACCTTACCAATTGTATTTAAAAAGCCTCTGAAATTTGCAGCATTTCCAAGTTTACCAATAAATTTATAGTTCCTGTGCCTGAGCAGAGGAAACATGCATGCATACTGATATCTGTACATGTGTAATGTGATTGCATATGCAGTGGTTTGATGGGAAGACTATAAAAAGGTCTTTAATAAAATTGTGTATTACCCAGATGCAAAATTAAAAAGACAGAGTATTTAATTAAGAAAACAATTCCATTTGCAAACAGGGAAGTGTGCACACCTAGAGAGGAATATATTTAATATATTTTTAGAAGTTCTTAACAGTCTGTGTTACAAAAGTGACATTCTTGCACTGAGTTTCAAAGTGTTAACTGGCCTCAGGATAAATGTGCACTAAAGCTGCTCTTGTTACACATGAACTGGAGCTGGGGGCATTGTAGGCGTGCAAGTGCTGAGCTTTCCCCACTAGTTTCTGGGCAGGAGCCCTGCAGTCCTCTGGGAAGATGTTTTGACAGTCCTTTTCATTGCTAAAAGCAGTGCTGAAAGGAATTTCCTGCCTTAGATTTCAGAGGTCTATTGGAATTGCTTTAGTGGGAGACTGACTCTTCAGCAGGCACGAGGGAGGTGGCTACGGTAGGGCAAGGCTTGCTCCATAAAACTTGGCCTCACTGTGCCTTCCAAGAAAAAGAATGGAAATTGGTCACTTTTTCTTCAGACTCAGTCAGCATATAGAGATCCTATAGCATTTTTGAACCTTGTCCCCTTCCTTTCTTGTGCTGTCTGTATAATTTAAGTAGAACAAGTGTGTTCAAGAATTTGCTATCGGCTTTTTCTAGGTCATATTTCTGAAGACCTCACAAGCATCACGCTGCCATTTGCCAAAAAATTAACATAAGGTAAAGTGAAATTCCAGCATATGGCTGGAAGAAATCCAAGTGAATGCAATATGTAAATAATCAGGCTTTCAGCTCCTGCCCTTTACTAAAGGTGTTTCCTTTGTTACAATCAGTTCTTTATTATTTGAATATTTCATGCCATTCTTCTAATCACCAAATTCTCCTCTATTCCTAATTTCTTCCTTTCTCAAATAAAATAAAAAATATGTATGTTTTGCTAGAACATACTAGGTCTAATATTAGATTTTTAATATTAGATTTTTTTAAATAGTGCTTCAAATTAAATAAGCTTGGAGTATCTCTTTTTTAACTCTTACATTGCTAAAAATGGCAAAGGAGGTTAGGATAAAAAGTAATACTGTTTTGAACTGCTGAAATTCAAATTCAACTAAATATAAACATTTTTTTCTCCTTGAAACTGAGATCATAAGCAGACAGCCAAATCTTTCCCAACTTCAACTAAGTCTAGTTGCAGATTTATTTTAAGCACATAATGCCATTGCTGATGAATCTTTTATATGTTTATCTTCACAATATCCCTAGTAATGTAGGAACTACTGTTGTCTCTACTTAGAAAACAAACACATCATTAGGTATTAAAACAGTTTAAAATCTAGCCTAACTGGAACAAGATTTTCATGTATAGCTGGCTTCTTGCATGAGTTTTCAGAGATGTATTTGAATTATTTGTTAAAATCAAAATTCTATAACATTCTAGAGAAAAAGCAAAGTCTCTGAATTCACATTATATGTGAATATAATGGTGGTTGATTGTTCTGTCTGAAGCAGAATAATGGTGTGAAACAATTCTTTTCCTCTAGCACTGAAGGAAAGTTTTCCCTGGTTTTGGGGGCATGCTCCTGTGAACGTGAGAAGGGAAGCCTCTCTACCCAAGCAACATGTTCTCTGGGTACTCAAGATGAGTTTGGCTACAACTACCTCTGATTTCTTTTCCTATCTGTATTGGTCTGGCAGATGATGAGCCCCTGCAAATTAGCCATCTGCAGTCCCTCCTTTGATAATTTAATCCCTGCCCTGTCATGTGTAGGTCACAGGAGCAAATGGGTGTGATTTACCTGGGGTTTGATAGTATTAGCAAGTTTTGAATCAGCACTACAAGCCTCCCATTGCTCATGCTAAAATGGCTCGCTTTGGATGCTGAGAACATAAATTAGCAAAATGAAGTTTCAGATGGTTTGGGGGAGTTTTCTGTTTCAGAGGTTGCCTTTTTGTTCTCTGTTTTTTAGAAAAAAATAATTAAGCTTTAATATTCTGGGTACATTTTTTAAAAGTATAGTCTATGTTTATATTATTTGTCTAATACTATTTGTATGAAGTGGTCACCACCTGCATTTAATTTATCTTGTGACAGGTCTTTCCTGCCTTGATCTGAAATTCTTTAGAACACAGAAGAAGTGACTATTTTCTGCTTGGACTTTACAGGCTAGTTCCAGTTTCATTGTTGTGGGCCTCTTCGAGCCTAAACAGATAACATACATCCAGCACACAGGTTTTTAACTAATTACTAATGTTCTTAAAGCACTTTGAAGAGTAAAAGCACAATACATGTGTTAATTATTATTAAGAACTTAGCTTTGAACATCATGTTCTGATATGAAAAATGTTTAGTGAGTCCTCACCAAATTGTAGTGTTATAAATGTATTTCATTAAGAGGTCATTAAGACATTAAAAGGCATCATTACTAATCTATACATGATCTAAGCTTGGCAAACCTCTGTAATCCAGACTCATTATATTAGCATGAGTGCCTTTCCGGCCAAAAAAGTGCTGAGATTTTGCATGGTAGCGTTTCCATTTATCAACGATATTACAGATGAAATAAAAACTCTGATTTTTGGAAAATCTCCCTTTCTAGTCCCATTACTTTTTCCTGGGCTTGATATGGTGCAGTTGTTGTTTCTGGCATTAATGCCTCTTAGGTTCAGCATTGCACACGTTATTTGAATTGAGTAGCCTTATACATTAAGTGCAAAAGATCTTCAGCAGGCTCTGTCCAGGGGTTTCTTGGATGTGCATCAGTGGATTTTGTGGGAGAAAAAAAATCTTTTTGGTACATAAGACTTATACATGTTCTTTGATAATGTGTTCTAGAGAAACTGTTAATTTTTCTAAATTACCAATTGTGATGTGTAGTACAATAAATAGACTGTTGAAAATCATGGTGCTTTTCTTTAAAGTATGTATGATGAAAAAACAGATTAAGTGATGAACTTCCAAAATGAAAAATCTTCAAAAAATCTGCTAAGAAAAATCCAAGAAACACAGTGGGCTGCCTTTTCAGTTTTCCTGCAAACTTTTATCTGTCTTTTAACTTTTAAGTTGTTTCTTAATTAGAGCTTTTCTGCTTTGAAAACTAAAATCGTGGCCAGCCATTGACATGTGAAGAAGAATCCCAGAGTTCTTCTTACTGCAGTGTACTTCTCTAAAATGTGATAAGAAAAATGAAATATTTTCTTAGAATGTAAAACCAATTTTTCAAAACAAATTTGATGCTTCCAAATACGAACATGACTTTTCTGGGATAATTTAATGTACTATAAGAAAGTGTTAATAAATGTTTATAAAGTTGTTAAATCAATCTAAGGATAAATGTGACAATTTAATATAATGGCTGAGATCCACAAACCCTGCTTTGCATGTAATTGCAATATTGTAATGGTACAGTGCAATCAGCATGTCAGTATTCTTGCTTATAAATTCTGAAGTATTTCACCAAAACCGTCTACTGTGGCCAATGTATTTACTTTACTGTAAAATTCATTTTATTCAGAAAAATGGAGAAGATTTTTTGAAGTCCTGTGCTTGCAAATGCTCACATATCAGGTCATTTAATGGTCACTTAATATACTGAAGTGCATAGACATGCAGCACTGGAATTTGCAAAGCTTCTTAATGTCTAATTCTATGTATATAGTTAAAAATCAGGAATTTTTACCCCTGACTTCCTTTAAGCTTTCCGTAATAGAATTCCGGTCAACATGCTGACTTGGAAAATATTTTCTTCGCAGTTATGGAAATTTATGCTTAATATTAGATGCCAAGTCAAAATGCTGTTTGGGATTTAGATTCAGATTCAGATGCAGGCATCTAAATTGGGATGTCTACAGTACAACCATTTATGAATTACCTAGATAAGTGAACAAACCATATGGCCTTCATCCAGTTGTCCACACTGGAGTCTCTGATGCCACCTGAGATGCTCCTGGGCTGTTGAGACAACTGCTTCTGATGCAGATGTGATGAGGATGTGTTTTAGTTCCTTGACCAGCTGGGGAGGTGGCAGTACTGAGGAGCCCTGCATGAAGGAGGATCTACTGAGATCCTCAGTAGAGGGTTTAGTGCCACCAACCAAGTAGTTTAGTCCTGTTTTCAAAGGTGACATAACACTTTTAGGTTGAGGGTTATGCTATTGTTATACAGTGCCCGACTAGAGATTCTTGAGTGATTTCCAGAAAAGCTGGGAGGCCAGTACAGACAACACAGCCCTTTTGGAAAATTATACCCAGGGTCTTGTCACTGTAGGCAGACATGTTTTGACAAATATTCTTGAATAAGGAAGAGTTAACAACCAGGAAAGGTAAATGTTTTCTGAAAAATGTTATGCTAGAAGACTGCTAGTGATGCCTGCAAAATAGAAATTGGGAAATTGAATATTCAATTTCTTTTACATTCTTTTTTTATAAATAATATTAAGTGCACTCTGTAAATATGACCAAAATAATACTTTTAATATTATTTGAAGTGGTTTATGATGCAATGTTAACATTTTCTACCAGAACTTAAAAGCTTTGTACAGAAGACCTGCTGAATATAAATAAGTTGAATATCTAAGAGCTGCACTTTTTTCTCACAAACTGACTGATAGACTCCTTTGTTCCAATCAGATCAGTTGAGTCAGATGAGTTCAGTGTTACAGAGCACACTCATAGGTTGACTATCAGATAACAGAATAATATACTGCAGATTACATTGATCTTTCTTGTTATCTTTTCCTCTCTACCCTTTCTTTCCTATTTTTGGTGGTTTTGATTCTTATGTTTGTTTTCATTGTTCCATAAGAAAGATTATCTTTACAGGACACAAGCTATAATTATGTATACACATGCCTCCTATATCTCATTTACCTATGACTGGTGTTTGAGCTCTTAATTTCTTTGCCAGATTATATACACTTAGTAAAGAATAGTTAAATAAAAACCCCAACCTTAACTGATTTACAAGCTTTTGTGCTTATCAGAACAAAGCTCAAGAGCCCTTGGCTATGATATTAAACATATAGTCATGGTTGAATAAAGACTTCCTTAGTCAGCACACAATTAGATTTTAATATCTTAAGCCCCTATGCATCAACCCACAGAGAAGCAGCAATGTATTTTGTACAGAAGTTTCACAGTTTTATAGTTAAGATAGAGTTATCAAATAAGATAGAGACTGAAAAGTTGTCTCACAGTCTAAGGAAGTTTGCTAATCATGAAACTGTCTGTCAGCTGAAGACAGAAATAAAGCAGTAAGATGGTTAATACCTTACCTCTCTTGTTGAAGTTAAAATATTGTGTATCTACAAATGAGAAAGTAATGGTGTCTGGAAGGAGAGGAAGCATGAGGAACCCTGATTTTGATGTTTACTCAGTTTACTGCTAACAATATGGAAACTGATTTTGCGTTGTCCAGTGACTGAGATAAACAACAATCCCAGTGTCAGCATCATTATTCCAGCTCTTTCCTCTTTGCTTTTGAGTTTCATTATCATTCTTTCTTATTAGAGTGACTTCAGTTTTTAATATGACCAAATGTTCAACTGTTGCAGTTTTTGAAAGAGAGCTGTCCACATCCTAGTTCAATGTCAGCAGTGAAGAGTCAGGTTTCATAGTCATCCACCCACAGGGCAGATGAGGCTGTCAAAAATCTGTGGAGGTTCCTTAGTCCAATCCACCTGCTCAAAGGAGGGTCAACTAGAGCCACTTGCACAGAGATTTGTGTGCAGTTGTATTTTGAGCATATCCCAGGAGAGAGTCTCCACAAACTTTCTTGACTACTGTTCCAGTGTTTGATTATGTTCACAGTAAAAAAAAAAAAAAAAAAAAAAAAAAAAAAAAAAAAAAAAAGAAGCTTTTTCTTCTTTCAAAATGGATTTTTTTTGTGCTTCAATGCTTCTCATCCTGTCAACTGATGACAATGTGAGGAGTCTGGCTTAGTCTTTTTCATTCCTTCCCATTTGGACTCTTTCAATGAGTAAATGTCAGAAGCTTTTAGTACTGCAGACTGCACAGCACAATTAGATAATGTATGTTAAAAATTATTGTAGTTCTGCTCAATCAAGTCATATTTTCAAAAAGGCACATCCAAAAACTTTAGAAAAATCTTAAGCAGTCTTACAAAAGGTCATACTTTGTCTCTAAAAGTGAGCAAAAAATGAAGGATCCTAGAACAAAAAGTATCACTGAGAATACCACTCTACTAATAGACCTTAGTGTTTTTAATGTTAAGCCATGCAAGTAAGCTGCATTTTTAATGCACTATAAAGAGAGGTGATATCTATCAGTATTACATGACAAAAGTCACAGTGTTTTTTTATCCAGAAGCCAATACCCTCATTTCCTTTCAGAGGCAAAAATAAACCTGAAGATCCAGGGGAAAAATTTGAAGTAATTTTCTCTTGAGAAAATGGACTCTACAGAGCAAACCATATTCATGAGTGCAGAAGAAATACATGAATATTTCCACTGAAATCCACTGACACGAGGATGGTAAGTATCCCCAGGGCAGGGAGGATCAGGAAGTCACAGAAGAAGGAAACTGCTTGACTTGCTTGAAACACTATGTTTCAAGTTAAGGAAAAATACACACAATGTGTTAAGGAAAAATACACACAATCTGGAACACAGTCATGGTAATGAGAAGATGATCAATTACATGAGAATCTAAATAGATTGCTTGGAACAGGGTGTTATTGTTTTTTCTATCTGTATTAAGAGAATGATTACTAAAGGGAAAAAAAATTAAGTTGGTTAAACTAAAGAAAAATCTCTTTTGAAAAGGAAGTAAATCTAATAGAATGCAGCAAATATAAAGCCTAACTCTTTTTGCAACAGGACATTGTTATTTCTCCTCCCATAGTGTCATCTGAAAACTTAATAGTAGTGTTCTGTCTCCTATTATTTAGGTCATTAATGAAAGTGTACAGTGAGGGCTACAAGCTACTCATGTAGCTTGAAATTAATTGGGCACATAAATGTTTGCAAGACAGATTCCTTTGTGGTGCATCAGCCACAGAGGTTTTGGCAATTTTATACTTTTAAAACAGTTGAAGCTTTTGGGGTTGTTTTTTTGGTTTGGGGTTTTTGTTTGTTTTTTTTCAATAAAGCCATAAATTGCAAAACAGGCTTTTAAAACTTTTCTGATATTCCCTTTTTCTGACCTATTTGAAAGTGTATATAAATCTTATCTGCAAAGTTTGGAATTTCCCATTAATAATAATAAAGAAAAAGAAAAGAACAGTAAATTGTTTGAGAAGAGCCTGGAATTTTTCACTGGGAGTTATTCAATAGAGTAGAAAACTGAACAAAGATATAAACCTCAAACAAATGAAATTTTGATTGTCATTTATGAGGAGAAAACATCTGTAATGGATAGAACAAGCAATCTTGAATCTTAATATTCAGACTTTAATGAGTAAACAGATATTTCACCATCTTGTAAAACAATGGTATTATGAGCTCAGTCTGGTTAGAACTACTCGGGTGCTTGAAGACAGCCTTAAGTGTTTTTCTGGATCAGGCCAGAATGGTCAGCACCCTGCCAGATTAATTCTTGGAAGAGTTTACGAAAGATAGTGAGAAAACTTCTTGTGCATAGCAAGAAATCCAAAACAGTGACCAAACAATGTGTATTGACAACAGGGCAAGCCAAGTTCTTGAAGAGAATGATCTGAAGTACAGAGTGTCAAAGAAAAAATGATTTTTGTCTTTTTATTTTAACCGGAAAAAAATTTTGTCATCAGTGACAGTTGGATTCCAGGCCAAAGCAGAGTTCCAAAACTATTTTTTTCTGTAAAACACCAGGTTTGAAAACCAACTTCTTTTTGCATAAGTCGGTAAGTAAACTTACTTGTGACTGGGTTTGTGGGAAATTCTAATGTAAAGAAAATCACCACTTTCTCTCATAAAACAGCTCAAAAAGCAGGGACTGTGCCTAGATGTATGGAAACTGCTCAAAACTGGAAGAACTTTGAAATAACTTGTCTGTCTTGCTGTCTTGATGACCTTTTTCCATCAGAAGAAAGAATTTGTATGGACTGTTCGCATTGCAGTGTTTTCAAGAAAATGTTTTAGACTTCTATTTATGCTTCTTTCATTACACCCCCTTATTTTCTCCCCACAGGATGGGTGTTATGCTGGTTCTGTAGTATTACATGAGGATGAGATTCTCCACATTCATGAAACATTTTGCTTACTGCTCATCACCCTTTGTGTGGGATCACAGAAACTCTTGCAAACCATTTGAGGCCAGGTTGGATGGGGCACTGAGAGACCTGGTTGAGTGGAAGGTGTCCTTACCCATGGCAGGGGGGGTAAAACTGGGTGATCTTTAAGGTCCCTTCCAACCCAAGCCTTTTCATGATTCTATGCGGTTTTAGGGACAATGGGATCCTTAGTCAAGTCCCTGTTTGCTTATAGTTGTTGACTCTTCTACATGCTTCTTCAATCCACAATTCATCAACTCAATTATGCTTTAATTAGTCTTTATCATGTATTTACTATCGAGCCACTTAGACAAATTCTAATTTCCCTTTGGCTCTGCTTGGGATGGAGTTAATTTTCATCACAGCAGCCTGTGAGAGGTGCTGTGCTTTGGCTTGGTGGCTGAAACAGTGTTGGCAACACATCAGTGCTTTGGCTTTTGCTTTCACAGCATCAAGTATTTCCCCCCTTGCCTACCCCCAATGAGAAGGTTGGGGTAGGGTGAAATATTACAGGGAGAGAGCTGATCCCCACTCACCAGAGGGATATCCCATACTCTATGTCATTGTGCCCAGAAATAAAAACTGGCAGAAAGAAGAGGAAGGGGAAATTATGGCATTTGTCTTGCCAAGTGACTACTGTGTGTGCAGAGACCCTGCTGCCCAGGAAGAGGCTGGGTATCTGCTGGTCTACAGGAAGTAATGAATTCATTACTTACTTTGTTTTTCTTGCACGTGCAACCTTTGTTTTCCCTGCTAAACTGTTATCAACTCAGTCTGTGAGTCCTCTCACCTTCCTTCTGCTTTCTTGCTGTGCCAGGGGAAAGAGGAGAGTGAGTGAGTGAGTGGGTGGGAGGGTGGGTGTGTGTTTGGCAGCTAGTCAAGGCCAACCTACCATCTTGGCTAATTAATTGCTTGAATTGAGTAGAAACCCTTTCATTGTATAATAATAATCTATGAAATGTATCATTTGGATTGATCCTAAAAATATAATTCACCATAAAGTGTGTAAAATCTGGAATTTTTTTTTTTTGTTCATTTTATCCATCTTTGTTCTATAATGTTTAAGTTTCTTATGTGCTTCCAAGTGTGTAAGAGAATATTATGTTGGCAAAACTGCAGCAATTTTACAGGCTCCAACCTCAGACACATATTTCAGGTTTTCAGAGTTCTTTCACTATGTACAGTACATCTGAAGGCCTTGTCAGTTTGTATCCAATTTTACACATTTTTGCACTCTCTGGGAAGACTTTGGCCTATTTTACAAGAAGAGTTAGCTGATCTTGCCTTTGAAGTCTGGAAGCACTGCTGCAGAGATTGGCTGTTAAAGGAAAGAAGGCACTGTGCCTGCTGTAAGGGGATTTCAGTCCTCATTGACCTCTAACATTGTCAGAGAGCAAATAATCCTGATAACATGGCAGATCACTTCAGGGTAGTCTTTAAAGCAGATCCATACTGATAAAAGCAGAGAAATAAACTCAGTGAATTTTGTATGTATCCTGTATTTACTCAGCTCTGACTATTGCAGTGGTTATTTGTTAGGTTAATGAATAATGAGACGTTTGATAGATAAGCCTCCAACACTTAATTAGTGCTCCTTGTAGGAGGTCAAAGCACATGTCAATTGAGAAGCCAAACATAAAGGGAATATCTGTAATTTTCTGATTTCTCTGAATTCAGTGTTTACCTGAAAAGCCAAATATTAGAGCACTGTTGCATGGTGTTGTATAAGGCACTGGAATTGTCAACTTCTTTACATACAGAAGTAACTACTCTACCTGTGATATTTCAGTTGCTGCAGGCATCCATGAGTAATCAAGGAAACACCAATAGCAAATCCTCATGAAAAGAGCAATAATTCTGACCCCAGCAAGGTCAGTGATTTATTTATTTTAATAATTTAATAACTTAAATGTTTAGTTTAAATTATTTTTAAAATTTAAACAATTTAAACAATTTAACTGTCATGAGATTAACTTAAGAGCATAACATATGGAAGTCTTTCTTTTGGCTACCAGCTCTGGACCAAACACAGCATTGTTAATTCTTTGGTCAAGCATTGTGTGATGCAATTGAACAAATTTGCTCCCTGTACAAAAGCCAGTGTAAGTAAGAAAAGGTGATGGGCTGCAGTAGTAGGTAACTCCCTTCTGGAAGGTACAGGAGCACCCATTTGCTGGCCTGATGTGCTCTCTAGAGAGGTGTGCTGCTTACTGAGGGCTGGTACTGGCGATGGCACAGAGAGACTGCCCAGCCTTGTAAAAGCCTTATCTGCTGCTGCTGTTTTGTGTGGGCACCAGTGATACAGGCAGGAACAGGCTGAAGAGGGTCAGGAAGGATTACAGAGCCCTTGGAGTAGCCATAAGGAACTTTGTAGAGCTGGTATTTTTTTCATCAGTCCTCTTTAGTCACAAGGAGGGGATTTGAACGGGCCAGTTAAATTTGGTTGATTGGAAAAGGACTGGGGTTCAACTTCTTTACTACAGGAGTTTGAGATCTATGGGGTGGCAAGGAGGGCACACAGCAAACTCACTACCCTAGACTTCAGAGGAGCAAGCTTTGGCCTCATCAGGGATCTGCCTGGTAATGTACCATGGGTTAGAGCGCTGAAGGGAAGAAGGACACAAGAAAGCTGGTCAGTATTTGAGGATCGCCTCCCCCAAGCTCAGGAATAATGCATTCCAACAAAGTGGAAGCCAGGCAAAGCCTTGGAGGGCCTGCATGAATTAACAAGGAGCTCCCAGACCAACTCAGACACAAAAATAGAGTCTACAAGAGGGGGGAAGTGAGAACAAGTAGACTGTGAGGAATGCAGAGAAATTTTCTGAGGACTAAGGATCAGGTTAGGAAAGCTGATAGAACTAAAGCTGCCCAGGGATATTGAGGGCAGCAAGCAAAGCTTCTGTAGGTACCTCAGTGATAAAAAGACCAGGAAAAATGTGTACCCTCTCTGGAAGGAAATGAGAGACGTGGTCATCCAGGATATGAAGGAGGTTGAGATACTCAACAACTTTTTTGCCTTGGTCTTCACCAGCAGGTGTTCCAACCCCACTGCCTGAGTTGCAGAAGGCAAAGGCAGGGATTGGGAGAAGAAGCACTTGCTGTAAGAAACAATCAGGCCATCTGAGAAACCTGAAGATGCACAAGTCCATGGAACAGATGAAATTCATCTACAGGTCCTGAGGGAACTGGTGGATGAAATCACTAAGCCACTACCCAGCATATTTACGAGGTTGTGGCATTATGGTGAAGTTCCCACTGACTTGAAAAGGGAAAACATAACTCCCATTTTAAAAAAAGGTAAAAAAGTAAAACCTGGGAGTTACAAGCCAGTCAGTCTCACCACTGTGCCTGACAAGGTTGTGGAGCTATACTGAGGCAATGGAAATCAAGGAGTTGATTTGTGACAATCAGCTGTGTGGAGGATAATACAAGAGTAGAATTAATCTTCTGTAATTCAAACTGCTTTAAATTCAGAATTAATTTCAAATTCAGAGCCTAAACCTAAATAACTGTCAATATTTGTGCATCTGCATGTGAGCTGGGTGTCTAACATTCCCTTACTGATGATGTAGGCAACTGTTGGATTGCCAAACTATAAATTCTTGATGCCTGTGACACATGGTACCCAAGATATCCCCCTGGAGCAAGAAATGTACAATAGATCCATCTGGAAGCCAGAGAATGTTCCATAAGGCATATGAAATGGCACGGGACTCCTTTGTATTAACAATTGCCATATGCCATAGAACTAGGTGAAATCAATTTAATAAATCATTTTCTCTGGAAAGAGTATTTAGCACAAAAGGAACCTTTATGGCCTGCAGTCCTAAGGAGATGGCTAAGACCACCTTTCTGTTTTACACAGCCTACAGAGATACTATCAAATGGCAATAACCAGTAGCCAAAAATTGCTTAGTTTACATTCCCAGGTATCCCTAGCTCTGGTGAAATGGTCCTATGTGGGGATTTCTCTTTTTCAAACGAATGTTGTATTTGATTATCTATTTGCTTTTCATAATGACTTCTCCCATTACCATTATGGTCATACAGTCCCTTCAGAGTTTGATTTCTTCAGCAAAACCTTATCTCTGTTGCAGCAGTGAGTGGGTTGCATTATTTAACCTTTTGACTACTGACCCAATCTATTTGCTGTTGCTCATTGTGTCCTTGATAATCACTATAACAGCCATAAATATAGCAGCTCTGCATTTTTAGGAACTTCCACATGCAAGACTGAGGACATAGAAAGAGGAATTTGTGGCTGCTCAATTTAGCTGTAGATAGTCTACAGAAATTCCACAAGTTGCACTGGAAAACATGACATATTGCCTATGATGCCAAGCTTTACTTGAAAGACTTTTTTTTTTTCCAGAAAAGACAATAGTGCAACTTCAGAAAATTCCCTGTAAAATTATAATACAGCTACATTCTCTGACTCCATTAATCTTGATAGTTTTGCTCATTACATGATACCCATAAGCTTCTTAAAACACAAGATCCATCATAGTGTGTCTCTGTGAGGAGGAATATAATCTTGTTATGTTTAAATCTGTAATATCCAAAGACTTTTTTTCCTTTTTCACAAGTACGGGAAGAGATTGGAAACATAGATATGGAAACAAAGCATCTCTATGCTGTTTCTAAGCGCTCTAAAGGCAGCCAAGTGCAGTTACCTTTGCTGGGTAGGAACAAGTAGCAATGACTCTTCATTACACATTCTGCTTTTGACTTTGTAGGTATCTATAACATATTGCTTTTAAATATTTTAGAATGTATTATGGAAAGATGCTACTCTGAATCATTAATTTATCCCAATATGTTTAATATCCTTCTAATGGTCTGCAGCTTCCTTAAAGGAGACCGAGTGCTTACCTTCTTTAAAAACAAAAAAAAAGTTATGATGAAGATCCTTATGGGCTTTTTAAAAAATATTGATGTTTGACATAAATGTTACAGAGTTTTGTGAAATAACAAATTACAAAAAATATTTAAAGAAGCCATAGATGCTTCCAGCTGAGTGCTAGGGCATCCTGACCGCAGATTTGGAACTACAAAAAACAAGTCATAAACCTCTGGACCTTGGGATTAAGAAATCTGGCTGAAAAAGGCAAAACCAATCTATTCATCCATAGTTAACAGTTATGCCTTTTTCACAATTGTATATGCAGAAGAAAAACACGTTTTGTTGAATAAACAGTGCTTACCTCAAGCAAAAACAACTGATGCTATTGGAAAAGTGTGAAGGACATTGAGGAATAAAACGATTATCAAGCTCGAGGCAAATGCAGAGAAAGCAAATAAGAAATGGAATAAAATAAATGTGTAAGATACAACCAGATCTCTGATGCTTTCCTCAGCTGACTTTGTTTCATTTGTTGCCTTTTTTCATGCTCCCTAATGCCAGTGTGTGTGTACAATGGAAACCGAGGTACAATGGAGAACCTGGGGGAAAAAAGATTAAAGGAAAAGGAAAATAAGAGAAACTAGACAAAACTGGACATGAAATAAGAGAAAATGGTATAGACAGCACCAATAGGAAAAGAAGACAAGTAGGAATCAGGAGGGAGAAAAGATGGTTCACGCAGAATTATGTATAAGGGTAAGGAAGATGGTGGAAAGTAGAGGGAATCTGCAAAAGGAAAAGATGAAGCTAGTTACTGACAAAATGGGAAAATTTTATTTTTCTAGTGTGTAAGGGAGGAAAAAACCCAAACACAAAGGAAAGATATAAATTAAAAGTTAAGTTCCATTAAAAAGGAAATGGAATAGCAAAATAGAAAAGAGTAAAGAATAATTGAGCAGAAGCACTGGAACCTTCTTGAATACCTGCAAGTGGATGGAAATTGAATAGACAATTTATCAAATTCTGATGATGCAGTCTTCCTTGCTTTTATCCATGAAGTGTATTTTGTCAAATGAGGTTTCCAATGTACCACCTCACAATTCATCCTCCTCATCACCAGAAGCATTATTCAAGTTAATGGCCTTTGTATTATCATGTCAATAAGACAGTTTTTCTTAAACCTGCCATATCTTCTTTCTCAAGTTCTCTGCGTCTAAGGCGGAGAGCTGATGAGTTGGGGAAGACTAATAAAAAAGGGAAAAAATATGGCAGTTCTAATTTCATTGCATATACTTCCCACCTCGCCTCCTAGGAGGCTGGCTTAGATCTGAAATGGGATGCTGGGGCCTTGTTGGTCTTTTATGCCAAAAAAAAAAAGAGTAATAATTAATATCAGGCTGTACTAGGCAAGTGGTAAAACAGATCTGTAGGTAAAAAGAGCAAAAATCAATTGTAGTGTGGAAAGCAATTCCTCTCAACAGGAAATCCTGTGGAGAGAAGTACCATTGTTCATAAAGTGTTTCTCTTTTTTAGCTAATTAAAAAACAGCTTTTGTAGTGCAGTTAGGCCTCCGCTGGTTGGGATACAAAATCCAGTCATGTGAGGCTTAATGAATTAAAATCACAGTTTTCTTGTCTATTTGGCATGCAAAATTTCCCCATGTTTCTCTTATTAAAAAGAAAAAAGCAAAAATTAAAAAAAAATCTTGGGTTTTTTTTTAATATTTTGTTTTATGTTGATAGGAATGAAATGTTTTGGTGAGTCTCTATGCTGTCTTTTATCACTGAGTCCAGCCAATAAACTGTGTATGACTTCAACAGCTGTTTCTTCTGCTGCGGACAATAAGATGTTTTGAAGTCCTCAGAAGCAAATTAAAGTAAGAAGGAGAAGTTGTATGGAAATGAGAGACATTTTTCCACAAAGATTTTAAAAAAACCCCAAACCTTTGATGTCCTATTTAGGCCTAATAATAAAAAGCAGAAAGATGTTCAGGTAAAGACATAACTCTGCGTAGGAAGAAACATCTACAACATTCACAATTAGTCACAGTTAATGTTAAATCTGGACTTTAGATGCCTCATGCCAGATTTTCCTTTTGTGTGACTGTAACTACTTTGACTTTGATAAAGCTGGATGGACTGTTTTATATCAGGTAGGATCTGCCCTTCTGAGTCATATTGTGAACAAGAAAAGAAGGAACAAAACTTGAAGAAGGATTAGAAGATGCCTGGTTTGTATCTTGTTTAAATTCCTGTTGGTTTTCCAAAGCATCATGAAGGCTTTTGTGTTTTGTGATGCTATATGCAACATTATTAAAAGTATCTGTAATGTAATTCTTTAAGTAGAAATTATTTTGATTCAGATGTTAGATACATATTCAGATGTAGAAAAAATACTCATAGCATTTGCTTCTCTTTTCCTCTCTGGGCTAAGCCCAAAGGTTTGCTATCTTTACCCATTTCTGCAGCATTTTTGGGCTTGGAATGGTGCTTAATTGTCTTACATAAAAATGTTGAAGCCTTGGAAATGTAGCGAAAAGAACCACAAAATCAAATCCTGGACTCAGTGTTTAGGGATTTAGAGGTGAAATTGATGGATTTGGTTCTCAAGGCATCAAAACTACACAAAATTTATGCATCTCTAATAGTGTTACTTATAAGATCTTGTCCATAAGGGGAAAATACTGCAGAATGTCATCTAATGAGACTGATGTTCAGGAAAGCAGCAGTACATGTGAAGTGACCACTCATACTCCATAAAGTTGGGGACAGAATTCTGCTAGAAGCAAAAATGATCCCAGAGAGAGCACAGAGGAGACAAAGGAGGAGGTGAAAAGGCTTCATTAGTCAATTTACTAAATTCCCATACAGCTGAGCTCCAACCAACAGCTTGTGCTTTGGTAGAAACATTGATCTACAGGTCAAATTTCAGAGTAGGGGTGGAACAGTGGTGACAGACTGTATAAATGGGATTCATGAGACACCATACGTGAGATCCCACCTGACTTTCAGTGGGTGGAAGGTGTGGCTTTTCTGTATGTATCTGTCAGAAGTTTCAGATATCTAAAATGACATCTAAGATGACTTCTGATGCCTGGAACTCACCAGAAGATTTAGGTTCATTTTCCTCCCAGGTGCTGCTGCTGCAGAACATCCATCACTGTGTGGTCATCTCAGACACAACAAACCTAACTTGACACGTGGGCAAATGAAGGAAATCCCAGAAGTGGCCATGTAATTCAGATTTATGACAATCTCTATTTTCAATGAAGAGGAAAGATTACCTCCTCTCTCCTATGGTGCCTGTTAGGGTGGGATGAATGGATATTTCACCCAGAGGACTCTCATGCTTCCCAATGGCAGCAGATACCTTTGTTTAAGTAACCAGATCCTACCCTAAGTGTGCCAGGTGAGATGAATTGCTGTTTCAGTGCCACTGACTGTACTGCTTAAACTAGAAATTCAGATTACACTGGGAATATTATTGTTTCCTGACTGGCCTGCCAGTTCTGTGGGTCACTTATTGTCCCTTATGTGTTCAGCCCCTTCACTCTTGTATGTGACATCTAAATTTAGATGGCTGAAACAACCTCCATTCATTAGTATTAGAATAAGGTGTGAGATATCATAGCCTACATAAGTGTCTATACATAATTATTTAAAGACAAAAAGGTATTTAGATTACAGAACTTTTAGTATTTAGATATGCCTTTCTGATTCTGATGTAATAACACCATGAATAATATTTTTATAAGATACTACTTATGGTATTCAATAACTGAAGCCACTACTGTTTCTTGGTTCTATGTTAATAACTATATTAATATGTATCTATCATAGCTAAATATAAAAGTGTTTATGGAGCTTATTTATGATTTTCATATCTAATCATATTACAGATGTAAGTAGGGAGGTATAAAATAATTTTTAAACACTTGACAAAACAAATAACTGCCTCGAACAAAGACACTTCCTGGAGGAAAAAGAAGTTAGAACATACAGTCAGAATTGAACTGTAATTGGTTGAAATTAAAATATATAAGGATTTTTAAAATAGTATTATTTTAATTAATTGTTTTTGTTGTTATTATCTTCATCATTATTAGATTTCCTCAGTATTTTTTGCATAGCATTAAAATCTGCTCTCAAAATTCTTTAGGTTGGTTAAATAATTTTTCATCATCCAGAAGGAAATTTCAAATTTTTTTTAATACTGTGGAATATTCTGATGACAGAGCTAATCTGGATTTTGTTGGTTTATCTGTTAAACTAAACAAGTAATGAACCCTCATAAGACCGTCAAAGATCCTTGTTCCTAAATTATATTTCATGATAATCAATCAATATTTGTTTAATGAATGTCTTTCTATCTGTATCTGACTTTAAGTTTGCAGAATTGTATACAAATCCAAATCAAACAGAATTAGTTAATCTTCTATTGCAGTCAAATGTTGCTAAACTAATTTGCAGGTGTACTGTCTGGAAAGAGGCCAGGAGAAACTCTTAGAAAGTTGCACAGTGAAATCATAAGAATTTTGAAATGGTGATGGGTTGTGATTCTACAGAGAGATATGCATCTAAGTAGGCAAAATAAGTTCTAATCGTGTCTGACTGAGTTTGAGGAAATGCCACCTTGTTTTAAGTGTTTTGTAGGTTGCAAATCTTCTCAGTATTTTTGCCCTTTTTTTTTATAACTCAGATTATTACTGACAGCCTTTTAACAAGTAACAGTTGCTGTCCTTAAGGTAAAGCTTTTCTTTAAGCAAGAAAAATACTGTCTGAGGACCAAAGAGGTATAGAACTCTGAAGAAGTCTGAATGTTTACTGGATGCATTTGAAAAACTTTGTCCTGTCAATTTGGCTCATACAAAGAGACATATGGGTTTAATCCTCCACTTCAGTACAACAGTTTTGCACTGGTGTAACTTTGTTAGAGTTGCAAGGGTGTAGAGTTGGAATAACAAAGTGGAGAATCAGACCCACATGTGTTTCACATCCCCTGGGAATTGTGCAGCTCAGACCTGATGCACGCAGAGTGGCATGGAATAGCCATGGGACAGATCCTATGTCCTGTAGCTCATGTGAGCCCACTTATTATCATGGATATGGTAGAGGATAAAAAAATGTACTCTTTAAGGGGAAGAAAATACTACTATAAATTTATACAAACCCCACTGTTGGAAGAAGAGGTAAGTAATTTCAGCTCTGCCTGTGTTCTGGGATTTGAGATAAAGAGTCAAAGCATTGGTGCAGTACTTAAAAATTGTTCACCTCTTAGAGAGGTGAGGAAACCCAGTACTGATTTGCATTGAGTACAGAGAAGTGAATAATTTCACTTATGGAAGGCCATCACTGCTCCTAAAAACCATATGAATGGGGGTTTGAAGTTTTGTTTAGTTTTTTAAAATTGCAACCAAGCTATGACACAGCCCAAGTCTGTGTGTGTTACAAGAACTGGTGGAACTGTAGCACAAGGCAACAAGACTTGACTAACAGCTGTAGGAAAGCAGTGCAGAGTCCTGATCTGTGTACAAGATTCACAGCATATGTTAAATAGTTATTGTGTACAATGGAATGAATTTAATTGTATTTAGCCATTCTGTAATTTGCAAACCAATTGTTAAAACATGCTGCAGGATGTCAAACTCATATTTTTAATAAGCTGGGCAAACTCTCAAGTGGTCAATGTTCTTGTGATTCAGCCTTTTTTGATTAGTTGCCTTGCGGGCGGGTTTGGACAGTTATATGGAAACAATACAGGGATGAACAAAGAAGAAACTGGAGTGATAATTTGAGAGAGTAACTGGGAAATTGGTCAAAGGAGGAAAAAACATGATGTAGATGGTTCACAGTATGTTGCTTTTTATCCTGGTCACTTAAAAACAATGTGCTGTTATTTATGAGTAGACAGACCTGGTTAATGCTTGCTTGGTTTATGTAGATGCTTGGGTGTCCAAAAGCCCTAAATCAGTTTTATAGTATGCATTACATGTTCTGTTGACTGGCTGACCTGAATAAAATGAAGTTTACAAACTGGTTTTGATTAACCATGTCTGAATACAGACATTTAGCCTATTATTAAATTTAGAAGCCACTTGTTTATATGCTGTTTTATTGCTAATCATCTCTTACATTACTGTCAGAGTTTCCATAATGCCCAATTAAAAAACAAACATTGTGCACAGATAAATAGAAGCTCTCCAAGCTTGTGAGAATGGTGTAGACTGTGTTTGGAAAGCACCCATTCAAGTGTACTGTATTTTTATGGAAGAATTACTGCCACAGACAAAAGACATCTCAGTCTCTTTTCTCTACAGCAGACTGGATGGATGGTCTGTTAGTTTGAGCAACACAGCTCCGCTGGGTTTTCTTACAGCAACAAAACCTACTGGAAGCACAGCTTCCCTGGCCGTTCGTCCTGACAAACGAGCGCCGTCCCCAGACGTGGTGTGTGTGCCCACTGCAGTATTGCTCTTTGGAGGCTTAGAGTATGAGGCAGCCAAAACCAGTCCTGAGGGTATCCCACACTGGGCTCTCATGGCTGCTTAACACTTTGACACTAAATAATTAGAGTTACACCCTCTGACTCCATCTCTTCCAATAAAGTAATCACTGCTGGGGCGGGTCCAGGCACTGCCACATGTTGTCCTCCTGGTTTGCCAGCACACAGTCTCTGCATTTCACTTGTGCCAGAAGCTGTCTCCCAGCTGATGCCTGAGCACAGACCAATGGGTGGCACATACCAGAGCCCATTCCCAGCAAAAAGCTCAGAGGTACCACCAGGTTTGGGGGGTAAGGCAGTTCAGTTGTATGGATAAAACCTCTGCTGGGCAGAGAATCAGTCGTGGCTCATTTTCATTACTGTTGTAAATGTGGCCATTAAGTTGCAGAGAGGCATGGCTGTTCCTGAGGTATGTACTGCCTCAGAGGAGGCCCTCAACAATCTGTTTGCATGTGTGCCTCTCTGAAAGGGAAAACACACAGTTGGAAAAGCTGTTCTGCTTGGGGATGCTTACAGGGGGCTTAACTTCCATCTGAAATCTATTTTTCCTGATTCAGTGCTTTGAATATGGCAACTCATTAAGATATCAAGTATCTTAATGCGTGTTACCAGCAAAAATAAAACTGTAGATTAAAATCTGTTTTGCATTGAACCTGTGGGACTAAAGTATTCCACTCCAACTCTAGCATTTACTTTGAGTATGTGAAAGGGCTGGGAGCAATCAACTGCTGAAAGAGACTCACCTCACCATATCTTGTTGATTTCCAGCTTCCATTTCAGGGGAAATATCTGCATATTTTCCCAATAAAAATAGTGAAAAGAGAAACAAAACTATAAGTGATGTGCTAGCAATTAAGGAAACATCCAGCTAGAATTGAAACAGGGAGGTAATTGCACATCACAAACACCTTTCACACAGCAGGAGTTGACCATGTGTTGTTGCATGTACCTCCACAGCCACTGGTTTGGCATGATTTCAAGGTGATGATTGTGGAACAGGACATACTTACATTTGGAGGAAGGTGGCAAAAAATCACTCATTGTCTGTGCCTCAGATCATTGAGTTTTATCAGACTTTTGTGAGTATTGTTTGCAGTTCCCTTGAGATGTGCATAAGAATGCAGACCTTATTGCCTCCAGCCTTCTCTCCTCAGTTGAGGTTCAACTGTGTGTCTTACAGTGTCTCTGCTAACAAACCACCCTCTTCAGATTCTTGACATCCACAAAGTAAATATTGCATCTCATAAAAGAAACCAAAGCTCTTAGGAGGAGCAGTTGCAATGAGTCCCTTAACCACAGTCTGCAGAGCATAAAATGTGATGTGAGTTGGGAACACACTTCTTCCTTCATGGGTCAGGAAGGGATTGCTATTTCCACACTTGTTGAGTGCAAACATGACCTATCCCTGCAAACTGGAGAAATGTGGATGCTGCAGGAGTAAAAGAAGCCCTGTTTTCCACCTGACCATCCAGTCACACTGACCTACCTTTGCCATCCTTCTGCATCCTGTGGATCAACTCACTGCCTGGCTGGAGCCTTGTGGAAGGCTGAGGTCCCCCATTCCTGCTTCCCTGAGGAATATTTGAGCAGTCAGCAATGTGAACAGAGACAAATGCTGCATGGGAAATAGGCATAGAAATAAATCCGATTAGGTAAAAACCAAAGCAAATCAATCTATATTGAATGTATTTTCAAAAGTTTAGAAAAAATTTTAGGCTAAAACTTTAGAAAGCTTTAGTTATATAGAATGGTCAAAATGTGGAACTGATTAATTCTTTTACTGTAATAAAAGCAAGTTTTCTCCTGTAAATGTTTCATGCATCACTGCCCAGCAGGTTATTTTTTTTTACCTTTACATCTTGGCAAAACATTGTTATACTGTGTCAAGAAGTTCAACATTTTGTATAGGATTATTTTTCCAAAAAAATTGAAGATAAAAATTTCCTAGGCTTGACTTTCTAAAACATTTTACTGCATCAGAATGACATGTGGATTTCAAAATAAAGAATTGTTATAATCATAGACTACAATAAGTACATCCTATAAAGTTCATGGAGTTCATGACCAGAATAATGCTATATTAAGCAATATAATTTTATTATGCAGAGTATATATGGTAAATATAAAATAATTACAGTTTCTGATACCTTGTGTTTGGTTAACCTGTAGTTGAAGGAGAGTCTTGATCTGAAGATACTAAGAGCAAAACCAGATATCATGTCACTGTGCAATTTGCTCCAGTGAATACTTTTGGAAACAAGTACTTTTTCCTGCTTTACATTTTCTAACTTAAGCTTATACTTATGTGTAAGTTGTCAAACAAGAGCTTGCCTGTTAAAAGTTTCAAGTGTTCCTTTAAGACTGTGGGACTTGGCAACTTTCAAAATGTTAAATTTTGAGACATTAACAGTGATATCTAATAACATAAAAGTTGTAAAAGTTATAAAGCTCATAAAAATATAGTGGGATCATTCTCTTAAGTTCAGCTGTAACTCAGTTATAGAAAAGTATTACCTATACAAGTTAAAATTCACTTAGTAAATCTCAAAAAGAGCAAATCCCTTTTCCATTTATTAGAGTGTAGGCAACAGCAGGGAAAACAGCATCATCTGACAGATTTGATGATCCTGCAGGCCTGAAAGTCATAACTATATTCCAGAGAGGTGAATATGACAGGGTGATGGCAAAACCTGGGTGGAAGTCTGTCAGCTCCCTGTCTCCAGTTTGTGTGATTCCTGTGTGGATGTCAAAGAGGCTCTACAGTGTGTCAGGTTCAATAAAAGCAGTGAGCAAAGGGAATGAAGCAATTGCAGAGCCATTCAGTTGAAAACAGGTCCTTCAGAAATGATTGGATAATTAAAAATATGAATTTAGCTAATCCATGTTGACATTTTTATAGCCTTTACATGAAACAACCTTTAAGGGTATGTTGGAGTAGAGAGATAAAATTCTATGGGAGGACCACTGGCAGTCGATCACAGAAAAAAAAGATACTGTATGAAGAAAATGCTGGTTTAAACAGAGCATAAGAAAATAAACTGGATGCCTAAAAATAAACTTCAATGGGAATCTCCTACATAAAAATCACTGCTAAAGTAGTTGTATACATAATGATGAATCTGTAACAACAAGCACTAAGCTATCCCAGGGGCGACTGAAGTGCAATGCTGCACTCCCTTAAGTGACATGGAGACTGGGCAGAAGTGGGGACAGTCTTTTATATCACTCATGTAAGTTATTAATTTAATACTGCAACTTCTGGCATAATCTTAATTTTTATGTCCATAAATTATGAAACTAGAAAGCTTAAGAAGCAAAATAATGGTTCAAATTTTGAAAAATAAAGCATAAAGGAGTTCAGTGATACATAAACCAAATCAACAGATTTATTGAAATACACCTACGTGTACAGGGAACAAAGCAATTAATATTCCATCATTCTTCATTGTAACAAAGAAAAGGCTTGAAAGAATACAACAGCACAGAATTTGAAGACAAGGGAAAAATAGAAGTAGACAGCTTCATTTTCACAGTGATGTATTTCCCAGTGAGTGTTGTGCAGTGAGGACTGCAATGGGTTTGACATCATGTAAAAATAAATACCTAATGGAAATCTTTCTGAGAGATTCCAGTTCAGTTGATAAACCGTGGGACTTGCTAAATAACTTCCACTGCTTGATAATACTTGGTATAAGGTATTTAACCAGTGCTATTAAACAGACAAACAGTATTCTTCATGCTTGCATGACACTAAGACTTTTTAAATCAATCAAAGTCTGAAACACTTGGTACACAGAGGTGGTTTCTAACCAGTATTACAGCATATGAACTGGTAAAATTTGGGGTCTACCAGGTTAGAACAGCATAAAATATTTATAACATTTATATTATAAATTTATATTTTTATATATTAATTTTAATATTATTAATAAATATTATATTTAATTTATAAACTATTAAGAAGTCTTTGAAAGTGTAAGTGGCAGGGGTAGGACTCTCAAATTCAGGAGTGGCTTTTTTGTCTTTTCCTGACCCCAGCCACACATTAAACTAGGCCTTGATAATGGTTTAATATATCAGCAAATCTCCTCAGCTACCCATGACCTGCTCTCTCAGTTGATGGTGCCTCAATGTGTCTGCTGTGCTTCCATCCTCTCCCTCTCACCTCTTCCTGCAAACTGGGCTGTGCCCTCCTTCCAGCCAGGGAATGTGTTGCCACTACAAAATTAGGAGCAAAACTGTCCTTAAGATCTTTTGGATGAATTGGGGCAGATAATTCATAACAGTAGTCAGTGAAATTTTGGCATGAGTCACCTGTACAGAATCTGAAATGTCACGGGCATAATAATGAAAAAAGGGAAAACAGACCAGGAAAAAAATTACTCTTTATAAAAGGGGTAAAGCAAGTCTGCACTGTGGTGCCTTGAGATGTTTTGGAGGCAGTGTCATCACATTCAAAACAGGATTAGCCAAATTAATGGACATCAGTCCTTTAACAGATACAAGAAGAGCCACACAGGTATGTATTTTCTGTCATCCCTCATGTGTTGGGAATTTTTGAAGGACATGTGCTACAAAAAGTAACCCTGATCATGGGCTGTCATGTGCATCTCCTTTTGCCACTGCTGGGGATAACAGAGTTAAACAGTGTGAAGACAAGTCCTTTGCTCCAGAATTGCCAGAAAAATGCTCATATTGAGCAAAGTTCTGCTGTCAGTGTTAACCCAGGTGAAGACTGTGAACTAATTTTACATTTGCAAATAACTGTGGAATATAAAGCAGCACATTTAAAATTCAAAGAATATATTAATAAATGTGGCATAAAATATCTCAAAGCAGAAAAACCTTTGAAGAAAC
The DNA here is from genome assembly GCF_903797595.1 of Erithacus rubecula. Lineage (NCBI taxonomy): Eukaryota > Metazoa > Chordata > Aves > Passeriformes > Muscicapidae > Erithacus > Erithacus rubecula. Next base: position 8,759,799 of record NC_136685.1, on the reverse strand, counting down.
CTTGATTTTATTCCTTTAGATCTATATGCATAATATTGTCTTTATTTTGTATTATGAGAAAAAGAAAGAGTAGGTAATTTCTCATCTGTGTAAAATTGACAGAGTTCACTTGAATATGGTGTAAATATTCTGCTATGCACAGGCTGAGTGGCTGACTTAAAACTTTTAAGTCAATGCTGTCAAAGGTATTAACCAACTACTGAGCTAACCTTGAAATCATGGAAACTTTGACAGAGGGTGGATCCCAAGAAATTTAAGTGAATTAGTCTCATTTCATGTGGAAAATTAGAGAGAAATATGCATACATTAAGGAAATATGCAAGCTGATGTTCTAGATGTTTATTGTTTCCATGTGTTTATTTCTAAACAGAGTAATTTAAGAAGCTCACTTTGGGCATATGGAAAAAATATAAGAGAAAAATCTGATCTAAAATATAAAGAAGCAAACCTAAAATGAGGTTTTTGAGTTTTTTATTCAGTTCTTTCCATCTACAGGAATTATTTTTAATGGTGAGTTTCTTAGGCTGCTGGTGTTACTGATTGGGAGCTGCTTGCTTATTGCTCGCTCTGGCCATTTTATTTTCCTCCTCTCTCTCCTCGCCTTCTCTACTCCTCTCCTCTCTTCCTCTCCTCATCCTCTCCTCTCCTCTCTCTCCTCTCCTCTCCTCTCCCCTCTCCATCTCCTCTCCTCTATCCTCTCCTCTCCTCATCCTCTCCTCTCCTCTCCTCTCCTCTCCTCTCCTCTCCTCTCCTCTCCTCTCCTCTCCTCTCCTCTCCTCTCCTCGCTCCTCTCCTCCTCCTCGCCTCTCCTCTCCTCTCCTCTCCTCATCCTCTCCTCTCCTCTCCTCTCCTCCGCTCCTCCCTCCTCTCCTCTCCTCTCACTCTCCGCTCCTCTCCTCTCCTCTCCTCTCCTCTCCTCTCCTCTCCTCTCCTCTCCTCTCCTCATTTTCCCTTCCCCTTCCCCCACTTCTTTCCCTTGTTCTGCCTCCTGGCTCTCCAGGTAGCACTGCAGAACCTTCTTTCTTGTCCTTCTCCTCTCTTCAACTCACTTTGGTTTTTTACACAGTCAGTGAAACATTTCATCCTCACAGCAGCATCAACCAAAACCTGAATACTCACTTTCCTTCCCAGCTATCAGCATCTGCAATAGCACCTGCTCACCAATGTCTATATTCACACTATTCACATGATCAGTGTTGCTTTTCTTGTTTTTAAACTTCTCTTCTGATTATTGTCTTTACTTTCTTCATTGTAACTTCAAAACCCCTTTCTGTTTGTTCATCCAAATGCCAAACTATTACATCTTCCCTGCTTTCTTCTCCTTTTCCTTCACAACAACCACTCCAAATACATTTCCCAGTAGTATTTCTGTCTAATATGAGCAGTGGGTGAGTGGGAGGGGCATGGTTATATTACATATATGTTGTAGCTGCCTTTTCTTCCTTTTCAGTGTAACCTAGAACTTTTCTAGATTCTCTTCTCCCAGGCATTGGCCACTTGAAATCTTGGAAATGAGACATTTCCATTGTAGTAGGAGACAGGAAGTTATTCAACTTGTTCTCTGGTACTCCATGAGGAAATCTGCTCTTAGTTAGGGGATGCTTTCTTTTCACTCAGCGGGTGTAATCTCATATTTTTGGTATTGAAGAGGATCTTTGGGAGTGGTTTGGAGTTGATTTATTATGAGTGAATATCCTCAACTAAGTAAAAAAAAAAAGTACAAACATAACTGGAGAACCATACCCATGTCATAACTTTTCTGGAGGAAATGTACTGCTGGACCAACCATGTAGTCAACCCAACATCAGTAATAGGAGCTGCGTGAACAATATCAAAAGGAGGTGGAAAAAATATACCCTAAAAATAATTATTTTCTTTCCCTATCCTTACAGACTTGCAACTAAACCACACTGGACTAAACCCCAATGATTTCATTATTAGTTGCAGTATTACTGAAATGTTTTAGATCCTTGGGATCCTGTTGTGCTAAGTGCTGTAAAAAACAAAGGAAGAGAAACCTGGAAGAATTTACAGTCTGCTTATAAACCAAGAGACCACAAATTGCTATGGGGAAACAGGAAGCACAGGGAAACTGTAAAGTAATTTTGGTCATCATGGCAAACAGTGATCTCAGCACTTGAGCTTTCTCACTAGTGGTGTTCTGTAAACGTCATGGAAAATACTGTGTGGAAACAAAACTCCTGTTAGTTACTATAAACAGAAGGTTCAGAAATCTTTCTGTGGTCTGTTACAATTTTAGAGCAATCCATTTAAAACTGACTGATGCCAATTTTCCTCATTGTGTAGCAACAAGTAACTTAATACAGATAAGTAAAGAACTGGGGTCGTGAGCTTTGTCTTGTAAACAAAAAGCTCTGAATGAGATATACCCAAGTAAGGCTTACTGGACAAATGTAGCTTTGCTGATATGTGACTCTTGGGCCAGGACAGAACTGTAGTTAGGATCATGGCATGTCATAGCCATGGTGTGATAAAAATATACATATTTGATTAAATAAAATAGTAAAAGCTAAACTGCATCTAGTCTTTGAAATTCCTTGGACCGTGAACTTTGGTTCCAGGCTCCAGGTCCATGCAGAGAAGAAAGAGACATGGCTGAGTCAGAAACCTTGTTTCTTCTGCCACTATCACAACATTATATAAAGGGATCAAGGTGGCAATTTGGTGAATTAACAGAGATGTTATTATGGATTTCTGCTCAGTGTATTTCCCCTTTTTACAGGTTTATTTTGCTTCCTATGAGGTGAGTCTTTAAGAGATACAACTCCATGACTAAGATCCTAATGCAACTGAATTACAATTTTTGACAACATACCCTTTCCCTATTTATTTGAAATGGAAACTCCAGATTCTCTGTTTCACCTCTGCATTTAAAATGTGTTCTGGTTTTGGCTGGGATAGAGTTAATTTTTTTTCCTCTTAGCCTGTTCAGTGCTGTGTTTTTTGGATTTAGCAGGAGAATAATGTCAACAACACACTGATGTTGTAGCTGTTGCTAAGTAGTGCTTACCCAAAGTCAAGAACTTTTCAGCGTCTCATGCTCTGCCAGTGAGGAGGTGCACAAGAAGTCAGAGGGAGCATGGCCAGGACAGCTGTCCCAAACTGGCCAAAGGGATATTCCATACCAAGGAACGTCATGCCTGGTGCATAAGCTGGGGGGAGTTGGCTGGGAGCTGCCAATCACTCAGGGATGGGCTGAGCATTGGTCAGGGTGTGGGGAGAAATTGTCTGGAGCATCACTTGTTCCCCTTGGGTTTTATCTCTCTCTCTTTATTGTCTCTCTTTTAATTATAATTATTATTTATTGTTGTTTTTATTATTGTTATATCATATTTTATTTCAGTTTTTAAACTGTTCTCAACCCACAGCTTTTACCTCTTTCTGATTCACCTCTACATAGGAGGGGCAGTGAGGGAGCAGCTGCATAGTACTTAGTTCCAGGCTGGGATTAAAAAACAACAAAAAGCAGCAATTCTTAGCATAACAGTGCTCTTCAAACAACATATAGCACTTGGAAAAATATTCTAGATGATCAAAAGAGCAGCAAAATATTTCAACATACCCAATTTTTCTATCAATGTTTAAATTCCTGAACAGGAACACATACATCCTAAGTGACACAGTAATGAAACTACTGGACTCAGTTCAGATATGTCTCTGCTCAACTCAATAGAAAACCTAAAGCACTGGTGTGCTGCAGGAATTAACAGCAGGAGCTAAAGATCAGTTATATTGTGGATGCCTAAGATGAGATCCAGAATAATACAAAGTTGCCCAGAACACAACTGATGAGAAACACGTAAATCCAAGAATAATAACTGGCGTTGTTGTAAGGTCCGAAGAATTCTGGTAAAAGCTTAAATTGTCTCCAGTTTGGCTTTAAGGCACCTTTTTCAGCAGCTGAATGTTTTGAAAGCACGTCCTCAGAAGGCTGTATAGCTTTTACACAAGAAAATGACACGTGGCTCCTGAGCTGCCTGGTGCATAGGCGATGGTAAATCCAACATGGGGCATTACAATCACAGCTTTGCTTAAGATACAAAGTCAGGGGAGAAAAAGAGAGATTCAAATCAATAGCTACTGCTTCTGCTGCCCAGGACTGTGGGTCGCTGAGCAGATTGCACAATCAGACTTGGTTAAGTGTCTGTCTGGCCCCATGAATCTTGAATTCTTGGCTGTGTCACAGCAGATTTCAACACCTTCTCCCCTTCCTCTCTGTGTGTACGTGCTCACATGTTTGCACAAACAAAGAGTGGTGCAAAGCCTGCAGTTCATGATTGGGAAATGGGAGCTGAGGATTTGGGCTCCTTGTAGCTGATTGGGAACTCCAGATCTGTTCCTTTGTTCCTCTGCTTTACTTACAAGGCTGTGATGGTGTAACAATGAACTCTTCTCCAAGGCTTCACACTCAGTGAAGCAGGCATAGAACCATAAAATGATTTGGGTTGAAATGACCTTAAAGGCCATTGAAATTCAGCCTCTGGCCATGGGCTGGGACACCTTCCACTAGACCACTTTGCTCAAGGCCCCATCTAGCCTGGCCTAGAACACTTCCAGGGATGGAGCAGTCCACAGCTTCTCTGGGCAGCCTCCTCCAGTGTCCTCCACCCTATTAGTGAAGAATTTCTTTGTACTATCCAATCTAAACCCACCCTCTTTTCAATTTGAACACATTCTCCCCTGTCCTGTCACTTCATGCCATTGTGAAAAGTCCCTTTCCATCTCTTGTAACTCTTTTAGGCATGGAAGGCCACAAAAACATCTCCTCAGAGCTTTCTCTTCCCCAGACTGAGCAGCCCTGACTGCCTTACCCTGTCTTCATAGCAGAGATGCTCCAGTCCTCTGAGCACCTCCTCTGGATATGCTACCTCAGGTCCACGTCCTTCCTACATCAGAGACCCCAGAATTAGATTCAGTGTTCCAGGTAGGGTCTTAGGAAAGAAGAGTAGGGGGGCAGAATCACTTCCCAGAATTATTCTTTTGGTGCAGCAGGACACATTTATCCTTCTGGGCTGCAAGCTCACATTGCTGGATTGTTTGTGTCTCTCATCCATCAGCTCCCCAAAGACCTTCTCCTCAGGCTGGTTTCAATCCATCCTCAACCCTGCTGTATTTGTACTTGGGATTGCCCTGACCCATGTGCAGGACCTTGCTCGTGGCCCTGATGAGTGTGATTTGCACTGGGTCACCTCTCAAGCCTGCAAGTCCCTCTGGATGGCATCCAGATGGCATCTGGATAGTCACACTCCTACTTGTGTTATCAGGAATTGGTGAAGGAGTGCTTAAAGGAAAGAGTAGTGACACCACAGCTGAATGAATCGTTTCAAGACAAATTGTCCTGAAAAGAAAGCTGGTGTTGAGCAGCCTGTGTGACAGGTGGAGCCTGCCACGCACATCTGAGCAGTGCAGTGCAACATATGAACACGTTTATCTGCTGAGAGAGTCTGATTAGTGCAGCTGACATCAACCTATGGCTGAACTGGTTCTTCAAACACTGTCAAAGTAGCCCTGGTCTGGGTTGTCAAGTGCCTCTCCAACATCCAACAAAAGCAGGAACAAAGCACCAATAATTGTTACCATGTTTGTTTCATGTTTCTTAGTTTCAGAAAATAATTACGGTCAAATACAAAAAATACATTTATAAAATATGTGAATTCAGGCTTAATATGGGAGTGTGGGTCTAACAAGGTAAAATAGATATTCAATCCAAATGCAAGTCCTAGGCAGATGAAAACTGGGTTTTTTCTGTCTGCTTCCTGCTTCTCTTTCTGCCTTCAACTCCCCATCCTCCTCTTTCACTTCTTATTACTTTAGTTAGAATCCTGGATCATCTTGTATATATTTTTTTAAAAGTCTGGAAAGGGGCATATGATGGACCAAATGAGATGGCTAGTTTATTCTAATCAAATTCAAAACACTTAATTAATGCAAAATTCAGATTACAGAAGTCAGCCAAGTCTCTGTTTCTGTTGGAACCTCAGCATGCAGATTTCTTTACTGTTTATGATTTTTAACTGCATAAGCCCATCAGAAAAAAGTCTTCCTTTCTATTTCTTATTTTTTTTCCCTCCACATAAAGAGATTAGGGCCTTGGGGGCAGGAGAGGACTTTGAGGCTTGCCAAAATGACACAGAAGGTTTGCTAGGAAAGTTCATTGCCATTTTGCTAAGAAATTAGAAGTTGAATTAGCTCTTGCAAGTTGTTGCCTCCCATGGGGGATCCTATGGTGCCAATCTGTACTAAAGAGAAGTTCTTACAATAGTGAGAGGCACTGTAAAGTCAAACTACCTTTGTTTACATTTTATTTATTTCTAATAGCAGTTCACCAATATCTGATGCCACTACTGTCTGGTTTCAGCATCCTTCATGCAAAACTCTTCCCAAGGAGCATATGGTCCAATGGGTGTGATGTGTCACACAATCATAGCAGCTCTTAGGTTGAAAGAGACCTGTGAGATCAAGTCCAACCTATGACCCAACATAACTAAACCATGGCACTAAGAGCCATGTCCATTCTTTCATTAAACACCTCCAGGGAGGGTGACTCCACCACCTTCCTTGGCAGCCTGTTCCAATGTCTAACTACAGTGAAGAGATTCCTCCTAATGTCCAGCCTAAACCTCTCCTAGAACAGCTTGAGGCCATGTCCTCTCATCCTGCTGCTGGCTACCTGGGACAAGAGTCTGACCCTCACCACACTAGCACCTTCTTTCAGAAAGCTGTAGAGTGCAATAAGGGTCCCTCTGTGCCTCCTTTTCTCCAGGCTGCACAACCCCAGTTCCCTGAGCTGTTCCTCATCAGACTTGTGCTCAAGACCCTTCACCATCTCCACTGCCCTTCTCTGGACTCGTCCAATGTCCTCCTGAAGTGAGGGGCCCAGGACTGGACACTGCACTCCAAATGCCCCTCACCAGTGCCAGGGACAGGGAGAGAATCCCTTCCCTGGTCCTGCTGCCCACACTATTCCTAATACAGGCCAGCATGTCCCTGGCCTTCTTGGCCCCTTGGGCACACCCTGTACAGCTGCTTTCAGCCAGCAGCAGTCCTTTTTCTCCTGGCAGCTTTCCAGCCACTCTCTCCCCAGCCTGTAGCACTGCAGGGATTGCTGTGGCCAAAGTGCAGGACTTGTTCTTGTTTAACCTCATACCATTGCTCTTGGCCCATAAATCCAGCCTTTTCAGATCCCTCTGCAGAGCCCTCCTCTCCTCTAACAGATCAGCACTCCTGCTCCCCTTGGTGTCCCTGAATTTACACAGATGGTGCAGCTTGGTGGGGCTGAACTGTTGAGCAAAGCTTCCCTGGGATGGTAGGGAATGTCCAGGTGAGGAAAGCCCATAAACCTGCTTGAAGATGTCTGCAGGTATAGTAGGGAATGTCCAGGTGAGGAAAGCCCATAAAGCTACTTGAAAATGTCTGCAGGTGTGATCTCAGCCTGTGACCCCATGATTTTACATTGCATGTTTCCTATCTACCATGGGCAAAAACTGGGATGTGACTGCTCCAGCCTGGATGTGGTGTTGGGAATACATTCCCTCTCACTCCTGCAATGGCACAGATGAAACTGAGGGAGAAGAAAGAGAGTGAAGAACATTATCTGATACAGCACAGCCTGATTCTTCTCTTTTGTTTGTTCTCTGCAGTACATGGGAGAAGAAGCAGTACAGGGAAATGGGAATGTGTTTCAGCTATTGAATAGATCTCTCTGCAAGCTTGGAGTGTTTCACCTGCACCACTGTGGAAATCATCCCAACTTTAATTGAAGTATGTCTGCCCAAAGTCCTTAGACTTTTTGAAAATCACAGCCTTACTTTCAGCACACTGCTCTAACTAAACACTCAGAGCTCAACCAAGGACTAACATGAGTGAGCCTGATTTACTTAAAAGAATAATAATCCACTTTATTTAAAGGAAAGAAAAAAGAAAAATAGCAAGAGCAATAACAGAGCACCTCCCTGCTCTACATCTGCAGGCTCCTTCTCTGACTGATCTCTCCTTGGAGAAATGCTTTCAGCCTGCTCCTGTCCATCACTCCTGGCTAACTGCTGGAGCTGACTCCCTCCAAATGCTTTTTAGGGATCACCAGACAACTAATATCAACCAGAGCTAATATCAACACAACCCACCAGGATCTTTTTGACAGCCCTACACAGTGTTGGGGCAGCAGAGTGCTGCAACTACACTGGCTAATGCCCACAAGAGCTCCTCAAAGGAGAGCTGAGACAGAGAAGGAGAAAGAAATCAAAGTTAAAGTGGTTCCCCCATGTTTTTGTGTGGCACCCTTGCTCACCCTTCCATTCCATTTTCACTTACAGAATGCTGCACTGGAGGGGTCAGCAGGGCTCAGCAGACTCCTGCCTGAGCATAATGAAATGCAAGAAGAGCAAACTGTTAATTTTTTTTTTTCCATGAATTATCAAGTTGTTTTTTCCTTCCATGCAGGCCATTAAATATCTAAATTCCTAAATCAGCTTTGATGTACCAGTGAGAAAGCATCAGTGAGGTTTGCAGGAGACTGCAGTGATTCAGTTAGGTAACAGCAGTTTTACTTTAGGCTTTTTCAGAAGCCCAGAACACAAAAGAATGTCTGGGAGAGCTTAATAAGCAGAGGGACAGAACTGTATTCTGTGATAAATTACATACATAATGAGTAATGACAGAGCTTTTTGCTTTTCTTTTCAATTTTGGTCACAAATAAGCAAAGTAATTAACCAAGTCCTCTCAAAAGGGAAAATTTTTTTCTCAGTGAGCATCAGTGAGGATTGTATTTTTTCAGCTGCTCTGATTCAGAGTATTTTGTATCACCTTTTACAAAGCCAAACAAAGCTTAATGGTATTTCCATTAAATTTCAATTGAAATACTTCCAAAACAGTTCTTCCATAAAGATAGGCTATTTGTCCTGATTCAGCTCTCTGATAAGACCCTATCTGGAATAGCATGTACTGTTCTGGTAAGCATTTTCCAGAAAGCAGAATAAGCCCAGCACAATAAGTGGAATTAAGTTCTTTTGAGATGTACTGGAAGTACCAAGGGCAGAAAGAGGCAGAGAGTTCCACTTGCTGCCAAGTGACACCTACCAGAGAGGGGTGAATACACAGGATAACAACCACTGGACAGTGCTGCCCAAGAAAAAATTGATGTGGAAGGGTCATAAAATCTGACATGGAGAGTTGAAGGGTTTTAAGCATCATGTTCTTTGGTGACATTCTGGTGAATGTAAAGGGCTTTATTTAGTTTTGGGGCAGAACTTCACAAAATAAATTGAATAATATAATTCCCTCTGATGAAAATGGATGCTGCTTTCAGTCACAGTTCCCAAATGATAGCAAGTCCTAATGGATCTGTTCTTTACCACCTCCAATTTTTATTCAGCAAAAATGAGGATTTTTAAAGTGAAGCCAGTCAGATTGGGCAGGGCAAATATTGACTCTCTGTGAAGAGAACACATTATTAAAAACACAAGCAGATCTGTCTCTCTCACCATGCAACCATTCCATGGTAAACCAAAAAGCATCAGGTTGCATCAAGGAAAAGAGAGGAAATGGATTTAATGGCTCTGTTTCTCTTCCCATTGGTGTTAATAAGTAACGACTGTGAAGTAAATAGAATTATATCAACGAGACTAGAATAAAATCCAGTCTGTGTATGAGAAGAAAATAGGAAAAATATTTATTTTATGTGTGACACATTTAACTAACTAGTTACTGAAATTGTTGACATACTATTGTCAATTGGATGTAAAATTATAGCATAAAATTATATTTACACTGTAAAATATTGGAAAAACCCTGCAGTTAGTTTTTTTTTATGTGACATAAAGGTTAACATGTTTGATCATATCTTGCTATAACTTTGTCTTTTCAAGAGAGTCATTTTAATGAGAAGAATTCCATCAGTTTTCAGCTGGTGCAGTTAACACATAGAACTTCAATGTGATGTGCCACACATGATTGCTGGAGCAGTAACCCAAACATTTGCAAAATTATCAGTTCTTGCAAGTGGTCTTTTCTATAGATCAGCAGCAGCTTTTTAAAAAAGCTTCAGAAATCAGTGGTCCCCACAGGTACTTTCCAGAACTTTTCCTGTTGAACATGGAGTTCATTCTAATGTAGTGTATAGGAAAACACTGGTTTCAACCTTAAATAAGAAGTGAGATTATTTCTCAGAAGTTGTTGGCTGTCAGTATAATAGCTGGACCAAGTTCCTTGTATGGAGAAGACAGAGCTTAGGGGCCATATATTACAATGAAAGTTGTCATCAAGGGGACAAATTTAGCAAGACAGTACTTGCTATTTTAGAAAGGGCATGTTACTCAGGCATGCACTGGCAGCCCTCTTGATCAACAGGAGTTTCTTTATGCCAGCTTTGCTAAAGGACTGGTTTTCATGAGCTGTGAACTGATACTCTCCTCAAAGGGTTTTAATGAAGTACTTGAACAACAAATATGAAATCTGCAGAGAGTATTCGAGTAGTGCTCTGAGCTAACACTGTATTAAAACCTGTGATTACATAATAGTAATGCATGGTTAATATAAACCATAGATATCATATCCTTCTCCATCTTTTCTGGCAACTACAAGCAAGCATCCCAAGTACTTAAAGTTTCTTTTATTCCTTCAAATTTCTCTCATATCTTTTTCTTTCCTTTGCTTTCAGCTTGTGATGACTCTCCAGCCTGCCCAAGGCATGGAGAAAGGTGTCACTTTTCACAATAAATTGAGTTGGTTTCACAATCTCACTCCCCAGCTGTGGGTCAGAAAAGGCTGCACAGGTGGATGGGTGGATGTCTGCCATGGGTAAAGCTGTGGACACCTTTATTTGGATTCATCTAACTGGCCTAGACCTTTTGAAGACTAGTAGTAGATACTGCCTGGACCAGATGTCCAAAATAACCTCTAGAGAAACACCTGAATAGCATTGCTGAAAAGAGTGGGGTCAGATTTAATGCAGCACAACTTTCACATGAAGTGACACAGATCTCCAATGTGCCTTCAGTTTAGAAAATGTCCTTTTAGCTGATAAGTCCAGAAAGTGTTTTTAGAATTGCCATTCATTTCTTGGAAAGATAATAGATCTTCTAAGCCATGCTTTTCCTTACATATTGTATCACAGGAGTGATAGATCTTCAGAGCTCTCATAAAAGCAAAACTGGATTTCATTGAGGGAGTACCCCTTATGTCTCCTTATTCTAGCCTTGTTCTCATAAGAGTCTTCTTCCCCCTGCCCATGGCAGTGAGATAGAAAGGTCAGTGCAGAGTACATTTTAGTATCTTTTATAGTATTATACATTGACCAAAAGTTTAAATATGGAAAGTATTACAGCACTATGCTATGTTACATGATTAGAAACACATTTTGCTGGAGATACAATCTGTGTTACCAACAAAATAAGTATGTATAAGATCTGGTTTAACTTAGTTATCCTTTTGTCCTTTTTTTCTGCTTATTGTTATGTAACAGTTGTGATGGTGAAATGCATAATGACTATTCTGGACAGTATGATAGAGCATCATATGGCATCTATATTGCAGGGTAAAGCTTATAAACATATGAAAGTCATTTAAAGATACAATTAAACTTCTAAACAAAGAACTTCATAAATATTTCATTTGAAAACTCAGCATCAACCAACTACCTGAGGGCTAAGGGGACTTTTTTTAATACAGCATAATAAAGATTTAATAAAAATGCTGTTGTTAGAAGTGCAAGTGTGTTAACTCTCTCTGACAGAGGGCTATTAAAATGTATCCTTCAGTCAGCTCATTCTTGCATTTTATTTAAACCAGCAAGGTCCTGTGAGTTTACTGCCTAGGATTATGGTAAACAATAGAAGCAATATATGCTAGTAATATTGTATCATATATATCTATATAACCCTTTAATTTAGATAACTCTTTTTATCCCAGGGATTTTCTGCTGGCTGATATGAATTCTGACCTATCCACATAGCCTGTGATCACTTTTATTCAAGTCAATCCTTTTCTGCCCTCAGTACAACAGAATAGACTTTGTGGATTTTCTTGCAATGTAGGGCTGGTGCTGGATTGTCTGTTTTTCATGACTAAAGCCACTGTTCCAAAGATGAGGTATATTTGCCCTTACATGAAGATTTTACATCCAGAATGAATATGATTCTTAATCATGTTCTCTGCAAATAAAAAAATTATGTGAATAATCTAGAAATTATTGTGGAAGATTTATAGAATCTTGTACAATACTGATTAGGCAGTAATAAAACCCTCTTTGACTTTAAAATGTAGGAACTATTAAATAAATATAATTTTCAACTGTCTTAAGCACTCCCAATTGATATTCCTTGAATATCACTGGTGTGTTTAATTACAGGACAGTGTTTTGTAATAAATTTGTTCAAAATCAGTGAAAGACATTTTAAGGTTTTGAAGTAAGTCCTGGCCTATGAGACTGGAATCAAGGGAAATAGAATTTTTTATTGACAGAATGGAAAAATGAGAGAGACATGAAAAAAGAGACTTCACCAGATTGTAGTACACAGAAAATGAAATACATTATTTAGAGATTCATTAAGCTAAATTAAAAGACACAGAAAAATATCAGAAGTTAGGCCCTAGAATAGCAATACTTTATTACGGGGAAGCAAGGAAGCTCAAGGACTCTTAACTTAATATTTACTTTTTAAAAAAATTTCTGGCAGATTAAAGCTATGTTTTTTGTTCTTCTGTTTTTGGACTGAGGTGAAGAAAGCTCAAGACACATGCTGTGTTAAGGTGGAGAAGTAGATGTGTCTTTATTTTTCAGAGTCAGGATGTGATATTTCACATTTTTGTATGTTTGTTTTTACTCCTTTTCATTTCACTAGAACACTTTTTAAAAAGACTTTTCTTGATATTTGTTTACACAAATAATATTTTTTTATGTTTAAAGGTTTTATAGGTGATAGAACTGCCTATTATTAAAATTACCTAATACTTCCTATTATGAAACTTTGATTTTCTCCACTTATAATAGTGCCAAACTGTAACAGCTCTGACTGAAGTTTTCCATGCCAAGTAGCTGTCCCAGGCTGTACTTTTCTGAAAAGCTCCTGCCAAAACAATTCTGCCATTTCTAGGAATGATGCAAGGAAAAAAAAAGATTTTTTGCCCATTTCCTTGAAGTTCTTGAAATCTGGGCTTTGAAATGTGCCAGTGCCCCAATACTTAGGGCAAGAGAAATTAAAATTTTCGGGGATCTGGTTTGTAAATATAGGTATGCCTTCAGGAGTTATTTTCACACTTCAGTGAAGATGCAGGTAAGAAACCTTAAGTATAATGGATTAAAAGCTCCAAAGCATCCTCTGATTGTCCATAGATCTTTCTCTACTCAGTATTCATCATCCCTCACCAAGGAGCTGAGCATGCTTCAGCTCACAGTGGTAGAAAATAAAGGTGGATTTTATGACTTATATGGTCACTAAAATGAGAGCAGGGAACTGGTTTGACATTATATGCTTTATGACAATTGTCTGTTTTCAGCTATAAACATTGTTCTGTCACAAAAATGTAAAGAAGGAATTGTGCTCAGATGCAATAGAAACAAAAGCTAAATTTGAGAAAGAAAAGGGCTGGACCAAAACAATATATCTAAAGAAACAAGAACTCAGGGCTGTAAGGGAGAACTAAAGGAAAACAGAAAACTAGAGAGGAAATTCAGAGAATCAAATAATTATGGAGTGGTTTGACTTGGAATGGGTTCTTGAGGACCATCTAGTTCCAACCACTGCCATGGCAGGGACATTTTCCACTAGACTTGGTTGTTCAGAGCCCCATCCAGCCTGGTTTTGAACACTCTCAGGGATGGGATCCACAACTTCTCTGGGCAACCTGTGCCAGGGCCTCACCACCCTCACAGTCAAGAATTTATTCCTAATATCTACTGTAAAGCTACTGTCTTTTAATTTGAACACATTCCCCCATGATCTTGTAGATTGTCATGTCCCTTCTTTCCTCTAGGCTTCCTTTAGGAACTGTAAGGCCACAATTAGGTCACCCCAAAGCCTCCTCTTTTCCAGGCTGAACAATCCCAATTCTCTCAGCCTTCTGTCTGATCAGCTTGGGGTCACCTCTGCCCTTGTCCACCAGGTCCAAGTCCTGCCTGTGCTGAGGACCCAGAGCTGGTGCAGCACTGCAGGTGGGGTCTCAGCAAGGATTAGAGGGGCAGAATTCCCCCTCACCTGCTGCCCACACTGCTTGGAATGCACCTGGGACAGGTTTGGCTTTCTGGGCTGCCAACACAAGTTGCTGGGCCATGTCCACTCTCTCATCCACCAGCACTCCCAAGTCCTTCTCTGCTGGGCAGTTACCTGAGCATGGAACCAATAACAAGGAAAACTGGAAGTGTGAAATGAGCATATGAACATTTAAAATTCTAGGCATCAAAGAGTAGGGAATTCTGCTTTAAATATTTGCCCATATATCATGGCAACTTTAAGTTAGAGGTCTATATGTTTTTACCTCTAGGATCTCTGCCTCCATGAGAAGATGGAGAGTATCTTTCTGGAGTTTGTACTACAGATAAGGTTGTCTTCATCACCCATTTTTTGCAGAACTGGGAAAGAATGTAAAGCTGGATCAAAAGATTTTAGTAAGAGAAAAGGAGAGCCTCATTACAAAGACTGAATGCAATTCTAGACACTGAATGTCAGCTCTAGATATGTTGCTTAAGATAGATACGTAACAAACTTTGCATAGATTGCTGCTAACAGAATGAATTTCATATATTTGGTACCCAGATCCAGACTGGGGAAACATATTGGAAGATGTGCTGAAGACTCCCAACTTAGGTCAATGAGAGTTGTAAATCAAACCTCAGGTGTGTCAGATGGGATACTCAAAATTAATGGATATTATTGTGTAATCTCCCTATTCCAGTCTTGTGTTTGTAGGATGTCATTAAACTCACATGGATGCTGTATATATAATTAATATTTGTAAAGCTTTCAAAATTATACTGATTAGCATCATAAAAGAAAACTCATGGGGAGGTTAATTAATGTCCCTTAGAGAAGGGTTTGAATAGTGTGCAACAAAGATGGCATGAGGCCATCCATTGAACAAAGGGGCCATGTACTGAACAATGAAGTAAATATTGAACAGCTGTTCACTAAGTAAACACCAACCACTCTGAGAATTGAGATGGCTGGTGTGCAATGGAAAAAAAAAATGTTAATGATCATGTAATGAAAGCATGTATCAAAATGCATATTGCCAAGATAAATCAGTTGATGTTGCATGGGCAGCCTTATTTGTATCACACTCTCGCTTCTGCAAATAAATTTTAAATGTTTTTGGTGTTATTTTATACATGCATGCTCTATAAAGATATATGCTCACTGCTAATTAATACAGCAAGCAATAGAGATAAAAAATAGAAAAAAATTTGGAGGTTATGGTTCATAAAAACTATCTGAATGTAACAGAAGTATGAAGTGGATTAGGAGAAGGGGAAAATAGTTCTTATCTCTGTTCTTATCTCTGCCTGGAAGATCTGCAGGAAAACATGGAAAGACTAATTCTCCATCATGTAAATGCTTTATATTCCCAGATGAAAAGTGCATTTAAAGTAATGATCTTCAAATAGTGTTCTGAAAATGACACATGAATTTCCCATTGATTTCACTGGCTATTGAACCTTTTAATCAGTGCTGAAAAATTCCCAGTCTTGAGTTTTCTACATCCCTTACAGATCAATATTGTTTTTTCAGGATCTTAACAAAAAATTTCACACTTGTACTTACCCACTCACCCACTTGCTTCCATCTCATTCACCATCTTCTATCATGTTTGAACAACTCTTCTGTAACAAGTGTCTCATTTTTTATAGCCTATATTGCAAATATTTTCACCTTGCCTTCTATTGTGAGACAAGTAAAATTAGAATAATAGCTAAGAAAAATGTCTTTGCACAAGAGTTGAAGTTGGAAGGAAGTAAAATCTTGTAGAATATATCACAGTGTGCTGTCAATGTGTTGTCCTTTGTAGTCAGAGAACTTTCATTTTTGATTTTTTCAAACACAAATTTTATTTTTTTGTCACATGCCATTTTGCAGATCAGTCATGAATGGTCACTGAGCAATTGTTGTCCATACTTCTCTTATTGTTATTTAATGTCTTTTGGACAGATGATTAACTTATCATCTGCTGTCTAAGACAGGTGCTCTTTGGTACAGTTATCCTGATTTTTAGAAGATTTTTTAATATTGTGTTTGACGAAGCTGGAACTGCTATTTGCTCTAATAATATATAAAACGTTACCTCAAAGTGAATTTTTTTTTCACTAATTTTTAGACTATGCTGAAGATATTAAAATATGTTTCTTGACTTAACCATTTAATTTAAACAGAGGTAGGATGATCAGAATGATTTTGAGGGTCTCTAGGTCAGAACTAGAGGTTCTTTAATAAAAGCTTTATACTTCACATAGCTTGACCTTTATACTGGAATTTTATTATTTCTATAACATATCCTTTCCTTATAATTACTTGTGATTCCATAAAGTCCTAGGGTCAACTCTTTGGAATGATGAGTTGCAACTGACTTTTTTTTATGGTACTGTTAGAAAAATAGGTAAGAAAGCTTTTTAAAGAGTCTAGTATTGCACTCTGCAACACAGGGCACTGTGTTAAATACAGTGAATTTCCCTTAAATAAACAATACAACTTTGTTGTTTAACTCTATTTGATGTTTTCTTAACTTACATTATCTCAGTGGGCAATCATTCTCTGGAACATTTTGAAACAAACGGTAATCTCAATTCTAACCACTACACAGTTTTTCATGCAGCACTCTTTGCCAATCACCATGCCATGTGCAGGCCTGTAATTTTAAAATCCTTATCAAGGCAGAGAAGAAAAATGCACAAATCATGGGAATATAGGATACTTTGATCGTGCAAATGAGCCTAACAATATTATTTCCTTAATATATACGCCTAAAAAAGAGAGGAACTATGGAATAAAATAAAAGATGATTAGTGTATATGTGTGCAATGGGCAAATATTAGGGTAAGTCCAGTAAGATACACCCATACTGCTTCAGGAATTTTAATTAGGTAATTATCCATAACGTGTTTCTTATGTATTTATTGAATTTTTACTTGCTCTGCAACTAAAGAAACTTGAAACTCTGAGAATTCAAAGCAGAATTTAAAGTTAAATAAAAGCACTATGAAGCAAATGTTGGGGTTTTTTTTGTTTATATCACATAATTTAATAAATCAAATTACTTAAAATAATAGGACTCAAAAGTGTATTTATACTGATTCTATAGAATTCTGAAGTAAAATAAAAGTTGAAATCTGGCCTTTTTAATCCAGATTTTTATTCAATTTGCGAGCAGGTCTTTACTGTGCTCAGAATTTATGGGACTATCAAGAATCCCATAAATATTTCAATCAAAGTAAAGTATTGTGAATAATTATTAGAAATTTAAATTGGTTAAATCAGTTTAAATTAACATTCTTGCTCAGAAAGAATATACAACCATGGTTTTTTTTCTCAGTAGGCACAAAATCCCACAGTTATTCTAAGGTCTAGTTATTGGTGTATACAGCATAGTTATATGGTATTCAGTATTTTCTAGCTGCTCACTAAAAGTTTAGCTAAAGCCCTCTGGTCAATATGATTCTAGAATAAATCATTGTTCTTGGAAATTAGTAAAGAAGAAAATCACCAAGTTTCTAGAAACCTCATAGATATTATTATTGTTTAGTGATTATAGTACAATATGACACAATTTTCCCAGCTAAACAAATCCATATTTTGACTTTATGATGAAAAATTATTCTGTATTTGGATTTTTAAATTTTCTTTTCCTTCACTTAAATTCACTGGAAGGTATTACTGCCAGCAATTCATCCAAATTTATTTTGGTATAATTCTTGCTTGATTTGACAAAATTTTAAAACGGCTGGCAAGGCATTAGTTTATAATATATACCTTCTTACATAACCTTCAGATTCCCTTTTATTTGAGGAGCAGTTAGTTTCATGTGACTCTAAAGGTGTATGGAGGGCTGTTTTCTTATATTTGTGTGCTACAACTTTTGTCATGTATGTTTGAGTCCAAATACAGTTGTGTTATTTAGAATGTGGAGCATGTGAACCCTTCCTAGAACAGAGGTACTCAAACTCTTCCTAAGTCACTGGAATGTCCTGCACAGTTTGATACTTCTTGGGCAATGTTCCTCTTAAAGTTGAAGTAATTAGAAATTGTTTGGCTGTGTGGTTATAAGGGCAGATGTCTTAGGAAAAAAAATGGCAAAAGCAATCTTCATCATCTTCACCTTCATCTAGTTATTAGAACATGAGTGGAAGAGGAAGCACAGATGACCTCTGGACCACTTCCATTTATTTTATCCATTTGTGCTTGTTCTGGGGGTCTGGGTCTGTCACCCCACATGTGCCCCTTTCCAGGGGGATTACTGCTCACTCCCTCCTCTGCCCTTCTGATCTTGGGATTTTTGCATCACTGCTTGTACATTGATTTAGCTCCAAGACTGATTTAGAAAAAATTTGAACAATCTGCTTGGGAAGAGTTGTCCTGAAACAGAGGATAAGGCATCAAGTTCCCTTGAGTTTAACATGGGGATAGATTTTTCCTGCAGAAGGCAATTCTGTGTATGGCAAGCAGGGTGTAGGGCATGGGGGAGACTGATACAGCTCCATCGACCAATTGCACCCAGGACACCTCATTTTTAACACCTTGACTGGAGCTTGAACCAAGAGAAACTCAGGAATCAATGCTGGGAAGGTAGTACCACTCTTTCAAGGCCTGGTATCAGGATGCAAGTGAGGATCAGCTGCTTCCTAAGGGCTGGATAGGTGAGATCCCTGGCCAGCAGGGCAGGAGCCTGGCCAGCCCCATCCCACTGCCTCCCAGCAAGGGGTGAGGCAGACACAGGGATGGCAGCTGGAGTCCAAATCACCATGCTAGTCCATGGTGACAGGGCCAGGGCAAAGACAGAGCAGGAGTCAGCTTTGGTAATGCTAACTAGAACTGGAGAGTCCAGTGATCCCCAGGCTGGGCCAAGATTAAGCCAGAAGCTGGGTCCACAGGTCTGAGTCTGAATCAACAGGGTCTGTGGCCAGAAACAGAGGCAGGTACACCTGTGGGATGGCTCATGAGGAGGTGAAGGCTCCAGCCTGAGCAGGGGCTGCAGAGACCATGGGCAGGGAGCCAAGGTGGCAGTCAGGGCTCTGAGTGCAGGTGTGTGAAATGGAGTCACATCTGAACCTAGGATATGTGCCCCAAGAGAAGGATTGATCAGCAGTCTTTAATTCTTCCCCAGAAGAGTTAGCAGCATCCAGCTTCTTGATCTCATTTACTGACTTGGTCTGGAATGTTTTCCTGGCTTGGTCCAGTGGTCCTCTTGTCCTCTTCCTTTAAAGAAGCTGAGAGGAGGTTATCAGAATGAAATGCTTTGCCTTGAGGGGCACAAACCAAATGCATCTGCAGGCACAATTACAGTTTTGTCCAAAAGGTTTATTTCTTTTATGTTCACACTGCAGGATTTTAAGCCAGCTAACTATGAGTGCTTACTCTGTAGCTGTAGCAAGAGGAGGGATATGCTGGACTAGAAATTACAAATCCATGCTCCTGCAAGTACTTTGGACTCTGCTGAGGAATTTAGGGCAGCAAATTCACTTAGGTACCTTTATACATTCTTTGGGGTAGTCTCTCTTTCCTTCTGTTGATACCATGAAAAACATGCAATTTAGGAGGTAGAAACACTAGCCACTTCAAAACTTTTCATATCTATAATTGTATGTTTGTGGGAACTGTAGTCATGTGTACCACATATTAATGGATTTCATTAGTGTAATCTAATCTAAATCTATTCTACATGTCCTATTTTAGATTTTGTTGCTTTGCCATCCCCTTCTATAAGTGCTTTGTGGAGTAGAGCTTCCACTTGGTCCTTCTTTTCAGAGTAAGTTTCTTAATATTCCCATGAGCCTTCTGAGGTTAAAAGTTTTTTTTTGTCAGTAAATGTAATTTCTTCTTTTAAAAAATCCATTTTGAAGCTCTGTGGAATTTAGAAAGAGTATTTCCATGCACTTTTGGTTGTATTTAATTGTTTTTCTCATAAATCACATACTTTGTTTTGATGCAAAACACAGTGACAGAAGAGAATCTGACATTTTGTGTAACTGGCATGTCATTTATAAGATCTCCATTAGACAAAACATTTGTTTAGATACTCTGTTATTCATTTATTTTCATGTCAACACCAAAACCAACTGCAGAAATGAGCAGAGATGAATAATAAAACAAACTGTTTTAGTATCAATGTACTCTGCCTAAGGCAATATAGTGTGCAACTGGTGAAGAATGCTTATTTCCTTCCCAAAACCTCTGCTGAGAACAAGCTCTTATAAACAATCTCTTACTCCTTTGTCTTAAGGGACTATTTTCAGCTATCTCCAAGAGAAAATTTCAGTTTACATTTCACTTAGAATATTTTTCATGGTAAATTGGTAAATAATAGCTTTTAATTATAGCTATCTCCTCAGCAGTTGCATTTTCTTTGCTGCGTCTGCTCTTGGTCAATTGCTTTTCTTGGTGTGGTTTATAAAAAAACAGCATACAGAAAATAAACAATAGTCTCATTAGCAGGCAGATTTTACAAGATATGGCTTCTGAGAGAGAGAGAGATGTAAACTTGATAGACATTGCAAACAAAAATAAAGATTTCCACTGATTTAGTGCAGCAATAGCAATGTGCCTTGCCATTAGAGCTGGGAGGTCTTTCTTGAAAAAAATAATGGTGTTTAGGAAACAGTT
Source organism: Erithacus rubecula (assembly GCF_903797595.1). Taxonomy (NCBI): domain Eukaryota; kingdom Metazoa; phylum Chordata; class Aves; order Passeriformes; family Muscicapidae; genus Erithacus; species Erithacus rubecula. Next base: position 8,738,980 of record NC_136685.1, on the reverse strand, counting down.
GAGTTTACTTCAAAGCATGTATCCCCTGAAGTTTCTTCCAGAAGAGAAAGGCAACCAGGAGTCACCTGTCCAATTATTTATAGCAGAAGATATCTCAGACATCATCTCTGACAGCCAGCTAAAGAGTCCCTGAGATTTCTGGGTGAACTTATGCTGGGTGACATATGTACAGTAAGTGTGCTGGTTCCAAAAGCAGCATTAATCCTTGATTCAGGTATGTGGAAGTAATGCATGTGCAACTCAGCTGACTCACAGATGTGCAGTACCTTTGCTGCTGTCTGGGAAATCTGCACCTACACACATCCTACACACATACAGAAATTGAACATGTGAACCAAGTTTTTTTATGGTAAGGCATTGATGTCTCCCTATGTTGACTAAAGAAGTTGCAGCTTACCCAGCCATAACGGTTAGACAAGTCCATGTTTTGGACTTTAAAATATATATATATATGTTATTTTTATGTTCTCTCTTTAGCATTTAACCTTCTGAAGTTCACATATTCATTTAAACCAACTGCTATAAAACTTTGGACAATTTATGTACATTCCTATGCATTCCCTCCAATTTATCAGTAGCTTCAAAACACTGAGGTAGAAAGGACCAAGGCAAAGTCAAGGAGATTAAAGAAAAAAAAAACAAATATTCCTTTTCCTGTATATGTAGTTCAGAGATATATTTGCCTCTATAAAAGCCATATAACTTTGTAAACTTGAGCTGAATTTGCATTTGCTTCTTGCACCAAAGTTTTTCTAGCACTAGTTCTTGCTAGGTTCTTCTTCAATTTGAGCTGAGTATCTCTGCTCTGGTTCTGTTATTTGTTCTAAGAGATTTGGGTTTTTTCCATGTTAACTAATCTTTTATCTTGTTAGCATTTTATTTTCTACACCCTCAGGTTAATTATATGCATTCAGAGAGTCTTGAAAAACTTATTATTTCATATAATGATTAGAAAGCTTGGGTAATATATTGCTCTTCAAAGACCTTAGATGGAAATCTAGTGAAGGATTTTTTTTTAGGTGTCAGGGAAGTTAAATTCTCTTTGGCAATAAAAAGAATCAGAAGCATCAGAAGATTCACCCTCCAATAATTGTTTAGTGGTAGACTATTCTCTTAGGGGCCTTAGCTTGTGTGTTGTCTCTACTCAAAACTTACATTTTCTTCCTGGCCACTTGGTACAAAAATGTCTCATAAATACCTGTAATAGCCTATAAGGTGCAAATGAAAAGACTCACCAGTAGAAAAATACACATTTGATTCTGTTATCAGCCTCCTTGGGTGGGTCAGAATGTTTGGGATTAGGAGCTAGAGCCTGGTGTTATTCCTCTGCCTGTAGATATTGAAGTTCCTACTTCTGTGGAACACTGATAAATATACTGCTATTTCCTTCCCTTATTTCTCTTAAAATCAGCTAAATTAATAAATTCTTCTCATGAAAAACCTTTTGTAGACATTTGGCTTCTAATGAGTAAAAGAAAGAAAACACTTTCTGCCAGTTTCTCATATGAGCAGGATAGCCACACACACATGGAAACTATTTCAGTTTCCTTACAATGGCAGAAGATTGAGCAACCTCTCCAGTAAGAGTAGAAAATCTACCTTCCAGATTTTGGTCAGGTAAGAAATAGTCCAGGAATAGTTCACTGACTCTTTCATTGGTTTAGTTTTGTTATGTTGGTTTATGCTGCTTGGTTTACTAATCAGGGTAGAGGCCAAGGAGGAGAAATTACCAAACTATTCAATCTTTTCCAAGTTTATAGAAGAGTGTGAGTTTGTGCTTTGCAATAAAATAATTGCCAGACTTTCAGATGTGTGGCAGGCCTGAAAAAGAGGGTCAAAACTGAAGCTCAATGAGAGATCTGCAAGTGAAAGACATGCCCTGAAAGAATTCAATGACTCAAGTAAATAACTTAGAGCATCCTCAGTATTCCTGATAAGCTTTGTTCAGCATTTAACTAAGTATTGTCTCTGATGCATGCCCAATCCATACTGGATTTTTGGGTTGCCACATAAGGCAGATTTCTTTTTTATATGCTTATTGTTGAGGGGTTTATAAGAATCATGACTGTTAAAGCCCTGTTTGTTGCTGACAAAGGTGATTTTTGTATTGATAGGGATTCCTGCTAGAATCATGTGGGGCTGATGTGATGAAGAAATCATTTCACCAGCTCAAAGTTTTCCCTCTTGATGCATTCAGTAGAAGTGAGAAAACTATTAGAAAACTTAATTAATTATTTTTTTTACATTTAATGATGAATCTGTGTTGATCATCCCAACTAGAAAATGTGACATATAAAATATTTCCAACTTGTCCATAGAATGCAATCCAAGAAGGTGCTTTTCAAATAATAAAAATAAGAAGTCAGGAAAAATGTTTCTCTTGTTAAAAATCTGCTGTTTGTGGGGATTTTTTTAATAGATAGGAACTTGCTTAATTTTCAGATGCTTCTGGTTGACCAAGAGGTGGTAATGTCCCTGTAAGATGTGTTTTACTTTGCTTCTTATCTTTGAAGTCTGATGCACAAGTGTTCTCAGTGATTAATTCTGCTTAAATATAATGTGGAAAATTCTTCAATGACCACAATTAATATTTTTAATAACACAGGTCAGTGTGTGATAGCTTCTTTGTATCATGTTAAGTCTTTCAGTCATGTCTGAATGCCTTTTCAAGGAGGAGAAGGTCAAGGCAAACATTAGTTAAGAATACAATGTATTAGTTATTTAGAGAATGCAGACCAGTGGCTTTTCTTTACTTTCTGAATCTACCTAAACTGTTCCTACAGGACAAAAATAGTGGGATCTGCAATAAGAAATTACTTAGAATGTTGTATGTGAGATGGACTAATTAGACAGGGAGTAAAATCATAAATGCAGTGACAATGATGAGATGTCTATTAAGAAAATTAGTTTTTTGAATACTGCTAATACTTGGACATGTTTGGACATAATCACCTATGACAGAGTTACTACTCCTTATCTCTCACCATAAGAGAAGGTAGAACTTCCTTCTACCAGCTGGTTTCCATGTATCTGTACAAGGGTTAACATTGCCCCAGCTGTATTTTTGGCACAGTGATAATTTCTGCTGTGGTAGCACCTGTATGAGGTGATGGTTTCCTTAAAGGGATTTCCCCCTTTGCCAAAAAAATACCAAATAATTTCCTAACCTCTTGATATGTTTTACAAAGAAAACAGATTAATGTGTGGTTACATGGACTTTCCAGAATGTGACTGCTTTTTTTTCCTAATGTGCTGGCTGTGTTGCTGATGTGTTCTTTCCTGGTTTGTACCTACTCCCACTGAAATCAATGGAGAAGTTCCCACTTCTTCACTGAAAGTAGCACTGTAGCCTCGATTGCTAATTTGGTTTTACCTGTTTGTTACAGCCCTGGTGCCAAACCTCTGTGCTGGATTGCAGCTCCAAGGAAGAGCCCAGGGCGTGTGGACTCAGTTCCAGCTGAGCAGCTTTGTGCCTTGCAGTCATATCTTGTTTTTTCTTGCTTTGCTTTCCCAAATACTGTTTTCTTTGAGAATATCCACTCTGTAAAAATAGAAGGAAGGAATTTTTTAAATGACTATACTTAGTGTTTGATACAGTGTCAAATTGATACTGGGAAGAAATCTACAATTTAGCTCACCTGCTGTCCCAGCTGTGCTTGCTGTCCGTCTGCCAGGATTTTTTCCTCTTCATTTTTTTTTTTTCTAATACAAGAAGACCAAGAAAATGGAAATAAAATTCACCATTATCAGAACAATAAGAAACAAAAGTTCTGTGCATGCGTGTGTTGAACCCTGCTGTACCTGAAAGTTAACTTTCCTTGGGCCAAAAACACAAAGTGGGAAAAGGTTGAACTTGACCCAACAGATTGTATACACCTTATCTGGCAATATTACCATGCCCTTGAAAGTTATTAGTGCCCCAAACCTTTCAGTGCCAAAGTGTGCCCTAGATGTTATTTGATACTAGATGTTACATAAATTTGTATTTTCATTACTAAGCAACTTTAGGATATGTAGTGTGTGTCTGAAAAAAAAGGCATGGTAATAACTCACTAATAATGGGTGCCATGTGGGGGGAAAAAGGCAATATTACCTACCAAAGAAATATAAAACATGGTTTATATTTTCAACAGTTTGAGAATGAAATGAAAACAGAATATTTGGTGCACCTGTAAAAACATATTTGATCATAATGGCAAGTACAGCATTCTTAGTGTGGGATTCATATTTCATAACTCATGTTCAAACAAGAAAAATGATTATAATGTTAAGTATTTCCTGAGTTTATTTTGATGGATGGCAGAATAAGTATCTTTTACTCATTAAAATACAGATTGGTATAATTTAATAAATGAATTTAATACACAGATGTTCCGGACTGTTTGAACAGAGTGCATATTAATCAACTTCTCTATAACTGATCCTCTTTTATATTTTTTAAAAGAAATTTGCAGGAGCCAAAAGTTTATTAGATCTGTATGATCTCGGTCCGGTATCAGATATCAAGTATGTTGTTTGAATCATGTCAGGTGATCAAAGTGTTTCTTTTTGATTGATGAACCTGTAAACACCAAACTATTTGAGTGGTCATTGCTTTTGCATCTGTTTGAGACCCTGACACATCCTTTGAAAAAATGGCCAAGATTTTTAAGAGTGACTTGCAAGAGTGAGACTTCACTTCTGGGTGCCTGCAGAAGACTGATGGTTAGACAGCATTAAGTACTCTGGTTTGCAAAGCTGTTTCAAGTTAGATGCTTCTAAAATAGGGCCCCAGAATCATTTGTCACATACAAGAACTGAAACTAAGAAATGCAGAGCTTCATTTTTCCTATAGTTTGTTTTGCTTTGTGGGTTTCAGTCACTGGTTTCAGTGAAGTTGCACCGAATTTACATGCACATAAATGAGAAAAGAAATAGGACCTTCACTTTTAAAAGCATGTGTTACAGAAATATGTGGAGCTGCAGGGTATCCAAGTGAGATTAGGAGGTATTTGCAGAAAAGTCTGGATCTCAGATAAGCCTTGGCCTAAGAACCATAGAAGATTGTCACTATCGTGCTGCTCTTAAGGCAGCTGAAGGAACCTGGGATCATGAGTGGGCTCCAGAGCCTGGAGAAGGTGCCCAGGCACTCTGCAGAGTGATGCCCAGGGGTGAGGACCCTGATTTGGGACACTCTGAGCAGCCTTTGTTTGCCAAATGCTGAACACTCGCATATTTCTAAAGTTAGTAACATAAATTCTGTCCTTCAGGAGACCTGTAACATGGCTGTCTTTGGTGAAATAGTGCTGTCTGGTTTTAGTGATAAGTTAGAAGGGCTTTTTGCTCTTGAAGTGGGATGTGTGTAGGGTGTCCTTCTTCCTGCAGCAGATCAGGACACTGTGAAGTGACAGATTCAAATCCTTCCTCCTCCACTGAGAAGTGATGTAAAAAAATCAGGTGCTGTGCAAATCTACAGTGGGCATGGCTGAATTTAAGCCCTTTTGCATATAGGATCTCACACTTTCTTATGCTAAGAGGGACCATGGATGAGCAGGGATTCCCTGAAGTTGACTATAGGTGAGTGAAGATACTCATCCTCCAAGGATCATTTCCCCTACCCTAATTTAGAGCTTCTGCCATTAAACAATTCAGCAGAGCAAAAAAAGTTACTTCTCTCTGTCTCTTTCCAGAAAGATTTTAGTATGTACCTTTTGTTCTAGGTTCTTTTCTTGTAGGTGAGCTCTGAGTTTACACCTCAGTTTATAAATGCAACAGTTCAAGAGCTGGCAGCCTGGCTCTGTCTTCCTATTGAAAAGGAGGGTCAGATCCAAACAGCTTTTTGGGAATGTTTTCTGGCTTTTGCTAACTTCCTGACTGTGCCCAGAAATTTATGAGATTGCTAGTTGACCTGGGCTATAGATATGCCAGGAAGTACCCTAATAAATTCACAGAGAAGCTTTTTGAATACCACTGCATATGCCAGTGTGCTGGTGCTGTTTGTGGCACTGGTATATATACACAATAGTTTATATGCTATATATATGTGTGTGTATATATATATATATATATATATATACACACACATATGTATTTTTTCTCATATATATATATATGTATATTTTTTCATATGTATATATCTACATATATACACACACTATATATACAGTACCATACAAATAGCCCCATGGCTCCTCCTAGATTAAACACTGCAGGTAAATCTACCTGAGTGTTATCTAGTTTGTGAAACACCTTTGAGCAGAGTCAGCTGTATTGTCCCCCCTCAGGGCAAGGAGCTGGGTGCTTGGCAAACTGGAAGGAGCCCTGCTGAGCATTGCCAGGGTCAAAGAGCAGCTAAGGAGGCTTCAGTGGCCAGAGCAGGTGTTGTAGGAGTGCATGAGGAGTGCATGGTAGATCACAAAGGACAAAGTGATCTTTCATTCCAGGCTTTATTTATAAAGTAGAATACCAGATTAGGGGTAGAAAGTGAAAGTAAAGAGACATGTAATTCAAAAATTAATAAAGGTCTTTGTTCCACCTGTTTCTGGGTGCATCCTCTGTGGTCAGGTAAAGCATCTGTGAAGAGGATACTGAAGAAAACTTTTAGGTGATCACACAATTTTCCTTTCTGTTGGTGGTTAAGCCTTCTAGTTTCCAAATTAAACTTCTTGCCTTCACAGCAGAAGGTCCAGCCTTTCTGACAACAAAGTTGGTGCCCAGGTAGGCCACTGATAATTAACTGTGTATGTGTATGTGTATGTGTGTGTGATAATTAGCTCCTCCCAATTTACCAGAGCATCTGGAGGGAGGCAGTGCTGCAGTGACTGACAGAGTCCATCTGGGGGCTGCAGGTGAGCAGGATGGCTGCCTGGTCTGTGGTCAAATTCCCAAATCTCTCTGAGCTCCAGGTTCTTGCTCCTTCACTGTCCAGCACCTTATAGCCATTTGCACCCATACAGAGTGAATGTAAAAACTGCCCCACCAGACAGCAACACTTCTCCCCTACTTTTCGTGGGTTTTAAAGGCTGCACATGCTGGAAGGCAGCAGGAACTTCTGCTGAGGGACACATTTCAAAGTACATTGTCCCACTTTCCCAAAGGGGGAGGAAGGCAGGAGCAGTACGTGGAAGGAATCTTTGCAGTAACCTTTTCATCTCTAATAGTCAACAGGAAAAGTACAGCTTTGCTTTGTTTTTCAGATAGCTTAGCTATGATATCATGATGATAAGAGCTTTGCCTTAATGTCCACTTCTGTAACGTATCAGCCAGATAATCAGTTTCTGCTCCAAGAATTTTAACGAGAGGTTTGTGGTCTGCAATCAGAACAGCTTCTTCCAATGTAAAGACTCGTGGAATGTCCTCATACCAAAATACAATAGTCAGAGGGTGAGTCTTTTTTCATATGTCTCATGGAAGTGGAAGCAATTAGCATCTTTTTTTCCATTATTATTTTAGGTGAGAAGCTTTTATTCCTACATCAACTGACCAGGAAGAAGGGGAAAGGTGATGTTTTATTATCTCTTCTTAACTTCTTGGCTTCATTAAATAGTTTCTAAAAGTTTTCAGTCTCTGACTGTCCAAGTAACCTTTTTGTCATTGCATTTATTAATGCAGATAAGTCAGAGAAATTTGCTGTAATAATTAGCTGTATGCGAAGAGGATCTGTAACAATGTATTCTTTGGCATAGTGGTTTTTTTTTGTCATTCATAACCTTCCTTTTTCTGGAAACAGTTTAAAGCCTTACAAGTCACTTCCATAGCCCAGTCAGTTGCTTGTGAATGGAAAAAGCCATGTTTGTCTTTTTTCTTGCCTTTACCAAATTGTGTTAGACATGCAGCACAGATTCCAGGCTTCTCAAGTGTGTTGTTCCACTTGGATGTGAATAAAAATCTCTTTCCAGTTATATCTTGCACACTTGTTATATTAAAAATGGAGGTGTCACTAGTACACCAGCTATGTGCTGCTTTCCAGAAAAGAACCTTATTCATGTTAATGATGATGCATATCAAGGCTCTTGTTCCAACTCCATCTGCTGGCAAGCCTGGGACAGACTCACCTTTGTAAGCTGCTGCTCCCATTTGGTAGTGGAAACACTCTTCTGAAACTTTTGCACAGGTCCCAGGATTGATAGTTACTTGTACTACAAGTCACATTGCTCTGAAATTTCACTTGACTACAGAGTGTGATCCTCTGTGCTTCAGAAAGAGGCATCATTTGGAGTAATCTTAAAAAATCTAACCTCTGATTTTAAGGAGAGAGATTTTTGCAGCACTGATCTGCTATCTTTTTCTCCAAGTTTGATATTCTAATTGTAGCTATAATAACTGAAGAATACGTGGCCAATTATGACACTATGAGTAATACATAAAATAGCTCATAAATGTACACTTATTCAAAAATACAGCACACAGATTCAAAGACAAAGGTTCTTTCTTTACATCTGGATTAATTATTCCCCAATCTCAGACTGAACAGTTAATGTTTCCATTCTGAAGTTAAACAGATTAACTTCTTTCTGAACATCACCTTGCTTCACTTTTTATTTTAATGTTAGTGTAACTTATAGAAACTACAAAAATGCCCAACAGAATTGGCCCACACATAATACATTTACATAAATGTGCCCACTTCTGATGTTCAAAGAACCACAAGCCTTAATTGAAGTCTTTGAACAAGAATCTTTACAGAGTCCCAGTGGCATCAGTGAGTTATGAACTAACATCATGGTGATGTCTGTCTTTGGAAGTGCTGTGCTATTGCAAACAAGTTAATATCAACTTTTGGAGACCTTCTGCAGTTTTGACTCTTGTAAAATGGGACTAAGAAATCTGGGCACTCTTGGCAAGCTGCAAAATCTCAACTAATAAGGAACCCACTGAGAAATCTCTTTGTGTGTGCTTTTGTGTGTATATGTGTGTGTGTGTGTGTGTGTGTGAAAAACACAAAGAATTTTTTTGCAAGAATAATGAAATCCAAGGCAAGTTGAATGGTAAGCCTCAAGGATTATGTTTTTTTTTTTAAAAAAAACTCCCCCATCTTTTGTGCCTTTGGCACTCCTTTTCTTGCAACAACAGATATCAGGTACCTCACTTAAGAACTGCTTATTAAAGCAATAATCTCTGATCTTCACAGTGGGAACTGCAGTGCTGAGCCAAAGTCACAGGTGCCAACTCCACCATATTTGGCTGCAAACCTTTATACATCATACACTGTCCTGCTGCTTTTTTGGCTGTTAGTCTAGGAATTCCAGTCAATTGGCAAGCTTGTTGGAGAAGCTCAACATCTCCAGTGAAGCTGCCCTGTGCTCAGAGATCCTGAGCAAATGGCCACTGGAGATGTACAAATAGACTTCACATTTGCCTACAGGATTAGGTACATCAGATCAGCTGTGTCAGTGCTGCAAGGCTGCAGCAAGCTGAGTTACATGGCTATGCCCATGTTATTTAGTTGGTCAGTGCCAAGAGATGTTTGTGAGGGTTGGACTCTGGATCTGTTCCTGCAAAGTGTTTGAAGGCCTCTGCCATTGTTTTGCCATGGACTTGAAGTAGTCTTGTCCCAAACCTCCGGTGCTGCAGCTGAGTTAAAGTACATTATGGAGAGGGAGGCTTTAGTAGCTCAAACAGGGAGCAGAGCTGCTACAGCCCAGCTGCCTCTGACAATGGGCTCGTGCGTCCTACATGAAGCATTTTGGGTTGGCATTAACTGCTTGTCTCTGCAGCAAAAAGGGAATCCTTTAGGTCCAGGAGCAGAGCCCACAGGAAAAGCCAGCTCAGACAGGACAGCAGAGGGTTCTTACACTGGGCCAGTGCAGAGACACTGGAGAGGAACTGAGACCCCTGACCCAGCCCCAACACCAGGCACAGCATTGCACAGCAGCATTGCATTGCACAGCAGCATTGCATTGCACAGCAGCATTGTACAGCAGCATTGCATTGCTCAGCAGCATTGCACAGCAGCATTGCTCAGCAGCATTGCATTGCTCAGCAGCATTGCATTGCACAGCAGCATTGTAGAGCAGCATTGCATTGCACAGCAGCATTGCATTGCACAGCAGCATTGCTCAGCAGCATTGCATTGCACAGCAGCATTGTACAGCAGCATTGCACAGCAACATTGCATTGCACAGCAGCATTGCTCAGCAGCATTGCACAGCAGCATTGCACAGCAGCATTGCTCAGCAGCATTGTGCAGCAGCATTGTGCAGCAGCATTGCATTGCACAGCAGCATTGCTCAGCAGCATTGTACAGCAGCATTGCACAGAAGCATTGCATTGCACAGCAGCATTGCTCAGCAGCATTGCATTGTACAGCAGCATTGCATTGCTCAGCAGCATTGCATTGCACAGCAGCATTGTAGAGCAGCATTGCATTGCACAGCAGCATTGCATTGCACAGCAGCATTGCTCAGCAGCATTGCATTGCACAGCAGCATTGTACAGCAGCATTGCACAGCAACATTGCATTGCACAGCAGCATTGCTCAGCAGCATTGCACAGCAGCATTGCACAGCAGCATTGCTCAGCAGCATTGTGCAGCAGCATTGTGCAGCAGCATTGCATTGCACAGCAGCATTGCTCAGCAGCATTGTACAGCAGCATTGCACAGAAGCATTGCATTGCACAGCAGCATTGCTCAGCAGCATTGCATTGTACAGCAGCATTGCATTGCTCAGCAGCATTGCACAGTAGCATTGCATTGCACAGCAGCATTGCACAGCAGCATTGCACAGCAGCATTGCACAGTAGCGTTGCTCAGCAGCATTGTGCAGCAGCATTGCATTGCACAACAGCATTGCACAGCAGCATTGTACAGCAGCATTGCACAGCAGCATTGCATTGCTCAGCAGCATTGCTCAGCAGCATTGCATTGCACAGTAGCATTGCATTGCACAGTAGCATTGCTCAGCAGCATTGCACAGCAGCATTGCTCAGCAGCATTGTACAGCAGCATTGCACAGCAGCATTGCTCAGCAGCATTGTACAGCAGCATTGCACAGCAGCATTGCATTGCTCAGTAGCAATCCTCAGCAGCATTGCACAGCAGCATTGCACAGCAGCATTGCTCAGCAGCATTGTACAGCAGCATTGCACAGCAGCATTGCATTGCTCAGTAGCAATCCTCAGCAGCATTGCACAGCAGCATTGCACAGCAGCATTGCATTGCACAGCAGCATTGCATTGCACAGTAGCATTGCACAGCAGCATTGCTCAGCAGCATTGCATTGCACAGTAGCATTGCACAGCAGCATTGCTCAGCAGCATTGCATGGCTCAGTAGCAATCTTCAGCAGCATTGCACAGCAGCATTGCACAGCAGCATTGCATTGCACAGCAGCATTGCACAGCAGCATTGCATTGCTCAGTAGCAATCCTCAGCAACATTGCACAGCAGCATTGCTCAACCCTGCCCCGCTGGGAGGGGGTCAGGCCATGGCAGCTCTGTGTGTCCCTGCCCTGGAGAAGCAGGAGTCATCTTCTCACCCACCCCCCTGTCCTGCTTCTGGGTCTAGCAGGAGATTTCTGCCTTGAACAGCCCTGCACAAGGGTGATGTGTTCTCAGGCTAGCACAGATCCCAAAGTCAGTGGATAGCAGATCCTAGAAGCCAAGCTGTTACATGAGCTCTTTACCATCAGTTGTTAGCTGGGCTGTATGTGTGCACACCATACATACCTACACACATCAGAATGAAAATTGACCAGACACACAAATGTCAGACTGGAAACAGGCAGGTCCACTATTAAAAGTTCTTCCCAGCTCTGCCAAGTTAAAGAATTGCTAAACATGTAAATATCTTCTATGTCCAGTTGAGAAAAAGAAAATATATTTAAGATATTAAAAATTACCTTTTTTTAAAGTCTACCCTGATTATACCAAGCTGCATTGCAGTTACAGGAGTGAAAAGTGGGTAAAATCCTCATTACAGGGCAGAGGGAGCCAGGCTCCCCAGGTGCCTGGAAATGTGACCTTTGCTTGGGATGCAGCAAAGCTTTGCAGCAAAAGTTGAAATTACAGTGTAATTAAAACACACATATATGTATATCTGATGCTATTTATCTCACTGTGATTCAAATTCTGATCAAATAAGAGGAATGTCCCAAGTGCTCTTTTTTTTAGCATCATTATAAACAATTCTGGCAAGCTCTATTGGGTAGAAGCTGTTTTCCAGGTCCTACTTCCTAAAATTAATGTACACTGTCTATAACAGATTATTGGTTAACCTCAACCTCAATTTTTTCCCATGTACAGATTGAGTCTGAATTTCCACCTGCTTTTCCTGACTGATATCCAACATAAAGCTGGATAGATTTATGCAGATTTTAGTACATTTCGGTGAAAGCAATAAATTTTGTTTTAGCTTGGCATTTCAGAAAGTGTGGAAGGGAAATATTGTCAGTCAAGGCAATTTAAATTATTTTGATTTTTATTCAGCAGAAGAAATTGAAAATATTTTGAGTAAAAAAATGCTTTGTTTCACTTGAATTATTTTGATTCCTAAGGCATTTTACTTTTTGACATTTAAAAAAATACATTTGAAACCCATTTCAAAGCTTAAAGTCACTTCAAATGGGAAACCAGAAATCTTTCAACTTCTAGGGTGTTTTCCAGTTTTTTTTTCTGTTAATGAACAATTTGTTGGAATTGATTAGAAGTCATAAAATGTCTGGTCTCTGTGAACCCACATTTTCCACAGAAAAAAATAAAAAAAAGGAAAATGCCATGAAGTATTAATTTATCTACCCAGAGGAGAAAAAAGAAAATAAAAAAAAACAAAACCCAAACCAAAGTGGAGGCCATGTAGGCAGCTCTCATGTTCTTTCTTGCTCTTAGTTCCACATTTTTCTTTCCCTGCTGACAGACCCCTCTCACCCACTAATTGTAGAGAGAGGGAAGGAAGTGGTATAAGTTCCTTTCCAAATTGGCTGTCAGGTACTTTGTCACATATTTGCTACTTGGTTGGATTTTGCAAAGAACTTGTAATTAAATTTTTTTTTCCCCCAAAATTTGTATTTCAGCTCCTGAATTCCTGATATGTCTTGTGTTCTGCCATATTCTGTTACAACTCTTCAGACATGGCAGTGTGAAATAACACAGTGTGACAGCCAGCACCAGTCATAGTTTGAAACATTGTACAGCTGGGTGGAAGAAACTTCCACATTTCCTTTTTGAAGACTATTTCAAAGCAAAACAATAAAGTTAGCATGACACAAAAATACAAATCCAGTGATCTTTTTACACATGGCTTTGAACAAAGTGGTATTGCTGAACATTTCTCTAAAGAAATATGCAGTATATACTATATCAAAGCAGAAAAATTAATGTTCACCTTTATTTTTAGCTGCAATGACAAATTTGACTCTTTAGCTGATCTCAGCAGAATCTAATCCAAAATCAGTTTTGTGCTTGTAAAGTAGTGAATTTCAGAATTGCACCACAGATGAGCTGGACAATTACTGTCATTTTCATTGACATATTTTAACTAGCATTTACATTCTTCAATGCAGAAATATGTCAATTTATTAATTTCTTCTCCAAATTATATCCCACATAATATGTTTCATATTGTTTAAAGGGCCTCAGTTCATAAGTTAAATACTTTTAAGAGGTGGTTGCTAATGGGTTACAAATCTAGCTAGGACTTCTTCCCTCTAAAATTGGGTAATATCTGTAAAAAACCCATGTCATTTGCAACAGGAGCCACTGCAAATGAGCAAGGCTTGTGCAATGCAGGCATTTAGATCCATTGCAGCATCTGGCTTTGAGCAGCAGCTCACAGGGGCACTCCTGACTGTCAGAGTGGGACATGAGCACCCACAGGGACTCTGGGCACCCTGGATTCCTGCACTGCCCTGCTGCTACTGCAGCCTCATCAGCAACTTGATAGATTTGCTAAAATAAGCTTGAGAAGGTTTCTGGAGGCCATCCACCCCTGATTGTCACAGATTGAACCAGCTAGACACGTCTCCTCCCTGGCACAGTGATGGGAAGACAACTGAGTCACCTTGTATCACACCTGGCTGCCTTTGCCTTTGGCACCCACACAGGGATTCAGCTCAGAGCTGCCTGATTTTCACTCCTCAAATCAAGAGCATTCAGAATTGAAGTCTGGCTTCTGTACAATAGGCAATTGCTTTTCTGGCATATTGTTATTATGAAAGTTGCATCACATCATGTTTTCTTTTGTGTATTGCAGTACTATGCATGCTTTTAAGACCAAACTGTGAATTTTCACATCTCAATACTCAGTAGTTAATAGTTGCTAGTTAAAATTCAACACTTCCCATTTAATGAGACATTTCCTGACATACAATATAGTTGTAGAATGGATTTGATTCCAGTACAGGGCACACACCCTACATGTGAATTACATCTGCACATTTTCTCTCGAGCAGATAAGCACACACATGATAAACAGATCACTCTGCCTACAAAGGCAGATGAATTTCCTTGATCAAGACAATTTTTCTACGTAGATTTCATGGAATAAAGCTCTGCTGGAATTTGCCTGAAAATAACAGGGGGCAAATTAAATTTTCAAGTGGAATTCAGAACAATAGTAATATTTCCTGAAAGGCTACTAATTCTAGTGAGGCTGCTTCAAAGGCCACATTCTTTGTGGGTCGCTATGGAAGGCTTGCTCATGGTATAAAATGATAGCACCCTTCTGTGGTCTCAGCTCTCTGTTACACCTGCTGTGTCCACTTTTTTTTCCTCCTCATTTTTGGTTCTGCTTGGTCTAGCACAGACTGGTGCTGCATGAATAGAAAGCAATAATATAAAAAAACCTGTCCCATATCTCAGGGATTTTTTTTCCCTTTTTCACTGTGTCTAAGATGCAATTAACTTCTCATAAGACATAAAATAACATCATTCAAAGCCAAAATTACTAGCTGGTATTATTCCATGTGTTAAATTACCAGAACACTGAAGCTAAAAATGGGAAACACCCTATAAAATAACTCATTATGAACAATGCTGGTTTTATCTTCTTGTTATTTTGAATTTGCACATCCCTTTGATAAATTTTGTTAAGAGGGATATTGCACCCACTCTGTTGCTGAGGGACTACAAGAAAAAGGCCTGTTCCAATCATAAAATATTTTTAGATGAACCAGTTGGGTGTAGGCTCTAGAGTTATTTTATATTTATTTAGGTTTCTGTGAAGATGCCAATACATGTCAATCACACTTTTAAATAAGCTCATTCAGACCTTGAAAATACCTGTAAATACTCAGAAGATGAATCAAATCTTCCTCTACTGTAGCTAAATTGGTGTCAAAAGGGTTTTAGTCACAGCAATATACCTGCTCATTTATAATAGCCTTCTCTGGTATTTTTCACAGAAGTTTCCTCATTTTCAGTAAAAAGAAAGCTTGTTATTTTTTTCTGCCCAGTGAGTCTGATCTCTCATGTCCTGATTTCCCTGTCTGCCATACCCATGGCCAGTGTATCTTCATAATCCATGGTGAGTCTGCCCCTGCAGCTACAGAAAGGGAAAAGGGAAATAATTGACAAGCAACACTGAGAAGACTTGAGAGTCTTCTCAAATGGAAGGAGCCAGAAAAACAGAAATTAGTATTTTCAGGCAGAGATAGAGTCTTGAATACCAATGATATAAAATCAAGCAAAAAGATATGGGGGAAAAATGTAAAGTGCCTCAAGCAAATAGGGATGCCTGTGAAGAATCAGTGCTGAAAGATGTAGCAAATAGTTCTGCACTGAAAAAAGAGGTAAGTAGCAGATATTTTTACAGTTCTGTGCTTTCTTTTCTGTGCTGCTCAGGTCTGCAAAGAGCATTGTCAAGAAAATGCTGACAACCTACCGAAAAATAGTGCAGGTGATTCTGGGGAAAACTAATACAGAATTCAAGTTTCCTATGGATGAGTCATGTGCCTCTTCTCATCACCCAATTATCACTGCAATTATCTCAGTCTTCCTTCTCTGTGTCTGTGACCACCTCACCCCTCTGTGTCTTTGGAGCATCTCCAGCTCCCCACCTCACATCTGCTGGACTCTTTCACAAGCTGGAAATCAAGATTCATGTCTGCTCTCATGCTGAAAACTTTCCCACAGTGGGCAGAGTAGCTAAATCTCTCTCCTCTACTCAGCCCTTGGTTTATCCAGAACTCCCAAACAGAGCACACTAACCTCTGCTGAATTTGGCCAATGGCTCCCCATGTTTCTAATGGAGGACTGAGAGACAAAGACAGATCCTGTGATCATGTAACTTTCCACACTTGTGTAGGAAACTGGGCTGAAAAAGAGTTAGAGGCCTCAAAGGACTGATTTATGAGGAAAGATGATCATTGTGGTATTTGTTATTATGAGATAGATCTGTCTCCCTCTCTCCCTGTGGTTTTGACCAGAAATTCCATTCTGGACCT
The DNA here is from genome assembly GCF_903797595.1 of Erithacus rubecula. NCBI lineage: Eukaryota > Metazoa > Chordata > Aves > Passeriformes > Muscicapidae > Erithacus > Erithacus rubecula. Next base: position 8,722,622 of record NC_136685.1, on the reverse strand, counting down.
AAGAAAATTTTCCCAACAGAAAATTTTTAAAACTTGTGTGTTCCCATGAAACATGTCAGTTTCTAGGACTGGCATTTTTCTGGAGAAAAAAATATTTTCTTGAAACACTTGACCAACTCTATTGACCACATAAGCTATATTAATTTGTATTTTCAGACTGGGCAGAATGGAAGAGCAAAAAATGTTAAACCAAACAGCATCCACCCAAGCTGGAATAACTAAGAAAGATTCTCAATCCTTTGTTATGGGAATATGAATGCTTTCATCCTCTCACAGCCTATTATAGTTTCAGATTCTTATTCAATCAATAAACTTATTTTTGCATTACTTCATAATGGAAAGACCTAAAAATTTATTTTGAGGGAAATTCTTGTGAGGTTTTCCCACCACTTTCTTGGATGAAAGCTCTTTAAATGGTGATACCTCTTCTCTTCTTTTGTAGTACCTCATTGCCCATAAAATCTGTGTTTTTCAGCATAAGCCATGGCATCAAAATCAGTCTGTGATTTCAGGGTTCAATCACTCTTAGCAGTGACTCCATGGCCAGGAATGTTCACTGTGGAAGTGATGTCAGCTTTTGCTTGGAAGAGGTTATGGGCTGTAACTTAACAAAGGAAATCCTTTCCATTTTGGGCTGGATTGTTTGTCTGTTTTTTTTGTTCTAGATAACATTTTCTAGAGTTGAGCTAAAACCCTGTGCTTCACTTGTCCATTGTTTACTTTATTAAAAGATTGCAAGCCAACCTCTGCAAAGCAATAATTCGAGAAGTTTATTTTTTATTGTTGCATATAAGTATTCCAGGAGCAGTGGCTGCTTGGCTGGAGGAAAGGGAGAAGTTGCTATACATTTTGTTTCATTGAAATCTGCGTCCAGCATCTCTACTATTCCAACAGTGGACCTCCTGACTTTGTTCATTGATTTAAAATTAACTGAAAAAAAGGTTGTTTTGAAAGTTGAAAGCATAAAGAATTACAAGTAGCCCAATGAGCTTGGCTACATCCTTCAATGTACTGTTGCTTGCTTGTAGTCCTAAATCATTAGCTGGAGGAGACAAGCCATTTTAGACACCTCGTGCACTGTGCACTTTATACTAAGAGAACCTGGAGGATTTTCTTTCCTTTGTCTCTTTCCATTTGGCTCCTTTGCAAGTGGAGCCTCTACTGACATCCACTGGTAGCCACAGGACAGCTGCACTCCTGCAAACTGCTTGTAACCCACCCGTGCTAATCCCCTCTCCTGTGCCAAGTCACTGATTTAGTACCGTGCTAGATGTCAGCTCAAATGTAAGGTCAAAATAATGTAATCCTTCCAATTTCTCCCTCCTTCCCAGAGGAGCAGCCCCTTTCCCCTTCCATGGTGGTAAATAAATTCAAGAGATGAAAACCTGCTAGGAATTTCTTTGGCTGTGCTCACCAATTAGCAATGCAGAAAATCAACCCACAGTTTCCTAGGTGTAGTGGGAATTCATAGGGAATGAGTGCTACCAGGAACATGAGCTTGTATGTTACTCATTATATTTTTTTTTTTTTTTTTAAATTTTTTTTTTTTTTTTTTTTTTTTTTTTTGTTTAAACTGCAGTAAATTAAGACTTAATGATCAAGGGTGCAGGAATGAGGATTAAAGACCAGATGGGAAGAGCTGAGGGTGCTTTGCTGAACATACTGTGCCACTGACTCTTTCTAGTCATTAATCCCATGGCCTGGCTGTCCATAAGTACTACAAGTACTGCAGTGTGAGATGGGGGTAAAGATAATTAAGAATATGCCTATCATCATTAGCTTCTTCTGCCTCTGTGTGACTCTTTCTAGATTACAGGGGCATGTCTATAATGTAATCAAATTCCAGGAGGTGTGGGACTGGTTTGGGTCCCTGTAAATTTGCAAGTCTTTGCACATATGAAATGGAGAAAAAATTGTGTTGTAAATATTGTGAGACTTAGTGGGTAAATCAAGAGCCAAAACAGTGTGCTCACTAAAGTTTGATATTTTCTATAACTTTTAGCCAGTTCTTTGCACACCGACTTATTTCTTACTTAACTAACTTGGTAGTTATATTCAGTTACAAATTATCAGCTCTTACCTGTAATCTCTCCATTTCTTCTGTGTGTTTCAAATTTTTCTTTAAATCATTTTATGGTCACCTTAGTCACATGTTTCTCATTTCTGATTTGATAAATGAAATTAGTAAGGAGGGCTGCTAAAGAACAGGAGGCCATAGTTTGAGCCTTTCACTTTTTACTTTTGAAGAATGAATATTTTATTTACATAGAAAAGTATGGCAGAAATCATTAAGGTGTTTATTTTTATTTTTTTTTAATCACTGTATCAATGCCAACCTGCTTCACCATAACTGGATAAAAAAACACTGAATATAGTTAAGGGGGCTCAGCAAAACATTTTGCTGATCCCAGATTTAGAGGTCTGCCTTGTAGTCCCACCAAACCTAAGGACTCCCAGCACAATGACTCAGTATGCTTATCCTTCACAGAAATTTCTAGAATAGGATTGATTTAATATTTTCAGGAGAAGAGCACCAGCTGTGCTAGTCACTCATGGTGTTCCTTCTAATTCACACTATTTCTACAACAGCAAATAATTCTCAGTGGTGGTAGCTGAGAATGCTGAGGAGCAGAGTTGCTGAAAGCAGCAGGAGCAGCAGCAGCAGCAGAGCTGGTGAGTCCATCCAATGTGAGCTCTACCCTGCAGCCATGCAGCCAGCCCTGCTCTCTGCTGGGTTTGAGGTCAGCTTTGCTGGTGAGCAGCCTGACAATGGGCCTTGGGCAGGCAGAGCTGTCCCTGCTGTGATGGGAAGATGTGTGTGCTTGTTCTGAGCACCATCCCCAAGCTCCCTGATCTTTTCCCTACGGCTCCCAGCCTGCATTTAGGGGGGTCACCAAATCCTCATCCTTGGCTGCCACATCACGGTTGTGTCTCCCCTGCTAAGGAGCCTCAAATCAGTCCTGCAGCAAATGGACAGTAGTTTTTGTCGACTGAGGTGTGGAAAAGCCCTCTGCTCCTCTGTTTCTGCAGATCTTTAAGATTTATATATTTTCAAAACCACAAATGATTAATCTACAAGAAAGTGAAGCTGAACGGCTGAGTGGTGGGGTTCCCAGGGATGTGAAAGGAGTTGTCCAAGCAGGCTGTTAGTGGAACCTAACTTTATTTGGCCAGGTCGTTCAGCTCTTCTGTTTCCCCAAGCTATTTGATGCTATTTTCCACTGTGCACATGCATCTGTTCATGTAATTTAGAAATTAATAGTTTAAAAACACTCCAGAAAATTACTTAGTGTGTTTCAGCTACTTTTGAAATAAAACCTATAAATTCTCTCTGAATGAAACTTGGAGGTGGGGGGGGGGGAAATGGACCATACCTACTTCACTGCCCAGGCTTTGGTGTGCTAACTGGGCCATGCACATCATCTTTATTAAGGCATCCACTGCCTAACATCATAAGGACAATCATTAGTGTTTTCTCCTGGACCTCAAGCAGTATTTAAATTGGAAGCTGGAATGTCGAAGCCCAGAGATCTGAGTGTGCCTTTTCCTTATGGAAAGTTCAGTGCCTGGGAGTTCTTAATCAAGATTGTCAGACGTTTCCTGCTCATTTTCAGCCACCATGGGCAGGCATAGGTGACTCCCTCCTCGCTGCGAGGGGCGGACAGAGCACTGCTCTGTGATCTCTTGCCCACTGAGCCACCTGCAAGTCGTTTCGCTCCAGCTGTGGTCGACCTCATGCAGAAACACAGCCCCAAAAGAGTTGGCTCCTGGCCAACAACACTGTTAGGGGTTTTTAGCTCGATTCTTTCACTGACCTCCTCCTGAGGAGCATAATTCATTAAGTACAGTATCATAAAGGCCATGGCGATTAGAAACAGAAAACACTGCCACCAGTGTAGCCCATAAAGGAGGGATCAACAATACAGTATGTATATTTTTCTTTTTTTTTCTTTGTTAAGTTCATGTTAATTTATTCTGGTATTAGAAGCTGAGAAGGAAATGTCTCCAGCCTTGCTTGCTTGGGATCTCTAGGTATAAGTTTAGATGGATAATATTTAGTCTGTGCTACTGTAAATCCCAGTGTGGGGCACAGCAGGCTGCCCAAAGTGATCATGCCCCTAAGCAAGGATGTGTGGTAAGGATAAGGGTCACAAATCAGAGCATTCCATGGAGCCCTCTGCTGTGAATGGAAATGCAAAATCTCACATCTCCTCACAGCATCACTACTTAAGGGGAAAAATAAAACAAAAGGGAGTAGGATACGCAGAGTTAAGCATGCTCAGAACCCATTTAGTATGTTTTCACAAGATGACCCAGAAAAAGTGTTATGTTTGAGAACAAATATCATTCTGTTATCTGGCAGAGGATGTTTTGAGTAACTCAGGGTTATGACTCCCAGGCAAACAGTCTTGTTAATCAATATGGTTTTGAGATATCCTAAAGGTATAGGACACTGGATAACATTTTTTGATCAATTAATCTTGTTGTAAGTAGGACAATTATGAAGCTATCATAAGGTTATACCCATAATTGCTTTTGAATTGCACCAAAAGAAGAAATTTTGGTTATCTTCAAAGTCTGATGACTCATAATGATTATTAGGAGTAGCAAACTTAGAGGGTTTTCCATGCAAAAACTGAAGAAATTTTAAGTTCCAGTTATGTGCTCATTGTTGCTCATCTTTGTCTGATAGTTAAAAAAGAAAAGGAAGACCAGTATTCCTGATGAAGATCATATCCATTATATAATCATTGTATGTTTAATCAAAACCATGCTGCTTCCTCTTCTCCTGTCTGTGGTTTCTTGGTTATTTTTTTTTTTTCCAGGAATTTATCACTTCTTCTTCAACCTGTCTGTGGGTGCAATTCTGATTTCATGTCTGACCAAAGCATAGACTCAAAAATACTGATGGTAAATTACAGCTAATTTTAATTAAATAGATGCTGAATTGCTCCTTTTTTTTTTTTTTTTTTTGCATTTTGCTATTATAAATAATAGAGAAAGACTGTGAGAAATGGAATTAACTAAAGAGTTATCAGGCATTTGCAGTAGAAGCTACAGTATGCAATTTTTTCCAACCTAAGTAGTCTTGCTTCAGTTCTTTTAGCTATTTTGATTGTTTCAATTGTGAGTTGGGATTTTGGTTTATGAGGGCTCTAACTCCTGGGGGAGAATGAGAACATTAGAATTGTAACAACTACTGCAGTAATCATTGCAGCATCATTTTACCTGTTTCAGTGTGGTGTTAATATTCATGTAAGTGATACTGTTTGCTCAGAGCCTGGTGAGTTCTTCAAGATCCGACCATTTTTTACCTGGAATACCTTTTTTTTTTTTTTTTTTTTTTTTTTTTAATGTACAATATGAAAAATTCAGAATTTTATACTTATCCAGCCTTTCTGAATATGGTTTCCTGACTCTGTAGCCATATACAGGTTAATATGAAAACTGTTGCAGATGCAGGACTTGCTTGCTTTATTGGCAGCATGATAAACTTACACAGGTATCAATCATCTTTAGGACTTGAAACATTCAGTCTCTCCTCATTATTTGAACACAGCAGAGTTCAGCACTCTGAGGGCTGCATTATACCTTGTACATCATCAGGGATGAAGTGTTGAGGGATAACACTGCAACCATGAACTCCCAGGGCTTTCCCAGTCAGTGCACCCTCTCCTCAGTGATTTATCACACTAGAAGAAAAGGCAATGTGCACCTTTTCCTTCCCTGAGTAGTTCCCCTTGGAGACTTAGATGAGTGTAGGAACAAGGCCCTAATTTCCTACCTGATCAACTCAGTTAGCTCCTATTCCTGGGAAAAGAAGGTCATGAGAAAGGAGTTGGTTAGCTGTTCTGATTAGGCTTCTGGTCAAGCCATGCCACTTGGTAATAAAATTTCCTTACTTGTTTTCTTGCTGTTGCATACTCAGGACCAGATCCAGAAATAGAAGGGAGTCATTACAATATCCAGTGTTGTGATATTTAAAAATTATACATAGGAGTGGTATTCAAAATACTGGGGTATTTGCCAAAGTAGCTGAAATATGTAAAGATGAGTGGTAGGCAGCTCAGAGTGAGATTCACAAAAGGTATCACTTGAAGTGAGAAAATAAAAAACCAACTTTGAAAGGAGAGATTTCTCTTGGCATTTTCAGGATTACAGATGATGATGTGAAATGGATTCTTTTTACAGAATCCCTCCTGGTTTTCAGTCCCAGTTCTGGAAGGTGATAACTTCCAGATGCATTAGACCTAATCATAGATTATATTTTCATTGTTTGTCAGTGTCATTCTTATATTACTTATATAAAGCCCTTAAATTGGTATTAAGAACAGTGTAGGTTTCTCTGATGAGGGTTTAGACCATTCCAGCAAAAATTTAGCAATCATCCCCTCTGAACTGCCCTCTTAGGGCTATGTACACTAACTAATAAATTCAATAATGCTTAGCTTCCCTCTTTGGCCTCTGGGCCAGCTGGTCCTCTTTGATAGTATCTCTATTATTACATCTCTTGCTCTCCAAAGCAAGATGGTTGTGCTGAATTTGCTCATGGCAAAAGTCATTGGCCTGTGGCAATTCTCAGATTGTCTGGGGGAGTACAAGTTGGTTTGGGTCAGCCTTCTGTGTGGACTAACAACAATAATTTGCATGGTCATGTGTTCATGCTCTGGCTACATGCACAGAAGCAGCACAGAGACACTTTCTCCCCACTGATCTCAGAGTGGTCTCAGGGTGACTGGCATCCTTATTTAGAGGGTGTTCAGGTGCACAGGGTCAATGGGATATGTATGGGTCCAGCTGTGCCCAAAATATCTGCTGGAGTGGTTGCTCCATGTTATTCAGTTGATTTCTTCCATTCACTCTAGAGGGAGCACAGGGTGTAAGTGGCTCAGGAAGGTGCCTAAAGTGTCACAATTTGGGCTTCTGGGGACAGCACATCGTGGGCCAGTCGGGTATTTCTCCTGGCTGAATGGTTAAGTGGGCAGCAGCAGCCTTCCTTGCTGCTCAGAGAGGAGCAGCCCTTGGGATGGTGCATCCCAGGAGAGCAGGGTTAACCCTTCAGTGGCCACCAGGACCACTCAAGAAGTCATTTCCTATGGTGACAATGCAAAGCATATGCTGCTGGTTAATACAGGTGGGCAGTGAGCTAGGAAGGCATTTCGAGGGTCCTGCAGTGCAGTGAGAATATGTTCAGCTGAGCCAATCAGAAGAATTGTTTGTGCACAATTTCATTACTGTCTGTGTCTGAATTAGTGTCTTCATTAAAATGATAAGTTTCACTAAGAGCTGCAAATGACAAGTGACCTTATAATGTAACATGGTCCCACTTAGTCTGCAGGAAAGTATTAAATGCCACGACTTATAATTGTAAGGATTTGATATTTATGAAGGTCAGTTCCAGTGTGAGTAATATAGCATAATATTACATTTAAACTGAGATCTCTGTTCCTGGGAACCTTTTAAAAACACCCAGCTGCCACTCCTCAAACAGTGCAATGATAGATGATGATTTTTTTAGACTTAACACGTATTGTGAATTTTTAACTCATATAAGGCTTGTATTAAAAGCTGATATGATATTTTACTTTAAACAGGGGTTAGATTATTAAAGTTAGGGATCAGCCAGAAGTATATAATTTTTAAAAATGTCCATTTGCTTCACTTACACTCTTCTTTGTTTATATTGTTAAATACATGAATAAATTCACCTGAGTTGATACACATCATTAATATTTTCATTCAAAAATTAGCATATTTAACCTTTATTTGAGGCTTGACTTTGCAAACCAGTTTATAATAAACTTTTTCTATGATAAACAAGAAAAAAAATCCCATTCCACAGGCTGTATATCTCATTAACATTAAATTTATTTAGGTCAATTCACAATTCAAAATGCTGCAAATGAAAGCTTTGAAGCAGCATTTCAATTGTGCGTTTTTTGCAAAGACAATTTCTTGGGGAGATCCTGTTCCAGAATCCAATGACTGCATACTCACAAGTTATACAAGCACAAATTAAGCACATTTCACAGGAAGTTAATCTGTCTTGAAGGATGCAGAAGGTCTGGGGTTATCATTAGCTATAAAACCTCACTGGATGCCCAACCTCTTTCAGCACCTGGCAGGATCACACTTTGCATTTGAATCTTTCCTCTTTCCATCATCAGAGCATGTGATCTAATCAGCTAAGTGTGCCCATGGAAGATATTTGATACTTTTCCTGGTTTTCAGGGTGTGTTTGAGCTGCTGTAGAAGGAACATGCCTAACCCTTAGTGAATTGCTCTGATCACTGGGGTGGGCATGGCACCCATTTGGAGCCCTGCACTGTGCAGAGGAGAGGAGATGTTACCAAGGAACTGTCTCACAGCAAATGCCATACAAGAAACTAGAAAAGAAGAATCTCTGCTAATTCATGACAAGGGTATTATGAGGATGGAAGAGTTTTTTAATTATGGAGAAGTTACAAGAATGAAGACAAGTTTGGAGCTGGGCCATTTATGGCTGTGGATTTATTGGTGGAGCTGTGGTTTGTTATTTAAGGACTATTAAATGATGTGATTTTGACTTTTTAATTCTGCAAGGGAAAAACCTGTCAAGGGATAGAGATGCCTAGCACAGCATTAATACATTAGCAAATCTAGGTAGCTATAATGTAGAGAAGTCTGAGCAAATTATCAGAACTCCCCATACAGTCAGGGGAGAGAAACAGAGACTTCTAGGATGCAGTTACCAAAACAGATATCTATGTTAAGGGAATCATTCTCTGAAATAATTTATTTCTCTTGTCAACAGAACAATTTAATATTAGTATTTAAAATATAAATTTAATATTCTACACACTCTGTCTCTACAAGACAGTGAAAGATGCAGGGTAAGAGGTAATATGAGTATCTTAGGCAAGGGTTATTAATGGTTCTTCCTGGGTACTACATAGGATCTATCCTCCTCTTTACTAATTGCAGGCATTTTACTGCTATGCTTAATTTAGAAAGCCACTCATGAAAAGTTGCCTTACAGCTTCCAGTTCTGCAGTTTCTGTTATACACAATGGAAACAAAAAGCATAATTAAAGAAGGACCTGGGGCTTAGGTGGATGAAATAGCTCTTTGTAAATGCTGATTTGTGTGAGGGGTCAGGTGCCACATGCTACAAAACGCTTGCAACACCTTCAAACCCCTCTCTCATACAGAGCTACCTGGGTCCAGAGGTCTAAAAATGTTGAGTCAAACCTACAAAATTATTCAATCATGATTAGAAAATTTGATATCAGAGTTATCTAAAGACAAAAAGGATATATGCTTCAGCCCTGTTGAATCCAAATCTTTGTGTGGAATAGTTTTGATGTCTCTTAGGAATTCCAATTGTATTCCACCTACTCCATTTAGCCATCCTTCCTTCAGACTTAATTTTGTTTCAGCTAGAGCATATTCCTCTCCCACACTTTTAGTGGATCAAGTAGCCATTCTTTTCAAGTAACTACTCCTTTCTGTAGGGAATGATTGCACAAGTAAAAGGCAGTGGGATGATGAAAGAAATGTAGTTTTCCCAGCAAAGTCAGGAAGAAAAGTGGCTGGTTTGGGTTTCTGGAGACTTTCCTTCACCTTTCTTTCTACATTCACTGCCTCTGAAACAACATCACCTTGCCAGTAGACAGAAGACTGCAGCATCCCTGAGTAATTCTTTCTGGGAGAGATCAACAGGAGAACAGAGCAGCTCCTCACCAAAGGTTTCCCTTCCTCTCCCTTCATCAGGAAATTGTGAGAACTGGTTGGTATTTTGGAATTAAAGTTTGCTGTGCTAGTAGCCCACTGCAGCCTGCCTGTCTGCATACACTGACAAACAACTCCTAGAATCTCAAAGGCAAAGTTAAAAATAGACCACACACAGGAAAGTTATCAGTACACATGTGTCCTCTCCAATGACAAAGCTGGAAAAGGGAAGGAATCTGATTTAACTATGAATGCATCTAGCACAAATGGACTGGGTTTGCAGCAGCACCTGAGGTGTCTTCACACCTTCACTAACTGGATCATCAAAAAAGATAATTACAGGAGCTGCACAGAGGAGAGTGCAAAGGAGAAAAGAGGAGCCTGAACAACAGTGAGGCAGGAGGTGGCTAATGAAAAAGTATTGAAAAAGTAGTAAGAATGAGGAGGAAGAAATACAGCAGGGCCTTTCATGTGAAAAGGGAAAATTTTCAACTGAAAGGGTACAGAAGGTAAATAGGACAATACATGTAGAAAAAAGGGAGGTTTTTGGTACTTCTGGGCAATACAAAGAGGAAAGACAAATTCCCTCATTAAAAACAAGCAACTTACAGTAAAGAGTGATCAAGTGCATCCCACATCAGTGCAATCACACATCAGTAGACAAAGACTGGTGTAATTGTACATAGAGAGAAGTGTAGACAGAGTGTGATTACATAGGTGACAATTGAAAGGGCATCCTTTCTTCATAGCAATGTTAAACTAACTTTCAAAGTGCAAAAGCAGTAGCATTGCTTGTAGAAAAAGATGGAGCAGCTTGTGTTTCAGAGATGGGGATACCATAGCATATCTTTAGTATTGAAACTGTGTTTTGCTAGTTGTAAACCTACAAATGAAGTAAAGTTTGTGCACACATCGAGTAGGTGGCAGGTTGTGCTGGAATGGATAAAGTGTGGCAGCATGTTGGATCACAAAGTGCATCTATGCTCTCATGCGCAATTCTGACTAGGTGATGGTGAATATTTTCAGTGCTATTATATCCTTGAAAAGTAATTTCACTGTGTTTCAGTGGTTATAGTGATAGGAAAGATAATTTAGCAATTTTAAGTGTAGTCTGAATTAAGCTGCATGTATGAATGTCTGTAATATGTAGATTGAACCAGGTGTTTTATTAGTTTTGGTAACCAGTTGCTTTTGGTGTTCTGTAGGATTAAAAAGGGTTATGAAATGTTGGTCAGCCCAGGCCTCCAGCTCCAGCACAATTTGCTTTAACTGCAGATGAACACCATGATGAGGTGAAGGAGTAGCTCTGATGTATGGGAAAAAAATGCAGCATTTCCTTCTGCAAGGACCACGTGTTGTCTTTCATAGGAAAGGGTACATGCTTTTTTTCCTTTTGATCTTTATACAGTATTTTTTCTGTACTGTTGAACTGCACCAAATGTCTCTTTGAGAGTTAGGCAAACAAATATTAACCTTTTGCCAACTGGTGTGAAACTAAAAAAAAGGATTTTAAAAAAATCTACTTCAACTGCTTTTCTGTCAGACAATGATTGTATAATTGAAAGACATCCAGTTGATAAAAAAGAACATGTTTTTTATTGGCAGCACAGTAACATGAGTTCAAAGACTGTATTTGCCAAGAGTGCATAACTCTGTAATGGCCGGCATACTTTTACAAGTGTTCTGTGGTATTACTGACAGAAAGATCACTTTGGTCCAAGACAGATGTAAAATACTTCATTTAACAAATATTTACTCCACAATTATCTGAAAATGTAGAAAGTACAACCTGACATGTTTGAATATCTAAAGAACCTGTTTATGGGGTATTCTATTATTGTTCCTACACAATAATCCAAAAAATATAGTTTCAGGGGAGGCTGGATGATTTAGGATATTGGTAATAGGATACAAAGCCTTTCACTTCTTGGTCAGCAGTTCAAATCTGGCTTGGGTTGGCAGTAACTCAAAATGATTGCTGCACTGTGTCTAGGGTTAATCACAGGTTGGTACCTTCCAGCTCCAGAGTCCACCACCACAATGACTAAACTGGCACCATGGCCACAGGCTAGAGGCACTTCAACAATTAGGGAAGACCATGGAGGTGGCTACAGAGGTGTAGGACCCCAGCACTTCCTCAGGGAACTGTACATTCATCTACTCCAGAAACCTGCCAGAAGTTTTGTCTTAACTCAGCAGTGATGGGGACAGTAAATACTCCTGCAGATCAACCATCACAGGATGCTGGCATGTGAGTGTCAGGAGACATGGGTGTCACTGTGACTGCCACTGCAGCAGCCAGGCTGATGGAGGGCTCTGTGGCAGAATTACTGACAGGTAATCAGAGGAATCCCTGCAGAGTGAGGTTTATCTCAGTTTTTAATTGGTGTTTTGAGTTTGGGAAGCAACAGAACACTGGGGTTTTGATCAGCAATGTAGGTTTGATGTTTGAAAGAGAATGTAGTGGTATATTTCAGATGGATGGAGGGCTGCATTTGATCAAGTCTTGTGCCTATCCCTGGTGGCTCTGCCTTTAGCTGGGGAAGCAAAGGCTGCTGATGCCCATTTCCTTTCACCAGGACCAACTGCATGACCTAGCTCACATCCACACTCTTCAACTTTCTTGCTGTGCAGCACAACACATCATGGTAAAGTTACAGACAGACAGTAATCCCTGATGCTAATGCCCAGAGTGTGCTTGGGAACAGTTTTGGAGAATATCAGCTGGCTCAGGCCAAGACTTATACCAGAGACCACCTGAGAGTGTAACAGTTCAAACAATCTCTGTAGCAGGCATATGGTCAGGCACTCCTTAATTCAGGAGTGTAAGGACAGATGTGTGACTCTATCTAAAAGATTTTGTTTCCCTTTTCAAAGTGAAAATTGTGGCATTTTTGGTCCTTGTGCATTTAGATTTTTTTTGAAATAAGATTAGTCAATTGTTAGAGCAATACTTCATAAAAGGAAACAAATTTGCTCCTTATCTCTAGTCCTTGTATGAAAATAATTGTATGTGAGTTTAATTTCATGATTCACAAGGTGTTGCTGCTCTAGTTGGTATAATTTTATAGAGCCAGAGTTTACATCTGCAGTTTTCCTCTTCCAAATACATAGGCACATGGTGTGATTTTTTGGGATTATCCTGGGAATGGCTAGGAGCTGGACTTCAATTATCCTAGTGGGTCTTTTCCAACTCAGGATATTCTATGATATTTAACACCTTTTCTCTCATTAATACTGGCAAAATGGGAAAGTCTGCAGTGACATCTTGATGACTACAGAGTTTTCTGAGGAAGTTCCAACACTGCTGCAATTTTTCTCCCTTTTATTTAGAAAAAGGTTTCAGGTTGTTTAAATTTATTCCTTGATTTCAGCTTCATATACTTAGCAACAGAAGGTGGTATCCTGACACCATTGCTTACAGAAATTTCCCAAAATGATTCTGTGTAGTTCTAACATTTCAGTCCTAATTTTCCTTCAGGTAAAAGTGATAGAAGTTTTTATTTTAAATGATATTTTTTCTCTCTGTCAGATGTTGTACTCTCTAGCAGTGACTGATGACTTTGCACTTTAGGAAGTTGTTTAAAAATGTGCAGGTGGTTACTTAGGTTACATAAGATTGAAGAAAAATGTTTAAACACAGAGGCTTGGATTCAGGTAATTCAATTAAGATGCCTAAGTCAGGATCAAAGCCACAGTTTGTTCTCTCCAGCTACTGGAGAAATAGGCACCACCAGCAGTAATTCAGTATCCTCCAGCATATAATTAGTCTGTAAAACCTGAACCTCATTCTGCAGATCCTTGTCTGTGCTGATGGATAGGCCAAGGCAAAACCAATCCCATCCATTGTGGTGCTGCCCTAGCATGGCATGAGCCCAGGCCACTGCATCTTAGAGGAGCTTTCTTGCCTTTTAGCTGCTTTTTGAGTGTCTCAAATTGGGCATTGTGAAAAACTTGGCTTATACTGTTACCTAATTCACTTTCAGATACCTGAGTCCATAAAATCTGGTAGATTCAACAGTAGTAGATCCTGTAAAAGAGGAATGCTCTCCATCAGAGAGGCAGGGACAAGGGGAAGTCAGGCTAACCAGCCACTCATCTTGGAATCTTCTATTTGTTTGTTTTGGTTCTGCCACATGAGAGTAGTGGATTCCACTTCTTATTCTGCAGGACAAGCTAGCAGGAATCCCTGCACCCTGATTGTCTGGTGAGAGGCAGGCAGCCTCTGCATTCCCTAGTTCACATCAGCTGGTTCCTGGGACAATCTTTACTGGCTGCAGTAGCCCCAATGAGTTCCTTGTTTGTTTTGTGCAAGTTTTTCATTCTGAAACACAAATCCTCCCTGGCAGCTGTATGGAACTCTGCACCCTTTATCCTGCCCTGGGTAAGACAGAATGGAGTTGTTTTCCCTCTGCACATGTTCTGCCCTCATTTGCAATGTGCAGACCTGTGCCAGTCCACAGGCACAATTCCCTCTGTCTTGTAAATGCCTTGCCCTGTTGGTTTGCCCATGGTGGCTCAGCTACAAGTGATAATGAAATGAGATTCAATGATACTCTGTGGATGGAACTGAGAGTGGTATTTTGGTATTTGTTTGGCATTGTTCATGTAAATGAAAGAGTAAAAAAACACCTTATATCCTTTAAAAATGAAAATCAGACTTGAAAAAGTTGGTCTATAGATTTTTTTTAAAGTGTACTTCTACTGACAAACTTATAAAAACATTCCAAAGTAATGTAGTGTGATGACCCTTGCTCATAATCTCAGAAAGCCTCTCCAAGCTTTTTGTTTTTTAATAAGTCTATCATTAATCTTCAATGAAAATAATATAGATTTTATGAAGAAAGCTCAACAAAGTTCTTGGAAAACTTACAAGACATTTAACAGCTGAACAGTGTATCTCACAAATGGACTTTAAAGGTGCTCTTTCAAACTGAAGCCTTTATTTGATCTGGTTTTATAGTTAGCAATTGCTTTGGTCTTAAACTTCACCCATTCTTTCCAACTAATAAACAAAAGAATCCTGAAATATAGCACTTGTTGGAGGTACAGCATGACAGCCCCTGAACCAATTAGTATTACATCTTAAACTATTGAGTTTGGATTTAGTATTTGTTCTAAGACATCCTACTGTACCAGAACTGTATACTTGTATAAAATGAATAACATAGACCACTGGATCATCAGTATTTATATTCATATAATAAACATGTAGAAGAAAGGATGGAATTTTTAAGTTTTCTTTTGTGATTTTATTTGGTAACGTTGAGCATTACTCAAATGTTTTGTCCAATAACTTTAATCTGGATTTCCCTTCTGATAAAGCTCTGGTTGTTTGCAGATCCACCCGTCAGTTTTATGAGGATATCTTTGAGACATCACAATTATAAAACAAACTGGAAGGAAGAGCAGCTGTACTTACAAACAAACATCACAGGCACAATTAATCTGCTTCAAGGGTTTATGAGGGGAAGCATAAAATATCAAATAAAGGGTAATGGGAAATATTTAAAAAATGCTGAAGCTGGTAACAATCCACAGAGCAGAGCAGCCAGTGCACGTTCAGGAAACAAAATGTAGCTAGTAACTCATTTGGTTGGAAGCCACCCATTCTCTACCTCCCAACCTGAACTTCAAGGCTGTTTCATGTTTCTGAAACAGATGCAGCTCTAGATATATATATATATATATATATATATATAGTTCATTTACTTTGTAGATTACGATTTAAAAGATATTCTTTTTTTAAAAGTGAAGATGGTAATAAAATCTCGAGAGGCCCATTTTTGTTTTCTGTTGTTCCAGTTAAACCAAGCATGATCCCATTCTTTGTGGTTGAAATTTGTGTCCCTGCTTACATAAAAGCATATACATACAAATGCTCTTTCAGGCTCCTTTTTGTTTTTTCTCACACACCTCTGTGCCAACAAAGTCTGCTGGAAACAGGCATTGAATCAGGCAGGTGTGTGATTGCTTTGGATGTCTTATTTTTTTAATCTCACAGTAAATTTTAAGATTTTAAAAATGAAAGATTCTTCTATACATAACAGCAAATTCAACCCCAAAATTCCGTTTTAGAATCTGAATTAGCTGAATAATGCATTTTTTATTTTCTTATCTTTTTCTTAACCTTAACAGAAAGTTTCAGCATGTATCAAACTGAAATAATTTGACATATAAAATTTCTTGAGGTTTAGTATTTGAGACTTCATCTCCTCATGTCACACATGAAACACTTTTATCACTTTTCATCTCACTGTACATGGAATCATAAATTACCAAAGAGACTCCAGTGGTCTGATCTGGTCATTGTGGCATTTCTGACATACCTACTATGTATTTCTGTGATTTTCTTTGATGTGATAGAATGTGCATTAATGGATAGATATTGGCATTAATATAATATGAATTTCCATTTGACCAAGAGAAGAGATTTTGTTCAATATACACAACAAACATCATCAGAATGGTTCTTTAAAGAAAGAAAAAATGCTTGCCTCCCCTCACTGGAGCACACAGCAAGAAGGTTCTTTTTTGTCATAAAGTTCACTTGGCTTTGGTAGTATATAAGCTTTTTATCAACAGATTGTCAGCCTGAGACATTTCCTATGAATTGGTCACGAGTGCCACGTACTGTTTCAAAAGAAGCTGCATGTTAGATCTTTCTTGTTTGAGTCCTATAAGCATGGAAGCTTTTGTCACAGGGACAATTCCAATGTAAACTTTGGTTTCAAAGGGTAGTTTAATTAGTGTTTTTGAAAGGATCTGTCTGTGGTTGATTCTGATCTCACTTAAATTTAGGCAGTTGTGTAAATGCAGTGTGAGATTCCGTCTTGTAAAGCAGTTCCTTGATGCCTACTTTGAGGAAAATGTATTAAAAAAAAAAAAATAAAAGAAGTGTAGCACTGAAAACAAATCAATTTTTAAAACATAAAATAAAAGCCCATGTTAAAGAGCAACAGTCCAGTGAATTTTTCCAGGATGAAGGCAGAGTGTCTTTGGATTCCTGCCTGTTTGTGCACATGAGGAATGTTGGTGTCTTGGGATAACCACACTCCTTGTCATGTATTTTGCTTTACATGGACTCAGAACTGTCATCACAGAGCATATAAACATTTTTTATTTTCTTCACCTGCTCATGTGGTGCACACCTGGGGCCTGCTGGCAGCACGCTTGGCTTCAGCAGGCCAAGGGAGACTCTGCCAGTTTGGAAAGCTAGCCCTGTTCCTTCATGTGAGTCAAGTCAAGTCAATCCCCCACTGTTTTTATAGAGTGCTTAAGGACAGGGCTAAAAACTTCAGCTTCTACAGAAAATTCAAAAACACGGGGGGGAAGTGAATTAGAGCAGAGACTCAGACAGCCCCATTGGTGTTTCAGGCAGACCTTTGAAGCAGAGGTTTGCTCTCCTTTGCCTTTCAGCTCTGAAGTTTACCCCTGGGGACTGTTGATTTTTCTGTGCAGCACGAGCAGCACCAGTGCAGGGCAGTGCCAGGGGGACAGTGGGCAGCCCTGCAGAGCTCAGACACACAGCTCAGGGGCTGCTGGGGCTCCATGAACGTAATGCTTGGAATGAAACCTTTGCTGCTGCTCAGCACTTCCTGGAGGAGAGGAACTGTCAGCTATGGATTGCTCAGAGCTGGCTGAAACATTTATAGAGGAACCGAAATTTTCATTGATTTGAGTTCATGGGTATTACATAAAAGCTCAAGGCTTCCTGCTGGGTTTTTTGCATTAGTAAACATTTTGTTGAAACACTTTCTGGTGTCTGGTTGTCAGCCTCCAGGCCTGGAACTGCAGGAGAATGGAAACAGCACAAGGGTAAGCTGTTGGAAGGTGTCCTCTGATGAGCAGTGAATTGAAACTTCAGTGCAAAGGCATCTTCTGGACCATGAACAGATGTCATCCTTACAGATGTGCTCACCCACACACAGTATGGATATACAGGGCAGTTAGGGGACTGAAACCTCACCCTTGCTTAGAAGGAAGATGTGTTACTTCTTTTTTTCCTGTTTAAGCTACATGCTCTTATACCCAACCTGTGTGGCCAATTTTGGGGCAAGAGCAGTCAGAGACCTGTCTCTACCCCTGCCTGCCTACCCTCATTTATTCATATGAACAGATCTTTCCTTGCTCTGCTATAGTGGGAGCTGCTTTCTCTTGGAAAAACTTCATTCCTAAACCCCTTTATTGCTGCAGGTGCAAAATGTTGTTATCATAACTGAGTTTGAAATAGGAATATTGTGTTGATTTATTCTGAGGAGACAATTCGTGCTTAGAGTTAAGACACATTTTTTACTGGTGGGGAGAGCAAACTGAGCACACCTGGATTTGATTTGTGGGTGTGATCTTTGAAAGTGAAGCTCTGCACTGATGGTTATAATGTAAATAACAGCACCAGAAGCACCAGTTTGCAATATTTGTGTACCTCTGGCATCTTGTTTCCTCTACATACCCCAGTTACCCAGAGGATGGATGCCTACCTGTGTCTTTAATCAACCCAATACACAACTATGTAAGTGATCAGATTATTTTCAGGTGCAGTTCTTTACGAACAGCATTCATATTTCAGTAATCCCTGCAAGGCTGTCCTGGACATGAGTATTCCCACACACAGTGTGTGGCATTCTGCTGCAAAAAATCCCAAGGGTGTTTCCAGTTAAAATCTGGCCTTTGCATCTAGTTCATCCTTTGGCAGAAGAGTTTGTATTAGGTCATGAAGAAGTCCAATAATCCTATAAACACACATCCTTGAAGTACAGAGCTTTTTAAAAATTAGGACAAGGTACCATGTTATCAACATTTATCCAGCTGGTCAGAAAATGAAAAGGCAGATTGACAGACTATGCAAGAATATATAAATCATTAATAGATTACTGAAACAAGCAGCAGAACGATTCAACTCTCCTGGTCTAATTCCACAATGATTTAAAACCAATGTTTATTGCAAAGCATGGAGTTCAAGCTGTGGAATCTTTTCTTCACTTCCTGAGTCTTTCCACTCACACACACGGAATTTGGTGCTGTCAGAGTTTTTCATGGTGGCAGGGATTTGATTGGACCTGTTTTAGGGATAGAAACTCTGAATAATTTCTGATCCAACCAAGGATTTTGATTTCGAAGTTCATGGCTATTCAGATTCCTGCTTTTGATTTTTCCCACACCTATTTGCTAACATCTTTGTAATTGACTGCTGTCAGAGAAAATATTTTGGACATTTGATCTGACCAAGTACATCTGCTCTTATGGCAAGTGATGCATTGCAGAGGAAGTAGGTGATGCAACTTCACAGATTGCTGGTTAGGTCTGGACTGGGGTGAGAGATGCTCTTTTCCCCCTGTACAGCTGAAGATGTTTTGCACTTTGGCCACCACAGAGATGTGCTTCTTTCCTTCAGGGACACTCCAGATAGCTGTTCTCTGATGGAAGATAAGGACTGTTACTAATACACGCTGCCTCACTCAAACACATTTTTCTGCTTTGGCCAATAAAATCCTGATTTGTAGATCTTTGGAACATTCTGTCTAGTTTATTTATTGATTTATTTATTTACACTTCTTGGCAGAAGGAAAAAAGTTGCTTATTTGTTGGACACTAATTATTAATTTTATTCTGAGGTCTTCATGACTTTTATTAATTAGACAATGTTACAGAGAGTTTCTGGATTTAAACACCTGTGGAAAGTAGGGAAAAGGATTCTTGAGATGTTCCATGGCATTCTTGGTCTACATCAGCAGACCAAGCAGATCCAGGACACGCAGTCACACATATTGCCAGAGTTCACACAGTTCTGAGTTACACACCATCTGTTACTTCCACAGACAATTTTACCCTTCTCTCATGTTCATTCCTCACTTGACTTTATTAGTCAATGCTTTACCAAAAGTTAGGGTTGTTTGTTTGTTTGTTTGTTTGTTTGTTTTTTTATTCTCTGAACAGTCTTGCCGAAAAGGAAAAGGCAGAATATCCATAAAAATAGCGATTATTTCCTTTTATCTGGGATTTGTGTCACCACGTCCAGAGTACTGCACCCTGTCAAGAAAGACATGGACATACCAGAGCAAGTCCAGTGAAGAGGAATTGGGGTCTTTCTGCTGCCCAAAGCAAACTAATGTGATGGTATGGAGAAGGCCAGGCCAGACTCTTCTCAGAGATGCTCTGTGATTAAATTCTGATGTGAAAACCACAGGAAATTCCAACTACATTGTAGGAAACAGTTTTTCACTATGAGGGTGGCCAAAAACTGGAACAAATTATCCAGAAAATCTCTGGAACTTCCATCCTTGGAGTTAACTCAAGTCTTGACTGGACAAGAACCTGAGCAACTTGATCTAAATTGAACTTGCTTTGAGTAGAGGGTTGGAATTAGAGATATCCAGAGATTCTTTCCAACCTAAATTATGCTATGAATCTATGATTATATCCAGGAGATAAATCTAAGGGAAACTTATCTTTTTTTTCCTTCACTGACTATTAATACTTGAGGTTTCCAAGTGCAGAAAGGCACATATTTTGTTACTTATTTGGACTTTAGGCCCCTTTATTTACATCAGGTGTATCTAAATTTGTGTAATTTAACTCATCCTATATAAAATTCTAATGATTCATACTAAGAAAAGACAATTCCAATGAGATCTTATTTTTAGTTTGTAGCTCTATTCTTCCCTATAGAGAAAAATAAAGTACTAGTTCAAAGAACTATGGGGCTTATTTCTGAAAAATTTGAGATGTGACTACTAATTTTTGATGCCTCAAATTAATTTAATTTAAATACTAATAAATTGAATATTTCTTTTTAAACATTAGAGCTTGTTGTTTTTGCCTCAGTCACCTATAATCCAATTTCAATTAACAAAAGCAGGAAACACATCAGCATGTCCACTATGCAGAAAATGAGTTTTTCAAATTGGATATGCAAAACCAGAGCATTATAAAATCTGAGATTATTTCTGAAAATCTTATAAAACCAAGTAAGTGAAATCCAACAACCAAAATAAGTGCAGAATGCTAATAAACTTGTAATAAGTTTGAATGCCAATAAAATAGTTGTCAGACTGTTTGATGAATGCAGTTTTCCTATTCAGATATTCAGTGTTGTAAAGACAAATGCCCAAATCACAAGATTAACCATAGAAATACTGTGATGGAAAATACCAAAGCATGTGATTTATAAAGTTAATACACTGAGCTTGTCTGGTGTGAACTAAATGTTCCTGAAACTTGAGCACAATCATTCGTATTTGACTATTTATGGAGTCAATAAAATGAAGGATCTCTGTCTTCTCTCCAGCCAGCTGACCTCAGGAGCATATGTCAGATCTCAGAAAGGGGAGTGATGACCATAAAAATAGTGTTTTTCTGAAGAAAGAGGAGCAATTTAGAATCTCATTTGGTTTCCAGACTTGGAAAGATTTAGTAAGGAGAACTCTGGATTATTGCTGTGAGTATAGTATCTCTTTCCTCAAAATCTTTGCATTCTTCCACTTTTCCAAAATAAATTTAAAACCAAAGAAATGAACAAACAAACTAAACTTAATTTTAAAATTTCTAATATTCGTGGCTATTCCATGACACATAATTCTACATGTTCTCTAACAACTGGATGCAACATGTGTTCACCCAGCTTTGAGGGTTTTTGTAAATGCACTTTGCTTTGTGATGAGTGGCAGGGAAAGGAAACCCAAGAGGCTGCAATCCCACAAAATTGGAAGAACACTTACTCTGAAACAGCTTGAGTTGATGTTATGAACATGCTAGAATGTAAATACAAACTATTTTCATGCCAACATCCTGGCCCTTGTGAAAAGTGATGATCATTTCCCAGACCTTTCTCTGGAGTAATTTGCAGTAATTTATAGCCACTGTGAATAGCCACATCTCCTTTGTGCAGCACACATTTGTTTGAAATATTAATCAGTTCCATGAAAGGAATTGCAGTTTTGAATGTTTCCCACTGATACATGACAGAATATACAGTCATTACTCTTTTCTGTGGTTTTCCTAAAGGTCTGTTTTCCCCTCATTATTACATCAGGAGAATGGAAGGTGTTTTCAACACCTGCTACAGTAGCTCTAAAATGAGAAGTCAGAAGAAGACCATCTGCTTGCTGGCCCTTCATTTTGTTACTCTGTTTACATAAACTTCTCCTGAAAACCACCCACACTAGAAATATTCCTCACTTCTAGAGAAGGGGTTAAATAAGAAGAAACTTTTTTTTTTTTTTATGAAGCCCTACATTTTAATAGAATTATATTTGTCAAACCTTGCTGAGCTAATGCTGTTGTATATTACACAAAATACACCAGTCATTAACAATGAGAAACCACTGAGATATATACTTTTAATTGTACACAGTCACCACAGATCAAACAAACTGGAACTTCAGTGCAAAGAGTTTTTATTTTTCTAGCACTGAACTATCAAACATATAATGAAGAAGTGTCAAAGTCCAGAATGGTTTGGCCAGGTTTCTTTTAGGTGTTCTAAATATATATTTAATGTTTAATACCAGTTTTACTTACCTGAAGATTTATGACGCTGCATAGTGCTACAGCAATGTACTAAAGGGTATGTACTATAACAAAGAGAGATCAAAATAATTTAATGGAAAGATAAAATAATTTCATGTAATGATCCCAGGGACAGTGCCAATGTTTATTAATATTTTTTGAAGAACAATTTACCTTTTCTGGAAGTCAGAAAAGCAGTGGTCTCTACAGTGGATATTGTTGCCAAATGTCATTGAAAACAATCTTCATATTATCACGGGCAATCAAATTAACTGTTACACATAGAATGATAGAATCCTAGAACCATCAAGTCCAAGCTTTGACTGAACATCATGTCACCTAAACCACAGCACATAGTGACACATCCAGTTGTTTCATTTCCAGGGATGGTGACTTCACCAGCTCCCTGGGCAGCTCCTTGCTGCATTTTGGCTATAGGAAAGTGGTAAAATGGATAACTCAACATAATTCTTTGTGTAATGGAAAAGCAAAAGAGAGAGAAAAAGAGATTTATTTAAAGTAACACCACAATTTTATATAGGGTAGTTTGTGCAAAACAGAATAGAAAAGACTCATTGGTCCAAGCAGGCAACACCTCTTTGAAAACATGCTTTCTGCAAAACATTACAAGACACTCACATGACTCTCACACACCCTGCAGGTGTATAATCAATGTTATCATTTATAATTTCTTGTCCTTGTGAAATCTGAGAAACTCAAGGCTTCAAGGCTGCTTTTTCCCAGCAGTATCCAACGACAGCTCCTTCCAGGACCTAATGACCCTTTAGCCAAAATGAATCTCCCTTGGCTCAGCTTGAGGCCATTCCTTCTCATCCTGCCACCTGGAGAAGAAGCCAAAGCCTACCTTGACACATCCTCTCTTCAGGTGGCTGTAGAAAACAATAAGGTTCCCCCTGAGTCTTGTTTCCTCCAGGCTAAACACCCCCAGCTTCCTCAGCCACACCTCACATGATTTACTCTCTAGACCCTCCACCAGATTTGTTGCTTCAGCCCCTCAGTGTCTCTATTGGAGTGTGGGGCACCTCATTCCACCTCATTTATAAATGTGGTGGAGTCATTTAAGTCCTATTCTGAAGACGTTCCTCAGAGCTATTATAAATGTGCTGCAGGCTGGATTAATTTCTCCTACATATAAGCCCTTGTGTCATATATGATATAAGACCTAGAGCTTTGTTGGACAAATATGAAATCAAAAAGATAAGGAGTTGCTTGTATTTTTCAGTGCTAGTCAGTTTCTGGTGTCACTTTAGAAAGTACAAAACAATGATTTGCATTTTTGATATGCAATGAATGAAAAAATTTGTATATATATGGTGCTTTATCACTCTCAGGATTCTTGCACCAGCTCTCATGTAGTCATTCCAAAGGATGTAGAAAAGTTTTAGTAAAATATGTGTTCTATTGTGCTCTCAGAGCTCACAATCCTGAGTGCAGTGACACTTCATTTTACATAGTCAGTGTTAAGGAAAGTGCTTGTCACTTACAGCAACCCAAAAAATTGCTTGTGATGCACATAGCCTGGACAAAAGTTCTCATCTTAAATTTTTCCAAATTTCAAATTATCTTTTCTTGGCCATTTCTCTGCTTTATTCCTGAAAAAAAAATCCATATTCCTTTCCTTGCCTCAAGTGTCTCTGAGAGGTTTCCCCAATTTGATTGCCTGCTGCTGTTTTCCAGAGTTGCAGATCACTTAGCACATATGGACCCCAGAATATTAGCCTTGGCAAGATCCCCAGGCTCTTTGCAAAATAAGAATTCACACTTCCCAAGCCAAGTGTAAGTGGAAGGTTCCCACAACATTGGTGAATCCAGAAAGGTTCTTGAAGGCTGTTCACATCCAAACAACTGAAGATTTTAAAGCTGTTGATGGGTAATTCTGCTTATGGTCCATTCTTGTGGTAAGAAGCAAGTTATTAAATTTTCCTTTTGAAGACATGCTGCTTGAAGATGCCAGAAAATAAGAACTTTTCTTAGCCAGTGTTAATAACATGCAGTTTAAACTGGAGAATTTCAATTTATTCAAGTTCATTTTATTTTGCATGGAAGAAAACCTACTCCTTAGTAACAATTTGAGTATGGTAAAAAAAAAAGTTCAGTGGAATTTTTTTCTCTGAGTCCCCTACCTGCTTATCCAGTAAAAATAGGGATTCATCAGTTCATCTCAATGCTTGAAGCTGGAATCAGTGAGAATAAAATCACAAGAAGAGGAAAATTATACTCCCATATGGACTTTAAACTGGCTTTAGCAATATAGCTTTCCCAGCTATATTGGTATCTTGCCTCCTAACCCTTGACTCAGAGGCAAGTATTAGAAATATTTCCACTACTTGGCTTTACAGCATTGCAAACACATGGTGCATGGATTAAAATCTCAAAGAATTCATGTTCATCCAGGATGGCAAAACTGCATCTAGGTACTGCCACCTGAGGGTTACAACAGCAGAGGAGATTCTCCCTGAGGTTTCATGGATGTTGTGCAGACCATCCTTCTGTGGGAGGCTGATTTTAACATCAGGAGCTTCATAACAGGGTTCATTTAGGGGAGATGGAAGTTACTCAGTGGTTTCTACTATTGGTGGTTAAAAGGCTTCCATGTGGTGTTTTTATAGGATTCTGGGATATCCATCCATTCCTCCATCTTACGATTTATTCTTCCACTTTACAGATTCTGTCTAAATGTATAGTACATGTACAGAACCATGCAGCCATCTTTATATGTTCAGAAACCCCTTCTTTGATGCTGACATCAGACCAGGGTACAGGCTGCTATTGAGCATTCAGGGCCTGATTTACTTTTGTACTCAGATAGACTGAACACTACCAATTTTCCAAAATATATTCTTCCTTTCATAGGGAATGATATGCTGGTCATCAACAGCATTTCACAGAAAGTAATGAGAATCTATGGGAAAAGTTTGGCAATAAATTTCACTTTTGCTTCAACTCATTTCCACAGGCCAGGCAGTAAGAAATCATTAAAAAATGCAGCTGGAAATATTGCCCTTTGGACAGTTTTGAAACTAAATTTAGCATAGGAGCAGGAGTGGTGAAATATTCCTCCTCCAACAAAGCGATTCTTGTAGGATTTATTTTTAGTTAAAATCTTTCTAGGTGCATATGTGGCTCTATAGAACTCCACCTAGAGTTCAACTGCAGCTTATCTTTTCTTATAATGACCTCCTACATCTGTGGTAAAAAAGTGATAGCAGATTTATTCCAGGTTCTTTTAATCTGACTGATTAAAATATAAATAACAACTTCTAAAAGGCAACATATACCTGACTGTGGGCTGTGTGTCTTTGCTTCTTTTCACTATTCCTTTAATTGGATAGATGAGGAAAATCAGCTTTAAGAATAAAGTGTAGTGAAGTACTTTTCCTTAAACAGGATCACATACATGATGAGATATAATGAAATATAATGAGATTGACAATAAACATCAAGAAACCAGAGGACTACTGATTGCACTAGGAAACAGTATTATTTATAAATAATAAATAAATATTTATAAACCATTATTTGCTATATATTTACATACATGTGTAGGAAGCAAATTAAAATAACAAGAATAGATTCCACATTCCAGCATAGTTCTGATTTCTGTACACACAGCACAGTTAAAGGATTCTTTCCTTTCCTATGTTCACATGCATTTGTTATCTCTTAGCCAAGCAGTTTGCAAAAATATGAAGTGATAGAACTAGCTGAGTCCCTACAGAGAAACAAGTGCTTATCTGACAATGATGTCTGCTGGAAAAAGCCCAGCATCCATGGGTCACTGCAAATTATAACCTCAGGGCATTATCATCTCATAGCCCTTCAACTGCTCGTGTGAAATGTCTTGATGGTCTCAATTCAATTCCTAGCAGACAGGTGTCTGCATCACTGGAATCACCAGGTGGAGATAACTGCATTTTTTCCCATTAGAAAAGGTGATTATAGCTAACACAGTTTACAACATTAATATAAAGTACTTACAGTTCCCACAGCAGATGTTACAGAAACTTGGAATCCTGCTCACTGGAGAAAATTGTGCCCAGATGCTTGTACTTAAACTTTATGGTCCGAACTCTGCCCTCAGATGTACACATAACTCCCAGAGATTTCAGGGGGAGTAATGTTCATGGACGTCAGGCCATGTCTAACTCCTTTCACAGAGTCCATATGGATGTTCAAGTGTATTTTGGGATGTGTAGTCAAAACCCAGCAGCGTGACTGAAGATGCTGAGGGTGATAATAGCAGAGTAGCTCACATGAGCCTCATTCAACTTCAGGGCCAAAAGACACCGAACATTTCTCAAACACAAATTATGTTTTGTGTTCTGATAAATTTCAGCTTCAGAGACTGGGAGCCTTCAGACAGTTTTGCTTTCAGGAATGGTGCAGTAGGACCCTGTGGAGATGTTAGCTGAGTGTCCTCTCTCTATTGCTGCTCCACTTGTGTATCAGCCACTCCCAGAAGTTCTAGCTTGGTTCAAGACATCACTGTGTGCACTGACCCACCAACAAAGGTCTGTTTGAGGTCACATCCTGTGCCTGTCACCATAGCATTTGCATGTTTGTATATGATACCTTCATCTTTGACACATTTAATGAGAGCATGAATTTTAACCACCACATGAGATGCTACACAGTCATTGTGGTATGTGCATCCAGGTTTATTATTTGGTTTATTAAACATTATAGCATCCGAAGAGCCCAAATGAAAATTGTGTTCAAATAATAGTTTAAGGTATCTTTTCTTTTTAATTTTGGAGACATGATATGATATGCCATAAATTTAGCTAACACACTGTGATTAATCTGTCAGCATAATCTGCAGATAATGTCCTAAGGGCTATTGTAAATCAAGTTCTTAACAAAAGCAGAGACTAGAAATAATGTTTTCATTTCATTAATAATGACAAATAGAAAAAAAGAATGTTCCCATTTAATGTGGTATTTTGAAAATTTAAGTTCAACTCTGAATGCTGAATGCCTGACAGGTACAGCTACATGGTCCCTGCAGGGAAACAGACACAGCAAAATGTGTTTAATCTGATCCTGAAATGAGTGGAATGAAACCTCCCTGGAGACTCCTTCATCTTTTTCTTATGGCTATTGAGTAATCCCAAGACAGCAAATTTAAGTAAAATTACTAATTTTTACCTTGCCCCTCACCAAGAAGATTATGCTGGAAATATATGACTAATGTGGCTACATTTGTCTCTGAGAAAATGAACATCTGTGCAGGTATGGTCCTTCAAATAAGCATTTTATTTCAAAATTTCTTGGCTCTGCAAAATGCATAGATTTCTATTTTGGGAGGACCAGTACTAGTACTACCAGTATTATCCTGCAGATTAATCGTGGGTTTAAAAGTATTTTGAAAATATCCTAATAAGTCATTAAAGAGGTTTTGATATATTATGGAATAATAATAATAGCAATAATAATAATAATAATAATAATAATAATAATAATAATAATAATAATAATAATAATAATAATAATAATTCATTTTATTTATTATTCAAGAAAGGAGACTAGGAAACCAAATGAGATAGTTATAAGACACTATCTTTGCAAAATTAGTAGCATTAGGATCAGGCAACATTCTCCACAGTTTTGGGAAGAGGGCTTATGAGTTCATGGTCTGAGCACAAAAAGGAAGAGTCTAGCACCAGAGATCTTCCTGAAGGCACATCCTGATTGCCAGGTCTCAGTGCACCCAGGATGAAAATGCCTGTTCCTGAATGGGATGGAGAGTTGAATATCTTGTCCAACTCTCTTCCAATCTCTGCAAGGCTCTTGCATTTTGATGAAGCATTTTCTTACTTTGGAAATAAAAGGCTGTATTGCAGGCACTGCAGAATTTCAGAACTTCTGGGGAACTGAAGTTCTTGGGAATTTCACAGTGAAACCAGGTAGGAAGCACTGTGCTGACAGAAGAAAGGAAGACAGGAAAGCCCTGAGAGCAGTGGAAATTTTTGCATCAGAAAAACTAAGATCAGAGTTTTACTTGAAGTATGAAACACGGAAACCAGTAAGAAGAGGAAGATTAGTACAGATAAGACTGAATTCATACATGGCAATGGTCTGAAGTGTATAAAAGACACGATCATATCAATGGCAAAGGAGAGAGAACACAAATTATGAAAAAAAATCATTAAATGTGGAACTTCCATTAACCTTGAAAATTTTAGTAGATGGCCAACCTGCTAAGAAAGAAATCCCAAATTTAGAAGCTGCTGATTGGTGGAATTCTTTTGGCTAAACATGGGCAACCAGAGGTGTACCAGGTACCTCAAACTACCCAAGATGTGAGTGGAGCTGAGAGATAGATCCCAGGCCTTCAAGGAACTCTCTTTTCTGCAGACTCAGGTGAAGGCCTTGCAGGACAAATGCTGAAAATGATGCTGAATCCTTCAGTTTTAGGCAATGGAATCTCTCCCTGGGTTACAAAACAGGTAGTGCATAACTACTCAAGTACCCTTATGTAGGACTGGAATAAACTGTACCAAGGAGCCCAACCCTTCTCTTCCAAGTTCATAGCAGATAAAAGTCTTCGTTTCACTGCATTGAGAAAAATTGGACTCCACTAATGCTAAATTACCCCATCTGAATAGGACAGATGTTTTGATTTTAAATTTCTAATATGAAGTTATTCTTTCTGACACCACAAGTGGTTGGGTTTGATCAGGATGGCTTTTTGACCTCTGCCCATGAAATCACCTATTTACTTTAACCTTTTAGTCTCTGCCTCTTTGATATTTTCTGACTGCCTTATTTAATGTTAATGTGATTATAATTCAATATTGGAAAGAACTGCTGTTTGCATTTATATTCTGCTATGCTGTTTTTCATACTGGGATGTTAATTTGTTTCTAAATTATTTCTGTATTAGTTGTTATGAACAAATCAAATAAGCACCTCCAATCTTCAATGCCTTGGGAAAGATGAAAGATTCCTTTTGGGGATCATCAGGAGTCTGGGAAATGCTGGCTGGTGGCTGCATGCTGCCAGAACTGAATGTCCTGAGAATTTGAAAATATTGCTCGTGTTGATTGTCTAAGTCAGAACGTGTTGCATACGGCGCAGGACAGTCCTGTGTTAGACACTAAGTCAGTAGAAGAATTTCCCAATGCTTGTGGTTCAGCTCAAGTGTTTGCAACTTGATTGTAGTTGCTTTGAATAAACATAATAAAATCCCAACCATCTGTGCACAGCTGTGGGGTGCACACACGGGCACACACCCGCACGCACTCGAAATGCTCACACACACACACACACACACACACACAGAGGAATTAATGCCTGCAGCCTGTGCGTGTGTGTGCTCACCCCGTGTGCTTGGCAAAGACCAGTTTCACAAAGCTGAAAACAATTACCAACCAAATCATCTGGGAGGAAAATTTTAATCAGAAAAATGTGAGCGGTAATTAAAAACTGTTTACTTCAAACCCTAAACAGCATAATCCCACGACTGAAATCCTGGTTTAAAGAACCAAAATACTTACCAATGAAAGCTGCAGTAACTATACCTGTATCTGTAACAGGTGTAGCAAAAAAATCCAGGTTTATAATGTGGATTTGGTTGGGGTTTTTCATGTTGGAAGCTGTCGAAATCTGACACTATAAGAGGAAATCTGGCTGTTAGTGTAAAGACAGCATGAAAAAAGCAGTTTTTGAGATTAAAATAAAATGAAAAGGTTATTGATCCAGTTTTAGAACTGTAAATAGCAATACACAAAGACATGTTTAATATATATTTTTATTCTGAATAAAAAGAATAATATGTTATATAAAATTTTATTTTCTAGTAATAATCAATGTTCTTAAATAACAATCAGCATTAGATCCAGGCTTTTTTATTTGAAAGTTTTAAAACTGCTGCTGAAGGAAAATTTTATAATCTACAGCATTCCCTTTCAGTGAGTGTTTCAAGACTGTGGAAATGCCAGACTGTCAGAAGAATAGTGCCAAGACTAAATGAAAAAGGAATAATTATACTGATGCTAGCAATTACAGGATTGTCAGGAGGATGCTGATTTCAGACAAAAGTACTGAATATATATTAGTTCAACCAGATTCACAACAAATTTGAAGAATTTAATTTAAGGCAAGCATCATTAGCTTATGAAAATAGATTTCAAAATACTTTGATGTAGCAATAATATTACAGCAACTTATTACACTGATAATAAGAGAAAAAGGTCAGTGTTATATATTTTAATTTTTGTTCATGTTCTTTCATTAAGAAGGAAGGGGCATGGAATCAACATTACATTAAATAGAAGTAACCTGCCTAAAAAGTAGATCCCAATAAATTATTTTAAATGGGGGATAAAGAAGGTAATTTCTTTAAAAAGGATCAAAAGTGATGGTCAATAAACAGCTGCAAACAGACTTCTAATGGGGAATAATGGATTCATTCATCAATAACTCCTCAGACTTGGTGCGAACTACCCTGGGGCCTTATTTTGATGTCCACAGTGCAAAGATACATGAAGAATAATGAGATGGCATTAGAGAAGGGCACCAGGGAGTGAATCAGATTCTGAGGAACTCACCTGAAAATACACCTATTTAGCTGAGTTTTAACACCAGCAGGAAATTAAACTCTAAATAAGCTAGTTCCCTACCCCCAACCCTTTTGGTAAAGGAGAGACAAAAAAGGAGAGACTATGGGCTGAGATAATTTAGTAAAAGCACAAAGCAATGGAACGAGACACAACAGTCATGGCAATATTAATAGCAAAAGTATACAAAAAAGAGAAGGTGTTTTATACATGAAAAGATATTCACCACCAGAACAAAATCAAGATGGCAGAAACCCCAAAGGTCATGTCCACGTGGTTTTGGTCTCCCCAGACAAAGGCAATGTGGTGACTGTTCCTGTGCCATGCCACCCAATATTGAGGAACAAAGGCAATATGATGGGGGAGCTCCCACAGATAATGTTTCCCTCCTCCCAGCCTGAAAAAACCAAAATGGTGATAATACAAAAAACACTGGAAGCTGGATTGTCTGAGCAGGGGCAGCACTGCTGCTCTGCCAAGCTCAGCTCTGTGCAGGGACCTTTGCAGCAACTTCTACTGCTCTGCTGCTGCTTGTCCCACCTCTCCACCATGCTCCTTTCAGCTTGACTTGCCTGGATTTGACTAGGGTGGGGTCACCTCCCCTGCCAGTCCCCTCCCTCTTGTGCTGTGATTTCAGCACTACCATCAATCCCTTGTCTCTGCTGTCCTTTTCAGCACCAATGGTCCATGGCTGGGTTGTGGTGACAATTCAGAGAGATGGCAAAGGGACCAAGTGTGGAGAGTTGGATGCAAACATCTTCCCAGAGCAAGGTGTTCCAGTCTGAGGCTTCTCCTTTGCCCCGAGATCACCCCAGAGGGACACGAAGGTGGTTCAAACTCTGGTTTTTCCTGAAGCAGCTGAAGAGAGATTGCTGGAGACGGTTTTTTCTTGTTCCAAGAATTGTTTATTATTTCTTATCTCTGGGACTTTTTGCCTGGCCAGGAGCAGTCTGCTCAGCCTGGCATCCATGGTGGAATCTGCCTGGTGAAGGCAGGGCTTATCTTATATAGTTTGTACTATGTATTGCATGTTTACAAAATTTTCCCAATACAGTATCATTTTATTAAATGGTCCAGCCCTGACCCCATCCAATCCAAGAGTGCCAACGTGTCACCCAACATGGATGACATGGAGAAGGAGGAGGAAAAGGTGTCCACCCCCCAAATTCTCCATCTTGGCCACGTGTCCCTTATCATAAACATTCCAAAAAACCTATTTATCTACATTCTAAAAGTCTAATTTATACTTTACTAATTTTGGTGGCTTGTTTCCATTCCCTCTATGTTGGTAATTTCCCCCAGGGGTTAGAATTTAGCGCCTGAGACACCAGGTTCTCACTCAGGGATCTTTGAGACCCTTGCCAGGGGGGTTTTGAGACCCCCAAGGAGGCCAGGGGTGCTCCCTGGGCTCCCACATCTCCCCCCACTGCTTGCACCAAAAACACCCTTTTCACAGCTTTGTTCAAGGTGTGCCGAGTGCATGGGATGATGCATGGCAAAGCAATGAGAATAGCAACAAGCCCCACTAATATATAAAACTTATTTTCAAAATTCCTTTTTGCAAAGGTAAAAGATTGAAAAGGTCAAACAGACTATCTAGCCACGAGAACTGTGCTAGAACTCAGAAGGATGGTTTGTTTGAGACTACAGTATAATTACTATATACATTTTGATTTGGAGTAACATTCATTGTTTGGTTCATTACTTTTGAAACATTAAACACAATTAAACACTAAAGTTTATTTTTGTTAAACTAAAAAATTCTAATTTTTCTGGTTTGAAAAAGACTACAGAGAGAAATTGAACCCACACATGCCATCTGTTCACAGGATTTGTCACAACTTGCATCACCCATGAAGGGATGCCTTCTGGAATGGGCCATTTTTTCACTGGCAATTCCACCAGACATGTTGAAAATGGCTTTTTTGGCTTGGAATGCATCAAACAAATTGTGTCTAACTCTACTGTTTGTGCTAAATTTTCCCAAACATTCTTCCTTGGCTGTATTATTGGTAGATTCGCTTTTTCACTTAATACAGTTGACAAAAAATAAGATCCAACAGCATATAAACATGTTTTACTGTCAGTCCTTAAGTCTTTTATATTTTGTTTGAAGAGAAGTTCACATTTTTTTTGTCCTTGATTTTGTTTGCGAGCTCCCTTCTTTACTTTTAGGATTGGCTTTTGCTTGCATTTTGGCTGGACATTTCCTTACGTATCTCACTGGCTTCCATCTTAATTTTTTCTTTTTGGAGGCACAAGCAGAACCCTTCTCCTAAATGCTTTTTTTCCTAAAACACTTATCTGCACTCACTGATAAGCAGCAGAAAACTTAGTGGAGGATGACTTCTGATTTCTTTTAATTCAGGAAATTGAGTGAAACCTTCTTTTTTTGTTTGCATTTTTTTTCCAAGGTCAGTTAATTAATTTTCACTTGTAAAATCAGTTCTATCTCTCAGGCCAAGACTAATGTTGGCAGTGTTATCAATCAGCTCTGATATTTGTATATCCGCAAGGGATTTCTTTTACAAGAAGTACAAGCAGAAAGTACAGGTGAATATCATAGAAATAGGGGCTTGTTTTGACATAAACTTTGAACCACATCTTGTTCCTCAACAGCAACAGATTAGTTGTTCATTCCCAACTTTCCTACAGGAAAATTTATGATCCAAACAGAATCAACAGGTTGAGACCAATCTATGTTCGTGATTTCAAGTTGCTTTTTTTCTTACCTTACATTGTTGCATTTTTCTCTCATGGAGTTTTCTGGTGGATTAACCTGGCTAAAGAAAACTCACAAATATTTTGCTTAAGGTTTCATAAATTTAATTTTATTATAACCTATATATTCCAGTGCAATGTTCTCAGTGTGGCAACTTTAAATATTTACTTTTGTTAAAATAAGCTAAAAGACTTGCAAATATTTTAAAATTAAAACAACTTCAGAATTTTGATTTTTTGTGAAAATTTTTCATTTCTATCCTTGTCATTAATCTTAATATCCTGAATGGATATTTTAACAACTAGAACAGACAGAAATAGTCTAAAATTTAAAAAATGAAAAGAGATGGTAATTGTATTTATTGGTGCACTGAGTTCTCAATGGCAAGGGAAATTAATTAGTCTGAACATTTTCCTCAAGGAATATGAAAATAGAATAAAAATAGACTCCTCCATTTGTAAGAAAATATCTTATAAGGATTGATATTGTAATTATACATCTTGTGTAACCTCTGTGCCAATTATCCTACTGAGCTGAGCACATTTAACATATGAAGTTGAAGAAGTCAAACAAATATTTTGCAAAACAAGTCAAAGATCTTCTGGGCTGAACCATGGCGACAGTTAAAGTCCTGTCCTTTGGGAGAAGGGAGCTAGTTAGAAACCTTCAGTGTAGATGTTTTTGAGTAATTTCCTTTCCGACTTCCATAAATCACAGAGTGCTTTAATTGCAAATGCATTACCAGCAGACCATGGCCTAAACAGAATTATGGACTTTCACTTGTTTGTAAGATTAACCCATGTTTTTGCAGTTTACTTAAGACCCTTTCAAATAACTTTCATATATCTATAAACTGCATTAGTGATTGCATTTCAGGCTGCTTAATTATTAAATTCCATTAAATAAATGCAGTAATTATATATCATTTGATATAAAGCAAAATTTTATTAAACACTGAGTTCATTTTCTGGCTAAATGAAAGGAGAAGTAGGAGAGGAAAAGACAAATATTGAACTTTTCCCGTTTAAGACACATTTTCCAAGTTCGTAAAGTAGTTGTAAAACTTAATTCATTTTGCAAACTTCTGAGACTTTACAACGATGTTTCCATCCAATATACAATTTGTCTGCAAGTCTTAAAAATGCTTTTTCAGCCTCATTTGAAATAGAATGATTGGTTCAGATGGCTCAGTCAGAAGGTGTTCATTCTGTTAGTTAAGGCTTTCCAGATATGCTGAATCCAGCCCATCTAGTCAGGAGGCTTCAAAAGTAAATGTTTATTTTTCAGGAATCTTTAAATTGCAAGTAGAATAATCTGCTCTTCACAGCCATGATCCATAGAACAAGAGGGGAAATTGCAGAGAGGGGAAATTTTATTATGTGTTAGGTAAAAAAAGGCACAGTTGAGGAATGGAGTAAGTTTTCTGAAGAGTCTGTAGGGTCCCAGTCACCAGAGGATTTAAAACCAGAAATGCTTGTGCCTGTAATGCTGAATATGTGGACTTCTTGTGGGTATGTGAATATAATAAATGTGTTAGTTATATAATTTGTGACCCTTTTTAATGTTATCCTCTGATTTTATGTCCTTTTCCTAAGCCTCCCTCATATTAGCAGTAGGATACTCAGTGTGGCAGCACGGAAAGAAGGATGTACAGAAGGATGTGCTACTTCTGAAGCAGTATGGAAAAAAAGAACAATGAATGAGAATGTGCAGGAACTCACACTATATGCAACAGATAATGTTTGTATCACTTAACCTACCACTGGTAAATGATTAGAATTTAGTGTTGGAAAGCTTATAAAGTCTGGACCTTAAAAACTCACCCAGGCCAGCACAGTAAGGAAGGAAGACATTCTTGATTTCCCTGAAACACAGTGGAAAAGAATAATCCATCTACAAAATCCAGTCCAGAGATAGGTATGCAGTTCTTCAATATAAGACTCACCAAATGGTGATGAGGAAATAAAATTTTCTCTTTTGAGGAGAATATGTAATAATGCAGTTGGATTGAAGTATCTTTGATAGGGGTGGTTTGTGTGAAATGGGGAACAAGATTTGCTATCAGCAGCCATCCATCATGGGATGATATTTAGAATTTTGAGATTATTCAGCTAGCTGAAAGCTTGCCTTTTCTCAGCTTGTTTTGCTGTTGTTTATATTTCCTGTGCTTGTATATTTTATGACTTAGATAATAAGCAATAAAATATGATTTAACTCTATTTTATAACTTCTAGTAATAAATAATGGCTGGGACATATTTGGGGATCCTTCTGGGATACAAATTAGCCTGCCTGCTCTGCTTTTATATCAGCATTAATGCCATCTACTTGCCATTGAGCAGTGCCAGAAGTTCTTGGAGGTCACGCACTCTGATGCTGACTTGTTTTGGTTCCTGTCTTGTGCTGAAAGCTGGTGAAAATGTTGTATTTCAAGAAAGGAGTATGTCTGGAGGAAGATATTCCTGGCAACATATCTGCAAGCTAATCAACAAAAATCAAGTGTCTGCTACTAAATTTGCAGGGTCTGCGTGATTTTTTTCCCTCTAAATATCCTGGTCCAGAGTTTTAATGTAAATGCTTATTAGTCAAAACAATGAGAGGAACCTAAAAGAATTGGCTGCAATGCACAGAGGGTCCTGTGAGAACACTGACAGTTAAGTGAAGCCATGTGAAGGAGAAGCATTTTAAAGACTGTTGAAGACTCAGAAGATCAAAATACAGTTGTCATGGACATGGGTGTTATATATACATATCCATGTTTATCAAAGAGTGCTGTAAAGTCTGGCCTTAATCTGAGTGTAAGGCTTGGAAGAGGGGAAAGGTTGTCTTGCAGAGCAGTGAGGATGGAAGTGAAAGGATCTCTTCTTTGGTGAGAAGTATTTCTGAAAAAAGTGGACTAGAAAACAAAAGTAAAATAATATAGCAATTGAACCAAGATCGTGCACAATCGAACAAGATCACCTTCTTCATAGAAACTGCACGTGTGGAATGACCTACCCAACCATGACTGGGAAAATAGAATGCTTCTTTGGCTCATTGAAATTATGATTAAAAATTCTAGTGGGTTCATTGTAGCCATATGTTTTATACATGTTTTTTGTAAAGACATTCTATCATCTGATTATGTATTCAGGTTATATTATATATTCAGTCTGGTGTGAAAATGCCTGCTCTTCTGACAAATGCACATGGTCAGAGAACACCTTTCACCTTTGGGGTTTTCCCCCTCTTTTTAATAGTTTTATTTTTTATAAACTGGTGAAGAAACTGAAGAAACATAAAATACCAGCAAAAAACTGAGCAACCTGCAGCAAAAGGTAAACATAGGCTCAAGATTTAAGACACAGAAGCAAAAGGGTCTTGTACCTTTAAGCTGAGGTAGTACCAATTGAAAACTATGGGCAGAAGAAGTTATTAACTTCTCAAGTCTTCCTGGAGAAAATGTTCAGCTCCAGAAAGAATATTATAAAAAGAATATCAGAGGATATGATGTTATGTCCACCTACAACATATTATATGCATATAAGAACTGTGGGTGTGCATGTGTGTTTATGTGAATATTTCATGTATATTTCATAGTGAGTAAATGTAATGCATGGTTTTTCTATACAATACATTGTCATTGAAATAGAAGGATATAGAGCTGTGCTGATCTGTTGAGAGGGTCACAGAGGAGCTGAGGAGGTCCTACTGGAGTTAGCTGCCAGTTCTCAGATGTGGTTTTTCCCTTTAAATGAGTAGATGTATTTCTTCACAGGAGGACTAAGAATATATGCTTATATATATGACCAACACAGTTTTGAATAGAAATCTCAGACTATGAAAAATGTTGTAAAGTTTCAAAGCCATCAGCCACCAATAAAAATTTAGGTGGTAAGTGCATATGAAATGTCCAGCATAGAAAGAGCTGTTAAGAGTATGGATTATTTAAGAAATATCATGCTAATATTTTGTGCTCACAGTCTCTGCCAAGCATGATCATGTGGCATTTACAGGCAGGATTTCAGGAGGACATGAATATACATGTGTTAGATCCATTTTTCCATCTCCTTCTCTTCTGGTGAAATATTCATGCAAAACACTTCATGAATTTCCATATTTTTCTCTCTTCCATTAGGCTCACCACAATGCCACACATCCTAAGGCTGAAATGACCAAGGAAGAGTGTTGCAGCTGTTTCCTTACTGCTTATGGAATGTTTTTGCAGGTATTGACCCTGTGCAAAGTTGAGAAATGTGTCTAGCCCAGGTTCATCAATTTGGAAGCCACAGCTCCCGAAGATACCTCTGGGACCCAGGACGTGACAGCCCCAGGGGACCTTGGCAGACTGCAGCAGTCTCTCCTGTTCAGCTTGCTGAGTGAAAATGAGTGAACAGAGGTAGTGGAATCCAGGTCAGTGCCTCTCATGTCATTTGGTGGTCTTTCAGTTGTTGATTGCTTTCTCCATCGTAAGGTCTTTGATTTTAATTGGATCATTGTGTGCACATATGGATATTCCTGGTGGCCTAACCAGTGAACATAATTAAAAGAAATGATTGCCTTTCACTTTAAGCAAACATCTGGTTTTACTTGAAGCAAGATGACTTAGCTGTTTCAGAAACATTCTTGTAACCCTGGATTCACATTTTCATCTTAAAATATATATTTTCTCTGTTCAAGCAGCATGTTAATGTAAACACTATATATAACTGACAACCAAAATTTTCAGAAGTATTTGGTGCTCTGAGCATTAGTGAAACCACAAGAATTATTACATTTTTGATTTGATCTCTGTAAATCTGTTTCAACAGTCACTCTGATTTAAACAATTATTCTGATTTATATTCCAAGAACTATAATTTGCAGAAAATGTAACCATGTGAAAACATGTTTTTGTATAGTATATCTTGGCAACCTTGTTTTGTTGTGATGTCATTGCCTTAGGTTTCATGGAAATACTGAGGGAATAAAAGGAAAACAAGACCCTCTCTTTGAAGTATATTTGTGCATCCCCTCTCTCTACCTCTAAAACAGTTTTAATGTCCTTTTCCATAATGACACTGAATTTTCTGTTATTGCTTGACTGACATTATGGCCAGAAATGTACTAAAGACTCTCATGAAGGGAATTTAATTGAGAGGGAAGGATTTGCCACCTTTCACTTCTCCCTATCAGGTAGAAATCATCATTTATATAATATTTTGTGATCCTGGGGTTCTTTACTTTCATGTTGTTACAATTCCAGTTTCTAAACAGTTAAACATGGACATGTAAGCAAGGTACACAGAGCAGAGAAAATGAAATTTCAGATCATTTATCAACAGCAGAAGTATAACTGGAACTTTATCCATTAAAGCTCTATCTAATCTGGTTTATTGTAACATCTGAGAGAAGATGACTGTGCTTTATTAAACCAATAGCTCTTATTCACTTCATCACATCTGCTCTTTCTAAAAAAAAAAAATAAAATAAAATAAATGCAATGTTATTAAGAGTAGCCCTTCGTTATAAAAAGCATAAGTTACAGAAACGTACAATAGAATGAAAAATGACAGAAGAAAATGTCTTCATATGGAAGCAATCCATCTGGATACACCTAGATAGGCTGTATGGGGATTTCCAGTACTATTAAAAAGGTTATCCCTAGTACAAGATATTAAAAATATGCCTTGTATGATTTAGAGATTTCAAACATCTCCAGTGTTTTTACTGAAAGAAAAGGAAAAGAAAGCATGGGGGAAAGGAAAGCATCACATTCAGAAACATTCCTAACTGGCTTCATATTTTTCTTTTTCCAGCACCAACAAGAAAACACATCAGAGACGAGCTCATGCCTGTCAGATGTGATCATTTGATAAATCAAATGACACCATTTGCTAATTTAATTTCCCCAGTACGTGCACTTGTGCCTTTGCCTGGATGTTTTGTGTCTGGGATGTTTGGAAACTGCAGATTTTTCTTATCTGCTTAGTTGCACAAGTTGCACAATGAACTACAAGGAATTTTTCTACTGAGGCTGATTGTGCACTCAGTCACCTCATTGCTTGTCATGAGCAGTTCAATTGATTACAAAGTATCTCTTGCCTGATTAAGAGAATGGCTGGAAAATTGTCACTACTGGTCCTGTAATTCCATCAACCATTTAAGTGCTTAACTACTGTGAGTTCTCTCCTTTGGCACTTTCTACCAGGCACAGGACTAGACAAGTAATGTGTCCTTTGACTAGTACTGAATCTTCATAGGATCAGATAGGATTGATATACTCATAGCATAGTTGTTTTTTTTTTTTAAATGGAATTTCCAAGCAGTTAAAAATCACAAATAGTTTGTGTTGGTTCTCAGTTTATGTATTTGATATTTAATTATACTTTTCATTTAGCCTACCTCTACATATCTACTTTTCAATATATTATTATCAAAAAATCCCTTTCATTTTGTGAATTGGCAGCTATTTCATCTTTGCTTGCAAAAGTAAATGAGTAAAATCAACACTGGACATGATCTCAGCACTAGTCATACACTGTGCTCTAACTGTGAAAGGCAATGATCTATAAATCTCCACAGGTATATCCATAGATTTGAGTAATATACCATATTTCCTTCAAAATGCCAATCATGGACCTCATCTCTAGCAAATTTGGTACTTGGTACAATAAATAAAATTAATGTTCATGTATTAAGAAGAGCTGCTGTAAATCATTGCTCCCTCTTTCAGGACTATTGCTTTAGCAGTTGGTGTAGGAAATGAAGTCGTTTCGGGGAGTAGGAAACAGCAAGAGTTGTAGAATACATTTGAAACTCAAATTAAAGCTGATCTCAGCCCACCTCCACGTTAGTCATTCCAAGATCTACTGCAGGTGGTCTTCACACAGAAGCTCCAAAGAGTCCACTTGTGCCAAGGCGTGGAGCTGGAGGGGAAAGTGATGGAGCATTCACAGGGAACAATAAAGCTTTCATGCTAAGGAAGGAGTGGAGAACCAAGCTGAGCAACTTGGAAAAATGTTAGCATGCAGAAGGCAAAAATAAGCAAATAAATTTTAAAAGCGTGCAAGAAAGAGAAGGACAGATTTTGTCTTAGGATAAGCATGGAAGCTGTTCCAGAAGAGACACTGCTAAATTGCTTATCTTCTGCTAAAATGTTTTTTAATAAAATAAGTAGGATCAGATCCCAGCTGAAACAGCACAGTTTTGACAATTTTTCCCAGTCCTACCTCAGTTGAAATTAATTATTCATTTTAATTTGTATTGCACCTCCAACATTTCTCCTTTTTTCCCAGTCCCATCACTTTCTCCAAAGTTGGCTTTCCACCCTGCTGGAACTAAAAACTGAGGTTGAAGTCTTGGCACTGCTGAAGTTAATATAAGTTTGGCCTCTGCAATGAGGTCTGGATTTTACATAGATGTCTAAGAAGTTCTGTGGGAGCATTCATGCCTTCACTCAAGCATTTGTCAGGTATTAAAGTCTCTTTCTCTCCACTGACCTACAAGGATCTCAGCTTATTATATGAGATTAGGAGCTTAACTTGCATTCCAAAATGTCACTGATGTTATTTTATACTGAATTTGAACAGTTAAATGCCTAAGGGGGAGTTATGAACTGAATGTCCTCCAAGCTTTGTATAAACCTGGGCTAGAGGAAGGAACAATCCCTCCAGACATGACAAACATGGGGTAAAGGCAAAGAAATGTTTCCCCCATGCAGATGGGCTGAGAGCTTTGGAGCTGTTCAATATGGAGAAAGAAGGCTCTGGGGAGGATCTACAGCACATCAAATACCTAAAAAGGCTACAAGGGGGCTGAGAGATAAGAGATAGATAAGACCCTGTAGTGATAGGACAAGAGGTAATGGCTTTAAAACCACAGATATGGACTAGATATTACAAAGAAATTCTTCCCTGTGAGGGTGATGAGGTTCAGGAACAGGTTGCCCAGAGAAGCTGTGGCTGCCCCATCCCTGGAAGTGTTCAAGGCCAGATTGGATGGGGCTTTGAGGGACCTGGTGTACTGAAAGGTGTCTCTGCCCATGGCAGAGGAGTTGGAACTAGAAGATCTTTAAGGTCCCCTTCAACTCAAGCCATTCTGAGATTTTAAGTGGTGCAGGAAAAGAGTAAATAAGGTTGTGATGGCAAGCACGGACAATTTGCATGACTTGTAAGAGCTGAAGTCACTGAAAATTATGAATACCCTACTAGGGGATATGTTTAACTTTACTTTCCCCAAAGAACACCCTATCTAGTTGTCCTAGACCAGAGTTTGTAGTTTGGGACTACTAGAAAAAAGCTGAGTCAGGAAATCCCATTTCCCATAGGACAAAGGTGACCTCAGAAAATTGCCCACTTTCAAACAAACTGCTTGAAGATAATGACTGGGGCTTTGCCAACATCATCTCTTTGGTAAGTTTGCTGTTCCTCTGCTCTGTAGTTAAGCTAGGAGTCATATTGTAGCTCACAGCAGAAAAAGGAATCAGACTTTATAGCTCAACTTCTGTTCATAAAAGCTCATATGTATTGCATCCCTCTAGTGCAGCAGGCTGGATTTAGTTTCACAGATACAGCTTCAAAGTAAAGCAAATTCAGCAAACTTCACCATGACTTTAGTTGTGTTACTACTGCAGTGGTAGAAACTCACATGCTTGGATTTTTGCTGAACTAGGGTTTAATTCTGCTGCTTTTTCTCTGTGTGTATTTAAAACAAATTTGGAACTAATCAGTGGAAAAAAAGAGCCTGAACATCAAATAGTTCTAATTCCACATGACAACCTGAATGAATTTTCCTGCAGAAGCTGCCTGTGTCAGACTGGTTTTAGCACTGTCACTGATATAAGCAGCACATGTCATTTCCAGGTGACAGATTAACAATCTGTCAAGGTTCAAGGAGCTGGCTGAGGAAGAGCTTCAGGACAAGTATGTGAGTGAAGGTGCAAGTGTCATTCAGCTGTTGCTGATGGAGGCTTATTTCTGCTTTAATAGATAATCTTCACAAAATCTGGAGTTTAATAATGAGAAAAAAACCCCATGATATCTGATATATATGTCTCAGAAATTCTGCTTTTCCCATCTTCAAGTGCTATTATTGCTACTGTAGGTTATAGACAAGTGATCATTGTGCAACTGTATGTTGTCAACACTTTGCAGTGGACATAAACAATCTTTTACAGGGTAAAAGGAATCTAACACTCAGAGTATCCCAACACAAGATGAGCTTAAGATTTGCTGGTTTACTCTTTCCCCACAGGAAATCAGGGATGGAGTCACAAGAGAACTGACTGCAGTGCTGAGGTTGTGGTTCTGAAAATTTCCCTATCCTGTATGTAAGCTAAAATCCACTCTTTTACTGTCTAGCTTGTAGGCCTTCTGACATTTGGCAGAGATCACCATAAAATAATCTGCTTCTATTAAATTAATTAGTGAAACAGTGATTTTGTCTAGAATTAGATCATTGTTAGATTACAATGCATGCCAATTTTTGCTGCTGCAATGATATATGTGGTTTAAATGGGTATGCAGAGAATTTATAGGACTGAGTGTAGCATTTGTGCCATTTATTATGTGTTTAACAATCAAGGTA
Source organism: Erithacus rubecula (assembly GCF_903797595.1). NCBI lineage: Eukaryota > Metazoa > Chordata > Aves > Passeriformes > Muscicapidae > Erithacus > Erithacus rubecula. The sequence continues at coordinate 8,679,555 of NC_136685.1, read as the reverse complement.
GATGTAGAGGGACACTCATATGTCACTGTGCATGCCAGAGTACACCCCATTTTGGACCCTACACTGTGATCCTAAACTTATGATTTATAGGAATCAAGAGACAAGTATCCGTTAATCTCTTAAATAATGAACTATACCTTTAATGTCACCTGGATTGGATAAATAAAAATTAACTCAGAGGTAAGGAAACAGATCAAAGAAGTATTTTACAATATTCAATCAAAGTGAAGTGGAGTGAAGCCTTTTTACTGAGAGTTATTTGAGGGAAATTTATGCTGATGAAAATTTAAAGCACAATGTAAAACTGGAATTTTTGAGACGTTTTAAATAGCTGCATATTTCATTTATTAAACCACAGAATATTCCATAAAACAATGGTTCTCTCTTTAATGAAACTCCATTAAAGAAACAGACCTGTCAAGGGAATACATTTTTATATCCAGTTAGGTTTTGTATTTAACAGATTCCCACTTTGTATATTTTTCTGTGGTAGCTGCTAAGTAAAATATATATACTCTAGAATGTTTGCTTACTTCTGGAATAGGAAATTTCCACACAATTTAGTGATTTAAGAACTGGTTCTAATCTAATAATAATAATAAAAAAACCCTTTGGGAATACTCAATGTCACTCAGCCTGTGGAACAACAGCCTTTGTTCATTTAGAGCATCATCCAGTTCTCAGAGGATTTCCAGAGGTTTCATGGGAAGCTGAACTGCACCCTGGACTCACCAGTGTGCCAAATTGCTGATCTGACTGGTGTTTGGGCTCCATTAGACCTTCTGAAGAACAGCTCTGGGAGTTTATCACCTTTCAGTGATTACTTAGACACTCTTTCTTGCTTTCTTAAGTAGATTAATAATAAAGAATGCCAATAATGATGGTAGTCAAAGTTCAGGAGGAAGCACAGGATGGCTAAGATAGATCATCATGTCACTATTCCTTGACAACCTACAATACATCTGAGGTACTCCCACTGACTGTGAACATGCTGTTAGCACATGGAAAGGGCCAAGCAGTGGAGCAAAGCTGTCAGGGGCAGAGCATATAAGGCTAAATTACATTATATTTGCAATAGTGCATGCATGGGGAATTGCTGCAGCTCCATTGGTATCTTTTAAATTATTAACTTCTGTCATCATCAGAGATTTGGTCACTCCTCAGCTTCACAGTGCCCCACTGGCCCTACATAAAGACACCCACCTTTATAGATTTTAGAAAAGAAGATATTCCAAATCACAAGTCACTCGCACAAATCTTCTCAATATTATTAGGAAATTATTAAATATTTCTGAATAACAAGTTTGATTAAGAGTTTGCAAGCCAAAGAGCAAGCAAAGTCCATTAATTGTTCCCCAAGAGCAAAGAAATTCATAAATTTCTTCCCTATTGCAATAAATGAACAGCAGCATCTTTGAAATTTCATTTTACCACTTGTAGAGGCACAGGATCATTTAGTCATCTGGTCCCACTGCCTGCCCAAAGCAGGGCTGAATCCAAAGCTATTATCATAGCCATATTATCATAGAATCAGAGAAGGGGTTGGGTTGGAAGGGATGGCACACAGCACTTCCAGGGATGGGGCATGCACAGTCAGTGCTTTCTTGTGAAGGTTTAAACATATCCACAGATGGAAGTTTAAAAAATTTTTCATGATGTTGGTTTCTAAACAACCATTATCATAAATTTAGTATGCTTTCTGAAACCCTAGCCTGGTAGATATAATTGCTGTTTTCAGCCTCAGTGTTCAACCCCAAATCTGATACAGTGTTTAATTTAAAGATTTTTTTTCTGAGTTATTGAAATAAGTGAAAATTTCTTTACAACCTGAATCCACAAGAAAAATTCCAATCTGGATAGTGCATTAAGCATTTTAATAGTGGAAAATAGACAGAAGGTGTAAAATACAAGCTCCAGTTTGTTGTTAGGTTAAATCAACATTGTTTCCTTTGATCTAGTAGATCAGCAACTTTGCTAGTCATCTCTGCCATTGTTCACTGCAATATCTTCCTCCTCTTTACATCCTGTTCAGCTATGAAAAAAATGGACAAGCTACTTCCTGACAGTTTCACTTGTCATGACTCCAGCCACTTTATCACCTTTTAAAATGATAATGGAAAGTCAATCAGAAGTTGTATGAAAATATCTCCCATAGTATCTGATTCAGAGCAAGGTGACTAGAAAAATTGTTGTCTGTTTAATGGAAGTCAGAAAGTGTGGATGATGCCACTAAGTTTCCCTTTCCAGGTTCTTGAAATATTTTTCTGTAAGTAGCATTATAGGTATGTGCAGGTTTAGTAAATAAACTCAAGTAGAGCTCCTGCATGTTTTCTGTATGAAAATGCAAGATGCCACCAACTCTGCCTGAAAAATGTCACCTCATCTCTTCTCCTTTGAGGCCAGACCCATTTTAGCTGTGGCAATTTAAGGCAATCTTTGGCTTGTCTTAAAATTTAACATATTAATAGCCTCTGTCTCATAGATTATTCTATAAAATGTCAATGAAATATTTATGGCAATGTAAAGAGGCTGAAAGATACCCACTCTACTTACTTCAAGGTCTTTTTATAATGGAATAGCAGATAAAAAATATCTGTATAATAAATACAATGTACTGTATAACATATAATGTACTGGATTCTAAAGCCTTTTCTAATAGAGGATGGGACAGAGGTGCTTTGTCAGACTATAAATCCCCAATCATTCAGTTCCTTTGCACAAAGCTGACTGAGCACTCTAGCACAATGGCACACGTTACATAGTACCTCAAGCACTTCCCTCTGCTAAGGGATAGATCAACATTCATACTTGCAAAATCCCTTTGCCACAACAACACAGCACTTTTCCTGAGGAATGCACATACAAGGGGGATCAGACTAAAGGAAAAAAGGCATTTGGAGAACAATTTCCCTACTCAACGTTTTCTAGTTGCACATACATTAGTTCCATTCATCTGTACCTCTGCTGCGGCCGAGCACTTCACTGAAATATCTCATTCTCTTCACCACTTTATTTACAGAGAAAGACGAGCCTTAAACCATTTCAGTTTTGCTGAATTTTTTTCTGAAGTGATTTTTCCCTAACTGTTTGTTTTCATTTCTTCACAGAAGACCTGCAGTATGTGAGATGTTTGGTTGCCAGCAGAGCTCCCTGATTACCAAAGACAATGCTGCTATAGAGAGAAAATATACATTTGTATGGCATTTGGCTCAGTTTCTTCCAGGAGCAGACAAGTGAGCAATTCTCCTTGGGCCTGCCATTAAAATGGAATCCCCAAATAAACTCAGTAGTGAGCAAGGCCAGCAGTTTTCATAGCAGTGAGTGCAGAGAACTGGTTGCAGCTTCTTTTTTTAGCCCTGGTGGATGGTCAAGAGCTCAGAGCAAACATAGCATCAGGAAAGAAAAGAGACACAGACAGGATTGGATTCAGGCAGTAAAGAAGTGGAAGATGTGTAAGCCTCTATCCCATCCTATTCTTCAAGTTACCATATAAAATGAACAATGAGTATTTGCTAAGTTTTGTGGCTGTGCTTCGTTTCCATTTCTTTTTGCTCTATTTTGGGTCTTGTACATCTGTTACTCCGACACAAAACTTCTTTAAGGGTGAGCAGTAGGAGACCAAGTTTTATGCCTAAATACAGGTATCTAGTGGTACCCTTAGGAGCCCAGGTATGGTGGGCTGCCCCAGGCCAAAAGTCAAATACCCACCCACCTACTCACTCCCTCTGCCCTAGAAGGATGGAGAGAAAGTAGAAGGAAAAAAGTCTCACAGGCTGAAATCATCATGGTCTAATAGGGAGAGAGCAAAAGCCATGAGTGCAAGCAAACCAAAAAGAGAAATATGCTCAGTATTTCCTATTGGCAGGCAGATGTTCAACCATTTTGAGGAAAGAACATAACAGCTGGGAAGACAAATGTAATAATGGTGAAAATCCTCCTTCCACTTTTCTCCTTTCTCAGAGATTTTACTGCTGAGCAGTGTGCTAGGGTGGGATTGCTCTTTGGTCAGCTGTCCCAGCTGGGTCTCAGCACTCTCAGCTCCTCACTGGGAGCAAACTGGGAAAGAACCCCTTGCTGTAGTGCAAGCTGTGCTCTGGAGCTGTACAATGACTGCTGTGTTATCAGCACTGCTCCAGCTGCCAGTTCACAGAGAGCTACCTGCACCCCCCCAGTACCCCTGGGTACTCACAGGGGCAAGACACAGGACCTGCCAAAGCAGCAGATGAACACCAGGTAGGATGCCCTGAAGCACCTAAGACAGAAATAATCAATTGTAACACTTTGGGTCTTGCCTTTATCTGATTTGTATTAGATTTTTCTCTCCCATGATGCCATATTGTTGCACTGTGGCAATCCCTGATTGATTCCACTGTAGAGTGAAAACACCCCACAGCTTCTGAATGAAGCAGGCACTTGCTTGGAAAATATATCTGAATACATGTGTATTTTTCTATCTCTGCCAGTGACAACCACGTGTTTGCCCAGTTGAGCCCATTTCTGATCCTGCCAGAAGTGTGGGTACCATGTACTTTAAATCGCTTAGAGAGGCTGTGTGTCTTCTACAGCAAATTCTAGGAACAGAGAATGAAGCATATGACAAAGCACATGACTCTTTTATGACAAAGAGCCATAAAGTGGTAAGTAATTTCCAGTCCTTGGATAGGATTTGGCTTATGCAGCACAGATGGGCAGTTTTGACATGACATCTTTATGTCTACTCAGTTAGTGCCTCTGAAATGTGTGCTAGCAGCCAGGTAGATGTTCAGATGCTGAACTACTTTTGGTGCTCTTGATTTGAGCTGTAAATCCACATAAATGTTATTTCTAGTGCAGAATTTATTTGCTATAAACTAAGGAGCTGAATGCAACAGACATAGTTCAGAAGAATTATAACTCTTGACATCTTTTTACTGGCTGGTGGGGCAGCATTTTTGGCTTGGTATTGCTTTAGAAAGGATTTAGGTAAATTGTACTTAAAGAGCCTCTAACAATGAGGAAAAAGGACAAGTGGAATTTACCTGTCTAGACTACTGTATCTGCATGGGATAACCCCCCAGCTGGGAAGTATCAAACTCTGGACACACTTCAGGTGCATCTCAAGATTGAATCCCACAAATAAATTAGCTTTCCATTTCAAAAAGAGGCATTTTGAAGTTCAGGACAGTCACCCTTGACTTGTGCCTCTGCTGCTGTGAAATAGAGCAGCTTTGCCAGCAAGCCTGTCCCACCCTAGGATGGGGCAGGTCTGGTTTCTGCAGGTCAGGGGCATAACTGCCCATGACCTCAGCAGTGAAACTCTCCCATCTAGGCAGACCATTGCTTTCAAACTGTTGGATAATTTATTAGCACCGAAATGCTGTTGAAAAACACAGCATTTATAGCTTTGGCACCAGAGTGAGTGTCAAATGGCTGGCAGGAGGGCTATCTGCAGGGGCATGAGTGGTGTTTCACACCTAATTATCACTTTCCAGTGTCCTCTGGCCTGATAATTGAGAACTGCAATATGGAAAGGTTTCAGAAATGTAATTACCTAGCTAACAGTAAATTAAGCTATAATAAAACCTTTTCACCCTGTCCTTTTGCAAGTGTTCTCTGCTTTCTTATTTTCTGGAAACAAATTGGCATAGGAAGGGTCAGTTTTCCTGAAACAAAACAGGGGCAATCATGTCTCAGTTCCCTCTCTGTAAGGACATGTACTGTAAAACATTACCAAAAGTGATATTGAATGAGAGGAGGCACTCATGTCTGTGGGGGAGCTGGGTGATGACTGGAGCAGTAGATCTGGGTGAAGGAGTACAAAAAATGCCTGAAGGAGACACTGCCAAGGGCACTGCTGCCGTAGGCAACCAGAGCCAAGAGCTCCGTTGATGAAGTTATAAACTCTTGAGAGAAGGTAGAAACTATTTGTATTCCACTCTTCCTCTTCCAACAGTCCTCCACTCCAAAGATTAAAAAGAGGTTTCTTTGTTTATAATTTGCCATGTCCATTTATTTCAAGGGACTTTATATCCATTTATTTTTCTGTCAACCTTTTCTCCAGCTTCTAGCAGATTTCTTTTCCTGATGCCTGTGTTGCTCCTGTAAATTGAAATAATAATTACGTATTTGTTTCTATTTTTTAGAGCTAGAGCAACAAGTTCTAGACTGCACAAGTGTTGATTGTGTCTTCCTGTAAAAACAGACCTTATTCCTGTTACAGAGCTTAAACTCATCTTTAGTGAACGAGGAGATTCAGAAAGGTTTTTAAATAACCCAGTCACACAGCTCTTCCCAGCTGCTGTTCTTGCATTCATTGCTGTTCTCTACAGTACTGCTGGAAATATTCCTTGTTGTCTAATATCCTATGTCATGGAAAAGTTGCTATGAGAATTTACCAAGAGAAATCAGAGGAAGAAGCTCCTGGAAAGACTGGTGGTCTGCTGGGATCTGGAGGAAATGAATTGTGAGTTGGTAGGTTGGCTGACTCCTCTCTCAGAGTGAAGATAAATGGATAACCCAGCTACTGATTAAAGGCAGCTGAAAAGGGGATTTTTGACAGCAAGGGACCAGTTTATGCACTTGCTGCTTCCACTTTCTGAAGGTGAGAAGGACTGAGACAAGTTATACAGAAAGTCACTGTGTGTTGGTAAATTAGGAGCTACAACATGGAGGAGATTGAGGTATTTTGCCACCACCCTGTCAAGGTCACAAACCTCTGCTCAGTAATTTCTACTATTGTTACTGCTGGTAAACTCTGGAACCAGGGCTCCAGTTCTTGCCAGTTTCATTCTAAAGTTTCCAGAGATTTTTTAAGGGAACGAGTGCCTCCCCACGTGTATCTGTGATGGCAAAGCCTTGGAGTGTCAAAATCAGTCTTAGACCAAGTGACAGGATTCATCACAGTCTGTTTACTGAAACTTGTGCTAATTAGATCAAATAGCAAACTTCTTTACATAATAGGGCACAAAATTCTCTTTCCACTTCAAAATGACCTGGTCAGACTTTTCTGAAGCTTGGATTTTGATGCATTTTGTTGCAGAAGTTACAGTATACAAATAATTGGGTGAATGAGTACATATAAAGGAGTGATATCAAACAGTAGCAGTTCAGAAAGAAAGATGATGTTTTAACTAAATTGTGCAGTAATACTGACACTTCCAAGTCAGCAAGTCTGAGGTGTTGGTGCTAAATCCTAATGTTTCCATTTAGACTGATGGTTGACAGTATGAGAAAAAATGGTGATGTCAAAAGGACTACTGTTCCCGTGGCTGACAAGGAAACCATTTTACATAATTGTTTCAGCCTACAGAAGAGTGTAATTCCTTTGGACATTGCTGGGTTTTATTTTCATAAAGAGTGAATAAATTATCTCAGTCCCCCGGATCAGAGGATGTTAAGTTCAAATCCTGTCGCTGGAATAATCACTACAAAATAGTTCAGTGTTGATTCTGCAATTTGTGGGTAGTTTTGGTGGGAAAGGCGTTTTTCCAAGTTTGCTCTCTTGATGTGTTGAAATTACAGAAAAACTGAATTCTCAAAAGGGTGGCCAGGATAGTCAAAAATGGCAATTGGCTGAAATATGTCCAACAAAAAGTAGACTAAATTCAATAAAATTCTGCCTTGCTGTTATATTTTCACCTCTACCAAAAGCTTATGACAACTTAACTAGATCTGGATATTTTATGGTTTTTAAGATGTCTCCCTTAGAAGTCCTAGGGAAAGAGTTTGTTGAAATCTCACACTGAGTTTCTGCAGAATTTAAAGGTGTTCTCTTGTGAGGCTTTGTTTGACTGAAGGTTAGGGAAAATCATGGTCAGCCATATCAAACATCTGATCTTCAATGCTTTATTCAACATGGACTTCATTAATTCAATTCACATTTATACAGAGTTTATATTTCAGATTTATTATTTTTTTTTATTTTAGAATTACTTCTGATCAATCAATTGTTTGGAAAGTGAAGAGCAGTTCTTACTAGCTGACAAACAACATTGCCAAAAAGATAATAAAGCAGGACAGAAGTACATAAATAAGAAACCCTTACCTTTCTAAAGATTAATTATACTTAATACGTGATTCTATTACAAGAACGTTTCTTTTCAAATTCTAATCCATTTTTGTCTTTGAAGAACCAAAAAAGGTATTTCTGGGCTTTATGAGGTTTTGTTTTTTAGAGTGCTTTATTAGAAGTGTAACATTACTGATCCCAGCCTGTGTGTGAACCATCTATTGTTACTTCACCACTTTGCCATTTCTACACAGCAGGTGTAGAAAGCACAACAAATGAATGTCTCCTGATTTGATATGCAGACTAGACCTCTGGTCATTGTTACCCCTTCACCCCAGGTAAAAATAGTGTGCTGGTTTTGCATTAGGAATATATTAGCAAAAATTGTCATAAGCAAGGCCTATATAAATTAAACAAAAAAAAAAAAAGGAAATTATTTTTGTCTAGCTAATGAAAAGACAAAAACCTCCCAAATCTCAACAACCTGAGTTAACCATTGGGGGTGAAATGATGAAGTGACAACTGGTGGGACAGTTACCACCAGTGTGTGTCCACCAGAACAAGTCAGATTGTATTTAGATCAATTCTGCCTAAAATCTTTAAAATATGGGAACACATCAGTGTTCACTAATATTAACAATTTATTTTTTATCGTAACAAATGATAAACCTTTTTGCATCTTGCTCATTTGGTTGTTTTCCTGCTAATCAATTCTTTGCATGGACAGTCCATTGTCAGCAACCTGCAAGATCAATGTCACTTATAACAAGAGAGAAGTCATAGAGATTTGAGTGGTGAGCAGCTCACTGTTTTGTTATGGTTGTAGCTAATTACTCTTCAAGCTCTGCTACTTCACAGGGATTTCACTCTTAGGGTCTCTAAACAGAAATCAGTTAGTTTTGGCAGCCTCTGCTCTGCTGTGTAACATTCATCAGTGTCTTTCCCTGGCGTTTCAAAGGCAACACTTACATGTAATGGTTTTGCTGTGAAACAAAACAGAGAAGGAGTATTGTGGTGTTGAAAACACATTTCACAGGGTTGTTACGGTTTTTTTGGAAGGATGCCCTTTATTTAATTAATCTTTCTGCATTTTGTTTTTGCATTTTCCATCACCATTTTATTATTCTCTGCTGGACTTGGTCCCCAGAGCTGGCTGCAGGGGAAGGTTTCTGGATTAGCCCGTGGTGCCCAGAGTGTTTCCATGAGCCCTTCATGGCTCTCAGTGTGGCGTGCAGGCCTACTGTGAACCAGCAAATGATCTGTTTTCTTTTCCCTTGAGGTGAACCACATTCGCTTGTATAAGAAAGCAAAACCTCCACAGTAGAGCTGAAAAGCAGCCTACTGCTTTGGAGAGGGCTCCAGCAGGCCTTGATGTAAAACCCTGACCCCTGTTAATGGGAGTCTATTGCCATGAAGCCTCCTTCAGACATTTATTTATTAGACGTGTATTTATTATGGAAGGAGGTGATGCCAGTGTGCTCTGCTGGATTAAAGGTTGTTGAGCTTCATGATCATTCTAGAAAGATTTATTTTCCTCTGAACGCAATTACACACCAGTCCAGTGAAATGAGCACAGTGGAAAATCTCACCCCACTGCTTTGATGGACTAAGCTGGTGCCATCCACAGTCTGCAGACAAGGGCTAAAGAAACTAGGACATTTTCATAATGTCCTGAATGACAGCTGAGGTGTTAAGTAATTTCAGTGGTAGACAAGCACCTGGAAGAAAAAAAGGAGCTTGCCTTTGGCAGAGCTATAGCTGAACTCATTGTCCAGGCTGGGATCTATCCAGACACGTCATGGCCTTGGCTACATCTAAATAAACAGCTTTGAATGCTGATTTAGGGGTATTAATGGGTTTCTTGCATCATTTATGACTATGTGTAGTGACAATTGTGCTACAACAAATCCACCACATAAATCAGGTGTGTATCTTGGCATGGTCAGCCCTTCATGGAAAGGCAGTTTTAGGTGAGGAAAAGAAAAGTTGCCTCATAAATGTCAATAAGATACTCATTCCATTAGATGCCTGGAAAAAGAGAAAAGCCCCTAGTTGCAAACAGCAGGGTTGCCATCCATGAATGCTGATGAACTATCAAGAAGTAACTGTACACTCAAAACAATCTTTTGTTGTCATTAATATGCAGTCAGAGAGATTAAAATCAATTGGCATCACTTTCTTTTATTATATATAGGCTTGTATCATATCTATGCATATTTGTTGCCTGGCAAACCAACCGCAATTTATTTAAACAGTTTTATGAATTATATATATTTAAGAGCTGGTTTAAGGTCTATTCGCAAGCCATGTACTGGCTGAATATGACTGTCGAGTAAGATTGATAAAAGGTCATGTAAAGCAGTAAGATTGTCTGCATTTTTGTGCTTGATGGTGTGGATCCTCATTACCAGCAGGGCATTAGTTGAGATAGGGACTCAATCACACAAAACTGGTGAGAGCCATGTGATGAACTGTTCAGCTGCTGATTGCAGGCTTGAGCTCTCTGTTTTCTGTATAGCAAAGTCTGCAGGAGCTTGAAGGCTGAGGTTTTTGAGAATTTACAAGAAAAAAAAAAGGGTTTATTTTGTTTTTGAATGTTGGCAGATTTAAAACGAGGTTGACATTTCAAATGGCACTCTGAGTTCTACAACTTAGATCTTGAGTATTCAGAGCTATTTAAGATCCAGAAGACCCTATACCCCCAACAGTCATTGGAAAAAGGCTCCTCCAGGGGACAATTCAGAAGCTGCACCACATTCTGGAACCTTCTCTCAATCCACTGGCCACAAGAGGAACATAAAAACTCATGGGGTCCCCTGACTTAGTTGCTAGAGCTAAATGCCTGAGGTGACTGAATCTGGGTGGGAAGAAACAGGTAGGGAGGCACACTTAATGAAAAAAAACAGACTTTATCCTGACTTCTTTTTGTTCCCTTCCTCTTAAAAAAAACCCCAAAAAAACCCCCAAAAAACAAAACAAAACAAAAAAACCAACCAGTAATTGATTTGTTCGTTTTTTACTGGCTTGTAAAAAATTCACTTTGTAACACCCCATTTCCAGGTCCTGTTCTTCCATGATCAATCTGTGAATGGAAATTCAGATGCTTGATACCAGACTCTAGAACAGCTGTTTGCCCAAGTTGCACCAGATTAACCAAACTGAAGCTTCCTTCTTTGGCAGCTAACACTACAAATCCTTTCTGTGGATTAACAAGCATATTTTTGTTTTTGAAAAAATGAGCAAATATCCCATAAAAATAAATATTTTACATAAATAAGCCCAACTTATCCACATATTTATCTACAGAATAGTGCTTTATGAGGCTTGTCAGTTCTTGCTTCCAATAGGCCATTATCTGTGTTTGCAAAAGAAAAAACAAACAAAATCCCACACCAAACCAACAGACAAACAAACAACCTCCACCCCGCCTCCAAAAAAAACTGAACCCAAACCTACCAACAAGACCACAAAACACAAGTTTGTTGAAAAAGAACAACTTGTCACACATTCCAGGGTGTCTCCTTCAAGCAAGAAGAGGTGACCCTCTGGATGCCATGATTTCCGAGACCTTATCCATGGCAAGCAGAATGTAAGTTACACTTCACTTGCACAAAACCTCCTCAATCAGCAAGGAGTCATTTCCCCTCAGAGAAGAATGAGGCAGACCTTAAAATGCACTCACTTTTTGATCTTCTTCATTATTTATGAAGTCCATAAGGAACACACTCTTCACGTGTGAATTTCAAATGAGGAGTAGGGTGAACAAATATATTTGCTTAGTGTATGACTTTAATTAGTCATTAGAAAATAAACCTGTGTAAGGATGCAAGATGGATGTGGCAAAAGCTGGCAAAAGTTAGTTTGGGTGGAATACACCTTTATTTCTGGCTATAGTTACTTCTGATTCAGATGATATGAGCATTCAGATGTTCTAGTGTGTCTAAAGGTGCTGGACCACCTTTCATCTAAAGAGGGAAATGAAGCTGGTGAAGAGTCTGGAGAGCAAGTCTGATAAGAGACTGAGGGGTGTGTTTAATCTGGAGCAATGGAGGCTCAGGGGGGAATTTATCTCTCTCTATAACTGCAAAGAGCTTGTGTCAAGTTGTGGGTCACTATCTTCTCCCAGGTAACAAGTGGCAGGATGAGAGAAAATGGCCTCAGGTTGCACAAAGGGATGTTTACACCAGATAATAGAAAAAAAAATCTTCACTGAAAGAGTGGTCAGGTGTTTGAAGAGGCTGCCCAGGGAAGTGTTTGAGTCATTATCCCTGGAGGTATTTTAGACATGCACATGTGGCACTTGGGGACATGATTTAGTGGTGCATCTGGCAGTGTTAGGTTGATGACAGAACCCTGTGATCTCAGACGTCTTTCTCAACCTTAATGACTCTATGAATCTATGAATTTCATGCCCAAATGTGGCTGTGGAACTGATTCCAGTGTCCCGTGAATTCAGCAGGATGGCTGAGGTGCAGTGGTCCAAGCTGGGATAGGATTTAGTCTGTAAGAAAAACATTCCTTGTGGATGAAACCCTGCTTTGTAATTTAGTGAAACATATTAAGGAATGGGTTCCTGTAACAAAAGTTAAAGTGTGAAAATAGTCCTGGACTGCTCAGCAAACTGATTTCTATTTTATGCCTTTTGGCAGCCTCATGGTTTGGGTTTTTCCTGTATTACCAACATACATAAAACTCAGGCTCCTGGGTTTCTGGTATATTAGCTGGTTTTTACTGAGGGTTAGCTCGAGTTGTTCAGGCTGTATTTACCCTCAGCACAGCATCAGCTCTCTCCCCAGCAGACCCAAGAGGCTTAGCTGTGATCTCTGCCAGTGGAGACTGTTTAATGTTACCACTGCAGTCCATCCCTGGGAACCAACCCTGAGCCATCCAACCCCTTCACCCTTGACTCTTGCATGCCTCCTTGCTTCTCAAGTGCTTTGGCAGCATTTGGCCAGGCAGAGATTGCAGACTGGAGCACTCCAAGAGATATCTGTACATGGGATAGTTTTCCCTCATGCAGAGATATTTTCTTTGCCATGGAGACTCCATTACCTTGTGGATGAAAGTTGTTTCTTTGACAAAGCAGATTGGATATGAGAAGGTTGTTAAAGTCTATACACTTTGTGTGATGTGAATGTTGTTTCAGAATCTATTTTAATGATTTTTTTTTTACTTATTAAGTTTCTAAGCACAAGTATTGTAAGAATTTATGCAGAGAATGAAAACCATTTAAATAATATTCATGCATATGCCAAAGCCTTTCTACTTCTAATCAACATTTATGTTTCCTTTCTATCTGCTCTTCTTAATATCTCTCATCTTCTCCTTAGTTCATTTAAATTAATATTAACAGTAGGATACATTCCCCCAAATTTCCATTTTTCTGCCTTCCTCCAAACCAGCACCTTGAAGGCTGAAAGAAGAGTTTGAGAGCAGAGCTGTATGGCTAAAAATGTCACCTTGCAGAGGCACAGACTAAATCTTCTTGCTTCAGTATCATTTGTTCGTTTGAACTTGGAATAAGGTGCCTTGAGGAATGAGGCAGGTGAAGATGGGACAGAGGTGGCAGACACACTGATATTGTGGCAGACACACTGATATTGTGGAATACACACTGATATTGTGGCAGACACACTGATATTGTGGAATACACACTGATATTGTGGCTGACACACTGATATTGTGGCAGACACACTGATATTGTGGCAGCACACTGATATTGTGGCAGCACACTGATCTTGTGGCAGACACACTGATCTTGTGGCAGCCCTTTTCCCAGCCTCACCAGATGTGCTGCAGCTCAGGGTGGGAGCAGCAGTGCCAGGGCACAGGAGTCTGTGTGCACCAACAGCCATTATGGCAGCTGCTGGCTGAGCAGACAAAAACCTCCAGGTAAAATGCCCTGCAGCATAAATAGCATTAGACACACATCAAGAGGTCTCTCTTACACTGTGGGGCTGCACCAATTCTGCTGATCATAATTTTCTTTTGATTTAGTCACAGTGGTGTAAAATTGATAATAGACAAGCACTGCATATTGAAACAACTCCAGTGAGCACCATTCTGTTTTTATTCAGAAGAAAAAAATGCATAATTAATAAAAAGTTTGATTAGAGCATTTCCATAGTAATGATACAACGCCTTTTCTGACTTATTTCCAGATTTGCTGTGAATGGAAAAGAGAAGTAAAACCTTGAAACACTTGTCTTTAGCTCAATTCTTGAAGCTTTGTCCTTTTTTTTCCCCAAGATGCCCCGTATTTGCAAGGAGAAAGATCATCAGCCTGTTTTCCTTTTGTCTGTAAATATTATGAATCAAGGATCTATTTTTTCCCTTGATTTTCATCATATTTTTTAAGCAAATTTATGCCAAAGCAGTGTTGGAAAAGGAATGCTTCAAATAAATAAGTGCTTCCCAAGATCACATGAGGAAACCCATTAATCCAAAGAGTTACTGAATGAGTTGGAGTTCAGTTTTGAAATGGATGTCTCAGATGTAAAACAAAAGCTTGAACTGAGCACCACATAGTTATGTGGTAATGCTGAATATTTCACTGTTTTTCGCTGTGCTGAAATACAACAATAAGTTAAAATTACACACATTTTTAAAACACAATTGAGAGATTGCACTGAATTACAAAAGCCTAAATTTTGTTATAAAGCAATTAAAATTTTCTGATGAAAACAACATTTGTTGCAAGGCTTTGAACTTGGATGATGCATTAACAAATTGGGAAACAACAAATTACTAAACTTTGCATCCTTGGCCTGTTTCTGGTTGCTTAATTGCAGGCTGGCTTCTCTGCAATTTTGGAGGAGATGACATCTCTCCTCCCTGCTTCCTGTTTAATTTCACATAGTTTCACCTACACTTCATTGGGACCTGTACCCCATCTCGTATCACAGGACCTGTGTAAGGGTGAGAGGCAGAATTAACAGAATCACCCTTTCTCTTGCTGTGGGGAGGCAGAGAAATGTTCTCAGCATTCTCTACTGTGCAAGGAGTAGAGTCAAGCCCTTATAATCTTCATGAATGTGGCAGAAACTCCTTTGCTATAGGATTTCCTGCTATGTAATTGAAATGTTTGCCTCAGATGAGGAATTTACTTCCACCAGGCACCAATCTATCCTTGCATGCCAGACTGGCAGCTTCCTTTGTTGTTTTGAAGAGGCTGGAAATTCTTTCAGGAATTCTTTCAGACCTGTGGGACTAAGCCTACTATTTAGTGACTTTCAATTGTATCTTTGTGGGATACTGAAGGTTGAACAATGCCATTTCAAGAGCCCAATTCTCATTCTTCTTCATTATTTCTTACATGCTGCCAAGTCATAATTGTGACCCTCTTGCAGTAGGTATTCCTTAAATATTTACACAGTCCCTCTCCCAAAGAGCTTGTAATTTAGCACAGAGACAGTCAAGGCAAGATTAAAGGAAAAAAACTCAGAAGCCAATCACTTGGATGGAGTTGATACAAACTATGCCAGGCAGTACCCACTTTTTGCTGAGGTGTTTTCAATTCTTCTCACAAACTTCCCACTGACTCCATATTAATGGTAAAAATCACCATATTTACATATATATCCATTTTTAAAAATTTCCTTCTCCCCCACAGTCATTGACAGATACTTATTCATAGCACAGCCATCACATTGGTTTAAAAAATATGGATAAAAAAACCCCAAAATTCAACCTATTGAAAAGAGTCCTCCATCTGACATCCTGTCAGAAGATTCATCCCCTCCCTTCAGCACACATAATCAGGGCAATCATGACTGAATGCACAGGGATCAAACCACCAAACATTTCTTGCTGACATATTACAAAAGGTTTATTCTGTCCAAGTTCTGTGACCTCCTTTGGCATCTCCAGTGAAACGTGGCAGATCCCAGCTGGCTGAGTTAGGCCATCATGCAGAAACAAGTGACAGAAGTGATTTTTCAGCCTTTCTCAGAAGAGGTGGTCATGGAAAGCAAGCAGAGACTGGTGGAGTATGAAGAAATCAAGCTTCAAGATTTTTGGAGGACCCCTTTTTGAGGCCTGTCATTATATAAAGAGGACTTACAAGAAAGATGGAGGAGACATTTTACCAAGGTCTGTAGTGGCAGGACAAGGGGAAAAGGTTTTTAACTGGAAAAGGGTAGGCTTAGATTGGACATAAGGAAGATGGTTTTTTACATTTGAGGGTGGTGAGATACTGTCCAGAGAACTTGTGGATGTCCCATTATCAGAAATATTCAAGGTAAAGTGGGACAGGACTTTAAGTTACCTGGTCTAGTGGAAGCTGTCCCTGCTCATGGCAGGAGGGCTGGACTAAATGGTCTTTAGATGTTCCTTCCAACCAGGAGCATTCTGTGATTCTGTCAGTGTATCCATTCATACATGTTCATCTTGAAGCTCAGTGGCCATTTGTAACATCAGCATGAGATGGACACTGCTCACATGGATGTGTGATGGATATGATGCCCAATGGATGAGTAGGAAGAACACGAAGTTTTGCTGCTACCAGCATAGTTTCTTATCCAAAGGACAGGGCAACTTTCAACTTTTTCTGGTTGTGGGCTTTCCAAGGTGGGTCTCAAAGGTCTCTGTGGACAATGTCTTGTTGTGTAGATGCTCTAGAGCAGCCACTGCCAGTCATGGGGACTTCACTGTGCACATTAGAAACCATGCTAGATGTAGGGAGAGACAATTTAACTTCTCATATTTGGGAAATATTTGGGAAATAAGTTTTTTACTGTTTCCTTTTCTTGTACATTTAGAACACAATAAGTGCTAAGTTTTTTCTCTGACACCTCATAAACATGAAGTAATTCTCAAAACTCCTAGAAAAAAAATTCAGAATGATCTAGGGGCAATATAATATAAAAAGGCTTTTAATCAAGCCATGTTTATTCCCATTTGTGGAAGGCAAAGCAGACAAACAGAGAGATGGACAAGTAATACTTTAACATTCCTAGAAATACAGAAATTGAAAGCGTGTTATAAGTGTGCTGTTAAAAATGCTGAAAAGCCTGCTCATTTCTTGACACCATATGTCTGTTTCTTGTATTAAAGGGTTCAGAAACATTGTTTATAGATATTGCATGACCATGAATGCCAAAAATAATAATCCTATTAAGTTTAGTCCAAATAGCATGTAATGAGATTCAAAATGATATGTTAAATACACATTCTAATAATGAAACTCAAATTGCTTTACAAATAGCATTGGAGAACATTAGCCTATTTTGATTCTAATAATTACTTGCATCCTGTGTTCCAAATCTATTCAATATGCTTTGCGTAAGAACAAATATTTGTTCTACTAATTGTTCTGCAATTCTCCTGGTTATTTTTAAAAGGCTAAATGGCTACACAAGACCAGCAGTTGTCTGTTAGAATGAGATCTGGTTGTTTTTTTTACTTTAATCATCTTACAGAATTTGAAGAAATTAGGTTCTCTAATACTTCTGTCTTTTGTCCAGATTTCAGTTGTCTGTATTTTGTATACTATCATTAAACCACTTTTCAAGTGAATCTTTGCCAGACTAAATATAATTTTTCCTCATAGAACATTCCATCCAAACCACATACAACCACCGTAGCCCTTTCTGGATTGTCCTAAGATATAGATTGTTGATTTTTAGGCTAGGCATTATTTCTAGTTTACATATTAATTCTTAACTATTAATATATTATGATCGTATCATATTGTCAGTTAAAAAGGAACTATCGATACAGTTTTGACTGCAGAAAAATGTAAACTATCTATAAAGAAACCATATGGTTTAAATGTTTCAAAATATTGTTTTAAATAGAAAGAGAACAACTATGAATAGGAAAGGAGCTCAGCTTTTGTTCACTTCTGGCTTCACAATGAAACAGCCTGGGATCTCAGTGGGTATTAGAAATGGACCAGAATTGTATAAATGCTACTTTATCCACCCCTTGAAATATTTATTCAGGTTTCTCTCCTTAAGTCTTTTACAGATGTGAAGTCGATTAGTCTTCAGTCTCACTGCCACAATCTCAAAGACCCAGTGTGTGGCCTCCAACACATGGAAAGATGACCAATGTGCAAGATGCACAGGGGACTTTTCAGATCTGAAGCCAACAGTCTGAAAAATAAAGTACCCAGGGAAAGTGTCTCTTCTTTCCACTGACAGTGAGATCAGGTTCAAGGAGAAGCTAAGCATGCGAGTTAGATATCAAGACAAAAGTCAAGCAGACAGAACACCATTGTCTTCATTTTTCACCACACTGTATTTGCATTTTGTTCTTTTAAAAAGTACTTTAGTTTTGTACCATCCAAATGGAGATTTTCTGAAGACCACTGGTAAATCATAACCATTGGATAATTTCATCTCCTTCCAATTTTCCTGCATTCTACTTAAAGAAGGAGAGGAGAAACAGTCAGGTAGTAAAAATGCCCATTGCAATATCCTGGCCTTAAAAATATCCTGTGTTTGAATGGCAATTCCTTTTTTTTCTTAGCTGAGTTGCGTGTAATTCTTTTCACATATATGGAATAGTCCTGGGTATTGAGTACAGCTGGGATTTCTGAATACAAATTCAACCTGACTGCATACCATTGAAACAGAACTCAGTTGCTTGGAGAGTCTATTGGAGAATTCCTTAAGTCTCATTAATCACATATGTGGTGACACTGGAGGGGGCTCTTTACTTTTTTATTTCTCATTTGTCTCTGATATTCCCTGTTTATTACAAAATCCCTTCCTTTGCTGGATTTATAATGTGGCTGTTTTCCAATACAGTTGTATCCTTTCACTCCCAAGCGAAGCCACCCATGTGTGAGAGCTGGGAACCTGGAGCTTTTGATAAATATCCTTATTCACCCCAGAGCAAAGAGACCATGACAGACCTTGGAGATGCTTGATGGTGTGGCCCACCAGGAAGATGACAATTACAGATGGAGTTTGCTGATGCTGCTTGCACAATCTGGTTCCAGTTCCCCCTGCAGCAGAATGTATCTGTCCCTCCGCTCTTCTTCTCTAATAAATTTGTCATTTTCTTAAGAAATATGCATATCTAATTAGGAAATTTATTAATTAATCCTACTTAGTAATTAATCACTTGAAGCACAGTTTCTGGTTTTTTATATTGATGCTGAGATGAAAATTTGCAAAGATATTTGAGCACCAGGATGTCTTTGAAGGCCAGGATTGCTTTATGGTGTCCAGCTACCAATCCCTTGAATAAATCATCTTTCCCATTTCCCATTTGCTCATGCCTTCTCCTGTTCTCTAATGCAGATTCCTCTCTTGATCTGTGCTGTCTACCTGGTGAATGCTTTGAAGATCTATTGTTCCAGTCAGCTTTTTACACAGAGGTGAGATGCCAAGTACATGGAATGGATTTGCAGAGGGACTTCTTGTGTTGGCAGTGTGGCAATTGAAAGAATCCGGAGGTCTGGAGTACATGCTGTTGATACTGCACAGTTAGAGCTCCAAAACTGCACTTGATTATATGTGCTGAGGACAAATTTTCAAGTGCACATGAAAAATCACCTTTTGTGTGTCTAGTGTTCATACCTCATTTGTCCATAGACATGAGACCTGAGCATGAAACCATAATTTGCTGTTAGGAGACACCTGAGGTTCTTTTCCTAAGCTCATAGCAAATACTCTTTGTTGGAAAAATGTGACCTTTCAGATGAAAAACTATGTGAGGGTATAGGGACCAAGTAAAAGCTGCAGATGTGCAAAAACTTACTAACCTTGGAGAAAGGAAGAACAGAAGAGGAATTTTAGTTCTTTTAAAACATGCACTGACATATTGCAGCATATGGAATGTCTAAGCATTACTCATATAAAATCACCAGCACAAATAAATTTCTAACATGGAACCTGACACCTTTTTCCCCTCATTCCAAACAATACTTAGGTGATGTTTCTTCTCTTCATTTGATGTGGTAAATTCCCTTTCTGGTTTTGTGGTAGGAATTTGACATAAAAGAGAGCACCACTGCAGTGATTTCTACTAATTGTAGTGTTAAGTAACCTGATGCTAAGAGCTGCTAGAGGTGTTAACAAAAAATTGCTTCCAGAACATAAATGTGTGCTGCCAGCAAAATTTAACCTCAGGCTGTAAGAGTAACACTGAGACATGAGGAGGCTGAAGTGGAGCTCTGCCAGATTTCCCTGTGCAGATTATGCAGGTGTTTCCCCAAAAAGGAAAGTTGATAATAGATACTATGGCAATTTATTTCCTCCAAATGATAGCACAGTTAAGTAGACTTTTTGGCATGAGTTTTGACCAGGAAATAATTGTGATCTCCTCAGTGTTACTTAAAGACAATTTTTATAGAAAACATAAGGAAATTTATGTTAAAATATATCATATGTCAAAATCCTTGTATTTGATAAATGAAAAATGTTAGTGGCTGCTCCCATAATGCTTTTTGAATTATAAATATGGGGAAGAATCAGGAAAATGGAAAAGAGAAATACTTCAAAATGAAAACATTTGAAATAGAGAAGGTTTCAAATTTTTTAGCAGCTCTATTTAGCAATTCAGGAAGATTTTGCTAAAACTTGATCTGCTGACTCCGCACCCTGGGATGGAAGATTACCTTCTGCTTCCTCAGTTGTAAGGGTCAGTGCAAATAGGTAAAGGACTGTCCCACCATGACCTTAGTTACAGCAGTTTCATCTCCAAAGACCAGCTGAAGTCACACCTTGGTGGAGAGCAGAAGTGTAACCTGTAGGGTGGTTCTTCTCTCATTTGTAATGGTACAAATGAGCTAAAAGCAAGGGAGGCCTGATTCAGAAATGATAGAAAATGGGAGCTGGGCTTCTCAAAAGCCCATAATATTCATAACAGAACCAAATGACTCAAAGTTGCTAGACTCAGATGCTAAGGGATTCAGTAAAACATATATTCAGTGCTTGACAATGACCAGCTTTCATTCCTGCAGAGACAGAGCCACAGGGGATATTTGGGAGCAGGGTAAAACAGGTGAGATCAGCAGCTGAGTGACCCAAGTGAGTGTGGATGTGGCTCTGGGTGAAATTAAACTTCACTCAGTCCACTCACCCCCTCACTCACCCACTGAGCTGCCATGCAGACACAAGACCCCAGCCCACTGCAGCTGGTTTCACTGAGCAGAGCAGGATGCAGTTAAACCCTCTGTAGCTGCTGAGAAGGCTCCCCTGTATCTGTGTGCTGTAGGATGAGGAATACAGAAATGGTTTGCTTTAGGAAACGGCATTATTGCATGACTGTATCCTGGAGTGAACCAGCTTGGAAAAAACAGTCTCACAGCAGTGATGTTTGAGTGGGATCTTCCTCTGCACATCCCCTTCTCTTCCCTCCCCACCCTGCCATATATGTGCTGTAAAAGACAATTGAACTCAGTGTTGAAAGCTTAGGAATATTGTGAGAAACATTATTCTTGGAGCAACATATGTATGTGCTGAGGGATGAGAGTGACTGTGCTCCAGTGTAGGGTAGTTAAGGGGGCTCCAACCACATTTAGATTAAGGCCAGATTTAACCTCAGCCCATGAACTTGGATGAGCATTTGATTCCTGTTTTCCAAAACTAAAAGCTGAACTGGAGGACTATTGAGGGAAAAGATGGAAAAGAGCACATTTACAGTATTAATGTATATGGAGTATGAATGAATAAGGCTTTATTAGCACAAAACTTAGATTGAATATTGAGCATTGTTTGCTATAAGTGCAATCACAGTTTAACAGCATTTTGAACTAGGGCATCTGCAAAGCAAAAACAAGCCTGGAGCTCTTGTCTGTGCCCATTCTGTGTCAGGTTTCATCCTGTCTTTAATGGGACAATAAATGTGCATCAAAGCCAGGGCATAAACTCTGCTAATTCTTCAGTATAACCTTTTCACATCACTTGGCAACTGCCCATTTAACTGAAAACTGCTTTAGGAATATGTTAACAAGGAGATTTAAAGGTGTTTTTTATAAGATCAACATATCACTCCTCCATATAAACTCTGAGAAAAAGAGGAACTAGTAAGTAGAGCTGTAAATCCTTCTCAGTTTTTGAATTAAAATTTTAGCTTTATTAATGTAGCACTTTTTTCTCTTCAAAATATGACAGAAGTACTACAAGAAGTAAGATTATTTTGTTTAAAAAAATTGTTTTGGGTTCTTTGAGACGTTGTTTTACTTTCTTAAAAAGGAAATTAATTATGAGTGGTATTGTCAAAACTTGCTTGCTTTTAATTTTTCAATGCAATTGTAAAATCAAAAATGTTTTTCACGCAAAGGTGTTGGCCAACTATAACAATGCAATGTTTGAATAGTACTTTTTGTAAAAAGAGCAGTGCCACTCATGATGATCAGCCACTGATATTCCTTGCTGCACCTTGTTTTGCACTATGTGGCATAGGAAAGAGGACTATTAAAATTCAGCTGATAGTCTAGAATGATTCCTGTGTTTTTTCCCCAGGGCTGCAGAAAAAGAGCTTTGATGCTCCTAGGAAACATTTAGCTTGGAAAGTATCAAGAGAGGCAATTTCAAGAACTACAAAATAAATCTCTCAGGCTCTGCTGAAATGTTTTTTCCCTCCAATTTCCTTCACAAAAAAAAAAAAAAAACAACAACAAAAAAAAAAACCAAAAAAAATTGGACTGGAGAGTTTGAGTCATACACAAGTTCAGTGAAAAGATACTTTTTAACTATAAGAACCAGCTTGTTGCCAATTTCCGTCAAAATAATTCCCAGGTTAAATCCTGCTCCTATTGAAGTCATTGTCCAAGTGCCCATTGGCTGTGAGAGGAGATCAGGATTTGTCCTGTTCAATTCATTAGTGATGGTATGAACCCAAGTAGTATTATGCTTCCTTTAAAGAAAGAGAAGCTCCTACTTACTGTTTATATACTAACGTTATTTCTCACACGTTTATTGTGTTGCTCTCCTTAATTTGGTGCCATGCTGGGTCCCTGTGGGATGCCACTCAAACATTATGTCAATGTTCTCAAAATTGAACTCCAGTGCTTTATTTTACAAATGGCTTCTAGCAGATGTGTGGCACACTTTATTAACTTAAGTACCCATTAGTTGAAAATTTCATTAGTTTGGGGGAAAGGGATCAGTTTCATCAATAGATCTGGTATGGGTGGACCCTTTGTGTCAACCTGACCCATATCAAAACGGATTATTGTTGTAAGTGAGACAAGTGACCTAATGTTCTGCCTATTATGCACACATGATCTATAACCTTTTAAAATACTAGTGTGGGAAAGGAGCACACTTCACTGCGTCCCCAAACCATGGATTCTTAACAGGTGGCAGTCCCTCTCTTAGCAACCTTTGCCATGGGCTGTCTGCGCCAGCCTATGAATTATCAGGGGGTACAGTTTCCAACCAGGTAACCAGGGGAAAACTGGGATGGAGAATGAAACCAGAATAATGAACGGCCAAGCAGAAGTTTTAATGAGTGCAGCTGGTGGACCTGTGTCTGTAGTGCCATCGTCTGACTGACCAGTGCATTTCAGCTGAAGACTTCCACGTGCTGCCTGGATCTGTCGGGCTAATAAAGCCCCAGAGGTAAGAGCAGGAACATATGGTACATTTTACTCCACAGTTTTAATGTTTTGATGCTGTTTGTTCTTTGAATGATGGCAGCAGTAGTTTCCAATGCATTCCCTTGACCTTGTTTTGGAAACCATTTTAGGGCCAACTTGAAAGTCCATGCAGAAATATTTGGCGGGACCACACACTGAAAGGTGCACTGTATAACCCTTTGGCTGTTTTGTGCAGCAGTTCTCACACCTGCCTTGAACTGATTGACCTTCTGAAGAGGAAAAAGTAAATCTGTCTGGAAGCCATGAATCATAGAATCATTGAGGTTGGAAAAGACCTTTAAGATCATTGAGTCTAGCCATCAATCTGACACTGCCAAGTCCACCACTAAACATGTCCCTAAGTGCCACATCTAAATGTCTTTTAAATACCTCCAGGGGTGGTGACTCAGACACTTCCCTGGACAGTCTGTTCCAGGGCTTGACAACTCTTTCTGTGAAGAATTTTTTTCCAAATAGCCAAACTAAACATCCCCTGTTGCAATTTGAGGCCATTTCCCTTTGCCCATTGCTTGTTATTTGGGAGAACAGACTGAGCCCTACCTGCTCACAATCTCCTTTCAGGAAGTTGCAGAGAGCAATAAGGTCTCCCCTGAGCCTTCTTTTCTCCAGGTTAACACCCCCAGCTACCTCAGCATCTCCTTATAAGACTTGTGCTTCAGACCCTTCACCAGCTCCTGCACCTTTAGGATCTCTCTGTTTTAGAATATCCAGTCTTCCTGCACTTCTCTGCCCTTCAGGACTGCCTGTTGTTGCAGGGAAGGTCACACAGCTCACTTCTCCTGAACTCTGCACATTGTGGGGTGGGAAGCAAGAGTTAAGCTGGACAAATTGCCAGTGGAACAGCCCACTTCAAGTGCCATCCTTGGGGCAGCCAACTCCCTGCCATATATCCAGTGCCAGAATGCTGGTGATGTTACTAGAGGTGTGAGAAAACCAGGAAGATACCAGCTGGGCTAAACTGGACTGATCATGTAAGGCAAAACACAGAATCAGTTGACTCCAAAATCAAAGGAAGAGAGATGGGCAAAGATTTCCTAGTTTAGTGGTGGCTTTCTTTCTCCTTCTGCCAGCTTTGATGGATTCTCAAAGTTTGGGTGTCTGTCAGTCAGCTGAACAGGGAGGGATTGTCTAACTGCTGCAGGCCTGACAGGTATGCACTTATTCCTCTGGGGAGACACAGGTTAGGAACAGAAAAAATGGCTGAGAAAATCAGAAGGATGGAATATGTGCCTTGGCCAGCATACTTGCACATTCTAAGTGATTGTGGGACACTTACTTAGTTCACTTTTAGCTGCTCATGCTTGTTTCCTACTCTGAAATTTAGGTCTATTTGCCTCCTACAGAAAGTGTTTTTAAATAGACTGAAAAAATTTTTATGAGAGAATGTCATGAGAAGTATGTCAATTCTTACACAGTGTCACATAACCATAAATCATCTGAAATGGAACCATGCTAATGTTATGATGTTTATCTTCTGTCTATTGCTGAACAGACAAAGAATTTATGGAGGTTTAATTCCAATCAGTGCTTCTGCTGACAAGCTGAAGTCCTCCCTCTCTCAAGTCAGTAGGGAAACATGCAGTTGCTTCTTCAACTTAGGTTCATTGCAGTAATTTCAGTGTATTTTGCTGGAAAGTGCTTTCTCACAGCCAGGTCTCCCGTGATACCAATATGAAGTGTACACTATATTCTTTCCCTGTTTCCTCTAGAGCCTAATATATCCTTTGCAGCACTTTCAGCTTGAAATGAAGTGTATGACCTAAAGTCTATAGAATAACATGAATCACTGTACAATAATTTATAGGGTCACCTCATAATTACTATTGAGTATAACATGACTCCATTTATTGGAACATATACAAGAGAAAGGTTATTCTTGAAATTTTTCCTGTTTATTCAAACCAACATTGCTCCAAAATTGAATGCATTTATGGACACCACATTAAAAATAATCAAAACAACTGGGAGAAAAAATTTAAAAGGTAGAAACTTCCTACTCCTGAAGCTTCCTTGCAGAGAGTTGGGGAGCAATCTATGGTCCATGGCTTTTCTGTGAAAGGTGATTTTTTCATATCTAAAGAACTGAAACCTACTCAAGGATTGGTAATAGGAATGGACTAACTGAATGACAACTGAATGATTGCATGGTAGTGTTTCAAAAAGTCGTGTTTTATTTGGAAGGAAAGCAGATTAAAGCAAAGAAGAACCCAAAGATTTAAAGGAGAAGAGTTATGTTTTGGGCTTGTTTTGCAGATTTTCAGGTTTCTGCACTTACTATCTTAATTCCTGTTGCCTTTGTCCATGGGAAAGGACAGGCAGGGGCAGAAATGTGCTCAAACCAATGGTGCCCTTGGTAGTAAATGGAAAAATCATTAGCAATTCCAGAAGCAGTGTTGTACAAAAAGTCTACCTTTGCCACATTTGTGGGACCAGAACAAGAGACCTTGCTGAATTTTACCAAAATTTGATGGGTTAAAAAGCACCAAGACTCTTCATACCAGTGTGGTGTCCACAGAGGCTTGACAACCAGACAATATCAAAGCCTGTGCAACAAATATTCTGCTGTGTTCAGAAGCCTGACTTGTTGATCTTCTGGTATTTAGGATCTCTCAACACCATCACACATTCCAGATGTGCATTCCAGACTGTGCCAGCTCTGAATGTATGCTTGGCTTGACCAAACATGAAGGCTTTTATTCCAAGTAGAGATGTATTCATTTGCAGTCATCAAAAAAATGTATATTTATAGAGGAAATTTTGGGTGCTGTATGCCAACACACCAATTAAGAGTGTGTAGAGTAAAAAGGTACTGTCAGGCTGCATATGTTTCAAATATATAAATTCGAAGACCAAAATACTTAGAGACAGCAGATGAATTAGTGACAGATTCAGAAAACTATGGGTACATCTATTCTGGTAAATTAAACAGTGTCAAGACATGGGCACAGGCACTGAGATTTACTCATCCACACTATTCAATTGTTAGAGCAGTTCTTGGTGTGGTTTTGGCCTAGATCAACTAACAAGCTCCCAAGCAATTCCTAGGTATGGCTTGTGAGTTAGTTCAGGCCAGGGACCACTGCCAGCAGGCAACATGCAGGCAGCTGTCCTGTGCTGGAGGTTAAGAGAGTTTAATATTATGGATGCGTCAGATTGTTCCAGATGGCTTGATGGCCCTGACACTATTTAGTTTACTAATATAGATTTAACCTTTAGGTTTTTATACTCATCCACTTGGGCCTGTGACTCATGCACACCAAACAAGCAGCTGTGGTGATTTAAGATGTTATTGCACCTGAGCTCTTTGTTACTGGCTCTTGCTGGAGGTTGCTGACCCCACTGTAGAGCTGCCAAAAGTAATGTACTTCAAGTGTTTCAGGACCAGTGAAGGTCAAGCCACAATGTGAGGTCTGTACGTGTACTGAATATGGGGAAAATACTGGTTTAAGATTCTTTTCCCATGCCTTGAATTCACGTATTTATAGAGCCTAGCATAAGGCCAGAGCTCTCACTGCTGCTGTTGCTGTCTCACTCTTCAGCACAGGATGCCCTTAATAATGAGTAACTTTTTGGATAATGATCCTGTCCTAGAGCCTTGGACTATTTGACTTCCATGGGCTGCACTGCTTTTCGTGAATCTGTTTTTCTCTGTTTTTCCTGAATCTGTTCTTCCCTGATGGTTGTGCAAGAGTTTTGCACCCTAAAATCTATATACCTATTATATTTTCCCCCATTTGCAATCACTCTTGCCTTTAGAGACAAATTAGCTTTATAGGTCATTAGTTTAAAGACATTGGCTTGATGTCTGCTCAGTTGTTCCAGGCAGGCTTATTGTGAATGGAGCTCACAGCTGCCAGGAGGACTGTGGTGGGGTACAGAGATGCAATGTGGTGCATGGCTATGAGAAACTGTCAGCTACTGGTACAGTCAGCACTACAGTGTGGTAATGTTCCCAGCTGGGACCATGCCTCTGCCTGAAGGGCAGAGAAGTGCAAGAAGACTAGATATTCTGAAATAGAGAGATCCTAAAGGTGAAGGGTCTGAAGCACAAGTCTTATAAGGAGATGCTGAGGTAGCTGGGGGTGTTAACCTGGAGAAAAGAAGGCTCAGGGGAGACCTTATTGCTCTCTGCAACTCCCTGAAAGGAGATTGTGGGCAGGTAGGGCTCAGTCTGTTCTCCCAAATAACAAGCAATGGGCAAAGGGAAATGGCCTCAAATTGCAACAGGGGATGTTTAGTTTGGCTATTTAGAAAAAATTTATTCATGGAAAAAGTTGTCAAGCCCTGGAACAGACTGTCCAGGGAAGTGTCTGAGTCACCACCCCTGGAGGTATTTGAAAGACATTTAGATGTGACACTTAGGGACATGTTTAGTGGTGGACTTGGCAGTGTCAGATTGATGGCTGGACTCAGTGATCTTAAAGGTCAAGACCACTTGCCAGCAAAGGGCAAAATATGGAGAAATCCACCATGGCTTCCTAGCAGATGCTTTTGGGCCAATATGTGAACGAACATGAAAAGGGCATAAAAAATCTTAACTAGAAGAGACTGAAGAAATTACAGCCCTCTTGAAAAGGTTCATGACCTCAGTTGTATACACAGCAATGCTACAGACACTTTTAGTAAGATGTGCATATCTGCATGAATGGTCTTTTCTTGTGTATTTTTCTCTGAGAGGACACCATCTCACGAAAATTATACTTGACAACCTGATAGGAAAAGGCAAGCTCAGAGGTAAAAATAATTGGACATAGGTTCTTTGTCTTGATCAGGGTCTCCTTGTTTTCCTACATGGCTTCTTTGGCTGGGGAAACACAGAGCAGTAAATGTAATTTAAAAGGCATCCTTGACATTTGTGAGATCCTTAGCATCATAGCACATGCCATTCTTGCCCTCCAAAATATGTGGGGAAAGTGTGGTCATCTCACACAGTGCATAAGAACAGCTGCTGTTTAATGGTTCTCCTAATCACAAGTGCATTCTAATAACAAACAATTCTACTACTTCTTACTTTAAGCCAAGTTTATGTGTTTATTTTAAGAACAAAGGCCCAAATGCATAAAGTATCAGAGTTGCTCTAGCCAAAAAAAATTGTAGACATCCCATAGCTCCCTTCCCCAAAAGAAAAAGGAAGTGTTATCTGGTTGACTGCAAGAGCAGCATTCTTATATTAATCTCAAAAAGGCATCTAATGAGTAAGAGGAATGCATTACGTCAAAAGAAAAGATCACATTTACTGGCCCATATTTTTGCCAAAAAATTTCTACATGTGTTGGAGATAAACAGCAGCAAAGCAGAGACTCTATATCTACTAAATGTTGTGTAGGGCAATTTTCTGTGACTTGAAATGTTAGTGGTAAGGAGTCCACTTATATCACATGAATAGCTTTGGGAGCACAGGAATTGCTGAAGCCATGTTTAATACACATTTGTGTTGCACAGTTGCATTTGAGTTCCACTGGAAGATTTTCCTGTGTAGGACATTCATAACCAAGCTTTTTTTTGAGAAATCTCTGTCATTAAATAGGTGTGAATTTGCAGCCTTTCAGTGGTTTTGGAGTGCAAACCCCAAAAAGGGTTTAGGGCTGTCATGAAATAGAATAATTCAGAGTGTAAAGTACCTCTTGCAATCATCTGATCCAATACCCTACACAATGCATGGGTAACTTGGAAGGTATGTTGAATTTTGAAGTCAGATGAAGTTGTGAATATTCCCATCTGAGTTCTGAACATGTCCAAAGAAGAACATCCCACAACCTCTCCTGGATCTGAGCTAGCGTTTGATTATTCACAGGGCAATTTTTTGTATCCTTCATACGGCTTTTATTTATTGCTTTTTGTCTTTCTGCTCTGAGAAGAGCTTTACTCTGTCTTCTCTATAACCATGTAACAGGTCATGGAAAACAGAAATAATGTCTTTCCTCAGCCTTTTCCTCTAAAGACTCAGAAAACCCATCCATCTCCCTCTTGTTTGCATGCTGTGTGCTCCAGTCCCCTGAGTAGGTTGCTGGCCACTGCTGAACTCACTCTGATATGTCCACGGTTCTCTTTCACTGGGGATCCCCACACCAGACACAGTAATCCAGATGTGGTCTCACAAATGCCAAATAGAGGAGAAGGATCTCTTCACAGATCTGCTAGCTACAATTTCCCAGTAGGTGGCTGGCCCTGGGGCAAAAGACCATACTGCTGACTCCTGTTCAACTTCTTGTCACAAGGAGAGTACAGACAGGTAGATATAACATGTCAATGTATATATTAGACATTGCACATTACATATTATAACTATATATATCCTAAATTTTATCCTCCCCAAAGGAACAAAGTGTGCTTAAAATGTTCTCTTGCAACCTTATCCAGAGCGGAACAAATGGGCTATCTGCTAACTACATTATGGTGGATATCAGTAATCACTAGGGGAGTACTCGACTTCAGAAACAGAGACTGGCTGCACACCAGACCCAGAACAGAAGTGGAGATGGGCTGAAGAAGCAGCTGAGCTTAGCATCAGACTTTCTCATATGTGCTGACTTTTCAGTATCAATCTTGGCAGCCTATGCTTTTCTACTTTAAACAGGTTTTTTTTTTGTTTTTGTTACAATTATTTGTTTTTATAATGGAAAAAAAAAAGGAATTTAATTTTATTAAATAAATCATCTTCTCCCTAATATTGACTAGTTTGCATGCCTTGCTAAACATTAAACCAGACGAAAAGGGACTTGGTTACATACAGTTAAGTAGCACGTTCTTTGTGCACGCTAAATGAGATTACTATTTGTTATTTTTAAACAAATGTTCACCCGTAAAAAGAAATATCTCTATTAGACAGAAAAGTGACTTCACAAAGGTGCATTATGTGGCAGCCAAAAACTGAAACGGGCGGCAGATTATTTCCAAAGTTAAAAGTTTATGGTGAAACCACGATATAAATTAACTGCTAGCAGCCGTTGAGTCCATTCCTCGGATCATTTATCTGTATGAGAGTGTTATATGTTTGATGCCTGGTATGTATGATGGTTTTGGGGTGGACTAGAGTGTTTCTGAGTGATTTAGCACATGAAATCAACTCCAAGTTTCTGAAACAATAAACATGATGATGGGAGAGAGAAGTCAATACATGTATCTTGATGTCTTGTTGCCATTACAGTGTGTCTATCTACTTCCTGGTCTTCAGCACTATGAGACTTATCAGAATATCTCCAGGAAATGAGTTAGTTTCATTCTGACAATTCCACTGAAAAGCAGAAGTATAATTCCCATTTTACTTATGGGAAACTAATATAGAAGAAAATTAGGTGGATGAATGATGCAGTGGATAAAAAACTGGCCTGGGAACACAACCCCAATCTAGAACATGAGCAATTAAAACTTGACCCTGTCTCTTCAGTGGGTAACATATTTTAAGGGAAGTCAGGCATGGGGTATACATGAAGAAGATTTGTAAAAAGCAAAAAAAGAGTAATGTTCAGTGGAAAACTAAAGAGGGATGACACGGAGTGCAGATGACACACATACATATGGCCACAAAGAAGTCACCAGGTCTTTACTGGGCTAGCTAAGTATCAACAATATTTTTCTTTAAAAAAAGCATGTTTTCTAAAAGGATTGGAAAATTTTATCCGCAATCTTTCAGAGGAGGAACAGGCCATTCTTGAATAAGATCAACTGTATCACTTCACAAAATTATGCAATGAATTCATCAGCACATTTCAGATGAAATGGAGTGCAAAAAAAAGGAAAGCTGCCTCCATTCAGGACCCCAAAATTCTAACTTTCGGATTCTGTGTTTAAACAAAAATTGAAGTTTTGGAAGATGAACCTGGTGGAATACCACTGGTGAAATTGCTGAATTAATGGGTCCAGAGTGGGAAGAGTTACATCAGCTTACTGCTGACAGGCATGTTGGGAAGGCTTGGCTGGCTCAATGTGCTGAAATGAAGGGGATGACCTAAGGATTAAGGATTAGCTCTAGGCTTTTAACTTGACAGTAATGCACATAGTACGTGTGTGTGTGTTTGCATGGACGTTTGCACATACAGACAGATGTGTCTGAGAGAGAGACCTTGTGGGGTTTGTATTGCTGAAGTATGGGCTATGTGTGAGATGTGTGTTCCTTCAGATTTGGCTGGTTTTCTGTTCTTCAGCTTTAAAATGAAATGCTTTTGCATAACTGTCCATATTGTTTGAAAGTAGTTATAAGCCAGTCATTTCCATAGAGAAAAACAAAAGCTTGCTAAATTAAAAAAAATATAATAACAACAGAGAAAGAGCATTATGGAGAGACTAACAGCCTGCTAACAATGGGAAATGTCTGTGCAAAGTGTCATGCAACACTGAGGTAGTAGGTGCTGGTGAGAGCTTTTTTTTCAATCCAGCTTCTCTTAGAGAACATTCAAAGGTAGTAACCTTGAAATAAATTAAATTGACACCAGTGCTGAACTTTGGACATAGTGATACCACCTTTCAGTTTTTCTTCCTTTTAAACAGCATAATATGATGCAGTCTTAATGGGATTGTGAAGTGTAAAGGAGTGACCATATACCTGGGAAATGGGGAGTTTCTGGCTAAATGCAGAAGTTTGACCTGGTGGCCTTAGTGTAGGGCCTAATCACATCTTGTAACTGGCTTTGGATCTTTGCTTCCAGCCAGGAGAGCCACTGATCTAAAACTTAAAGATATTGCAGGTATTAGAAGGAAAGAAACAAATGACATTCCAGAGTGACTGGTTGGCACTGTGTGTGACTGTTTATGAGGCTGGTGACAAAACAACATGCTAGCAGACAAAGAGATTTCTGAGGGTTCGAGTGCAAAAACCTTCCACAGATGAAACCTACCAAGAGAACTACAATTACCACTGCTTTCAAAGCAGTGGTAGAGCTGAATACAAAGACATTCATAAAACACTTTCTACAGAAAACAGTTCTGAATAAAAGCACATCAAGTTTTTTAGAAATAAAGTCCTGTAGTCTTTGCAAATACCAGAAAATATACTGCAGCAAAATAACAAGTTAACAAGTATGTTAACTTTTTCCTCTACTTGGCAGCAACATCAGAATACATCTTAACTGTGGCAGAGGTAGTGACAGCAGGGAAAATGTGGGGAAAGAAAAGTATGGTATGGAGGCTAAGTGTTTCCTTTCCATCTTTAGTCAAAGCTGTACAGAAACCAGAGGAGAATATTATCCCTGTAAGAACAAACAGGTTGCCCAGAAACCCAGGAGTCACCAGGCTCTTTCAGCAGTGTAATACAAGTGGCAGGCAGCACTTACAAAGTTGTATGTCTGATACTTTTCCCCTTGTATGGCCTTAATTAAGACCATCTTTACTCACCCCTGTAGCCTCCTCTAAGTATCTAACCATGCCATTTCTCTGGTAGATGCAGTGAATATTTTCATTCTTCATGCTCTCTCTGCTGTGCATTTGGTTCACTCCTTGCTTCAGACCAAGTCTCAGGTCCCCCAGGCACCTATGCTGCATATGGCTTTTGGCTCACTCTTAGAGGAAACTTGGACACTTGAACAGAGAGTTGTTCCAAGTCCTATTTCCTATATGCTATATAATGTTTGAGCTAGTTCGTATCACTTGTTCAGAGACCAGAACTTGCTCCTTGAGTCCCAAAGGCAGGTAGATTAATAGATTTATCCATAAATTCAAGATTGCTTTTAACATGTCCTCTTGAATTCATTTGCTGGGAAATCAATATGAGGTTATAACTTGTGGTAGGTCTCTGCTTACAGCAAATACCTGGCAAATTATTCACAACAGATGCATGGTGTAGACATTTTGCATGACCTTTGTTACTTCCCCAAGTTTTGGTGTATCTGCTGCTTATGTACTTGATCTTTTCACTTTGACAATGCCCAGCCTAGCATCTCCAGCCACTCTGAGAAGATCCTGTTCTTCTAACAGCTATGACAAACATGCTGTCAGAATATGAATGGTAATAATCATAACAACAGTTCCTGCATGTTGGGAAAGTGTCTTTGGCATGGTACAGCAGAGGAGTCACATGAAAAACATACAAGAGGAAAGATGCAGAACCAACAGAGAAGGCTTCATTGCTGGACTGCTTCTGGGAATTTTAGGATGCCTCATGACTGCAATCAGAATGAGGATATTATTACATGCAGAGGTACTATAAAACTTTTCTGTCTATGTATAATGATAAATTACAATAATCATGATGCAGCCATTTGCTCATATACCATTTATCAAAGGACAGGTACAGTGTTAGAAATGGCAAGCTAAAACCTTATCAATTTGTTCACAAGAGAATCACAAAGTAACTCAAGTTGTAGGGGACCTTGGGAGGTCTCTAGTACAAATTGCTTCTCTAAACAGGGACAAGCTTTAACTCAGATCATATTGCTCAAGAATTTGCCCATTTGGGTCTTACAAACATCCTACACAAGTTTTTGTTCTGTAAGGTCCCAGTTTCCCTTAATGCCTTGAATGGATAATGAAATGAGGGAAAAAGTGATGAGATCTACATGTATAGGAGATGTATATTTCCATGTGTAAGGCCTGGGACCAGAACTTAGAATTCTTGGCCCTGGCAGACTTTCTCTGTGATAGTAAGTAATACTGGGTAAAAAATTATAAAGAAGATCTGGTTAATGTTGTACAGGCAAGCTTCATTCTGATCTGTCTCAAATTTTTAGTGATTAATTTTCTTGTATGCATGTTTTTTCAATGGTATTTTTGTGTAGATTTTTATAGATAATAATATAGCTTTGTCCTACAGGATCCCAGAGTGCTTCTCAAGTTATACACCTAACTGGCCAAAGCCTGCTCCTGCTGAGGCCAGCAGACATTTTCCTATTGATTTCATTTGGGCCAGGATTTGGCTGTGTAGAAATGGAACACAAGCAATTCTGTATGTCCACATGGCCTTCCATAAATTCTGGTTTCCCACCTGGGCAATAAATCTGCCAGCAGAAGAGTAGTACAAATTTTGGTGTCACTTACTGAACAACTAAACATTTTAATATAAATTTTGAAAGGTATCAGTAGGCCATAATGGCAGTTTCTCTAAAAGTATCAATAGCACAATTTAGAGCCAGAGGTGGATGGTGGTGTGTGTGGATGTGGATAAGTGTGTAGAATCTCTGCATATGCAGCAAACTATGCATGGACTTTTAAATCACTTAATAAAAGATCAACTCTAGTTGGTTGCATAATCTAAAATTCTGGAACATTTTTGCTGTCCTACGTCTGCAAAAGTTTTTCATTTAGGAACACACACGTTTCTTGTCAATGTTATTTCTACAATCACTTAGAGCAGGGCATATTGTTCTCTCAATTTCTTGTTAAAATGTTTCATGTAATTAAACTTTTACAACCAGTTCTGCTCTATGTCTGATACCTGCTGTAAATTATAAAGAAAAGCCCCTCTGGTATTTATGAGAATTCACATGATGAAGACTATAGAGAAAAAGAAAAGAAAACAAGCAGTGTCACTGAGTCCCAGATAGTTGCTGATTCCCTGTTATCTCCCACACAATTTGATTTAATGAAATAGAATATTTCCCATTATATAACCTAGACTGAAAAGAAGCCAAAATCAAACTAATAGTATTACAAATTATTATATTGAAGACATTTCATAAGTTGCAACACAATTAGAATAATTGTGGTTTTGTCTTTATTTCTGTAACTTACTACGTAGCAAATAAGGCTAAAATTTGCTAGATCCTGAAAGAAAACAGCAACATCAACCAAATAACAGGAAAATAAATGGAAATTAAAGTGATACCTGGTTGTATGTGATTGTGAGATGCACACACACAAATATAAACAACCTCTTCCTGTGTCAAAATATTGCCTGAGTTCCAAAGGAGTGCTTGAGATAACCTCTCTGGTGTGGGGATTTGCAATAAATTCCAGTAAGATCAATTTTGAGAGCAATGTTCTGCTTCCAGCTGTGGGATGGCTGCAAGATGGCACATCGATTACAGGACTGAGAGCTTTAATCCACTTGGCAATGCTGCTATGAGACTTGGAAATCTCCTCTAACCTCTAACCACAGTTTAGTGTGCAAACTATCATGTTTGCTCTTGGGAAGATTCTCTCTTGCCAATAAGAGCCAGTATTTATACTGTTTGGCATATTTATTATTCATTTAACCCATTCCTTATAAGTAAATCCTTTTTTAGTATTTATAATCCTTCCAAGAAGGATGGATGATGGACAGAAATAAATAGACATGAGGGGGACAACAAAAGAAAACAAAACTTTAAATCTCTCTTCTCCCATAACTATTATAATTTATTCTATTGTCCTTTGTTTCACAGGGCTGTTTGTCATGATGAAGGGAAGCAACAATCAGTCAGTGTCTGAGAAATCTGGTTGTGCTTAAACATTTGTGAAATTCAGGGAAATGAGTTGTGCAATCTGACATCCAATAAAGATCAGATGACCCATAGGCTTCAGCTTCCTTGTGAATGAAGGTAAAAGGGCTCTGCAGCCAACATCTTTTTTACTGGGATGGTCAGTAGAATATGTAAACAGGGATTTTTACACCTTTGAATTTTATACCTTTTAGACCTGTGTTTGCCTATGGGCAACATATACAGATTAGTTCTACTCAGAAGCAAAACTTATTTTATAGTTCACAGGGACTATTTTGAGATTTTTTGCTGTAGTTGTGATGGCTGAAGGCTCTGAAGGCTCTGAAGGGAAAATGGATTTACCTTACTTTTTAAGAGATACCCACTTGCTGAGAGCTAGGTAGGTGTATATGTAATACCATGCTTGTGAGATTCTGATTTCAGGGTTAAAGTAGCTTATCCAGTAAGAATCATTACTGCCAAAGTTACTCAGATAATAATACTATCTATCAATAGGGATACCAAAGTCTTGGTGCTCCATTGCTTCATGCATGAACTCCATCATACCATAGAATGAAAACAGATTCTCTGTTTTCCCATTAGTGAACAAACAACAAACATATTACAAAGTGAACTGATTGGATCAAAACAGACGTGCACAAACTTTCTAGTGTTTGTCAAAAAGTTTATTCTCAAAGAGGCAACATTATTTCAGCCTGAGCATGCATTTCTCTGGGACTGTTATTTAGTACACTGTTGCAGGTCAACATATTTTCCACTTAAGAATAGTCTTATTTTGTGAGGAACTTTTTCAACATGCTTTGAATTCATCTTTAAACTGGGAATTCTTTTAAATGGTT
Source organism: Erithacus rubecula (assembly GCF_903797595.1). Taxonomy (NCBI): domain Eukaryota; kingdom Metazoa; phylum Chordata; class Aves; order Passeriformes; family Muscicapidae; genus Erithacus; species Erithacus rubecula. The sequence goes on along the minus strand of NC_136685.1, from coordinate 8,642,820 downwards.
TAGGCTTCCGCCCAGGAGGGGAAAACTTTTTGACTCCCATCATACACAGTGATGTCTGTGAAACTTTGACCATTGACTAAACTCATAAGTAAAACATAGACAATTTAAAGTGAAGCCAGAAATATCATGGGGAAACAGGTGAGAAAACCCTGTATTTATGAAATATAAATTAGCCAGTAGAAAGAAAACTGATAGAAATTTCCTTGTGTTGTTGTCTGAAAGTTGACACAGGCATAAATTATTTTAATTAAGAAAACCTTTGTATTATTATCTGCAATTTTCCAGGAGTCAGATTTTTACATATATTCATATTTCTATGTTAATTTTCTATGGTAATTTTTTTATGCCATTTTCAGAACTTAAATTTTTTTAAATGCATGTTTTTATACATGCTCTTTTCCTTACTTATCTGTGAAGGTATTTCTGCGCTGGGAATTAGATATGTTTCCAAGTCTTCCTTCAACTGGCTTATGAATGTGACCTTTATCTTAAAACCTGTTTATTCTATGTATTCCATAGCTTTTGTGACTATTTACAATATGCATTGCACATCATTAACTTGATCCAACATACTGTGAAATAAAAGACTTCCTATTGACCTTGAAAATTGTTGGATAAAGTTTTATACTCCAAGTAAAAGTAGTTGTAATGAATGACACAAAAATGTAATAAAGAACTCATTTATTGGCTTATTAAGCATATTAAAATAACCTAGTGTAGATTATTAAGTTTTCATTTACAAATTCAGATTCAAACATATCTACCTGAAGCTCCAGTATACTGATTGCTGTTATATTTAAATACATTTTGGTAGAAACTTGTTTCTTCTTCTCTTCTACATGCCCATTCAGGTGTTCATGCGCTGCTGAATATTTTCCATAATATCCTGAGGACTCACTTGCTCAGTGTCAAGTTGTTCATCTGTGAAGTGTTGCATTTCCTGGAGCCTTTCTTGATGCCTTGCTGAATCAGTATGTGTGTCATTTCCACTTTATTCCTGAGTGCCTATCTGCTTTTTTGGGGCATTTGGTAAATGGACTGGCAGTCACATGGGCACTTGTATTCTAAGCTCTCCTTGACCAACAGCTACATAGGGCTTTATGCTCTCAGCTGTTATTTGCTCAAGCCAGCGAAGAAGCTCTGAGATGTACTGCAGGAAAGCAGAGTAATTTTCTATAGTTAGATCAATTAACCTTTTGGCTTCAGTGATCAGCTTTTCTTGGGACTGACTAAGCTGCCCATAGATCTCCCGGAGTTTTTCTCTGAGTTGCTGGTTATGCTCATCGATTTTCCTCTTGGCAGCTGCAGACCAATATCGGATTTTTTCTTGAGCAGCAGATGAGAGTTCCATGATCTTCTGTTTTCCTTTTCCTTCAACATCAGTTATGAGGTCATAATATTCCTGACTGTAGGTTTCCACCAATTCTCTTACTTGGTCTGTCAGGCGAGTAGCAATGCCAGCAAGATCTTCAACACACTGGTTGTGCCAATCCACGAGAATATTTATGATATTCTTCAGCCATCTCAGTACCTTGTCTTCCACCTCATAGTATTTCACTGACAATCCAAGTGCAGTTGGATCAAAATACTCCTCCCGCAACGACTTTATATAGAGGAGCAGCTGCTGCAGCTTTCCTGAAAGGTCCTGGAATGTCTTCTGGCTAAAGTCTTTGAACTGAGAAATGTATTTTTTAACATCTTTTGTCAAGGATCTAAGCTTCTGGGCAAAGTCTGAAGCCATTGCATTTTTGTACAGCTTTTGTGTTTCAACTTTGATGTCTTCAAAAGTTTTGGATTGCAAGCTTCTAACCATTTCTTCTACCTTCTGAAAAACTTGTTGCACTGCTTGTTTCAGTTGCTTCAGCTTTCCTGCAAAGTCAGCTTTCTGCAGAGTAGCAAATGTCTGCCTGATTTTGTCCTGCAAATCTTTCAGCATTTGTTTAATTTGATCAAGTACATTCCGGCCTCTAAGAATTGTTTCAGAAGCAGGAAGTCTGACTTCCAGATCATTGATAGCTGCAATCAGGGCATCAAAGTACTCCTGAAGTTTAGAAAGGCATACATCAGCAGTTTTTGCCACCTTCTCTGTAGTCATGAGGTATATTTCTGCACCACTGTACTTTTCAGACAGCCCAGGGACCTGAAATTTTGTGGTTTTCAGGAATTCAGTGGCTGAGTCAATTACGTGCTTTATTTTCTGGTGGTACTGTTCTATAATGTCAATTAAAACATCCAAAATTTTCACTTTTACTCTTTGATAGTCGAAGTGTTCAGCCTGATCTGCTGCTCTTCTATAAAGCCTTTTGGCTTTGAACTTCAGCTCCTGGTATTTGTCAGAGGCCTCGTTGGCGGCTGTGCGAAGCTGAGCATCTATTTCATCTATCTGATTTGCAGCAAAAGTGTATGCTTTCTCAGCATTATTCTGCATTATACTCTTCATCTTTAAGGTGGCAGCACTAATTTCCAGCCCCATATGCTCCTTATGGTACCGATTAACATACCCATAGACTGCATTTGTGATTTTAGGCACTCTTTCTTTCAGACCCAACAGCAAGTCTTTGGCAGCATCCTCATTCCAGTTGAACTTCATTTGGATCTGGTCAGGTTCCTTGAGGGATATCTCACCTTTTAGTATGTCAATGTCGTTCTGGGGAGCAGACTGAAAATACAAAACAGGGTTAGAAAACTCCAATATTATTTATGAGTCCATTTCAACATCCTCATTGTTACTTCTTTAATTTTATCATTTATTAAGACAAGCACTCTCCAATTTTTTGTCCACTGTCTGTTTGCTGTCTGTTTGCTCTCATCTTGAAAGTTCATTTTGGAAGAAATTATCTTATACCAAGCTACTTTGAGCTTCTCCAAAGAGCAAGACTAGAACATAACTTAGTCTGGTCTTTAATATCTGACTGCAAATAAGATTTTTCCTTCCTTTGTATTAAATGCCTATCATGTCTCATAGGGCAGGTGAATTACTCAGGAAAATGAGCCTTCTACTCATTCCTGAAATCAATTAAAGTGAATACAAAAAACATCTTTTTCATATGAAAATATGAGAGGATTCAATTTTGTAATCATTTAAATAAATGAGACAATTTAGACAGTTAGAGCAGTTAATAAATCCATAAATGAGAATATATTTATATGTATAATTTTCCCATTTTTATAATAAATAGTGAATTATAACTTGCTTGTGATCCATAAATTAGTATATAATTTTTGAAGGTCAGATTTTAATTCTGAAAATTATTATAGTATCCCAATAATAAGAGCATGTATTGTAATATATCAATAGATTGAAAAAGACACTTCACAGATGGCCTGATCTCTTCTATTTGCCTTATTCCTATAAAGGTCACTTATGTAGTCAATCTAAGTAGCCTGATGGCTATCTATTAAACCTGATGTGTAGCTCATCTAAAAGTGATTTTGTCCATTCTTCACTTTCAGTTGGTGTGCCTTCTTGACCATAGGAGATGGAAAAAATAACTGTGTGAAGAAGCTGAAAACACCTCTTTACACAGATATTATTTTTAGTACTGGAAAGGTCAGTTTTTATTTGGTAATTAATATCTTTAATTCTATTTAATTAATATATGCTAATTAATAAATTTATTAATTCATATCTCAACGTAAACACACACAAAATTTAAAAGAGAACTTTTCATTTGACCACACCAAACATTTTTTGTTTTTTATTGCTCATATAAAGCTTACCTGAGTTTGGTAGTAAACTCTGCCTAGGAAAATTTCATCATCCACTTCCATGACATAAGCAAGGGTCCCAGCTGAGGGTGAGGATATTGAGCCATAGGATTTCCTCTCATTCTCTTGGTAACGCACATGAACATCTGTGAAAGTTGGGCTGATGATGTCTAGTGATAAAGTGTCCTCCATGGCTCTGCAACCACATTAAATACACAGCTATGAAGCAATGCAGAAAGCACAAGCCCAACACTGCATGTCTGAACACAGTACCACCTATAATTTCATATATATATATATGTAAGTAAACAATGCCTTTATCATGAAAAGAAAATGTAGGGTTTACTATCTACATTTCTTAGGATTTAACCTGACACATTCAGAACTTCATGTCGCTCCAATTTTTCCTGTTTTAGATATAACTATAATGAGCTCTGTTGTGAATTTTCATTAAATTAGGGCAATAAAAAACCCCTGTACCTGTACCATTGTCAGCTTTCTACAGATTTCTTAAAATTGATTGCAATTTCTCCACCAACAGAAGTGCACTACTATGCACTACTGTTTATCTACATTTGTATACTTACCTTCACTGATCCTGTCCCTGGGATCAACACAACACTTGCAGATCAAAACAGTCAGTAAGAGAGACAAGTCTAATCCCTGGTGTGGGGACTTGTGAATAAAAATTATTCTGGAGTGACTTGTGGTGACAGAGGGCTCCACTGGGGAGAAACCCAACTATGTTGAAGGTTAGATATAGCATTGCTCTGATTATAAAATATTGTGTTTATGTCTCAGTGGTTTTCTGACATAGGGATGGTGAAAAAAGCTGTTCTAGAAACCCTGAGAGGGAATAGCTTTCAAGTTACCTTCAGGGGGAAAAGGGCACAGCCAGTAATGGCAGGGTAGATATACAGGTTCTTATTAATTATTGCAAAGCACCCTGGGACATTAGAGATCAAAACAACAACACATCCTTTGCAATTATGCCTATTGTAAATTATATTATTAGAGCAAATTTTTACCCAAATCCTGAAATAGTCAGATTTTCATTGTAGTTTGCACTCAGGTCACGATGTGCAAAGCTGCCAGTTGTCTTCACAACAAGCACTCCTTCTTTGTATTCGTAGTTTGAAACAACTGTGAAAAAGATTTCAAATGTCCATATTACCAACAAAAAATACAAAAGACATACCCAGTTCTATTTTAGATGGCCAGTTGTGGGCCATCATTCACTGTTATGTCAAATTATGCTTCCAGAAACTGAATGCCTATAATGTCCCAAATAAAAAGACATGAAAACATTTGTTTAACTGGATCATTTTAAAATTCACATTATATCTCAACATGGATATGACACATGCATATATACAATCATTAGTCTTCAGGGTGACTGACTGAGACTCTGATAGTTATTTATGAAAAAATGCCACTGCTGGTAAAAGAAGAGTTGTCAAACATCAATGCTAAATAGACAGAAACACTTTAATATGCAAAGCCCTGGGGGAAAAAGATAGAAAAAGCCTTGTCTATAACAATTTTTTCCCCAAAAATCATGGCATATAGAATTTTAATGTCTTACCATTCAGGTCATATTCCAGGAATTGCAGTGTTGAGCTGCAGGTAGAGTCAATGGAATGTTCAAAAGAGTCCTTCTTATTTGTCAAGTCTGTTCTCCAGGTGACATTGTACAATGGAGAAACAACTTTGAAAGATCCAGTCAAGGCACCAAATGATGGGATGTAAATTCCAGCAGGCAAGGATATTTTCAGAGGGGGGACCCCAATTTTCTGTTCAGGAATGGTAATTGTAGGCATTTCAAAATCTGCAATTTTATTAGCTACCTCATCTAGATTTACAGAGAAACTGCCAAATGAAACACTCTTTGGTAAAGTGAACTGAGACATAGTTATTTGGTATTCAGGTATTATGACCTCAAAAAATGGCATTTTATATTCTTCTAATGTAATATAATTTGCTCCTACATCCACCTTGGGGAATCTTAGCTTTGGCAGGGTGGGTAAATGGACATCAAATGGCATTGTGCTCAGCGTCTGTGGAATTTTTATGTTGCGCAAGTCAACAGTGTATGCTGGGACCTGGAGAGTGGTGAAAGGAAGGTTGAACTCTGGAGTGCTGAGGACAGGGCTTGGAGCCTTCAGGTGTAACTCAGGAATAGTGACAGTGAAGCCGTCAGTCAGCTTATCCACAGGTATGGGGAAAAAGTAACCATCCTCACTCTTTGTGTACACGAGGGATGCTGAGCCATTCAAGTACTGCTTCCTGTCATCACTGGTTGTGACATCCAGCTTCATGATGTCCCATAAGCTCTTCTCAGAAATGGGACACTTGATGACTTTGAGGAAGTCCATGTACCCTTCCAAAGATCCAGAAATAACAAATTCTGCCTTTGATTTTTCATTTGATAACTGCATATCATGACTGACAGATAGTGAGTGAATTTGGCCTTCACCCTTCCAGCCAGCTTTCTGGTTTGCAGGACTGATTTTCACTACAACAACCTCATTAACTGATGCCATGCCCAGGTAGGGATTTGGCTGAATGGCTTGAATCTGAAGATCTGCTGATACATCCCAAGGAGCCAGCTCTAAGGTTGCTTTGCATCTCTGAGTACCTGTTGTTGTGAAACGAGATGTATAGCGTGCATAGTTCTTCCCATTGTGCTCCCAGACTGCATAAATACGATGGGTAGATGCTTCAACTGCAAGTAATTCCTTGATTTCAAGGATCCAGAGTCCATCTGCTTTAGAGTGGGCCTCGAATTTGAGGGATGACCGAGCTCCATTAGCATTCAAATAGGCATTTGCCTCATGGTCTAACCTTCCAGAAAATGCATTTCCAGTGTAAAATACTCCATTAATATCCCCAGTTGTAGAAGATTCTACTGATATGTAATATGTAAGGCTCTCTAAAGCAAATCTGTGAGCAATTTCTCCCGTAGCGCTGGTACCATATTTGGGAGTATTAAAATCATACGTTAATTTTAGACCTGAGGAAAGAGTGGGTTTAGATTTTGTATTTCCAGAAAGTTCTTGGCTGAAGTTCATTTTTAAAACTGGTGTGTCAACTTCTATATTTGTTGCCACAGAAGCTTCCATGATCCTCTTTAAGAGAGTGATAGTGCTATCATGGTTTCCTCTTAGATATTTGTTATTACTCAGGGACAATGCTGTGGCCAACTTCAACCCCCTTTTTCTTGTCAAACTTGTTGAACCATCCAGCTTAAATTGCAGAGCCTCAATGACAGAAGAGGATGAGACACTGAGATGTCCAACAATATCTGACTGATTGAGCAGCCCAGCATTTGCAGTTAAAGTGATTACACTAGATTTAAATGAGAAGTCATAAGTAACATTACCCATGGCAGGGACTAAGATGTTGTTTGCTGAGCTGTTGATTCTGAATCTAGGAAGCTTTAGAGTGCGTAGATCCTGGGGGATATGAAGGACTGGAAGCTCAAAAGAAGGTACAACTAGTGTGTAAGATGGAACTGAAAATCCAATCATTGGGACTGTGAATCCTCTTGTGCTTATTTCTTTTGGAAGAGTGAAACCAAAGGCTGGCATCTCAGCAGTGAAAGGAGAAACTTCAATATTCACAATTGGAATGGTATATCCTGGAATCTTGAGGGTCCGTGGTATTTTGTTCAGTGATGTTTGTATTTTGTACTTGTCCAGTTTTGTTTTGGCTTCATTATATGACTTTGTGAGAAAATCTAAAGCTGCATTTCTTCCTTTCTCAAAGTGCTTGTTGAATAAAAGGATGTTTTTATTAAGTACTTCATGCACTTTTGCTAAAGGAAGTGGGATTACATGCATGTCTTTGTTTTTCTCATACCGAGCTTTCAAATTTAAATCAAAGGATTGTCTTGTTGTCTTCAATAATTCTTTTAGGCCTACCTGCTCCCACAGTGAATAATCTTTCAGCTGAGGAGTTTTGATTCCAGTGTAGGGAACCTGAAACTGAGGAATGCTTAGAGGAATGTTTAGGAAGTCCAGGTTGGCATCTCCATTCATTTCGATATGAGCTTCAATTCTGTCATCATTGTTGCCAGCAGACATATTATGGGAATATCTGTATTGATTGAATCTGCCAGTAGCTTGCCAGTTTACCTGCTGAACTGAAGAACTGAGGGCAAACCCATAGTTATTCAGGAAGTCAATTTTGCCAGTCAGTTTCATTGGAAAGCTGATTTTCACATTTCCATCATTGTTTGTTGAAAGACGAATTTCAGAAGGGTATGCCAAGAAGGAAAGCTCATTATTTACAGTTCCAGTAATCCGTCCATGGAGCCGAGCATTGTGAGAGCCTGTCAATTCTACTTTCATTCCTAGAAGCTCTCCTGTGCCTTTCACATTCAGAATGCTACGTCCTACACGCTGTGACTCAATTTCAGACTGAATCTGAAGTGCTGCAGACAGTAAGGAATGACATTCATATCTTATAGCTTGGTTGACTTTCAGGTACTTATCATTTATTCTGTTGTTGGCAGAAAATGTAATACTGGGCCCCTCAATCTTGAAAGTGGCCTGTGAATCATGAGTGCCTTCATCGGAGAAATTAGGTGAAGCCCATTTCCAGTTTCCTTTACCAGCTGAGGTAAATGATATGTACCCTGCTTCTACCTCTGTTGTCATGTTATTGACCAGATCAGCCTGGCTGGAGAAATCAGCTTGTGGAATATTCAGCCTGTGAGAATATGCCATTCCACTCTGCATCCAAATTTTCCTCTGCAGCTTGACCATTAAATTATTCTGTAGTTCTATAGAATTTTTCTTTGTATGTAAATTTGCTCTAGTTTCAGCTTCACCTTCTACTGAGGTCCCTAAAAATACCACTTCATTGGTGTGATCAATTTTAAGGAATCTATGGTTGACTTTCATGGCATTTTTAAGGTTCAGCTTTTTCATGTCAGGGGCCAGGAGACGTGAATCTGCAATAACACTAAAAACTAGGAAGTCTAATTTAGATGTTGTTTGAGCTGAAATTGAGGTAACAAATTCTGGACTGTTTGCAGATGTTGTGGTATTACGAAGCTCAGCTTGTGTAGACAGTGTGAAGAATGGAGAGGTGACTCTGAAAGCACCAGACAATTTGCCAAATGTAGGGACAGTCACAGTATGTGGGATGTGTGGGAGCTGGAACTCTGGTATCTTCATGTCAGGAATCTGGAGTTCATTTAGATTTAGCTTTGGAATCAATAATTCTGGTATTTGAAACTGAGGCATTTGTATTTCTGGGAAAGAAATGTCAGAAAAAGGCATATCTCTCATCTTCAGATCTTTCAAATAGACATCAATAGATGGTAACTGAAATTCTGCAGACATTAATTTGTCTATTGTTCTCACAATCAGAAGCTTAACTTCAATCAAGTCAATTTTGAAGGAAGGAATTTGAAAGGTATTTAGAATTTTAAATTCTGGAGTAGTAAATTTCATTGGGATTTTCATGTCCTTTAGTCTCTTAATGTTGATCTCATAGGAGGGGATGTGGAGATCAGTCAGCGGGACAATGAATTCCGGTGTTCGAAACGTTGCTTCCCGAAGACTTCGGAGACTAACCTCAAAGGCAGGTATAGTGACTACAACTGTCCTGATTTCAGGGACTTTAAATCCAGTTTCAACAAACTGTTTTAAATTTTCAGCCCAATTTTTTAGATCATACTCTTCAGCCAATGCAGTGATTTTTTTGAAAGCTGTGTTCCATTGGTCAGAAACATATATGACAACAGAATTGTAGAATTGGCTTATCTTCTGAAGACACCACTGTAATTCCTGGGAAATATCCATTTCAGAAATCCTCTCTCGCAGATCTTCCAGATGTTCATTTACCTTGACTTTGAGATTAGCAAATGTTGTTGAGTCTATGAGATCCCTCAGCCAGTTAATTATTGCAGCAAGCTTTGTGTCCTTTAGCTGTTCCATGTATTTTGAAATCACAGATCTAAAATCTCTTATATACTGTTTCAGTGCTTCTGCTTTCTGTGGGAGTTCTAGATTTCTGAGTTCTTCATTTATTTTCTGGGTCACTTCTCGAATTTTGTTATTTGTGTCATCTACAAATTGGTCATAGTCAAAAGCCTTGAGCTTTTTAATAACCATGTCAAGGAACTTGTTGACTTGCTTTATCATCTTTTCATAATCAAAGGTTTGCACTTTCTTGACAGCATCATCAACAAAAGCAACAACTTTATCAAAGCATGACTTCACATCAGTATTTTGAAGGTAGGTGGTCAGTTTCTGGACAGTTTCTTTTATTCTGTACGTTTTAAGCAGTTCTATCATTCTGTCAATTAAAAAATATATCTGCTTATCAATTTCATATTTTACAATCAATTTGTGCATATGTCCACGGAAAGTGCTGATCTTCTCAGATAATTCATATTCCTCTATCCAATTTAGAATAAAGTCTTTGATTTGTTCAAGAATTTCATTAATTTTTTTGATTGGCAAAGATTGCTTAATTTTTTCTAAACATTCTTTAGCATCAAATGATTTAATCTGTCGTTTCAAATTTTCCGCAATGCTTCTGACATCAATTTTCTGAATCTGAATCTTGAGTAATTCTAGGTTTTCATTTATTTTAGCTGTAATCTCGTATTCATCATCAACATTTTTAATCCAAGCCAAAGCGCTGCTTCCGATTTTGTTAAGATCATATTGTTGGAAAAAAACCCGCAATTTTTCAATGATGTTGATTACAGTTGCTCTTACCTGATATTTGTTATCTAGAGCTGTCATTGTTTCAACTATTTTATCAAGAAGCTGTGAAATAAGTGCTTTAATGTTGTACTGTTCACAGAAGTCTTTGATGTGTTGCTCAACTTCTATCAGATAGATCTGCAGCTGAGACAGTATTTCTTCAAGTTTTTCCATGGCTTTTTCCAGCATAATTTGGAGATCATCTGATGTTATTTTGTAGTCCTTTGTGAAAGCCACAAAATTATTTTTCATGCTGATAACTTTGCCCTTGATATCTAATGTGTCCACATAATCATTAATGTCCTGTGACAGTTGGTCCAAATTTGCCTTGTATTTTTTCATGTGCTGTTCCATGTCTATGCTTTTCAGGTACCTTTGCAGGGCCTGCAGTGTGGACAGAATGGTGCCTCTGAGTCTTTCAAAGTAAACTGGCAAATTTTCCAAGACGGGTAGGCTAATAGCATGCATATCTTTATTTTTGTCATACTTCACAAAAGCAGAGATGCTGAATTCTTGAGGCTCTGATACACTGTTCCTGAGACCCAATGCATCAATTAAATTAACTTCTTCAGATGTTAATGGTAGTATGACTGATGAGTCCATTACAGAGAGATCTGCTAAAGCTTTTCCATTAAGTTCTACACCAATCTTGTCTGCATTATTGTAAGCACTGAAATCTTGTGAATAGACATTATTGTTTAGCTGACTTTTCAATTTCCAGGCACTTGACTGCTCTGATGGGGTAAAAAGCATATGAACTTTGTTGTCAAGCAGTGTAGTGTACTTTCCTCTAGACTTCAAGCTATGGCTGCTAGAGCCCCTGTAATCATGGGAGAAAGTGAAAGCAAGAGGCTCTGCTTTAAGCAGGAATTTGCTGTACAAGTCTCCTGTGTGCTCACCCACAGCAACCAGCTTGCCATTGGCATTGGTGTGTACGTCAGCGGTGATGACAAATGGGGCCATCGTGGAACGCACAGCATTGCTGAAACGGAGAGGCCTGGAATCACAGTTTGTGTTCATGGTAACTGAGGAAGAAAGCCCTGCCACATCCAGATGAACCCTGTGACTCACTGCTGCACCTTGAACATTTGCCACGGTGTCTGTTTTCAAGTCTGCAGTTAGACCAGCACATGTAAGGGTGTAGGTGTGCTTTATTTCATCTGCTCCATGGGCTCCTCGGACATTGCCAGCCAAGTTCATATTCAGAGGCTTGAGAAGGAGTTCTGCTTTGTTGGCAACTTCTGTTTTAGTGTATTTAAGATTATTGTTCAGTTTAGCTGTTAGTGAGGTAGGCTGCAGTTGAAGGTCAAAAACATGTTTGTGGAACTTGTCGAAGCTGAAGCTGTTGTCTAATTTTGAAACAAATGTTAAGGATAAGCCTGGAATATTCAAATCATTTGTGTACTCCAACTTAATATCTTTGAATGATCCCTGCAAATTATTTGAAAACTTGAGTCCTTCTGTATTAACTCTGAAGTTTAAAACATGTTTGTTGTCCATACCCAGAACCGTACTCTGGTATTCACTTCCCAGGGTTATTTCTGTTAAGCTCACTCTTCCCCCTACATTGAATTTTGCATTGTTTTTCCCATAGCGCCCGGAAGAGGACAGTGACATGGAGCCTCCAGCAGTGTCGAGTTTGGCATTCAGTTCACTCTGCATTGCCAAGGGACTAAACTGCATGTTGGTGGTTGCACTGCTGGCTAGACCATACCGATTTATATTGAGTGATGACTTATGGGCAGCTCGATTCTTCTGATCAGTCAGGGAGATGTCAGTGTTGAAAACAAGATCCTGGGAAGTGAGAGAACCTGCAAACAAGGCAAAATACTGGATTTGCTTGTAAGTGGCTTGGTATTCGGATCGAAGTGCTACCATCTTCTTTGACAAAATTATTTCAAGCTTATTGACACCTGCAGTTTGTCGATACCTCCCGTTAGTTTCAGATGACATTTTCAGCTGGCTGTTTTCACACTTCACTGAAGCTGTGTTCTTTAATAGCCCATTTTGTACATCAGAAACTGAAGTAATGGAAAATGAACCATCACTGTATCTGCCAGACATCTGATTGGTAGCCTGAAGGTAAGAAGAATCCAACCTCAGATTTGACTTTCCTTCTAAAACCCGTCTCTTCTCATTGTAGGTGGTAGATAGAGTGTAAATGCTTTTTGCAAACACAGAAGCCACTTCCAGCTGCCCTTCCATTTTGATGTTATTGGTATTCATGTTATTTATATTTTCAGAAAAAATATCACTGGAAAATGAAAGTTGAGGGCCCAAAGTACTTGATGCTGTAAGTGATAAGGTGTAGTTTGAAAATGAAGTAGGTTCATAACTCTTTCTGCCAGACAGCTTAAAAACTGATGTTAAGAGACTGTGCGTCAGGTGATTTTCATATGCACAAATGAATCCATTTCTGTTATATGATGCTTCTCCAGATCCTGAAATAGGAAAAAAGAGACTAAAGGTAAGTGTGCCTATGCCTTTTCATCTTTGAGAACCTATCTGATGCCACTGAACCTCTATGCTGCTGCTTGAATTCCAATTACTGTTATACCATTTTGTTTTAAAGGCCCAAATGTTTTCATAAATACTGAATATTTCTGTAAAAATGGCTACTATTTTGATATTTGAAGCTAAAGTTATGAACTACAAATAAATTACTAATTATAATAATGTGAAATGACATAAAATTATGTCATTACTTAATCTTAAATTAAGAATATGCACTCAAGTGTACCCCACATCTAACATTCCTAGATTTTACTGTTTTCTTTATCATGCCTCAGTCATGGTGAGGAGTTTAGAAGAAAATGAACTCAGGTTATCCTTTTGCAGCTTGAGATCCCAAACAATTTTAGGGGAACTAACTTTAAAATACAATATTATGGCAATATATGGACATTAAAAAAAAAAAGATAAGACAATTTTTTATACATATATACACATAGTAATAGACTGAGAAATAAATTGTGGGCATACCTACACATACACTTGCACACCTGATTTTGAAAACAGTTCACTTATCAACTTCTACAAGCATTTGTAAAGTCATGCCTTCAGTTTTGAAGGACATTTTCTTCAGTAAGGAATACCCAGGAAAAGAAGGACTCTAAAAATCTTTACTGAATTTAACTGACTTCACCTTTAGTGCCTGAATAAACACACATGATATCTATAAATTCAAAGGAAAAGTGATTAGAGATCACGCAAAACGTATTTAAATAAGTGCAGGCAAACAAATGTACTGTACCTGATATAAGGGATGTAACATAATTAAAGTATGTTTGCAAACACTTACCTTTCACACTGTAGGCAAGCAGCTCAAATTCACAATCAGCATTTGTGTTATAGGTAGCTTTTACACTGGTCACTCTCTCCGTGGTGCTGTTAGTCACGGTGTACGCGGCTGTCCAGTTGTAAAAGTTGCTGTACACACCAGCAGAGACCTCTAACTTGCCCAGCAAAGGCACACGGAAAGGATAGGATTTGGGCACAGTAAATGCTGGGATTCTGTACTCCTGAGATGGCACACTTATTGCCATGGACTCCACTAACAGGGGAGGTGTTTTAATGGTCTTTGGCACCCATATCTCATCGGACGATCTTCCCGCAAACGGCAGAGGAATATCAATCACAAAACTGTTCTTATTGAAGTTGTATCTGACCCGGCCTTCACTGGAAAATCAAGATAACTCTGTTAGAAACTAAGTTCATAAAGCAGGAGTTTTCATTATTTTCTCCTCTGCCCACGATACTGAGCTTACTCACATGCTTATATCAATGTCCTGACTTAGGTTTAAGAGAGAAATGTAATGATCAAACATTAATATCAACATTTTCAAGCACTCATTCATCAGAATTTATCAAAAATACTTTTGGTATCAGGGAATTGTTTCAATGCCTTTTCCTCTCATTTCACAAACAAACAGACTTGTAGATAAAGCTAAAGAAAATCCCCCGAAATCACCAGCACACTTGTGGCGTCAGAAAAAGACAATTATGGTTTTTTAAAAAAGTGATATATTCTTATAGAAATGCATGAAATCATACTAGTGCTAGACATGGTAAGGATCTAAAATTAAGAATTTATCTATCTTTCTCTTTGTAAGCATTTCAAAAGTTTCATCCAAATATTCAGCATTTTTTTATTCTGAATAGAAGGAAATAAAAATCTAAGCATGTGATCGGGAATTAGGACTGGAAAATGGATCATTAGCCAAAAAAGCATAATTAGGAAAAGGCAAAACAGAAGGAAACCTGGCCTTAATTTCTGAATGAACAATAAGCTGGCAAAGATAGTTTTCTTGTTTCCCTAACTGGTCTTTCAAATTGCAAAATCTTGAATTTTTTAGAGCTACACCCTAAGATGAAAATTAAGCAAACACTTCTGAAATTTGTTCCTTTACATCAAAGGATTTAAAAAGCTACATAAAGGAGCAGTAAAAAAACCCTATTATTATTATGAGCACAGTTGATAACAACCTAGGAGAACAAAAAGTTTCTTCCTTGCTTATTCTTAGCTCAGGAGCAGCAATATGGCAGCAATAGAGATGTGTGCCATTAACACACAATATCATATTAGCACAACAGAAGATAATACATGGGAAAACAGATCTAAGAGACACAAAATTCAAGATTCTTCTCCATTTGTTTTGGAATCCAATCTTACACTAGCCTCTGTTGTCCTTTACATTCATTTGAGCATTTCATTTCTATGAAAAGGGTAATGACATCAATACAAGTCTTGTGAAACTCTATTAGGTAGAAGAGATGGGACCAAACTAGTGCAAGCATCTAGTCCACATGTGTACAACTTCCCTCTGAGCATGTCAGGCATGGGAGGAAGTCAGGTGCTCTACTGGTGGAGGTTAATCAGTAGGTGTAGGGGAATAGGAAAAACAGCATTGCACAGGAAAATGTAGAGCTATGAGGATTATGGCCAAAGAGTCCACAGGGATATAGGCTACAAATCTATGAAAGACATGGCTTCAGTAGTTCTGTGGCTTAAAGACAGTTGAAGTGTTTTTTTACTCAGTATGTATTATAACCTAACACAATACTTTGGGATCTATTCACATACACATGAAGTCAAATCTGTATTAAACACGTGACTCAATTCCTCCATATAATATAATTTTTCTGACCTTAGAGTTCTTTGTTAGAATTCCTATTTTATGCTAATGCTTACAGCAATTCCATGCTGCTTTATAAAACCAAAATAAAATAAACACTAAAATGTGAACAAATATCTATTTTCAGTTTCCTGTTTCACTATATCCCAATTTCATTCCCTACCTTTTCAGGAAAAGTTCCTCAGGAATGGTGATAACAGGCAGGTTAAGTTTCTGAATGTTCAGTTCCTGAAGTGCACTTAGTTTGTCCTGCAGAGCCTGGGAATAAGGGACATCTTTTGATGTCTTTTGCAGCCAGGTATTGGTTGCCTGCAATGAGGAGAAAAGTTTTTCAAAGTAAATAAAAAGTTTTAGCATTTCCCAGTGAAGTTATCTGAAAGTTATTTGAACTACTCAAATACTGGGATCTAAGTATCTGCTAAAGTGACTCATTCTATCAAAGCTGGAAATACACAGCTTATTCAATCTGATGAATGATTTTACAAGTATTTTGGCTTTCACAGGGGAGGCAAGAATTCCTCAGGGCTATGTACTGTAATATCTACTGCAGCTTGAAAACCATACCACGATGAATTGTGACACGATGTGTCGCAGTGTCATATCTGTATGAGCCACTTTCTGATCCAGAAGTTCATTGGCACGCTTCTCCAGGGTTTTTGGGTAGTCTGAAAAGTCAACTGGGAAGGCAGAAGACAGTTTTTTCACAGCAGCATTGACACCTGAATTCCATTCGATCTCAACTTTCTCATCATCTAAAAATCATGAATTTAAAAGAACAGGGTAAAATTAGTAATATTCTTGTTTTGAGAGATACTATAAGCTAATGTAAAAAGATGCTTAAATTTACACGTTGTGTATGTGGATCATGTTTTTGCCCCTACCATATCTGAAAAGAACTCTTTTTGAAATTGAGTTTCCATGAACTGTTGCAGCTGAGCTGATCTGAAGATATGCCGTGTTTGGTGAATAATTAACCAATGCTTCACTTCTAAGTTCAGTTTCCAGGCGAGGAAAAGAAATGGTGCCTCTTAACATTGCCTCTTCCACTCCAGCATATCTGTGAAAGGAAAAAATAAATAAAAATGAATAAAAATATTTAATTGTATTTTTTCAGGAGCAATTTCAGCATTTAAATCTATATCAACGGCATAATAAATGTTATAAAAAAATTAGATTGGATCAAGCTTGTAAACACTGTTTTCGTTCAATGAATATTTTCAGCTTCTTCTAGTTGCTTTGGAAAATCTGTAGCAGACTATTGTAAAGCTACTGTGCAGATACACACAGTAATGATTCTGTGTTAATTTCATAAGAGTTATAAGGAAGTTACCTGTCCTGGTAAAATTGTTGCTGAACCAAATTCTAAATGCCTTACTCAAGCTGAATTTTCTACTCAGGATACAGACTGTGGCCATGAATCACATAAAAACAAAACACTTGGCAAAATATATTATGCCAGTGGGCTTCATTTTCCTTCACTCACATTTATTTTATATCTCTGTAACTTTGTTGACTCGAGCAAACTTCTAATGTTATGTTAGTGCAAATGAAAGGGAATTGAGGTCCCTGACATCTGTCCAAAGCCCCCACTGATATCAGAGGCAATTCTACATGAACAGCAAAGACAAAGACTCCCTGGGGCACCATCAAGATCACAGAATTCCATGGAAGATTGAGGTTTATTAAAGAATGTGATCAGCCCATTTCACTATGGGCTTGTGAGGCAGACAATTTTGGAAACCCTGGCAGGCTGAACATTTTTGTTAGCTCCCCTGTAGATGTGCCCGGAAATATTCTCATCGAGAAGCGTGGGAATTTTTACAGGAAGCTCTCAGTTATTTTTGGTTTTGTTTCTTACTGAGTGCCATTAGATTTCTTCATGGGGAGATGTAATAACTTTTTTTTAGAGCCAAGCATATCCAGTAAAAGATAATACCCCTCTGAACAAACCTTGCCTTGTTTATAGCCTTGGATTATCACACCTGCAATAACAGTAGTACAATGCATTCTTGTAGTCATGTGTGTGCAAACATTGAAGAGCTACCTCAAGGAACTTGTAATACAAATTATATATATATCTGTGCACCTGATAGGAAAGATCAATCAATGTGTTATATGAATGTATTTCATGTATTACAAATAAAATAAAGTTTTTTTAAATGGGGTCTCAATGGCAACTTTATCTGTCTCTGTATTTAAGAAATTTCTCCAAAATGAGATAGAATTTTTCCACAATTTTGCATCCAATAAAAACTTTTCAAAGGTAGCTGTCAAATTCTAAATGCTTTCATGAGTTACCTTAACTGGCCAGAAAGAGTAACTTCTGTAATCTTCTTGTTGTTGATGTCTAAGACAAAGGTGTATGCTTTCTTCCCAGAAATGGATTCATCAGTAATTCTGAAGTTTGTACCAAAGTCAACATCAACATCTGGTATTTGTACATCACTGGTCAAAATCTTTTTGCCTCTGTTGTACCTGAAGGTCAGTGTGGCCTCATGATGGTTTATACCTAGAAAATATAATGTGCTTTGGTTATTCACAACTATGGAATCTGTTTGGACTTTTCTTGAAAGGAGAACAAAAAAGCATCAGCTGAAAATTATATCCCACTAAAGATCTAACACAACTTTTGATGAGTCTGATTGGCAACTGGGTCATCTGTTTTCTTCTCATCTTCTATACACAAGAAGGGCTGACCCACAAACCCATCAATACTTTTGTTATTTAAATGATCCCATAGATGTTTTGTGGGCTTTCATTCCATGTTTTATAAGAAATACATTTTTCTCTTGCTTATACAGACCCTCTGAACATCTCCTCTTCCTTGCTTCCATTCACCAATATCACATTTTTATAAAAATCTTGCAAAATACAAAATCAGCCTCTCATAAGGAAAATCTTGCAATGAGTTTGCACACTTGAAAGGAAATGTGGTTAAATAGTTGGCCTGTTTGAATGTGAAAATGATATTCTATCTTACACTCTTAAGAATACTATTAAGATTCATTAATAAAAATGTCTTTTCTGGTAAATGTCAGTTCAAAACAGAACAAAATCACACTGTTGTTGGTTTTTTTTTTTTTTATTTTTGCTCTTACCTTCTGCCTGGATAGCAAACTTTAAGGTGTCTATCTGGTCATTTCCCTCTCTCTGCAGTTCGTAGTTTGCACTTGCAGAATATTCCTTTACTTGGCCTGTGGACACTAATTCAACCTCAAATCTACAGAAGGAGTAAACAAATGCCTTGTGAACAACCTTTTCGTCCATGAACACAAACATGAGAAATCACACAGTTCTCAACAGCTCTCCTTCTGAACAGCTGCTACCAGTAAATTTTGAAAGATTTTTAAAGGTAAGCTTGATGTGAGAGACTACTGGAGTCTAAGAGGGAAGGTAGTCAGCACAAAATAAAACAAGTTTAAGTTGAAATTACCTGGATTCTCCAGTCAATGGCAAATATGGAACTGCCTCTGTATCAGTGGAATTAGGATACAATACTTTGGTGCAGAAATTTAGACCAGGAATGAAACGCTTGCAAGAAGTTGAGGTTGTTTGTTTCTCTGTCACAGTCGGAATTTCTTCAGTTTTGGCTGGAGACACCAAATGCAGAGTATTGCTGGAAAAGAAAAGTCAGTCATCTATTTCCAGGACAAGTGCTCAGACATCCTATTAGTACAGTTACTTATGAATAAAACCCGATTATTAATGTAGGGGCTAACTGAAATAACATCTGACTTTAAATGATGCAAGTGTTAATATTGATAATTATAATTTAATGTATTGAGCCATTTGCTCTCTCTAAAATTAATGTAAGTAGCTAATTTAAATTCAATTTAAAATACATATTGCTATTATAATAATTTGATGTGAAAGAAAAGAAAATAATGGAAATTTTAAGAGTCTTGTATAAAATTTTAAAAATAGTGACAAATAATCTGTAAGCCATGACTCCAAGTCATCACTTATCTGGCATATTTATTTGTCTTACAAAAGAAATTATCTCAGTTTTACAATGTCTGTGATTTTTCTGAACTAAAAATTTCTCCATGCCTGCCCTAGCCTTTCAAATCCACCACAATAAAAATCAAGAAGACAAGGAGGAACATACCCTTGAAAGTTCTCATTCAGTTCTTATTACCTGATACTGAGGAGTTTTACTGGAGCCTTTGGAGCAGGAATGCTGAATTTCAATTGTCCAGCCTTTACACTAACATGTGCTTCAATTCCAGATTCATGGAATATATTAGAATTCATCTCCACACCACTTCCAGAAAATTCAGGCAGGTTTATTCCCAGGTGTGTCACAAACTCAACTGCTACTGAAGGTTTAGCAATGAGATCTGCTTGCATCTATTTAATAAAAACAAAATTGGTTTTTATTTGCCCAATACACTTCTTGCTGGTTATACAAAAAACCCCATACCACTCCTGATAATACAGAGGTAAGTTTTATAGAATTGATTCTGCTATTCAAAAAGCCTAATTCCCCAATCACATAATCAAATGGCCCATATAATTGGTAACTGCAATATAAAAAAACCAGCAAGATGATAACCCCAAGGATCCCTACCTCTTTTAATGTAAAAATACTGACACTTCAGAAAGATCTTATACATGGAACTACTTGCATGTATTTCTACATCTGAAGACAAGAGCCAGTTTTCCATTGTAAGAAAAAAAATAGCAGTTTACAAAGACAATGATCAAACTGTTTGACAAAAAAAAGTAATAGATCCAAGATTTTAATTTCTCTTAACACAAACCAGCTTATTTTCAAGCTTTTGCTTTGGCCATTAAGAAAGAAGGGACAGGATGCAAAATCCTGGAAAAGATTCCAAAGCAAACTAAAGGGAAACAAGTACTAAACTTGGGGATCTTGTTTTTTATTTAGGTCTTGGATATGATAGAAAATAAAAAGTTTAGATGAACTGAAACTGCTAAGAAATTCTTATGAAGTACTGACTAGGTTAGAGCAAGGTACTCATTAGAATTGTAAAAAGGAGTTGATTTTTTAAATTTAAAGTGGGTAACTAATTTTATGTCATATGCTGTTTCCTTGCTACAATTTTAAGATGATTCCTCTCAGGTGAAAAAAATATTTCTGGTGTTACAGTTTTATCCATAAATGAAAATATAGATTATTAGCAGGAGAAAAAATATAGACAACTATTTTGACTTACACTTTTTTGATGAAGTTTTGCAGCTACTGTTGCCCCAGGTGTTGCTATTCCAGACAAGGCAAACTTCAGTTGCAAACCTGCTCCAGTTGGAAGCTCGAACTCATTGTCCATGAATATGTAGTGAACAAATAGATCCCTGTCAATACCTTTTGAGATGGTTTGTGCAATCTGTGAATCAAACAAGGAAATGAACACTAAAAAATCCACACTTTGGAATATGCACATTTTGAACTTTTTAAACTGATCAGAGAATGATTGGAACTCTATAATCCAAAAATTAATTTCATATGGAGTGGAGAATCTAATTTCCACAGATTCATTGCTTCAAACATATATGAAAGACTGCCAGCAAAATCTGAACTTTAAATGAATACCAGCCTTGATACATACAGGTTATCTACCCTAACACTCACATACACACATACAAACATAACACACACATACAAAGCTGAACTGGTTCAATGAAAGAAGGTGATTACCAAATACTCCTAACTTGTACTACTACATCTTTTCAACATGACAAGGATGACATTTTTAATATCATCCCATATCACCATATAATTTAAAATTTGCTCATGTAACTGAATAGCTAGTACTAAAGTTTTGGGAGTTGTTCCAATAGGTATCTTGATGATATAATATGATCTGAACTTTCCCTTTTTCCTTCTCCTCACCAATAATGTGGGAGGACTTCATTTGGTTATTGAGGAGTCTTCACAGATTTCTCAGAGTCCTTCAACATAGGTCTGGATATTTTATTTCAAATAATTTCATTTTCATGCTGGTATCAATATTTTTATATAATAGTTAAATACAATCTAAATCTTAAAAAAATTCTGGTTGAAAAACAAGTTGATAATGCACATTGCTGCATCAGAAACGTACCATTTCAGGAACAGTCTGAAGAGTTTTAACACTCTTTAAAATCAAGCTTCCCAGCAGTTTAAAATCATTGAGTTTCATGTACCCAAGTTCTTCTCCCAGGATCCTTAGATATGCTCTTCCTTCTGGAGCTTCTTTGCTGCCCAATTCTTTTATCAGTTTTTCAAGATTAAGTATTATTCCTTTTGTGATATCCTGAAAATTCAGTCAGAAAGCAATAAAACAGTATATAGTGTTTATGGTCATAGATATATACATATATATATACATATATATATATACACACACACACACATATAAGTATGTAAAGTCATATATCTAGAACAGGTACTTAGTGAATGCCAGCTATTCTGCACATGCACTTACAGATTTCTCCCCAGACAAAGATCCCTTCAAATGCAGTTAAATAGCATTAAGGATTTCTGTTTGTCTCACCAGAGAGGAGAAGGAATGTGTAGAGTAAAGCAGTAAGTGCTGTAATGATTATGTAAAAATAGGAATGCTGTGCTGCACAGAGAATGTTTTCAAGCTGTACCTGCTCCTGCTTGTCATCCTGTGAGTAACCAAAATAGTCAAAAAGTGCCTTGGAAACCTGCTCTGGCACTTTTCCATCAATCCAATACAATGCCTTGGTTGCAGTGTCTGGGAAAAATCCCTTCTCTCCAAACAATGCTTCCAGTGTTGGTTCAAATCCCTTTCCATCCAAGCCAAGCTAAAATGAACAGAAAGGACAACATATAACTGAGACAGTTGCCCCCTTTTCTTTGGAACTTTACAACAAACAGACTTTCTGGGGAGAAAAAAATGCATTTAAAGTGCATCTAGAAGCCCACGACTCTTAAGGGAAGGTATGGAACCCTATGCCTTATACTTCATTTTATCTCTGTGTTGAGGTTCAATAAAAAACCTGGATCTCACTTAAAATCTACCATAAGTACTTCAGAGTGCCAGTAATGATTCATTAGCACAAAGTCAACTTGTTACAGATGGGTTCATTTTACCCTGAGCCCTTTAATAACTTCAACAGGGTCGTCCATCTAGTCAGTGGCAAGTGACATCACATAATGGATGGCTTGCTCTAAAGCCCATTGAGACCAAATCAAAGTCCCCTTGTAGTCACAGTGATCTTTAGATTTCTCCCAAGGCTTGTAAAAAAATACATTATTCACAGAGAGTTGTTATAAGAAAACAGAACTGAGAAAGAAGGCAGCTGAATATTAGCAAATGTTTTTCAAAATTGTTGTACCTCAAAGACATCGCTTGGGTCAAATCCATAGGCATGCAGGGTGGTTTTCAGCATGGTTTCTTTAGGAATATAGCTGCTTGGATCAAATATCACATTTCCTTCTACTTTGGCAGAGATGGGGTCAATTCCAGGTACAGAAACTCTTTCTGAAATCTGGTAGTTTTGTGAGAATTTTCTGAAATCTTTGGCTGTTGGGAGCTGATTTCCTTTCAGAGCTTCTTCAACTCGGCTTTTTAGACTAGGGAAGAAGATTGAAATTAAAATATGATTAGTATATATTCCAAACACTCATTTAATCTTAGTTAAGGGAATTTTTATGCCACTTGCAGACATTCATACAGCTGTGCTGATTGCTAATGGATAGCTCTCTGCACATATTTAACAGTAAACATAAGATTTATGGAAAGACTATAATCTGGCACTGTTCTGACACACAGCTGAACACTCAGCTGATGTGCTTGTTCAAATGAATAGAAAAACCAATCAAAAACTTCACTGCTAGATAACTACTACTGCAACTATGGTCAAAACTTTTTTCTTCCAATGAGATCAATATATATATAAATTTCACTTACTCTTCGATGCCCAGTTCTTTAGAGTCCAGGATGTTGGCAATGTGTGAGGCAACAAAGCTTTTCACTTGCTCACTCTTCTCCTTTGTGAGGACTCTCAAAATCTTGGTGAGATCACTTGGGGAAGGATTTTTCATCACTAGGAGATAGGATGCCAAACGTTTGTCTGTGGGTGCATCCAATTCTTGGAATGTTTTGAGAAGTGCTGAACGATCCTATGCAAATAGAGAAAGGTTTGTATTGATGAACTGGCTCATGCATGATATTGCTAAACCCTTTTGGGAATATATAGGGTGAAATAATCACAGAATATTCTTAATTCGAAGGGATCCATAAGGATCATTGAGTCCAAGTTTTTAGTGACTGCATACTTAGTTTTGTACCTCATTTCTACAGCCTATCACAACAGTTTATTTGAAGTTATTTTGCTAAACTTTCTTTTGCTAGATAGCATCACAGAAATTATGGCTTTATTAAAACTGATCTTCATAGAATCAGAGGATCACAGAATTGTTTGTGTTGGAAGTGACCTTAAAGACCATCTAATTCCAATTCCTTTGCCATAGGCAAGGAAACTTTTCACTGGACCGGGCTGCTCAAAGCCCCATCCAAACTGGCCTTGGACACTTCCAGGGATGGGGCATCCACAGCTTCTCTGAGCAACTTGTGCTGAGGTCCTGAGTGGGACCTCACCACCCTCACAGTAAAAATTTCTCTCTAATGTCTAATCTAAACCCACTCTTTTTTTAATTTGAACCCATTTCCCCTTGTTCTGTCACTAAATGATCTTGTAAATAGTTTCTCTTATCCTTTATTGTTGTGTATTTTATATTTCCCCTCTTTTTTTCCCTTATCTTTTTAGGTTGGTTTGCTTTATTTTTTTTTTTCTAAATCCTTTTTTTTTTAATCATCTTATACATACAGGTTACATTTTTACTTGAGAAATATGATGATCAATGGGAATCATCTCTGCAGACAAATTGCAAAAATTTGGAAAAAAGATAATTCAATTTAGGAAAAGGTGATCAAAATCTACTTCTGCAGGAAAACTAAAAACATAGTTTAAAACTAAGTAATAATTAAAAAATTTAAATGAATCTAAGGATATGGGTTTTAGAGAAGGAAATTTTTAATATTGAAACTGTCTCACAATGATACCTATTCTGCAAGAGATGCTGTAACGTCACTGCATTGTAAACATACATCTACCCAGTATTGTTAACAATGACAACAAAATGCCAGTATAAAATAGGGACATGATTTTTTTTCTCATTTAAATACTTTTAAGTCTGGGGTAATTAATTGCACCTTTAAATAAGCAGAACTCAATTTAAGACACTAAAAGGAACAGATCAGAACTTCTCATTTAAACTGAGACTATCTATGAAAACAAACTGCATCTTAAAAGAGCAATACCCACTAAGCCAGGAGGTTTCCCAACGATGTGTATGAAAACTTACTAAAGGGGTTCTGGAGACAGCTAAAAGGGAGATAGAAGAATTGGAATAGTTTTGCATATGCAGTAACTCCTGTGAACAGTCAAGGTGAACTGAGAACATTTATCCTGGTTTGTGTAACCAATTTACCTCTTCAGTAATTGTCATTTTCCTGAATGCCTGGATGGCTGCTTTCTGAACTGAAAGTGATGCAGCTTCATTTCTGATACATGTCTTCAGATAAGATTTCACACTGGGTTTAGCTTTCTCCATCACTGCACCCATGTTTCCAATAGCCTGGCAGTGAAGAAAACCCAGAAAGATGATTAAAAATTCCTCTCCACCAAGACAAGTAGAGTAATATATGTGATAATATAATATAATATAATATAATATAATATAATATAATATAATATAATATAATATAATATAATATAATATAATATAATATAATATAATATAATATAATATAATATAATATAATATAATATAATACATGATTTGATATATTATATAGTATATATATTATATATATGATTATGGTATGATATGATATGGCACAAAAAAATAATAGCCTGCATAAGGAAAGAAGGAAATAAAAGTACCCGAAGTGTGAGGTATGTGAGTTCATCTTCCCCAGAACAATCAGTGCCCAGCAGTGATACCATGAAGTCTGCAACATCTGTTATTTCCTCTGTCACAATCTTCTTCTCATTGTAGAACCTAAAGAAATAGATAAACATATCAGAAGCAGAAGAGGAAATTGGGAATGTCTATATTTTATTCCTAAGAGCAAATACATGAAAATAAAAATATCCTGTAAAAGTGAACACTCTTATGTTTACTCTAAGCACTGTAATTCTGTACAATTGCACACTATCCTTACTTACTTAGTAACAGAATGACTCAAGCCATAAAACGAAGCTCTGCTTGGCTGATACTGGGCCATGTTGAGAATCTCCCGTATTCTCTGTGGAGTTGGAGAAGGCAACAGCCCCAGGGTGTATGTGACCAGGTCTGCCACCAGTGGATTCACATTTCCAGTTCTCAGGATTTGGAGGATTGCACTGTAGCACTCTGGAGTCCCACACTGGGCCAGGGCCTGGATGGTGATGGAACTGAAAGAAGAGATGACTTATTTTAGTTAACTCCCTTCTTGCAGTTATCATTGCATGTTAGCTGTTTGAAACAAATATATGGCAGATTTATTAAGGTGTTTTAATATAAATGATGTAAGCTTTTGAAGCTGAAAGCAACTTAGGCAGTTTCCTTCACTTTTTCATAACATTAAGTATTCTCATCTAATGCATTGACTCAGACTGAGGCTCTAGTTCCTTTCAGATGGAGAACATAAACTAGATGTAAACTTGGTCAAGGCCAGTTTGGACAAAAGAGTAAAGGTGTGGAGTGGAGAGCAAGGTCAGACTGAACAACAGCACTCTTCCATGTCTGCCAAAGTCTCACACCCAAAACTGTGCTCTCTGCTGTAAGTCACACTTGGGAGTTTGGAATTTCAGCATTTGTCCTTGAGCAAAGCTGCATGAAAGATATTTGGCTATAAAAACACATCCAAAGGATTGTGTCAGGTACACACATCTTGACAGTCCCTTCCCTGTTTCCTTCTCATAACACTTATCTTTCTGAAAACCACTCATTAGATCTACTACACCTCTAATTTAAAACCATTTGCAGCAAATCATCAGCTACAGCATGGTTCTGCCATGGCATTGGTGTGTGTGATGTTCTTGCACTGTGAACTGCTGAGATGTACCTTGAGGTTTCCATCATCTTGGGAATAAGAGAGCCAAGAGTGCTGTTATGTAAACTTCTCAGCCCAGAAACAAATCTGTAAAAGACCCTTGCTCTCTGCTGGTTCTCCTGGGAGGCTGCCAGTCTCTGCATTTCTTGCAGGGTTTTCAGAACACCATCGCCCTGCCTCAGCAGTTTGGCATCTGTACTTTCCAGTGCAAGTCCCTTCTCTTCCAGTGCATCTAGAAATTGGAAAAAAAATGCATTTTTTAATGTCTTTTTGTAATTTTGAATTCTTTGTCTTTTTTGGAGTTATGTAAATTTTTATCTTCTGTCATACATTCAGTATAAATACAAAGTCTGTACATAATTTCATATGATAATTATTGAAGTTTAACAGCTGAACAGTTTACAGAAATAATGGTGTGGAGTTTAATTTAATTGTCCCAAAAATTGAATATTTGCATACATTCTTTTATATTTTCATGAAGATTATTCCTTAACACCTCTCATATTAACATAATTTGCTTTTTCAACTTTTAATAAATACATGTTATAAGAAATGTTTTATGACAGGGATCAACAACATTATTATTTCAGAATAATAATGTATTGTTTACATTTGGTACCACAGCTAAAAGATGCATGAGAAATTATGGGCAGCTGAAAAGGGTTCATTAAACTAATTTCCAATAAGATTAAAATTACTTTTCAAGCAAATTATGTATTTTCAATTATAAAGAATACTTTCAAAAATTAAAATGAAAACACAAATATTATTTACAATTAGTGGTGTTTATAAACTTCGCAGGCTTTCCTATTTTAAACTCAAACTTTTCCTTACTAAGTTGATAAAATTTTGTTTAAAATTATGAATTTATTTGGTCCCCTCATCTTTAATTAATTCACTATAAAAAAACCACTATAAAATTGTGCCTACATTTATATTTTGTCTCTTTATTTATAATATTGAAAAATGAAGCTATACCTCCATCAAAATTTTTGTTAGTGATCTTTGGGGTATCTTCAAGCTTCAGAGTCTGGTTGACCTCTGTCATGATGCCATAGCGATTTCTAAAAGAAAAAAGAAAGAAAAATTCAGTGTTTTAGTTATGTCCAAGTGTCTTTACAAGGTCTTGACAGGCCTCCTGCCTTCTTAAAAACAAAATGTCTATTTAGAGATGAAGTCAGGGCAGAATATGATACATCGCCATTGAAAAAGGATATTTACAAATCAAGAATGATGAAAAATAGTGAGCAACCTACTTGTATGAGGAAGGCAGAAACAGGTGTTTTTCACTGCAGACAGCATCTCTTATGTGCCTTTTCTTTGCATCAATATTGTAATGACAGAACTGAGTGCTCTTCAAAAGGCTGGATAATGGGGTGTTCTGTAAAAGAAATAGTTTGGCAGTCAGCTTCCTGAGTAGAATAGGAAACAACCATAATTTTAAAGGCTGACACAGTTTTACTGTAAGATTAACAGTTACATATTGGAAATGAAGGTGCATAACTGGAATCATTCTTACACAAAGACAAAATTGTGCCAGTAACAATCTTTGGACTTAAGTCTCTTCTCAGGCAAAAATCCCACTGAAATGTTCCCTCAGGCCCTATTGAAGTGTTTGGGTTAGTAGTTACTTCATGATTGATCCCCTGCTGCCTACAACAAAGGCTCCTTCATAAAACCAATTTGTAATTTTTGAAATAGTTCAGTCTCCTTGTAACAACCATGATGTCCTCTTTAATTTCAGTCTCATGACGCAAATTTTAAAGACTTCTACAAAAAGCTGTAGAAGTGGCAGAAATTATAAAATGTTTTCAATATTATATGAAACCTTTTTTTTTTTTTTTTTAGTTAAAGCACCCAAAAGCATAGGTGCCATCATATCAGAAAGAAATCTGACAATATTAATGCAAGCAACTGCATCTGATCATTGTGGATTAACAGGTAGCCTGAATATTTTGTCAAACCACTTATTTAGGACATCTAGAGACCTCTCCTCCTGGACCTCACATACACTTTAGAGTTTTGGAGGACTACATGTTTTTTAGATAAAATTGGAATTTTGAAAATTTTGATCCACAAAACTAAAAATTTGGCTATGGTCTGATAGGTTATTTGAATAATCAATAGTACTAACTCCTTATATGAAAATCTCTCCTTTAAAATAGAGAAGAAGGTGATTACATTCTTGCTCTGCATCTGTTTTTCTCTTTTGACAGCCAACAATAATGCAGTCTGATCTAATGGAAGGGTGCAGAAAAAAAATGTTTTAAAAAAAAAAAACGTAGTCATGGAAGTGGCTGTTTATAATTTCAGGTGCTGGTGTGAAAAATGTTACATTATATAATTTTTAATGGCATACTTACTAGTCCTTTTACAATGGCAATAGGGCTGACATGATCTCTGATGGGACTGAAGTTGTCACAGCCTTTCAGGTACCTGGTAATTGAAATATCTTCTGCAGCATTCCCTTTTCTGGATTTGAATTCAACTTCACTGTCACACTTTCCATACACAGTATCCTGGAAAGAAGAAAGAAGTCAGTGCCTTTGCTCATGTTATCAGATATTTTCTGATCTACTTGAAAGGCACTGATCTGAATGTCCAGGCCTTTTGAAAATGATGTTCATGCTCTGTCTAGGTGAGCTTTTTTCCATTGGTTAACACAGTAAAATGAATGCTTACAAAAGACCTACCATTGGAATTGTTTTCATGTTTTCCGTCGTTTCTGTTGGCACAAGGAGAGCTGAGATGATACCTCTCTTGAGATTCAGTACATTCAGAGGCTCTTCCTTCTCTGGGTACAGCTTGACTTTTGTTCCATCCTGAATGCTGAATTTTAGCTCATTCCTGCCCCCCAGAAAAACAACATTAGTATGAAATCATATTAAAGCTACACAGAACATGTTATCAATATCCTGCTGGGCTAGGATAAAGCATCATGTTTATCTTGGTCTATCATTATTTACTATTCACTGCTTACTAACAGAAGGTATTACATGTGAAGCAGTAAAATTCTAACCAAGGACATTTTGATTTCGCCAGATTACATCATCTAAGGGCAAGCAAATACCAAGAGCAATGGATGAAAGTTGGAATTGCATAAATTCAAAGAGAAGATAAATAAATTTTTAGAAGGAAGTAATTATTAACTACTGCAATAGGCTACACAGCTATGGGAAAGATTCTCAACTTGTTGGAGTCTTTAAATAAAACCTTAATTTTTTTCTGCAAAACATATTTTAACACTGTCTTTAGTTGGTTTGAGATCTATAGATGTGAGACAAGATGACTAGAGGCACTGAATGAATCATGATGGTGCATGACTAAAATATGCACTGACAAGCACTAGAGACTAGCTGGGTGGAGGGAGTAGAAGAAACTAGTTCAAAAGCAGATAAGTAAGGAAAAGATTAGCTACACAGGCTGTTAGAGCTTGGAATTGCAAATCTGGACTTCAGTCTCAAATGTCTTTCTATTGCACAGTCTGCTAGCAAAGGAAAATTATCTTAAACTGGCTGAGTGCAGCCATTTGAGAATGTGCTTACAAGAAGGAACAATAACTACACTTGCAATAATATTTCAGGGCACTACCCAACAACTGATGTAGATGACAGAAATGAAGAGACCATTGCAGGTGAAAATGTTGTATGTAAAATTCCCTTCCCTACTGGGAATTGAGAACTATGTTTACCCTAAAGTGTATCAGGGAAAGTTTTGCTGTGGAATCAGCTTACACATCTACCATGTTATCATGAAATGTGTTCCATGCCTAGAAAAGCATAATCAGGGTGGACTGTTTATACTGCAGCCTGTTCCATGTTAAGGTCCCAAGTATTGATGCTAATTGATATTGCTTACTTGGACATGGCATTTGCAAAGTCCTCAGAGTTCTTGGACTTTTTCAGAACAGCCCTTCCCTCAGTGTCAACACCAAATGTCTCCCTCAGGGAGCAGTGCATTGTTCTCAGTGTGAAGCGGCATAGCTGGGGTACCTCCAGTTCAACCTGAAAACACAAATATTATGTTATTCTTTTTAGCATTATCACATTTTACAGGATCACCCTGCCACTGCTTTTAAAATTCCGTGGGTTTTGTGAAGTGTCAGGATCACCCTGCCACTAGCTGTTGGGAAAGACTCCAAAGTGCTCTAAATTGCTTAAGGTAACTCCACAGAGGAGATAAGAGGGCAAGTATTAGCTTAGCTAATGGCATGGCTCATACTAAATGAGCAACTGAGTTTCTGGGAATTTTGAATATTAGAACTGTATGAGTCATGACACTGCTCAATGTGTTTAGACTCTATCAGAACAGTATGTGCTACATAAAAAAATATTTTCCCCAGTTATTCCATTTCAGGAGAAAACCCCCTCAAAACCAACATCATGATGAGAAAGTTTTGGGCAAGATAAGGTGACATTGAGTAGTTAAATGACCTATGGGACCTTTTACTCCCACAGGCCTGGTATTGTCTTGAGTTACCATCTGCAGGCTCTCATGTGAGTTTCATGGCATCAATGAGGTATTTTAATTCAGCTTCTAGAATATTTGATGGACATTGATAGACTGAGCCTGGGAGCTAAGAAAAACTGAAGTACCAGTTCTTGCCCCTTTCCCATGTACAAGTACAACCAGACTGGGACTGAAATGCATGGGCACAGAGGTATGAAGGACTCCTGCCATCCTCAGTGCCCTCTGTCTGGAACAGGGAGGGCTCAGTCTTCATGGTTCTCCATATCTGCCCTTCAAATGGATGATCTTGTCTGGAAAATCACTGAAGGATGCTCCCCAGCTGCCAGCTCCCATATTGTTAAGTACACAGCCCCCACCTGGGTGTATTTACTCCTCTTTGCCTACCTTGCAATTGATCTTTGAACCACTTCGAGAATCTGTCGTTCCTGGGACCCCACTTGATGTCTCTGCTTCATATGAATAAACATACTTTCTGAGGGGTTTAAATCTGGTTGCATCCTCTGCAAATGGAGGAAAATGAGAGTGGTTTTATGACCTGGGTGGGATATACATATATAATACTTAAGTGTTGTGTAACTAAAATGAAAGCCAGAAAAAGGAAGCCTGAAGACCCAAGCTCCCACTATTTCTTTTCACAGAATATCTTTCAGACAGAAAAGTGATACCTTCATGTCATTTGGATACTTTCTGAAGCATAGGGCAAAACTTGTGGGGGCAACTAAAGTTTTGGGGTTCACTGCTCTGATGCATCTGACAGTGTGACCCCACCTGTCCTGCAAATCATGGGCAAAAAGCAACTGAGAAAAACAGGAGGAAACCTGATGTGTGAAACTGGTTTTAAAATTATTTTAATAATCTTGATTATTAAAAATTATTGTAGCTTTAAACAGCCATATGGCTTTTAAATTGAGCCAATCAAATTGTAATTTTCAAATTGGCAATAAGAAGATTCCTTTCAGCTCAGCTGTTTCCACCATAATGCAAATACAAGGAGCTGCATTACCAGTCACATGACTGAAAGCAAAAAGAACATAGAAATAGACAGAGCACCAAAACTACCACTTCTCAATACAATTTCACCTGGGTTTATGGAGGATCTTTCTGCCCCAGACTCTCCAAAATATGATTTATTCTAATTCACTTATAAGACCAGAAAATTTTACTATGGCATATTATTTTTAATGGATATAAGCTTTAGTTACATGAAAAATATCAGAACAAGAGAAAATAACTAAATTATGACTAAGATTATCACAGGAGGGAGTATTTTCCAGAGTATTTCTCTTTCTATCAAAGGAAGCCCTAAAACCTAATAGGCTTCCTCAAAAGAATGAATTTCACCTGTATTTAACCTCTCCCTACTGCCCTCAGACCCAGTAACCTGTAATTTCAAACCCTGCAAGCAGGAATGAATGTAGTAATAGAAATATAAAGGAAAAAGTAGCCTTCATGTCAAATACAGGGATATAAGATATTCCTTTGGTGCCTGGAATGAGTAACATAAGCCAAACAATATCCTCAATCACAATTCACTCCCACTAGAACTGCAGGTGTTGTTTCAAACTAAAGATGATGATCAGGCACTTGAAGAGTCTGTGTTGGAGCAGTCTAGATCAATCTGAAGCAGAAATTAGTGTTTGGTTTAGTCTGAGCAACTCTGGAACTGATTCTGTTGTGATCCTGAATGAAAGGTAATTTCCTAAATTGCTCCCCTGTGGTCATTTGTGACCATACACAGTCCTGATCTACTTTTATAAAAAAAACCAAAGATAGGTAATCCCCATGTAAACCCAAATTCCCACCATCAAATTTACATGACTTTGTCTGCCTATGACTGCAGGAATGCAGGTTACACTTCTTTTATCAAATCTTTGTCATGTCAGAAGCCAATGGCAAAGTTAACATTGCTCTTTATGTCAAACCATTTCATACAGAGGGAGGAAAACAAATTAGTACTATAAATCTCTTATTTCCTCACTGCACTAATCACTTTTACAAGCTTTATATACATTAATAATGTTTTAGCTGGGATTATTTTCATGTAATTGCTAAACAGAATTATTGCAATAATAACTAACTGTCATAAAGTAATCAACATCTTAAAAAATTTTGTAAACTTAAATTATCTATTTAACCCTAAAATTAGCTGCTGCTAAAAGATTCATCACTAACCCTGTCACTTTTGGCTATCCTGGTCTATAACTGTACTCAGAAAAATTTACAACACTAGTATCTACATTGATAAAGTGAAAATTATTGCTCCATATCTTGCTTTTAAACAGAAATCAATGAAAAAGGAATAGAGAAATTATAATCTTAGAAATACAAATAACAAATAAATAATTGTATCCAAAAAATAAACAAGAAATTGGCAATGAAGTTCAACAGTCTGATGTGGTTTAGACATCTGAAATAAATCAAATTGCCTGGAGATGGTGCTAAAGCACTCAACAAAGGAAAAAAAAAATCCTGAAGAGTAAGAACAAATAAACTCATTGGGTACTTTGACCCTGTGGTGGAACATTATGTATCTAACCGAGCAGTCAGGGCCAGTCAGAGTTCATTAGGAAGATAGTGCATGAAGTCAGCATTTCCTGACTCTTGGCTTGTTTAAAGAAATTGCTGTCCTTGCTGACAGAGTTGATGATTTATTCTGCAGGTATTTAGTTAGATAGCTAAATGCAATTCTGTGGGCTTAGCAGCAGCTGTGAAGGGTAAATAAAATGTGAGATTCAGTCCACACTGAAGTGTAGTGTACATAACCTCCCTTAAAGCTTCACATTTGGTAACCAGGGATTTCTAGATTAAGGAATTTGCATCTAACAATTAAGAAATAAATTTTAAAAATTCAACCAAATAACAAACCTACAAAGCCAATGGAAAGTAGTTTCTTATTGGGAATTTTAAGATTGTTCATAAACTTAACCTCAGCATGTCCAGCCTTAGGAAATTTTTAAAATAACTTGAACCAATCCTAATGGATAATTGAATACATATAATAAATGGCAAGAAGGACTTAAGAATATTACCATCATTTTCATTTAAGTTATTTAGGAAGAAAGGATTAGGAAAACTCAGGCTTTGAAAGATGTATTCCGTTAAAATAGTGACATCAGATAACAAAAGGAAATGCAATAAATCACTTACTTGAGCATCCTGGATTTCCACTTTCAGGTGATTCTTCTTCTGTAAAAAACCCAAATAAACAACATTAAAAGTTGAAAAAGCTGGTTACAAAAAAGTTTGTAAAATGAGATGAATGTACCATATAACATATTTTACTTTCACATTTTAGTCTATTTGACCACACAAAAATACTGCAAAATTAATGAATGGCTATACTTTGGTTTTTGTATGTTTAGAAAAGGACAATTTTGAAGGTCAATGCTAAACTTTTCTGCCAGTAAATCTTTTCTGAATATTGAGAGTTCATTCCTTGGAGGAAAAGAATGCTGGTTGGAAGCCTGTTCAAGTTATGAAGAATCAGTTCTCCAATCAGTCTTAGTTATGTTCCATATAACTCTATTTAAATAAAATAAATTAAATTAAACATAATCTACTAAATTTTTTGCATTTATTGGATGCTAGGTCATTCTTTGGGATATCACACATGAAAGGCCAACACTTTTCACAATTTTCTGCACACTTTCCAAGTTTTCATTCTAGAAATTCTAAGTAGGCCACTCCATAGAAATAGAATGTAACATTAGTCACAGTAACAACAATAGTATCAGAAATACTACTATTGCTATTAAAATAAAATTAATAATATTATTAATAACAATTAGAAACAAGGTACATTGTATAGCAATCCATTTGTGGAATGTCAGTCAGGAACAGAATATCAGTTCAACAAAGATGAATCAATTATTAGATTAATTCAACAATGATGAATTAGATCTTCATATAAAACCAGACCTGTCAGACCCAATAACTAATTCTGGATTCACTTTTCTCCTTAAGCTCCCTGAATCCTTAGGTAACACTATAGAGCTGTATTCTGAAAAGCCACTTCTTGGGAAGAAAGGACAGTTCACAATCCATAGCATCATGTTGATCTCAGTTGTCTTTTCTCATCTTAGGAAAAAAAACCTCTACTGGCCTACTTCTTTTACTGATGACTGTATCCCTTCAATACAAAATTGAATTTAAATTGCCTGCCAAATATAATTTGCTTTACTGCTCTCTCACTTCACATTTGCTGCAAAATAGGTTAGCAACAGCTGGGCCAAGTCTGCAGGGTATCTCCAAGCTACAGTAGCTCCATGAGAGTTTAAAAAGACAATGCTACAGAAAAACAGTGAATGCCTTACAAGTTGCAAAATATATTAAATCTCTTCAAAAGCCACCAGCAACATTCATGACTTCTCTACACTGGGATGCTCCTATGACTGCCCATTCCTATGAAGGTAAGGAATTATATCTTTGCTACACTGACCCTTTCTAATTCTATATGCCATGGTCCTTTTAACTTTTTCCCAATACTGTTGTTTCAATGGGCTCATAACTAAAGCAGTAAGGAGCAGTGCCATAAGGGAGAGCACTTACGTGTGAGAACACCACTGCTGAGCAGCAGGGAGAGCAGCAAGAGCTGCACAGGGCCCATGGCGAGCCCCGGTTCCTCTTGCTGCTCTTTCCTTTCCTCTTTGTTCTTCCTTCCTCAAGCCTTCCCTGCTGCCTCAGAGGGAGAGTGAGCATTCTGACTTGGACCTCCATTTATATAGTCTGTAGCAAGCAGCTGAGTCAAACAGTTTAGAAAGCTCAGAGCAAATTGCCAAAGGTGCAAAGGTGAGAGTCCCAGATCCTCACTGCGCTCCACACCATGCCCTGCTTTGGTTACTGATAGTCACAGAAATATTTAGGTTGGAAAAAACCTCTAAGATCATCGAGCTAACCTCTAGTAAACTGGGGATTCTCCAGTTAGTCAGGATTGTTCATAAATGATTGACAATGGCTCAGTGAGCATTCCTTCTAGCTCTCCATCCTTTCTCCTTTGAGAATTGAAAACTATCATTTTGTGAACTCTATGATTATATGATGAATCCAAACACCCCCAAAATACAGGGCTACCCAAGTGCCTCTTCTTCCTTGCCTGCCACTTCTGAAGAGTTTAGAGCCCTCCACTATGTGGGTCCAGTAATTCCAGTCATCCCATCATGTTCCCATGATGGTCACTGTGTCACAGAATCCCTGCTGCACAACACTTCCAGCTCCTCCTGTCTGACATCCACACTGTGGATGGTAGGACTCGCTCCCTCAAACACTGGCAGGCTGCCCCCAGCCTTAGCTGAAGACTGAGATGGAGATAAGTCACTCTCACAGTTCACTGGTCTTCTCCTTAAGCAGAGTTTTAAGAGCAAAATCCCCCATCTAGAGGGTCTAACAATGTATTCAAATAAATGTACCACATCTACACAAGTGATTACAATGCATAAACTAAAGATGGAATAAATTATCACTGCATTGTGCTTTAGCATATATGTTGAGAATCCCAAGAATATGAGTACTTGAGAAAATGAGAATATTGTGCAGCTACTGGCAGGAGATTGAAGTTTATTTTTTTCTTTGGAACAAAATTTGTCATATGCCTTTTAAAAAATATTTTACCTTGACTTACAATATTCAGGTAAAACAGGTTGTGCTTTGTTAAAAGAAACTCCATATAATTCTTTTCTTTCCATATTTTTAGATTCAATTTTTGTTTGCTAATAACAGGAAAAATATGAAAATGAGATGATAAATTTTATCTGAATGAAGAAGATAAACCTATGAAGAAGAAAAACTTGATTAAATGCAAACAACCCCCCCCTTTTTAGGACTACGTGTATTGGCAAAAAAGACAGGGTTTATGTCATGAGAAATTCTAGTAGTTTGAATCCTTTCTCTATTCATATTTATCAAAGCTAACTGCAGTAAAAAATTGACTATGGAAATATTTAAGAAC
The DNA here is from genome assembly GCF_903797595.1 of Erithacus rubecula. Lineage (NCBI taxonomy): Eukaryota > Metazoa > Chordata > Aves > Passeriformes > Muscicapidae > Erithacus > Erithacus rubecula. Next base: position 8,605,763 of record NC_136685.1, on the reverse strand, counting down.
ATTTTGTTCAGTAAATTTAATTTTTATATATCTGATTTAATTGAAATGTTTTGACATTCACATATTTAAATATTTTTCCTTAGCTTGTTGAATCAAAAATCAAATTTTGGCTTAGCTAAGCAGTAATTTCTATGACCCTGCAATGTTACTATTTTACCATACATCATGGTAGTTATCTTTAAAGTCTCATATTTCTTCGTACCCTTTCTCTCTTGGACTTAATAGCTGGATTACATTTCCCAGGGTGCACTGAGATCATGTAACTCCTAACACCAGCTCAGCCAAATGGTAACCATTGATGTATGACAACTCATATTTTTCAATAAGGGAGGCATCTTTCTTGTAATCAGGATTTTTTCTGATGACATTTACAAAAGTATGCCATCTCATAGACATTTCCTGTAAAAAACCTTTCATTGGATTCACTGGTGTTGGAGACACCAGAAAGAAAGCATTTGTTTGATTTTACCATTCTGGTTTCTGTCCTTGGCTTATACCAATCACAAATACAATAATCAATACGGACTTTTATTTTCCCTTCCAAAAAGTGACATTTTTTTATTTACTTTTGTATCCACAGCTGCCCCAACATGCTGTGATATGTAAAAATGACTTTTTCTTAGTATGATTGTACCAAAGAGACTCCACAGAGATAGTATTTTGTTCATAGCATTTGATTCATTTCTACATGCAAACATAAAGGCTTTGACTATGTCCTAAAATCTATTTACTTGTTCACTGCAGCAGTGCAGATAAATGGAGCTCTGGAGTGCCCAGCATTCAGAGTTAGCTATTTCCCTTTTTTGCCTGTCTCTGCTCACTGCCTTCACGTGATTATTTAGGCTGACGTTGAACCTGGCTGAATTAAAATCAGGTTGCATGGCTACAAAAAGATTACAAAATTTATGACTCAGCCCATCAGCATGCAGGGAACGAGTGCACCAATCTGCTGTGACAGTTTTATACTGCTGAGTTACCTGGTTTTGGCTGGGATAGAGTTAATTTTCTTCTTTAGTATCTGGTGCAGAGCCATGGTTTGGATTCAGCATGAGAATAATGTTAACAACTCACTGAAGTTTTGCTTGTTGCTCAGTAGTGTTTACCCAAAGTCAAGATCTTTTCAGTTTCCCATGCTCTGCCAGTGAGGAGCCTCAGCAACTGTGGAATTGTTACATGTATAGAATTGAATATAAAACTCATTTAACACTCAAACTTTAGCTGAGCCTATTAAACTGATTTGGGTTTAAATTTTGTTTCTAAAACACATTGTGCATTAACACTTTATTTGTTGAAAAATCTTAGCTGTAGGTCTCCTGAAATTCAGAATCTAGATTTGCTTCCTAAAAGAACAATTTATTTTATGAAACTCTGTCTTCAGATTTCACCTCTTTCCACAACTGCACAGAGAAATCTGCATCAAATCACTCATCTGAATTCACTCCTTCCTACACTTGTGTCTTCTAGTGAGGAGCTACTTTTGTTGTGCCTGTTGTGCCAATGTCAACTATAGTTTTCTTGATACTAATGTAATTAGAGAAATACCATTGACCTTTAATTATCTATTCTATAGTGTATGTATAAAAATATTTTTATATATTATATATGCACATATATTGTAGATGGCAGGATATATTATAGAATGTAGTCTTTTCATCTGCGTGGTGATACTGAAAGTTTCCTTGTCTCTCTGGAGATTGGTCAGATGTTTTGACAGTACTCCTAGAAGAGGTTTTTTCACAGTCTCAGGATAAGACTTATTTAATTAATTAATTAAAAAACTTTATTAAGTGTTGCATCTCGTTTTCATTCAATGAATTTTGCAAGATAACAAAATAGACAATTTATAGAAACAGTTATAGTTAGTACTAAGCTACTTATATTCCTTCCTATTTATATTTCAAAGTATCATTTTGTCTTTCCATATGTCCCTCTCTCTTCTCTTTTTCTTTTTTCTCTCATTCTTTATTTTCTGTCTATTTTCTTCCTTCTTTCTTCTTTTGTCTTCTAAGAAATATGGAGTGGAACTCTGTGGAGCTCACATTTATTTTTACTTTATTCAGCTCAAGGTCCAGAACTTCTGTTATTTGGGAAACGTTGGTCTTAGCCCTCTACTGTGATCCCCAGTTCACAGTGTCATCTGTTTAGGTCTTAGCATGTCCCTCATGAGAGAAAAATGGTTGTATTTTCTGGTGAAACACCTATGGTGCTAACTATAGCCCAGTGGCAATTGAGGGAAACTGTGTCTCCCAAAGGAGGTGTTGGAGGTGCATAAACATCCCCTCTATTTGTCTAAGAAATGCTGCCAGAAGCCTGCTGAGGCATCAAGAGTAGAAAAATATTTGGCATAAGCCATCTCCTCCAGAATTTCTCTCCTTGTAGGTAGTGGAAAATGTTTCCTTTCTACATATTTATTTAGTTATTTTGTGTATATTCTTGGGCAAAGGGTCTGACTTCTTTTAGCACTAACAAGAAAATATGCTGAATCCTTCGAACCTTTCATTCGTACTCTCCTTCCAAAGTACTAAACATCCTCATTTCTCCATTTTGTTCCGTCATTAAGCAAAGAAATTTGCTTTCCAAACCTGTGGTAGGTTGGATCTCTAAATACAGTTTATAATATTGCCAAGACATTCCTGCAAAGATGCTGCAAACTTCTGATTTATTCTCTCTCATCAACGAGGTGAGATCATGAAGTGATGCTTGATGCATTTCTAACCAGTATTCTTTTCCCTGTTTCTTTCTTATTTGTCCATACTTTCTATTCAAATTCTTGCTTTTTAGCTCACCACTGGAAGACTGATCACGTATTGTCTCTTTTAGTATTAATAATACTCTTTCTGGTACAGATGTTCAGTGCATCTGCAAAAAAGGCGAGACTAAGAAATAACCCATTTACTCTCAGAATGACAATCTGGGGATTTCCTGTAGTGAAATTACATGCTGCTGTTCTAGTAACTTCCATTGAACCACTGGCATTTAGTCATCCTTTCTGTCCTGGTTGTAATGTTTCAGTATTGCCTGCCCTGCCAAAATATTGTATTCATGGCATAAGTGGTTCAGTGAGCCATGGTTTTTCAGAACTCCAACTTGGAACTCTGTACAACTTTTTGCTTCATTTCTCCCATGGTTTCAACTCTCCATCATGTTCATACTGCTGGAGATCATGCTGTCCCCACAGGCTTTAATGTACACAGGATGCAAAAATTCCTGACTGCAAAATTCCAATTGCTTTCCCAAAATTAATTCACACCATCCCTGTGTTTGCTATGATGCTCTTCCTCATCTCTGCATCTGGCCACTTTCTCAGAGCCTCAATTTTTTTTCCAGACTTACAAGTTGAGTACATCAAAACAGAAACAGTTTCTTTCTTTAGGTTTTGGGTTTAAAAAAATTATTATTCTTATTTCTTTTCCAATATTTACCTGTTACATGTCAATTTTCTATAAAATACCATGTTCCTCAAACAATCACACTATAAATACTGAGCCTTCTGCACTTCAATTAAATGGAAGCTTTGAATGTAAGAATTATCATTCATGGTAATAGTGCCTTGCTGTTTCTCTTTTTGCTGGCTTCTGCTGTTCACAAATACACTAAGGAGTAATGTTTAAATATTTTCCTGTTGTTTTGGGAGCCCATTTTTTTCCATCATTCTGAGCAGTTCATATTTCTTTCTGCTTTTGAGAGCTGTTCAATAATCATTCAAAGTCAAAGTCTGTCTGGTTGCTTTCACTCTCTCTGAGATGATCCATCAATTTGATCCATCAGTTTCAACTGGTTGATATTGTGCAACACAGGTTACTACACAATATGACATGGAATTTTACTAGATCATCCTTGAGTCTTTTTAGGGCACTGCTCTCCTTGGGGAGGGGAAAAAAAATCCATCTTCATATTAGTAATAGGGAATAAAGCCACAAACAGACTAATTTGCCTTACAGAGCATAGGGAGCCCTCACTATCAGCTTTCTCCTAATGTTAAGTAATTAATACTGCAGGAGATGCCCCCTGTCACACACCAGGTGCTCAAAGGCCACAAAACTAACATGACAGCCAAGGAAATAGGTTTACCCAGTATCTCCTCCACACATAATTTTCCCTTTTCTAAGATGCAGATGCTATACAAGGAAGAAAAAAGTGAGTCAGTGCCTTTGCATGATGCTCCACAAATGAAAATGAAACTCATGACGCCAAGAGGGTGACGACAGCAGATATGGCTGTCAGGTGAGGACTGACCTTCAATCCCTATATTGACCAGGTAATAATTCTCATTCCTGGAGGATGAGCTGCACCTGTTGGGCTCTGAAAAGTTAGAAAATATTCTGCACCTTATTGGTACTGACATCAAAGGTTTTTCACTTTCTGGTCACCTTTGAAAATGTAACCTTAATAAAGAGTGGGTTCAGTTTCCTTCCCTGGTAAAAATGTTCTCAAAATTAAAAACATTATTATAGTGGTTGTGATTTTAAATTCTAGGACAGGTTGAGAGTCACAGAGATTTGAGGAAAAACTCTGCCTTTTATCTCTAAACATAGATTGTACCACTGAAATATCTTCAGTTTACCCATACACCTGAGTATTTGCTGATTAAAGAGCATAAATCCACTGAAAATATCCAAAATTCTTCATTTTTAGAAGGTATCTGAGAAGACAGGACTTTTTACCCTCTGTCTGAGCTCCTTTCTAAACTCAATATGCCAGCCTAGATTAATATACAACAACAGGAATGAAAACAATATTTTAAATACATTTTAATATATTTTAATAGTAAGGTAATAGAATTTTTGCATAAAATAATTTTATCCTTACTTGTATGGGACAATTCATGGGACAATCATGTGATGAATAAAAACTTACATACTTCCCTAACACAGGAAAAAATAATCTAAAATATGCTGTCAAATCTAAAACTTTTGCAATACATCTTAATGCATTTTTGTAAGTAAAGCATTTGCTGTATTTCATGACATTTTCTTTTCTTTTCTTTTCTTTTCTTTTCTTTTCTTTTCTTTTCTTTTCTTTTCTTTTCTTTTCTTTTCTTTTCTTTTCTTTTCTTTTCTTTTCTTTTCTTTTCTTTTCTTTGATTCTGTGTTTATCTGAATCTGACATTATCAGTTTGGATTTTAAAAAGAAAAAAAAAATCAGCCTCCTAAATAGGATGAGACTTTTTTTGTTGTTATTGTATTTCCAAAGAAGGAAATGTGTCTCCTAAAAGCCATATTAGTAAGAGTTATATGCTTGAAAATTCAGTTTAGTTTTGATAAACTATAACCTTGATGGAATATGTATCAGCATGAGAGAGGTGTATTTATTGAGAATACTAACTTGTCTCTGTAATTTCACACAGCAATTTGAGTTCTACTGTAAACATCTTACATGTGGAATGGTGATTTCCTCTCTTGTCTACAGATACACACTTCCATACATTGATTAACAGACTTCTGACAAAATCAAGGGAGCTCCAAATCTGAAGATTTGGTTAAAATTTATTTCCAATATTAACACATTTTTCTCAGTAAAATCTGTGATCTTTTTAACTCCACCACACAGTCAGAAAGGCTGGAGCTGGAAATAAGCATGTTACCCTTTTCTGGCCCTACATGCTTAATGCTGTCCCAGGGGCTGGACTGACATCTCATCAGGGTTCCAATTTTAGGTATCAAATTACATGGTTATAGTATCACATTGAACACAGAATTCCTTCTGTATTGACCTTCTGTTTTGGGGTCTGAGGGTTTGAAAATCAGTCCATGACATCTGTGGAAAACATGTCTCTGAGGATAATAATAAGCTGCAGACAGTTGACACTTAAGCTGAAACTCCTTTATTCAAAGATTTCACTGAACATTGAACATTTTGTGTTATGTTTGTGCATGACTGTCCAACTGTCTCTGCTATCAATAATGCAGTGATTCATTATGCTGATTACTTAAATGAGACCAAACTTCATTTAACACTAAGATAAGGTATAAACTGCAAAGATGGGTTAAGGTTTGTCTTTCAATAGAAGCTGGAGCTCAGAAAATAAAAAAAAAAAAGGAACATCTTGTTATTCAAATAGTATTTGGTTTAGATGTTATTTAGTAACAGAAAGAAAACTTTCAGAAGTTAATTTTTTTAAGTCCTTTGCAAACATGCTTAATCAAGGTAAATAAAACTTCTAACTATTTATTTAGTTGGCAAGAGTGAAGATTTCTGAATTAGAGTTTTTGACATACACTTTCAACATATCAGCATGACAATTATGGCATATTTTAATGAAAAAGGAAGGATTCCTTATAGACATGTAACATAAGAGTCACTTTATCTGCCAGAATGAACTGGTTGACCATGATGGAATTATGTTAATCCATCTGATATGAGTACTGGGCTCTCTTCTGAAGCTGCCTTTGGTGTCATCTGATGTTCCCAGCAGCTGTTTCTCTACTGACTGCTCCACATTTTGCTTTCTATTCCTTGATTTTTCACCATCTTTCCCCTTGTATCCAGTATCTCTGTTTAATTTTTCTTTGCCACAATTGCACCTAAAGAATTTTATTTTCTAATGTTCTTTCATTTCTTCTTCTCATTTTCTGTTTCAGCACATTACCCATACTGCACACTATCTCATTGTTATCTTTACTTCTTCCTCACAGCTAGCATTTTGCTAAGCCTTGCTTTAGTGCTATACTGCTGAAATCTCATTTCCCTGTTCACTAAGCCCTTGTAATCCATTATCATCTCCAGAATTCCTCTGCTAGAACAACCTAGCAGATTCTTATCATACATCTTTTCAGCTCCTTAAAATGCCCGCTTTTGTGTCATTTAACCATGCATAACCTCAGAGTGCTTTACTGTGGGGCTTCCTGAAATATCCCTCTGCCCTAGGGTAGAGTAGACTTCAGGCCTACAATATTCAGATGTTAAATTCAGGTGAGATGAATCCCACTGTAACAGTAAGGATTTGGGGGGCAGAGAATGTGCATATATTTGTGAGCAATTCAGAATTTTGATCAATGTGTAGAGGTGGGCAAAAAAGAAAAGAAGTAAAAAAATGAAGAAAGAGAACAGAGAATGGAGAATGATGTTAAAATATATCAGTACTATAGTAATGAAAGCAATGATATGTTCTCCACAGCAAAAATAAAAGTAACAGAAAGCAAGCAGTGTTTCCAGTTCAAGGAACATGTAGTGGAAGTTAAGAAGGGTCAGAGAAACACAGGCCAGAGCCACCATCTCTTATCTGAGAGAGACTGAAGAGGCTCTAATTGTGTGCTTTGAAGAGGAGATAAGAAGAACTAAGATAAGGGCACACAAACCAATTAGAAATACAGAGAAAAGATGAAAAGCATTGAGGGTCTACTCTTCTTGTAGTACTAGAAGACATTTGGAGGGTGCCTGTGTGTGAAATCCATTCCTGACACAGTGTCAAACAAATGTATTTTTAGCTCCCTGGCTATCAAGGACACTTGTATGGTGGCTGGAAATGATATATGGATTTTACAGGAGATTTGCAGCCATCTCAGATAGCAGTTGAAGCTCAAACAAGACAATCCACCATGAATGAAAGTACAGTAGATACACAGACCTATTTAATTTTTTCATTCAATGAACTTGAAAGTTTGCAATATACCTGAACATAAAACTTAATCTAACTAAGCAAAACCAAAGAATAAATATGACCCACATGTAGCTTTTGAGATATCTGGTTAAAATATATTTATTAATGTACCTCCTGGTTTTGCTCTACCCCCTGGAATTGGACTGTGAAGTTGTGTTTCACAAAGACATAGAAGAACATTTCTTTTCTTGACTGAGCTGGTGATCTGAATACAGCCTAAAGATACTGAAACAGGCAGATACAGCAATACAAAAATACAGGAAGGATGTAATTTATGTATTTGCAAACTTCAATACCTTAAGTAATTTCATATCCTAGAGGATCTTGTCTGGTTCCCAGCTGCCACATCAAAAGTTTAAGAATCACTTGTTGATAAAATAGCTGCCATTGTTGAGGAACACAAGGAAGCTCAGATTGCATTAGGTGCTCATCTGATTAAACATTTAGATCTCCACAGAGTATAATGCAAATCTAAACATTTGGATTACCTGCAGACACCTACATCACAGGTAACAGTTTTGAAATGGTTCAAGTAGTCATGCTTAAGCAAATGAACTAATAATTTCCCTTCAGAGCAAGATAATTCTATAGCTCCTTCTGATAGTTTCCAGCATCAGCATCCATCTCTGAATCACCTTACATTGGAGGGCAAAGCGTGTAGCTGTTTCTGTAAGTCTACTTTGTATTCTATAAAAATCCATCTTACAGTCTAAATACTAATTCATGAGGCCTGATTCTAGTGGTGGTGGAAAATAAATTCAAAAGATTCAACTATGTCCTCACACAGAATTTTCTCTTAACAAGTTTACATAGATAGAGATTTGCTTTTCTGTACCTTAAGTGGAATAATTCCTGATACACCCAAAAGTGTAGAATATAAGTTGAAGGAGAATGTGGAGGGTAGAATGAAATTACTTGTTGATGGATGGTAGAGTTTAAAGGAGGTAAATATGAGAATGCAAAACTTCCCCAATTCTTTGAAATAGAAATTGTGCTTAAAATTTCAAGGTAGCATTTTTATTATTCAGTTTCATGGGATTAATATCAAACCTAATGTTGAATTTCAGCTACTTAGATTGATGTTGGGAAAGTACATGAAATTTTCCCATGACTTTACACTTTGGTAAAAAATTATTCCAAGGTGAAGTTACATATGGACTTACCAGCTCTTAGCTCAACCAGTGCTGGAAATTTTCAGCCTTTAATCACTGCTGATGGACATCCAACTCAGCCAAAGCACAGAAACAGGATTAGATTGAAACACCAAATGGTCAGCTGTCAAATAGACTACAAACAGGTTACTTTGGATGAGATTTTCCCCCTATTTCTTTAAAGTTAGGGTCCATAGAGAGAAGGTGATGATGGTTAGGAGAGAGTAGATCCAGAAAGTTAGAATGTTTATTATCTTTGGATGACTACCTGGATGAAGCTACGTATTTGAAAAAGGTAGAGCATAAGAGGAAAAATATCTGAGGAGTGGAAAGATGGTGTTCAAGTATTTAGGAGAGTGAATCTGATGCTCAAAGATTCACACACCTAAAGATGCCCAGAAATGCAAAGAGCAACTTGCATGAAGAGAAATTCAGACACCCCTTGCTACAGAAAGACTGCTTTGACAAACACTTGCTGTAGTAGAGAATATGGAAGACACAAACAAGAAAGTGTCTGGCAAAAGGGTGATGAGAAGAGTTGGGTTTGTTTGCACTTTAAAAAATGAGCTCACACATAAAATGGGCCAAGGATAATTTTCTGGGTCAGAGTCGAAGGGTCATAGCACAGTCCATGACCATCAAATCAAAAACTCTGTTAAAAACTCTCTCTGACATGATGTGCTCACGTGCAAAATGTACTGGGAATGATTCCTGACAGGAGAGAAGTTTGAAATAGTGCCTGGGCACTAAACCCTGCTATTGATTCTGCTATTTAGATGTGAGAAAAAGTAAGGGTCAATTGCCATTGTTTTGTTTAGCTTCCCAGGATAGTGTACCCTGGGAGAGTAGAGTCCAAGGAGACAAGAAGATAATATACAGAGAACACAAGGGAATGCCATGACCTAAGGACCAAAAAAAAGCAGGGAGGAGAAATGCTGGAATTCCTCTCAAATCCAGGAGAGGTAAGATCTAAAAACCTCAGAAACACCTTACCTAGAATTAGTCAATGAGCCATCAAATCATCATATTTTGTTACCAAAGTGTATGCAATGCTAGACAAAAGCAAGGACATGAGATACGAATCTGAGGCAACCTGGAAAACTTTCTATTAATTTCTTGGTAAGGAAGTGGAAAGCAATGATTCTGCTGGTTTCATAGTAAATCAAGTCTATTTACTTTAGTTTAGGGAAAGCAGTCAAGAAAGTCTTATTTCCAATGATTCTTCTAGGGCAATTTCAGAGACTTTTGATGTCAAAGGAGGAGAAGAAAAACTTGAAATGGGAAAGAAAATAGGTAGATTATTGACTTTTAATTCCTAGAAATCAAAATGTTTAGCTAGCAAGGAGCATTTATTAAAAAAAAATATTGTTAGGGGAAAAAAAATCAGATTAAGAGACTGATCTGCAGCACATGGAATTAGAATGTGATTTCTTTAGAACAATACTACTCTGGAATTTCCATATTAAACAAAAGAACAAGATTTGAAATGAAGAACTCCCAACCTAACTGAATAAATCATGTCAGAAATGTCAGAAAATACTATGAAAATAAACAGAATATTAACAATGACTAGGAAAAGGAACAGCAAAAATTTCTGTCTTGGAAGGTTGAGGGAGAGTTGTGTCAAAACTCCGAGGGAATGTATGAATGTTGCAAGAAATAAACAAAGCAAAGGAAGGATAGGAAAAAAAGTAGTTGACAGAAAACTATTGTTAAGCTTGGTCTGAAAATTAAATTGGCATCAAACTCAGTTCTCTATCAAAGCTTGGGGCACACAGAGGAGCAGAACTGCTGTGACACTTTGTAGAGATAAAGAGAGGTACTCACAATGGAACTGCCATCAGAGATGGGGAGCAACCCAGCACAAACAGCAAACCTAGAACAGACTGAATCCTATCACATCTCTCTGGGGATGGCTATAGTCAACATAGAAAAGATCAGAAACTGGCCTAGGAAGAACTAAATTAACTTAAGAATTCAAATGTTAGGAATAGCATCCATTTCTGTATTACAAAGGTCATTCATTACGGAACTGATAGGAAGAACTGAAAGTATTTTACTGGTGGTACTATTATGCACTAGAATATAACAGTAATTACTGTTTATTTTCCCTGGTACTGCTGGGATTTCATGTAGAACACTCTAAGCACTTCTTGTTCTTTATATTCAGCAAACATGAATTTAAACTAGATGGGAACAGAAGGACTACACAAATCAATATGGAAGGAAAAAGTCTTTTTTTCAAGAAGAGAGGAAGCAGCCTGGCACCTCTATCCTGGAAAAGTCTAAGAAGGTGATTATTGATCCCTGTAAAGACACAGAAAGAGAGAAAAGCCATATAAGCTTAAGGATGGTGTTGCTACAAGCACAAAATAAAGCAGACAGTGGTACATCAAGGTTGAAGACTGGAAACTATGCATTAGTCCATGAGCCTTTGAAGAAAAACAGTGGCATTAAAGGAGCCAAATCTAAACATTTATAGAGCCTAGTTTAATACATTTATGACCAGCATAAGAAAACACAGTTGCTTGTGATAGGAAGTAGTACTATGATCCTAAGGATTTTGACTATCCTTTGCTATTTATTTATTTATTTATTTATTTATTTATTTTCTTCAGAAATGCCACAGAACTGAGCTAAGCAGAAATAATTAAGAGAATGATGAAAATACACATTGTCTGCTTCTAAGACTAAAACTAGAGAGTTCTTACAGAGAAACTTTTCTGTTTGCGTACATTTACACCTACGGTTAAACATTACCCTGAAAGGTGAAGACACTCATTGCAACATCAAATGGTATTTTTCCTCAAACACTAATGGGTTTCTAGAAAAACAAAAAGACAAAAAAATCCTACTAACAACCATTTAGAAGCATTCAGAAATACTTCTGAAATAAAAAACTGTGTATGTCTATGGCTGACAGCTATGCAGAAAAACAGACATTATCAAAGTCTAATGACATTGAAATAATCAGGTCCAGTATTGAATTTTTAATGTTTCATTTTTAGATGCATGATTATATCAGGGAGTGCACAACCACAGAGATAGACAAAAATAAAAATTTTCAAAGGCATCAAGAACTGTTTACCAATGGAAATCAGGTGCCTAAGAGTTATATCTTGACCTATAGATTCCATAATTTCTGCAATTAGTGATGTACATAGGGCTACCAGTTATATACAAAAAATGCACCCAATCATAGCAAAAAATCTAGGACTTCTGTCAGACTAACTGTTCTACAGTTGGATAAGTTTTTCCCTTTCCCTTAAAATCTTTCATCAAATTTTGCCTTGACTAAAGTAATGGGTTTCATTGCACCTCCAACAAAAAGAGATACTTTTGTAAGGCAAAACATTATTAAAACAGACCTGTTATCCTAGCATGACTGAAACTGGTAGAAAACAGCAGTTTTCAATCAGGTATCTGGTTTAATGTCACAATGTTATTCTTCTAAACCAAGTCAGTCAGCCTGCTCCCAGCAATTCTGTCTGCACGAAAAACAGTGTTTATTAAACATTTCATAGTAATAATTAATGTAGATGAATAATGTTTTAAATAATAGCCCCTGAACTATTTGATATGTGGAACAAGTGGTGGACAGTTTAAAGAGATTTATTCCCATGGATTATTCCTTCAGCAGGAAGAGTTAGCCACCTCTACTGGCAGTCACACCTTGCCAGGTCCATTTTGCCCTTTGCTCTCTTTTCTTTTAAAATGCTCATATTTTTTTTCCCTCCAGTGGTGGTTTTTATTAAGAATATTTTTTAAGAAAAACAACTTTCTAGAATATTAGAATATACTTGACAATCCATACAATTTTGTGTCAAGAAAAGAATTATAAGGAATAGAAAGCATCTCAACGAACTGTTCAATGACAGCAGAATTCACAAAACCCTCTGTGAACTTTAATTTATCTTTCTTGTTATAATTTGGAAATGTGATGGCAATGCAAAGAGTTTAATAAAGTACTAAATGTTGTAAATGCATATTGACACTTTACTAGTAGAAATTAGTGACTATTCTCACATTTGCAGGGTTGTGTGTGCGTTTCTCTATTATGCTGCCATTATTTATGATAATTTTTATTAATATTTTAAAAATTTCTTTTCCATTGGCATATAGCTGGCCACTTATATCACTTATATCACTTATATTCTTATATCAAGAAATGATATTCAGGTGATGTGGGGGGAAAACATGTACATGGTGCTACATTAGCACAGGCATAAATTCAACTTGAAAAACTCATTATGTCATGAACACAGTTTAAACGGCAGACATTCTGAAGTTATATATCTGATATAGATATAGACAAACTCATAAAAGGTAATGATGGAAAGGGTTTTGAAAAATTATAATAACTACAATGAGGCTGCTCACTGCACTAAATATGAGTGCATTGTTAACCAATTAAAGTAAGTATCACAAAGATTTATTTTCAAAATCAAGTAGCCTCTATTAATTTTTTAAGAAGTTGATTGAATGAAAATCAGTTTCCAATACTTAATACAGACTTGGAAGCTTAACTTTGAAAAGGAACTAAATTTTTTTAAAAAATTAACCTTTCAAAAAACTTTTGGCCTTCTTTGACCAAAAGTTTAATAACTTAGTGATGTTTGATGACACATTTCATTCTTTTTTTGGGGGTGCATTTAAAAAGGCACTAGTGAGATGCTTTTTTTCACTAATGTATTTGAAAAACTGTGGAATAAATTAGTTTTCAGAGTTTTTAGCCCCAGTGGTGGAATTTCCTCAAGTATATGAAATTGTTTAGAAGTAATAACTCCTGACATACCATTTCATTGCATGTGAAATGTGTGTCATGTGTTGACTGGGAATTCACGTGAAACCCTGGAGAGGCACAGGCTTAGAATAATTGCTTCTTGGAGCAGCAGCTGCTTCCATGGAATATCTCTGAGAAAGCAAGCAGTGTCATCAAAAACACTTTGTTTTTGAATCTGCATTCAAGTTAGCTCAATGTATTTCTTCAATTTCAGACATTAAAGAAATACACAACATCAATTATTGCAGCATCAGTAAATCTGCTAAGATTTTAATTTCTTCATGTCTTGCTACCATTCGATTATCAATTCTGGCTTTTAACAGTAAAATAGAGGGAAGGGCAATCTTAGGTTGCTATCAGTCAAACAAAGCAGCAAAACCCACCTTAGAAGCTGGGTGATTGACTGGCAGCAAAGGTGCTCTGAGCTCTGCCTGAGAGCAGAACCACGATTACTGAGGTCAAGATCACCTCCCTGCTCTGCAGCCCTTGCTACACAGACACATGCCCAGCTGAGCCCAGTCTGAGGAAGGGCTCAAGGAGCAAAGTGCATGGGATAAACAGCAGAAAGATCAAAGGAAAGACAGCATAAACTTGTTAACCTAACAGATAACAAGGGCATTAAAAAAGAAGAAACAAAATATAAAGTTCACTTTACAAACTACAGAGTTCATGTGTGATGCTTCCCACTCAAATTACAACTGAGGAAGTCAGCATCTGCTCGTGTTTGATATCTGCAGTATAGAAATGAGCACTGCTTGAAGGTGTGTGTCACAAGAACATGGAAGAATTTCAAGTGCAGTCTTAGTATGATACACTTCATATGATTATACAAGTTGGTAAAAACAGTTTTCCTAAATTAAAAATCACGTAGCAATGAGTGCAAAGAAAATTTTTTAGTGAGTAGCTGCCTGCCTTGCAAATGCTTTTATTATAGGATGGCAGTGGAAATGATTAGACAAAAGGTGATTACTTCACAGGCTTATCAGGTCACTGTTAAAGGTTGTTGCTGGAGCCCCTGGTTAGGGTTACCAGTCCTCCAAAGATAGGATTGAAAAAACAAAAAAAAACAGCTTATGTAAAAGACTTCTCCCTCTCCATCTTTCTCTCCTTCTCTCCAAGGCATGAAATATCTTTTCTGTGGCACTTACAAGCAGGAAGAATGATTGCAAGATTCCTCTTTGATAAGACATTGAAAATTAACATGCAAATTTCAACTGTTATATAAGACAATTTTCTCATTTGTATCAATTAACAGATGTGCTTTTTTGAAATAGAGAGAAAATGAACAGACCACTGCCCTCAGCCTCAGTTAAATCCATATAGGAAAGATGCCTCCAGATCATGTATGATTTGGGTTCTTGTTTTGTATAAAGCAGTTCATAGTGGAATACTCATCTCTAACTCAAACATAGACATAAATGCCAGCTAATTTGTAGAGATAGCTATACAATGGAAAAGGTATTAATTAATCTCTCATATTTTTAAATAGCAATTTTAAAACTTTCTGACATTTTCATATGCACTCTGTTAACTCCAGTTGTTATTTTTCACTTTCTCTTGGAAAAAGGTAGAGAGTAAGGACTGTAGAAAAGTAATCCAGTTCTCACTTACTTAAACACTAGAAAATAGCTCATAATCACTATAAAGTCCTGTACCATTAGATATATAGCACCACTCTGCCACTTTTTCTTTATTAATTATTTCCTTTTGAATAGCAATCAGTGAATCCAGATGTTTGAAGGTGAGAGATCTTAGCTGTGGCATCTGGATCCTTCACAGACTCCAAAAGTAAGTCTGTTATTGGCATTTAAACTGAATCACACTCTGTGTAAGTATTTATACTGCCTTTGGCTTGCTGTGTTATTGTGCATTTATTAATAAGCCAGTGTGCTTACATTTTGACTGGGGAATACTCTGTGCACTTTGGAAGAAATCCTATCCCCATTGAAGTCAATGGGAGTTTTGCCATCAACTACACGAGAGCCAGGATTTCATCCTTTGAGTTTTTGTTTACAGCAGTAGAGCTTGCCTTAGGAAGGGCCTTCAAGAACCCTTCAGGCTTGTAAGATTTCATTACTCTTCCATTACAAAAATCTGCTAAGGAAAGAGATTAAGCCAAAAAATCCCAGTTGCTCTATCTTTGTGTTATCAGCACTCTCATAGATCTCTGACTTGGACAAGGGTTGGCACAGAACATGCTCAGATTGAGGCTCTCAAACCAAATATGTGACAGCAGGTAAAGGCTACTGAAATATAGATTTTGGCCCAAACTTAAAGTCAGGATCTATTGGGATTACAATTCTCTTGGAGTCCTCTGCTAAAAGTAGTTATGTACCCTGTTACCATGGACCCTCCCAGTGGTGGCTTTGCATTTCTGCTCCCTTATAACACTATGCAGAAGCCAGAAATATTTCAAGATGCATCACCAAAAAAAAAAAAAAAAAAACAAACCAAACAAAAAATCCAAAAAACCAAAAACAACAACAACAACAACAAAAAAACCCTCACAAAAATTAAACAAAACAAAAAAACCCCACCCAAAACCCCAAAGCAAACACTGAACTAATATCTTTTAAGCAGAGATTCACCATGTATTTTAGGAGTTTTTAAATGCTTTTCAAATACAGGAAACTTTTCCTAGAAAACCTTCCACAGATTTAAGAAAATTTCTCATGAAAACATACTAATAGAAAGCAAAGTGTTTTTGAGACTGGAGCACTTTTTCTTGAATTTTAAACTATTATTTTTCATGAAAAGGGAATTAAAAGTGCTGGGAAAACTTCTGTGTGTTTTTCAGTGTCCTGGTTATTTTGCCAAAGAAATCTAGGGCAAATTTATTTTAGTTAAACATTGATTTGGTGACCACTGTTTCTACAGAGCTTATTTTGCTATCCTCACCATTAACCATTTGTTTCTATGAGTGCCAGTGAGTGAGTACCACACTATTCTATCCACGAGGTGCAAAAGAAGTATTGTCTGTTAAACATAAATTGCAAAATAGCTTTTGTGGTTCAAAACCTTGGAGTTTGCAGCTTAATACAGCATAGGTCATGAACCATTCCTACTGCTCTTTAGTGAATCATAAAGCATATAAATCCCTGTTACCTTAAAGAAAATAAATAATATGCAAGGTACATGGCTATAGGAGTTTTTTCATATGAATGTTTATCCACAAGGAACAGAAAGAAGGTTTAGCTGAAAAGCCAAGTTACCAGAGTAATTGTCCATGTGCTCACTCCCAGCTTGCAGCAAATGCAGCTCAGTGTCAGGTTAAGTTCACATCTCCATAGGGTTAAGCATATATATGTCAACAGCAAGACCAGCTTAGCTGACATGAAATAACTTCTGAAGCCAGGACATATTGAGTCTTTATCTGAGCTAAAAGCTGAACACTAATATTCAGTATTTTTATTTTCATACATACAGTATTTTGGCCAGGGATTTCTTAAGTGGACCACAATTTGATTACAATCCTTATGCTCTATCTGCACTTTACATCTACTACTAAAAGCTTCATAAGCAGTAAAAAATGGTCACACATTCCTACCAGGCAAAAAAAAAAATATGTGAGGACACAGCAAATACTACGGAAAGAACTTCATATTTATCTTGCAAAATGGTACTCTTTTGGAACTGAACCTTGGGTTTGCCACACATTGACAATAAGAAGGCACAGGATTATGTGGTGCCTAGCACAAAAGTAGAAAAACCCTGTGAGATTAAGTGAGCATGTTCAGCCTCCTGTCCTTGGACACTGATCTGGCAAATCTTTTGTGACTCAATCATAGACATCAGAAAGGTGTACTTTCTTTCTGGGCATTTATCATTCTACTCCTTCACCTGCAAGTGCTGCACATCCAAAAGAGTGACCACGCAGACCAGAACTGCCCATGCTGGGCACTCAGCCATGGCAGGGACGTTCTGCAGACTCCATACCAGTTTTGATCTGGCCCCACAGACAATGCAAGGAGTGGAGATCTTAAGATGCACTTCTGATTTAACCTCATTTCAAAGGAATCCAGTTTGTGCACTCCAAGACAGTTCTGATGTGAATCAAAACAAATCAAGGGGAAGTTTTCTTTAGGAGCACATGCTGCTCCAGATTAAGAAGTTAATGTAGTTGCATCTTCAGATCATCTGAAGTGATATATTCCTTTTCAGAATACCTACCTGCATCACAGCCTGCTTTTCATTCCCCTGTCTCTTCCTCATAATAGTGATATCCAGAATAATAGCCAGAAGAAGTGCCTTGTCCTTTTACCCTTGAAACACTGCCAGCTGTCATTGGAAGTTTAGCTATTTATGGTTTGGCTATTTTGTTTCCTCTTATCTTCTTATTTTTTTCCCCTATTTATTTTGGTTGCTTCTTTTTAATTTCTTTGCTTTTATTTTGTGTACTTAGGAAAGTAGAAGGACTACAGTGTCTTTTCCACTAAAGAACAAGTAAGATTAAGCATCCCTTCTCAGGAAGTGGTATTTTAAGCTTAATTAAGGTTAATTCAAAGAATCTGTATGCTATCACTATTATTCCCACCTCTTTAGAAATTGAAAAGATGGTGTTAGCTTTATTTTGTCAATGCTTTGTAAGAAACAAAGCTTATCCTGGTATTCTTTGCTTGCCCAGCTGCTTATCTAGGTAAGAATTTTGACACAGCATGCAATGCTGGGCTATGCTACACAGACCTAATTTACAGACCTGAATAAAAATAAAATTTTGTTCAGATTCATTCTTTACATTATTGAGTAAGAGGAGTGGTGACTGGTTTGCATTACATTTTTGCCTACCAGCTATGGAGCTGAGCAGTCACCTGGAAGAGGAGAAAAGTCAGATAGAACATGTATGGACTGAGGAAAGTCTGGAAATCCTAACTTCCATTTCCTGGACAGTTGGTTTAACTCTCTAGACTGTTATACACAATTCTGATGCTTCTTCCAGCTGTACTTTTGGATGAAACTGTCTGTGACTCCTGTACTTTGTGTTGAAATAAATGCTGTCCATGTGTGTTAGAGGTGCTGGGAGACTCCTGGTTGCACTGACCTCCCAGAGAAGCTGAGGTTGAAATGCCTTTTTTGTAAATCATAAACAGCTGAAGGGAGAAGCCAGGACACTGATGCTTCAGGGGACATAAAGCATTTTGGCACCAAATTAAGTTTTCACTAAAATGATAAGCACTCACAAAATTGTAAGTGCGCTGATAAGATTTATATAAACAATTCTAATGAACTCAGTTGCTTAAAATCCTAACTGCATTCACTATCATGTACCCAAAGGTGTTTTTCTTCCTTGCCCTTTGAAAGCCAATGGATGAAATTCAGGCTTTGGGCTAATCCAGTGCATTTCCATGAACAGTATTCTACACGATCTCCCTGTAAAACATGAATGTTAAAAAAACCACACAAGTTTGAACACTGGGAATTAACAATGAGGATATTTCTGAAACTTACACCTGGAATTTTTCAGTTTTTTTTAAAGAATAGTGATTTGCTAATAGCTACTACTGCTTTTTCTGCTTTTTCCTTTTCTAAAGCAATTAAACCCCAAAAAAAAGAGAATGATGACTACAGCCAGTTCACAAATGCATTTAAGACTCTTGTGATACATAAAGGTACCTAATGGAAACATCAGTTTTTCATTTTTGCCACTACTTCAAGCAGTCCCACTTATGTCACTTATACTATGCTGTCTGGGTGCCTTAAGGAATTCTCTTTCCAGAGCAGTTCTCCTTAAAATTCCAGCTCTTAAACCTATAACATTAGGTCTGTTTACTTGACTGAAAAATGCAAATGTGACATTTATTGAAATGTTCCGTGAATTTTCTTTGCACTTCCCAGAAAAAGCCCAAAAAAAAAACCCCAAACAAAAACAACAACAAAAAACCAAAACCAAAACAACAAAAAAAACCAACCAAAAAACAAAGCAAACCAAAAAAAAAAAAAAAAACCCAAACCAAACAAACAAAAAAAACCCAACCCAAAACATTTCAGACGAAAACAAATACAACAGAATTTGAATTAGTCATCTGGTCTTAGTGTTCCAAAAAGCATATCAGTCCAGCACTACAGTTGGCACATATTAAGTGGTTTTTCAGGCAAAAGGTACTTTTTTTTGTTTATTTACAACTGACTTTTGTGCCTGAGTAAAATTCAAGCTCCTATTATTTAATTATACTGAAATACAAAGGCTTTTTTCCTCTATTAATTTTGTTTTATTCAGCAAATTAGACCATACATTTTCTGTTGTTTCCTCCTGCATTTAGGTGTAGTTTTACATGACTAACTTAAGCAGTTTCCCTGTTTTTCTGTTACTAACTCCATGAGCTCAGCAGCTGCCACGCTGCAGACGTATTTATTGTGCTGTGCAAAGGTTGCAGCCAACAGAGATTTGCTATGTGCAAAGTTCAGGTATCTGGCATCTTGGCAATTAAAGCTAAGTGGTATTTCTTGCTGCTTCTTTATAATGTGGATGAGTTCAGGCAGAGCAGCTCCTTTATAACTTCTCTGATAAGGGCTGAGGTAAACAGGAGGTACAGGCAGTCACTGGTTTCAGGCTCGAGTTCGTTCACTCACAGACACCAGTTCTAACCTACATGCACAATACTGATAAATGGCAGTGGAGTCAGCACTGTTGATAAGGCTCCTGCTCCCTGTACAAATACTTCACAGGCCTTGCAAAAAAAACCACTAGGCTATCTGTCAAAGTAATTTTCAGCTAAAAACTACTACACTGCACTTGCACCTACAGTGTCTCCTCTGTCTGGGCACCTCCACACCCATGTAACAGAGAGGAAGCACCAAGAGATAGTGCTGGGAATGTTTTCAATAAAACTGAATCTGAGCCATTATATCTAGGGCAATTCCATTGTCTAGCATGAGTTAGACATCACAAGTACTCATCTCACCTCATTCTCCACCGGATGATAAAAATAAGAGGGGGAAAAAAATTCACAGAGGGAATGATAAACTCTAGCCAGAAAAGTGAGATAAATGAGTGAGCAAGTATACACTCACCAACAGGTGTTTAAATGCACTCCTAACTAAATATAGAAAAGAATTCTTTTATGTCCCCCTCCCAGATAATGGTCCTAGTGCTACCAGGAACCAGTACAAATTTATTAAAATCTCATTATTATCATGTCCATTTTTCAGCTGACAGAGCTGCCACTGTGAAGGTTGCTAATTAACTGCAAGATCATCATACTCTATAAATAACTGGTACTGAAATCTTTCCACTTCCAAAGAATAGGTTCCCTTAAATTTCTTTAATTTCAGCTGGTGACACAGTGGTGGCTCTGTCCAGTATTGTTTCATGGCTCAGATATGTGCTGATTTATAAGACCATGACAGACATAACTGGATTTCAGTTTTGTTTTTTCCCCAGTGCCAGTTTCCTAGCATTACACATGGGCAGGTACAGCATTCATATCTTTCATCTCAGGTGGGAAGGAAATAAACAGAAAAAAGAGAGTAACAACACCTTGGCTCCACCCTTCCAAAGGACAGGCAACTGGAAAGGGCCAAAAACAAATTACTTCCTCTTCCATTTCTATGGTAGGCAGTTATTGATCATGACTACATTGAACTGGCAGTTAAGAACTCTGAAGGATTTAGGGTTTTAATAGGTACACTATAAATATATTACACTGGTAATATATTATATAATCATAATAATAAATAATATAATTATATAATTATTATATAAAATACATTATTATATAATATATAAAAACTATATTATTATATAAAATATAAATAATATAATAATAAATAAATAAATAAATATAATCTATTATATAATTATAATAATACACTTATATATTCTGGTTAAAAAGCACTGACATGAATGGTAGTGGTATTAGTAATATTGGAGTTACTTCTATTTAAGATTAGGAGGTATTTCCAAGTCATACCCCTGTGTTCTGAAATGTTTTAAAAAGGGTTTCAGAATACAGAGATATTTCTGTGACATTACAAGGACTGAAAAGTTGAGACAGTCAAAGAGTGTTTTCAAAAGCTGCATCATTTGAATCTGGACCATCCAAAATAAGTTTCTTTCTTATATTTGATATCAATTTAGGTGAAATGTTGTGCGAATTTGCACATAAAATTTACTTTTCCTTTCTATTTTTGAGGGATTCTCTGCTATTTATGTATTTGGATTTTAGTTTTCCTGTTTTCTTATACAGAAAGTAAATTAGTTTAACAATTATGGATATATTATGTATCTCTTGTCTTGATTTGTGGTAGTAACAATCCTATAATCCAAAGTTTGTACAGGAAAGTTCAGAAATTATGGGGGGATGAGCATTGAAAGGTTGATTCCCTTTACCAGCTTGATCATAGAATTATACAGGAAATTAGGCTGGCAGAGAAATCAGGTTGCTATCTGACCCAACCATTTCTCAAAACACAACTGAATTCAAAGTTTAATCTCTTAGGGGCACATCCAGATGACTTTTGAATAATCTCTTAAGGTTGGAGATTTCCCAATCTCACTGGGAAACCTGGGCTATGATTTGATCATGCTGACTTTCTTTTCTGCATGTAACTGGAATTTCCCTTGTGCCTTACCTCCCTCAGTCTTACATGATTCACCCTGAGCAGTGTGCAGCTCCACTTTCTCAAAGATGTATCCTAGAATTAATACAGGCCAAGAAATGTAGTGTTTGTAGAATAAATTGCATGAACAGAGTGCTCACATGTCAGGATCATGTTATCAATGTGCAAATTTTTAGGGCAACATATATGATTTTAGCTCCATAATGCCCAATTGTGACAAACCAGAAATATTGTACTGCAGTTAACAGAAGTTCTTTAGCAGATATGGACCAGTGCTCTGTAAACAAGGAGAAAAAATATCACCAAATCAAAGAAAGATAATAAGAGATACCTATATGTCTGACCCAGAAAAATAGAAAAATGTAAGTTAGTGGTTAAAAAGGCCCAGGAAGGTAATAAAAGCAATTAACAGCATTGTGGGCTAATGATATGCAATCATTAACAATATAGCAATCTTCAAGACAAATTCAGGCTTTTAAATTTCTAGATATGCACAGTTTCTGGCGTGAGTTTAAGAAAGAGTTATGGCATGTTTACCACACTCAACAGGGACTCTCCCAAGTTTTAAGGTGCTGTTGTGCAGACTGAGCTTTCTTCTGCTTTACCATTGGATCAGTTATATTATTTATCTTCAGTGATTTACTTCCTGAAATTACCATGACTGTGACTTATTTTATTGATTACAAGGAAAGGTTACGTGAGAAGTCACATGTATTAGCATCATTTCTCTTTAGCCTATTTTCTGTAGTCCTGTTGGTGAACTTTGCAGAAGTTTGGGGGTTTTTTTCCCTTAAAAATACATCTTTACCATTCATTTGTTTGCAAGGACACTTTTCTCAAGCCACCATTTTATTAGTTTTTAGAATACTCTCGAAATGTGTCCTCAATCCATCTGGGCAAACAGACTAAGTAGCATACATCAGCACCATCTCCTATGAGGGAAGAATAAAATAAATAAATATCTGTGTCACAAGCAGCTATGAGTTTCTTATACAGTAAGACTTCCTAGAGCAGACACACTTAAGAGATGCCCATTATCAAGTCTTCCTCAATTCTGAAGCAGCTTGAAACAAAGACATAGAAATTGGATCTGCCCACCCCAAAACTGCTTTTAGTTTGATAGAAAAGGACAGGCATTGGTTAACATGGTGCTAAGTATCAGTTGCTTTTAGTTCTATAGGATTTTTTTCTATTTAGGGTGAAATAAAGGTTTTGAGACACAATTTCAACTCAGTTCATGAAGGGGGAAGACTTGTGAGATGAACTTAAGAGAATCCTTGGTATCACAGTGAGCCCAACCCTTTATTTAGCAAGTCAGATTTCCAACTCAACTCCAAGTATAATTCGAGTTTTTGGCAATGTATTAGAACTGTAAATGAAAATAAATTTATCAGAAGTAGGCTGTCTTCAGCTCTGTGATTTCAATAGCATCTATGTGAACGTTCTTACTTTAAGGCAAATATGTGATAAATACATGTTAAGTTTACTGTGGCACTTTTAAAGAGACCAAACATTAGTCTCCTTAATAAAAACTGAAAGAAAGATATCATAAAAACAAGTGGGCATTTTAGGTGCAAAATAGGATTTATTTGCTTAAGGGAGAAAAATGGAAAGTCTGTGCCACCTCAAAACCAGTTGAGAAGTTTTATGCAATTTCAAAACCTGTGTCAGTGTATCATGTACGTTACTGTAATTTTGGAAAAAAAATTCCTGTGTGTCATTCTAAGCATCAAATAATAAAAGCAATAAGAAAAGCAGATCAGGACAGAGTTCTGAAAGAGTGTCAAAAGTTCAGAGCTATTAATTACTATTCATCGAAAATTTAAAGCTGGAAAAATTCCTAATAATGATATTTTTATTTTATTTAGCAGAAAATATCCCCAGTCTGTTGAAGTTTCTAGGAAGTTCTAGATTTTAACAAAAAAATGTTTATACTTGTGCTTGATTTTCAGCTTTAATAAATGAATTAATTTAATAAATTAATTTCTCTCAAATTGCTCAAATTTATATTTTGCTTTATTTTTTTGGGGAGAAGAAGGGTTAGGAAGTCCTCAGAAATATCAAGACAAACACAAACTTTCAAAACAGTATTTCTTACTGAAACAATATGGTTCCAACTTTCTTTTTTTGGTTTTTTTTTGGGGTTTTCTTTCACATATATTTTGAATACTAAAAGAACCTGGTACATAGCTTGACTTTCATTTGTGCTATTTTTGAGAATTCATAGTAGATTTTCCCTGTGTCTGTTGACACTGAGACTGAATGTGTCACTGCAGGGGAGAATGGTCCAAGGAAGCATGAAATACACTACCTGAAGATGATGTCAGAGTAGGAGAAGAACTAAAGCATGGGCCTCAGGTTCCCCATGCTGCAGTTGCACAATCCATGGCAAATTCTGTGCAATCATCTCTTTCCTGTTTACCCATGGCAGTCAGTTCAAAGCTACTGTGCTTATAAACTTGCTTATATTCAATACATATTTATATTCTGATTTCTATTTTGCTGGATATGTGTCCCCAGAGGCATATAGTTATTTGATAATGTTATATTTTGTCAATTACTTATTTTTCTGCCTGTTAGGACTTGACTATTCTTGCTACAAAAGATTCCTGATAAGACCTTTTGGAGGTATTGCAAATTGTGCAATTCTTGAAGCGGAGGAGGGTGGAGATGGACAGACATGGAGAATGATAAGAATTAGGCAAAGCAAACACTTCAGGGCTCAGATCAACAGATAATGCTCAAATTCAGACCACACTGACCTGTTCAGCTGAAGGATCACCCTGACATAGAGCACATGAAAGAAAAGTATTCACTCCCATGAACTGCTATGACCATCTGAGTGAATGTGACCCTCAAGCTCCTCCTACCTTTTCCAGTTCCATTATCCCATGGAACAAAGAAGATTGCAAGGAGAATGAGTAATTTCCATTTTCAATAACCCTCCTTTTACATTAGGGAAGTGACAATGTAGTTTGTCCAATGAAATATCTAGAAAAAATCACTCTGTGCCATTTCTAGATGAAATGAAGGCAGATTCTTAGAGTTTCACAAAAGCATTATTTGAGAAATAAGATATTCAGGACTACTGCACTGATTAAGATATACATACGAACAAGATTTCAATTAAATATAAAATATTTAATGTATCCTTAATGCATCTGTAGCATTCCAGTAGTCCATTCATTCTCAAAACCAGAATGTGACACAGCTGGCATCAACAATAATTTGATACAGTGAGACCTGAAAACCTCCACTTGTAATAAACAGAGACCTGCTTTGCTTACACAGATTAAGTATCATTAGTTTCTTGCTAATTTACTAATGCATTGACTAAGAGAACAATGCAATGTAGCTTCTATTAACTGGAAGCTCTTAATAAAGCTGAAAACATATCGCAGTCAAACATAGGAAAGGACAGCTTCTCATAAATCTCACCTAAAACCCAGTCAGAAAAAGTATGCTAAAATTATAAATATTATTATATTTTCTCTCTGATGGAGGTAGGTTTTGTAATGGTCCTATACAAATGTGCATTTCCTTTAATAGATAAGTAGTTGAAATGAATTTGACTTTATTTGCTGTGTTTTAAATAAATTGAATTTTGCTGCTCCATACACACAAATATCAAGTAGAGTAAAGGTATTTTATTTTACACCAAAAAACATTTGTATCTGAACATTTCAAGAAAAACAGCAGAAGGAAAAAAAACCCCTTTAAACCAAATAACTTTCATATGAAGCCTGTCAAGTAAGAACTGAGTCAGGTGTAAGACAGCTGGTGAAAACAATGGACTGTATTTGATAGATCAGGAAGCTCCCTTCCATGCCATGCCCTTATTTTCAGAAGCATTCATTATCAGTACTGTATTTTCTTCATACAGGAAGACTGAAAAAACCTCAATAGAGTACAAGTGTCATTTGTATAAGTTTAATTTATTAAGCTCCTATTTATGGCTCCATATGCCATGGATACAGCAGTAGCAATCCTTGCAAGTCATCATCACTTATTAACTACTTCAGACCATACTGACTATCTTAAATGCCAGTCCCAGCACATGAAGCATTTCAAACTGATATGTTCTGAAGCATGTTGGAATTAGTGAGTAGTTTAATTTTGTGCACACAGGGCTTGCACATGAGCTGAGGATAATTCTACCTTGAAATTGAAGTCATTTGGAAGATGAGTGGCTGCGTCAGTACTTGGAATCTGTTCTTAACCTACAAGTGAAACACTTTCTTAACAACACCCAGTAATTCCTTATATTTTGTTAGTTTAGAACATTCCCTGTTACTGTATAAAGAAATATATATAGAAAAAACAGTATTCTTATAGGAATTAATATGGAAATCCATGGGGTAATATTTGGAATCAGGTTTGTTCAGTCTTTTTTAGGAAACCCTCACAGCATGCCTGTGTATAGCATAAGGGGACTCAGTTTTGCACGAGGCAGTTGAGCTGGTACAGGAACTTACTGTGCACGAGGTCTGAATGTGTTTTACATGGCTTAGACTGCAAGGAAAATAAAGTTTTTGAAGCAGAAATCTCCACCTGCCCAGAAATACCACTTTACACGACAGAGAAGGGAAAACTTAAAGCGTAGGCTGAATGCCGGGAAAAGAGCTTAGCACAAAACCTGGAGCAGGAGGTGCCACTTACATAACCTGCTGGATGTGGCCAAGCCCTGGGTCAAGTGGGACTGAGTTTCCAAAGAAAAATCGTGCTACTGAATACATTCTGTCTTTAAAATCTGGCACTATCATCTTTGGAGTGTTGATCCTACAAACAAATTCACAACTCAAAATTTCAATGAAATGCTGACAGGCACATGGATGCCCTAGTGCAAGTCTGCCTGTGCAAGCAGACACCCAAAGTGAAAACATTTTTTCTCCAGGGACTTGAGAATCAAAATCTATCTGCAGCACAAACAATGAAGAGACACACAGACACTGAAAATCTGTCTGCTTTTTACTATCCATGCAGTATTAGTAACACATGTAATACTTCTCTTGTTTAAATATATGGAGTGAAATCCTTGCCCCAGTGAATTCAGTGGGAGTTTTGCCACGGACTTCAATAAGAGCAAAATTTTGTCCCAGGGCTGGTGTGATTTTCAGCCAGTCTTTTTCCCTTTAATACATGTGATGACAAAATCCTGTACTTCCATTCCAAGGATGGATCAGCACCCTGCAGTAATTAAAATTGCTGTAGTATATCATACTTATCCAGTACATTGTCTGAAAGACTATAGTGGAGAAAGATTTTTTTTTACTTTATGCACTGTAAGTAACTAAAATTTACCAGAAAAAAACACAAACCCAAACAGTTTTAAGGCATTTTAACTTAAAACCTACTTCTAAACAAATCTCTAAACTGATGAAAATATGTATGCAGTTATCTCAGTACACAGCACACTTCCTCTGCCTATCTGAAGGTAGGATTTGAACATTCATTAAAAAGAGAGCTAGGGCTAAAGTCCACACACACACATATGAACATCTCAAATGCTAATATGAAGAGCAGGTTGTGCTGGAAGCATGAAAAGCAGGTGTGTGTTGTCATGAACATTGCTGAGATTTGCTGGGAAAGGGGAACCTCAATCCATTCCATTGCTATCCGTCAATACCAGTGTCCACAAGAGATGCCAAGAGTCTGGAGAGGGATCACAGGCCAGCAGAAGAGCAGCACAAAGGAATTCCTGCCACTCCAGCCAGTAAATCTGCTTCACCAGGGTCTCATTTCAAAGGCCTCTATGAAAACACACACAGGACAGGAGGAGTAAATAAACAGGAGCTAGAGATGCACACACAACTGCAGGGCTATGGCCTCACTGGCATCATGGAGACGTGGTGGGATGGGTCCTGGGACTGGAGAGCTGGAATGGAAGGATACAGGCTCTTCAGGAAGGATAGGTAGGGGATGAGAGGAGGGACTGTCACCCTGGATGCCAATGACCAGCTGCAGTGCACAGAGCTCAGACAGCAGCCTCAGATGAGGAGCCATCCAAGAACTCAGGGGTCAGGATTAAAGGGAAGGCAGGGACAGGTGACATTATAGTGGGGCTCTGCTACAGCCCACCACACCAGGAACAGTGAGGGGATAAGGTACTCCACAGACAGGAACAGCTTCACATTCACAAACCTTGGTGCTCATGGAAGACTTCAACCACCCCATTATATGTTGGAAGGGCGGCCAGCAGCACTTAAACAATGCAAGGGATTCCTTATACTCATTGATGACAACTTTGTTCTCCATGTGACAGAGGAGTCAACAAGGAGGTGCTGTTCTGGACTTCATTCTCACCAACAAGGAGAGTTTGGAGAAAAATGTGAAGCTCAAGGGCAGCTGGGCTGCAGTGACCATGACATGGTGAAATGCCATGAAATGAAATGAAATGAAGAGGGTGCCCAGCAAACTCAGTACCCCAGATTTCAGGAGAGCAGATGTTTGTCTCTTCAGGGAAACAATCCCCTCTCATAAGACCCCACTGTAGTCCTGTGTTGACTTCTGAGGCCCTCAACAGGAAAAGGACATAGAACTGTTGGAGGCCACAAAGATGATCACAGGGGTGGAGCACCTCTGATATGGAGACAGGCTGGGAGAGTTGAGGTTATTCATTTTGGAGAAGAGAAAGCATTGGGAAAACCTTGTTGTGGTCTTCCTTATTGTATACTTCAAAAGGGCCTAGGAGAATGAGGAGGACAAACTTTCCAGAAGGGCTTGTTGTGACAGAACAAGGGTTAACAGCTTTGAACTGAAAGACAGAAGGTTTAGATTAGATATAAGAAAGAAACTAATTACTGTGAGGGTGGTGAGGCACTGGAACAGGTTGCCCAGATAAGCTGTGGATGCCCTACCTCTGCAAACAATCAAGGTCATAATGGACAGGGCTCTGAGCAACCTGATCTGGCTGAAGATGTCCTTGTTCATTGCAGGGCGCTTGGACTAGCTGACCTCTAAAGGTCCCTTCCAACCCAACCCATCCTACAATTCTGTGATCTATAAGGTTCCTTCCAACACAAACCATTCCATGATCTTACTGTTTGCACTACGATTTCAGATTTCATACAAATGACCAATGAAAAATATCAGAAAAGTTTTAGAGAACTCATTCTGTTTGTAAACAGAGACAAGATGTAAAATATTTAACAAGCTGGATATAATGATTAACTTTGCAGTCTAACATTGTAAGGCTTTGGAGAAAAAGCTGATACTAGACTAACTTAAACCGTGGTTCTAAAAGATTCTGACCTCTGCTCCAGTAGGAAATGAAGACATTCAACATAACTAAACAGAAAGGCCTTTAACAGATTATAGACCTGCACTGGGAGATGGAAAAACTTAAGATACCTTAAGATAACTTAAGAGCCTTTTTATTTTCTGACTTATGCTTTTTCATTTAAATGAAAATTGTACATAAAGATTCAAGGTAAGACTACATTCCTTAAACATTTTGTGTCCAGTGCACAGATGCATGGACAGTGTTCTGAGCAAAAAATTATTCTTTTTCTGAGAGGGTGGTTTGATTTTACTTTAATGTCTAAAATTCATAAATAGATTTAGCAAGATTTTAAAAGAGTATGAATTAAGACCACTCATGTGCATAATCCAAAATGTGCACCTGCACAGACAACCAGAGTGTTCATTAAAGTTTGCAAGAGGCTGTGGCTTTTACTTCACATAAAGCCTGCAGGTTTGGGGCCAGAAGTTAATTAACTGATATGAACCATAGAAAGGAATCCTTTAAAAAACCTGTAAGATTGTTCAGTTTGTCTCTTCTGAGACATCTAGATGATTTAGCAAGGTTTTGTTTCCATCTCTCAGCTCCTACTAAACAACCAAACTTTTTGAACTATAGATCTTCACAAATATAGTATTTGCAATATGAAATGAAACTATATTTAATTTAAATTACTATAGTTCTATTCTGAAGATGGTTACTACTTTTCTTGTATGATCATTTTATTGCTCTATTAGCCCTACTCCTGCACTGCCATGATGAAGAAAGGGGAATTTACCCATGGAGTGCCTAAGTCTAAGCTTCCCTCTGAGGTGCTTTTACTTTAGTTTTAGTTTATAACAGGAGGTGAATCTCCCTACCATTCCCACTTAGCCTGCTTTGGTAGCACTGCAGCACACAGATTCTTTGGAATGAAACTATCTCTAATGTTAGCAGGCATGTGACTACACTAGAACTAGCCTTAAATAATTCTCCCTCCCTTCAAACCTGTTGACTTGGATATTGGGTCAGCAGCACCCTCATTTACCTTTGCAGATCTGCTCTGATTGTGCCAGGAACTGCTGATGTGGAGGAGTCTCATCCTCCCCAGCAGACACAGGTACCAGGGTAAAACTGTAGTGCAGGCTGTTCTTAAGCACAGCTCTGCACTATGGGCCTAAAGGAGGTTTTAGATGACAGAGTGATGTGAACTTACCCCACAGCCCCACACATATAAACTGCACAGCAGAGAAACTCAACCTCAGCACTAATGTGGGTCTGCATCTGCACAGCAGTGCTGGTGTGGTACCATCTGTATGGCAAAACCCATCTATTTTGGAAGGTCCATACTAACATAAATTCTACCTTTTACTTTGTCCCACTATTTAACAACTCTCACTTTGCTCTTTCATCTACAAAATGGACACATCTTCTGATGCAAAGGGCACAGCTCTCTGCTCTGACACTTATTGTCACTGAAATGTGCAATGTCTATTTTAATAAGCTACAATAAGTACTCAAAGGTGTTTCTGCCCATG
Organism: Erithacus rubecula; assembly: GCF_903797595.1. Classification (NCBI taxonomy): domain Eukaryota; kingdom Metazoa; phylum Chordata; class Aves; order Passeriformes; family Muscicapidae; genus Erithacus; species Erithacus rubecula. The sequence continues at coordinate 8,574,916 of NC_136685.1, read as the reverse complement.
ACAGGAGGGTGAAACTTGATGATCTCCAAGTTCCCTTCCAACCTAAGCCATTCTGTGATTCAATTATCTGCTACTGAAAGTATTTTGTAAAAGTTGTTTCTACCCTCTGCCTTCTGATATGTAAGCTGCTGAATTACTGACTAATTTCATATAAGCAACGATATTAAGATAGTTTAAAAGATGTGGAGGTGGTAAAATTGACTTGTGATTTAGGAAACTATCTGAAGTGAATTTTTTGCTGTGTATTAGTAAATAATTTCAAAAAAAATCAAGAGTTACTTTAGGCTACCTAAAAACACTGCAAGTGATAAAAGTGATGACCCTCATATTCCACTGTGGGTCACCCTGAATTGATCATTCCTGTGCTCCTTCCTTCTAGCCAAGGAACACAAGTGCATTTCCAAGCATCCCACTGAACTTGTGGCTGTTCCTGCCACCTCGTGGCAATTGCTCAGCTTAACAGAAACACAAACTGAGAACACATCAAAGACACACTTTCAAAGACAAAGTAGGAAAATGGGCACAAATGTTTGTTTTGGGATTAGTGTTTTGAGTCCCCTTGTTTTTTCAAGTTTTTTTGACTACTACAAAGAAACAGCAAAACTTTCAGACTGGCTTCAGGGGAAAAAAAGTTTTATATAGATCTTGTTATATGAATGTTTCAGATGAGACACTTATTTTCCTAGGAAAACATGAGAGAACAATAAGATTATTTTAATATCCCTAATTTTTAACTATAAATGACATTGTTTAAACAATTAACCTGGGAGGATCTGGCTAAAGCGACCCATTTATTGTGAGATTTATCTTGGGCAGAGGTGCCTTCACTCTTCATTTGCAGAACACTGAAATGTCATTAATTTCTTCTGTCACCACTCTGTGTTACCCAAATCCTCCCTTTCAAAGCTATTTATTTATTTAAAAGACAAACATAAATGCTATGACAAGGAATGCTGCAGTGCCTTTTAGAAAAGCAAATTACTATATATAACAAAAAATGTTTCTGGCAGTCAGAAATCACTGATTTATTTGGAGTTTGCACAAGACTCAAGCTGAGAGGGATAGAATTGAGGCATAAACTTTAGCATGCCATGAACTAACCCAATTCCATAGGAGGCAGATTCAAAGTACTTTGTTAGGACAGATTGTCCTTCCTAAAAACAAGGAAGTGTAAGTTATCTATTTTAGAAACAAATTTGATATTAATATTCAGAAACAATCCAAGCAAAACTAAGGACAGATCCCAGAATAGTTGTTGCGATTTAAAAGTAGGACATTGGTGTAGCTTAATTCTTCTCTCCCCTTATGGAATTAAAACAGTTATGATCATAATTCTTTGTGAAAGTCAGGTGCTGCAAATGGGATTCATTCCAGTCAGCACATGGAACCAGTTTCATGAATGTTCAGCTATTTAGTCACTCCAGAAGGAATCATTAAAGAGAAGATTAAGACCTAAACCATTTTCTATTTCTACACTGGGGAGATACTCTCATCCTCTTGTAGTCTGTGCCTCCTGCCATTCTTAGAGACAGGTGGTTACCTAATTTTTGTTTTTTTTTTTTTTTTTTTCCACATGGAATTCAGTAAAACTCACTTTTAAATCAAAACTCCAACAGAAGATGCTAATAATCCCTCTCCTCCTTTTACATGCTATCCTACAGATTGCAACCTTTATCTGATATTTTTCTACTGCTCATATCAAAGCAAACACATATTTAGCACCTCCCAACCACAATTTCAGAAGTCTGCAAACTACTTTTGGTGTTTAGACTGGGTGATGAATGTCCACATTATCCAAAACCCATCCTTTGGGTACTATTTTTCAGTATGCCCCTCAGTTTTTACAACAAATACTAACTTTGACTTATGTTCCCTGCCCCCAAAACCAGTTTTCCTAGATGTTGGAAGTTGGTTAGAATGGTCATCAGATACCAACAAGGTGCTCACTCACACAGCACTCTGTTCTACTGCCTGGCAGGCAGCTGGCAGCAGAGCTTCATTTATGATACTCTGAAGAAAACTTTTACATTCTTTATGCTACACTTCATCCTCCTGTCAGCACAGAAGACTTTTTTCATTTTAGATCTTCATTAGCTATTTTAAAGCATATACAGAGTCACAACAATTTTCCTGATAAGAAAGCATTTCTGAGTGGACACAGATATATTTTGGAACACATCTTATTCACAATTTTGATATAGTCAAAGAACAACCTGAGGTTCACTTTCGGTGTTTTGTCTTAGTCAAGATTTGTTAAGAGAGTAAAGCCTCACACGACACAAGTATTTTTCCATTGTATTTTATTTTTATCAATGAAATACAAGAATGGCTTATGAGAGTTTGTTAATCTTCCATACCAGATTAAACAGCAAAAATATTTAATGAGCTCCTCACAATAAGGAAAATATTGAGAATAACAACAACATAACATTTTTAGAAAGTTGTGTTACTTTCCTAGTACACAATACTGGGGAAAGCCCCTGAGATCTAGAACTAATCAATGTGGATCGTGTAGTTTCAGCAGCATTTTAAAACATCTGCATTGCAAATGTAAACACCAAGTAGGTTTTGCAAGTTTGCTGAAGTATTTGATAAGGAGGTTCTGGGATATCACAGCACTGATTTCTGCTTTGGGCTATCACAGGTTTCCTGAGTGCTTCCAACAGACCCATAGTGACTCTTCATGGTCCAAATGTTATTGAAGGACCTCACTTCTGAGATCTGGCAGTTCAAGCCTGGGAGGGAAAAAAAAAAAAAAAATCATACAACTCCTGAGCAAAATGCATCAAACACCATCCCTGCCCCAGCTCCAATCAGAAAAAACATATTCTTTCTCTGGCTGTAATTATGTAAATTTCAAATAAATTTTAGAACAAACTCATAACTAGCAAAGAAGTTCTTCTTTTCTTTCAGAAAAATGCAAGAAAGCTCCAGCACCCCATTGTCCCTGACAGACTCCCTCGTTGTAACATCTGTTCTTCCTTCCCCCACATCCCCATCCTACAATCCAGCACAAACTCAGGCAAGCAGGACACTGCTCCACCGTGAGCAGCTGCCCTTGGTAAAGGCATACTGCAGGGAAATGGGGCACATTTTAAAACAAGATTACATTTCTGAGTGCTCTAACCAGAAGGTCGCTGCATTACAGCTGCCATCACCACTGTAATTTAAGTAAGGGAAACGTAGGTGTCTGTGCCTTTAGGACTGACTTCAGCCTCGATTGCCAGGAAAAACACAACCATACCCACAGCCTGCTGTAGTATTTTCTACTCAGAAGTTCTAGAGTGTTCCTTATCTGGTACCTGAGGCTTCTCAATTGCCCAGTCTTAGGCAACGCTTTCCCTTCACAATGCAGAGAATGATAACACAATATAGAACCTTGGGCTCTAGACTTAAGGCTGAGGTTCCGATCTTGCAACAATCAAAGGTCTGGTTTTATCTTCCCTCTCTAAATATGGTACTAAAGAAGCCCAACTCTGACTAACTAGGCTGTGCATGTAAAATGTGATCATTTTACACCAAGCGAAACTAGACATTTTATCCAAAAACATGACATTGAAGTTCCATCAATAGACCTCTATAACCTTTGTTCTGAGTAGCTCTTACAAATACTTGACCCTGATAAACATGATGGTTTACCTGCAAAATCAAATTAAGAACTCCTGTAAATATCAGGGATAATCCAAGTAGCTACCATACCACTTTAACCATAAATTACTCTTTTTAGACTTTAATATAATAGCTGTCTTTGGGGCTTACTACATCTTCAAGTATTGCAAAATCAGCTTTTCTCCCTCTTAACTTTGCAAAGTCCAACTACGGTGCAGCAAGGCTAACATTCTGGGAAAGCAAAGGGCAAAAATTGAAGATGAATCCTTAGAAATTATTATACACAGCTGAACTCTTTCTAGAATGCAATTAGTTACATAGCATCATGTTGATGTTTACAGGAGTATACTTCATATCAAGCTCTAATTTGACTACCTCAGCTTACACTCTGTAAATAAACCCAAATGAAATAAAGCAGCAACAGCGCCTCCAAGCCCCTAGGAAAAAAAAAAAAAAAAAAAAAAAAAAAAAAAAAAAAAAAAAAAAAAAAAAAAAATCTGATGTAAATAAAAAAAAAAAAAAAAAAAAAAAAAAAGTGAGGCAGAGCTCTGCACTCTGTTAAGATGTACTTTTCTCAGCCTAGAGAATTTATTTTTGCACGAAAGAAGAGGTGTTCTCGAAACCTCTTCGGGTAGTTCCAGGAATTTCTGTGACCCACGGGCACTTTTCTCAAAGCTCACCTTAAATATACGTCACTTGCAACGTGGAAGCGCAAAAGAAAAACAGCAAAGAAACGCCAACAAACAGATAAAGCACAACTCCCGAAAGAAAGCGAACGAGGCCGCCAGCCCCGCGGGAAGGCGGGACCGGGACTCGAACCGGCGGCCCCGCCCTCACCGCGGGCTCTCCTAAGCCGCGCGCCCGAGGCTCCAAGTCGCGAGCGGCGGCGCTGCGCACGCGCGTTCGCGGGCAGCACGTTCCTGCGCGCTTCGCGGCGCCATTTTGGGCGCTCGGTGCCGCGGGTCGGCGGCTGCTCGAGGGCGCTGCGCTCCGCTCGGCTCCGCTCGGCTCCGCTCGGCTCCGCTCGGCGCCGCTCCCCGACCCCCCCGGGGCGGCCGCAGCCTCTGCCCGTGCTCGCTGCCCGTGCCCGGCTCCCCTCAGGTGAGTGCGGTGTCAGGCGCTGCCGGTCAGAGCCTGCTCTGGGTCACGGGCACCTCAGCCTCTGTCTTGTGTCCTGCACTTGCTTGCATTTAAAAGTCGTTTTGTTACGGCATGAGTTGGCCGCAGGTTAGCGGTGCATGATAGAAGTATGGATTTATGATGGCTGAAGAGTTGGAAGCTAATACAAACGTGTGGCGATTCCTGTTTAGAAGTGAGTGGGAGGCGCCGGTGTGGTGTTCCTCTGACTGCTTTGGATTTTTGAGATTCAGGGAAGAAAGAATAGCCAGACCGTGCTTTTAGGAGGATAGATTCAGTTTTGTAATTTTGTTTTTTTTTTGTAATCTTAAGGTTGTAGTTTAGCTAAGTATGAGAAACTTTTCCAGGATGTGTTTATCAGGCAGGAAGAGGATTTAGACAATCACAGAATGGTTTGTGTTGGAAGGAACTTTAAAGTTGATCCAGTTTTAACCCCTGTGCCATGGGCAGAGTCACCTTCTGCTCCAGGGTGCTCAGGGTCCCATCCAGCCTTGAACACTTGCAGGTGTGGGATGTCCACGGCTTCTCTGGACAGCCTGTTCCAGTGCTTTATCACCTTCACAATAAAATACTTATTTGCAATATATATTCTAAACCTACTCCCATTCAGTTTAAAGACGTGCCCCCTTTTCCTGTTGTTTTGTGCCCTTGTAAAAAGTCCCTATCCAGCCCCTGCAGGTATAGTAAGGTGCTGTAAGGTCTTTATGGAACTGTTCCTTTTTCACGCTGAGCAATCCATCTGCCTTAGCCTGGCTTCACAGCAGAGATGCTCTGGTCCTTGCAGCATTTTTGGGGCCACTTCTGAGCTTGCTGCAGCAGGTCCCTGTTCTTCCTGTGCTGGGACCCCAGAGGTGAAGGCAGCACTGCAGGTGGGATCTGGGCAGGGCAGAGGGGCAGAATTTCCTCCCTGGACCGGCTGCCCACGCTGCTTTTGATGCAGCCCAGGTTGTGTTTGTTTCCTGGACTGTGAATGGGCAGTGCTGGCACATGCTGAGCTTCTTATCAACAAACACACCAACGATTTTATCCTCAGGGCTGCCCTCATTAACAGAAATAGCATAACAATTCAGTTTGCATGTCTGTTTCTAATTATTTTTCTACCGTCTTTCCTCATAAAGAGATACCGAGTTGTTAATTACTGGTCCGTGTTTCCTTTGGAAGACTTTCTACGAATGAAGGTGGAAAGGTGAGTAAACAGCAAAAGGCCGTTTTTGTAAACTGTAGAAATGTGGCTGTGTCAGTGTGATGCTGTTACTCAGGCTGTGATAGCAGACAAGTGTTAATACTCAATTTGTTTTATTTTGTTACATCTTAGTGCAGATAGGGCATAGTTTCAGTGAAGAGGGGGAAAAAAGGGAGCAGAGTTTCAGTCAGGTCTCTCCTAAAGTTTGTGTCTCTTTAGTGATCAAATGTTTCTTCCAGGCAGACGGAGCCAATTCCTTAAGCCTGTTTTCTTTGATTAAAGGAACCCAGATTTTCACTTTGTTACAGGGGAATGTGGAAAAAAAGGGACCTTGTTGAATAAGGAATTTGTCAGATCTGGATTTGATACTGCTTTTACTGGGAGGATTTTTCTTTTTGTTTGGTGTCCAGTGGTTTTGGTTTTCTAGGTCTTGTTTTTTTTTATTTGTTGGTTTTATAATCATCCTTCACAGTAGGGTGCTAATTTATTTATTAGAGGTTGGTTTATTTTTTTTTTTTGTTTGGTTTGTTTTTTTTGTTTGTTTTAATTTATTTTCAGTTTTATTTTTGTGTGCTAGAATGATAGGGATAAATATTTTTTCTGAAAACAGGTTGAATATTCACTTGTTACTTCAGATAGGCTGGTGGTGAAAACTATCATGACAATTTCTCTGAAGATTTTTTGCAGGCTAAGGGGGATCTTGCCCTAAAACTTTGTAATTGTAACAGAAAGTTTAAATTCCGGCTTTACATAAAAATTCATAGATCAAGGTTATCTTTTTCCAGACTATCCTTGAGTATTTATCTCTTGTCTTTGCATTTGATGTTGTCTATCTCAAATTACTTTGTTAGAACAGCAGTTCTGGAATTGCTTGATTAAATTATGGTCATGCACAGCCTTTTAAAACAATGTGAAGTCGCAGATTCACTGAATCATTGACATATGAATTGCACTGGAAGTTGAGCTTCATGTCTGAATTATAGATCAGAAAAGTACCTGAATGTTTTGAAGATATTTAAACTGACAGAATTGGAGTGTTGAGACCATACAAAACATACCTGACATGGTTGTTGCTTGATGAGCAGTGCAGAAATGTTGCACGCACATGATAATCTCAGTATGTTGAGAGCCTTAAATATTCTGTTGGTACAATTGGTACCAGAATAAACAAACAGTAGAGTGTGGAGCTATAAATTGTCAGTGATCTGGAGAAGTGATTTAGACAGAAAAAGCAAGGTGAGTAGGGAATGAGTTCTTCATATGAAAAGGAAAGGGAAACAGACTGAAATACCTTGGTGTTACTGTGGGAGCAACATTTTGGTTAAAAATTAATCTCAGGTGGTAAAACCAGTCTGTAGCCACCTGGGTGAATCCACAGACACTTTTTTTCGTGTTACCTGAGCATGTCTTTGCTAAGAGAACTGTGTGGAATGTATCCCAGTTGCCTAAAACATGACATTCTTAAGTGTTTAGTATATGTTTTAGCCAGAATTTTAATATGCTGTTAAACCATTTTGAAAACAAATGTCATGTAGCGAATTAGTTGCAAAGGAAAAAATGCAGAAAATTTTCAAGATGATTGTACTCCTTTTCTTTGCAGACAGGATGGAATCTCTGACTCCTTCACCAGACTTGGTAGATAAGAAATTGAAGATAACTCATGTAGAATGTCATCCTGAGTGCCTGGTTATAGTGTTCCAGGCTCAATGCAACATAGGATGTGAGCTTGACTATTTAATACTACAAAATGAGATACAGCGTGTGTTCAAAGTAAAAGATGATGTCTCTGTTGGTGGCTCTTGCTTGGTGGAAGACACAGAAGGAGAATGGCACAGAGGAAGAATTCTGAGAAAAAATGGGAATATCTGTGAGGCTTTTCTTATAGACACTGGACATGTGTTGGCTGTTGAGGAAACACATCTTGCTGCTGCTTGTGATAAATTGTTTCAGCTGCCTCCAAAGGTGGTTTTGGGTGTTTTTGCAAGCATACTTCCTCTTGGAGAAAGATGGGATCCAAAAGCCATTAACTATTTTTCGTCTCTGGTGGGATTACAGATCACGGGTCATGTGAAGGCTGTTACACCATATCAGCTGTTTATTCTAGAAGTGCCTAAGGTTATTACTGATGTTCTTGAACTGCAGTTAGGTAAATTTATTGATGGAGATTCATTTTGTCTTGTTGTAGAAACTTTAAGAGCATTGCCCCAAGGAATGCTTTGTAAGAGAATGCCGCAACTGCTGAAACAGAAATACCCATTCAGGGAGTTACTTACCTTAAATAACTCTGAGAAACAAACAGATTTTTGTAATGTTCCAGATCAACTCTTTCCATGTCTACCTGTTGGCAGTAAAGAAAATGTAAAAGTAACTGGTGCAGTAAGCCCAAATAAATTTTATTGTCAGATACAGAAATGGCAGAAAGAGCTGGAATGTTTGACAGGAGCTATGCATTTGTACTATGAAGCTCTTTTTGGAGAAAATACCACATCTTGTGATAGTTTAGGGCTGCTGTGTGCTGCCAAGAGGCATAATGGGCAGTGGCATAGAGGAGTGATAAAACAACTTCTCTCTGACCATGTGGAGGTCTGGTTAATGGATTTGGGCATTATTGAAGCTGTGCCACCTAGTTGTATTCAGAAACTGAAAGCTGAGTTCATGACATTGCCAATGATTTCATTTCCATGTACGCTGTCTTGTTTTGGTAGTCAAGATGAAACAATAATAAAACTTCAGCTCAAGGAACTTACACAAGCCTTAATAGGACAAACCTCTGTGTCTGTCCATGTTGATTTATACAATAACACTGAACGCTTGTATTATGTAACGCTGCAGAAACAAAATCTTGAAAGTAATGCTGGGCATCCAGAAAACCAAAACGAGACAGCTGCACCATGTGTCTCACTTTCAGAAACAAAAACCAAAAGTATTGCACAAAACCACAAACTAAGTCCTGAGCAAAACAATCCATCTAAGAATTCCTCTGTAAACAAAGATAAAAAAGCCTGCTTACCTGAACGGGATGTTTCTTTCTCCAGCTACTGCAAGAGAGAAGAGATGCAAATTAACTGTTTTTATGGAGCTTTTGTAGTATATGTTGTAAATCCATCTGACTTTTGGATTCAAACATCTAGATACCAGAATGAGTTTCAGGCCTTGATGAAAAACATTGCCTGCACATACAGTCATTGTAGCAATGATGAGATGGTCCTTAAAAAACCAGAACCTGGGTTGCTCTGCTGTGCCCGGTATAGCAAGGATGGGTGTTACTACCGGGGTATTGTCACAAAAGTGTTTCGTGTTAGCATTATGGTTTACTTCTTGGATTTTGGAAATACAGATACTATACCTTGTCACTACGTGAAAACGTTGCTTCCCGAGTTTTCTGATTTACCAGCTTTAGCTATGTGTTGTTCCCTTGCTTGCACCTTTCCTGTTGATGGTGTGTGGGTTAAAAAAGAAACTGATTTCTTTAAAAACGTGGTGTTGAACAAACCACTGCTGCTTCATGTCATTGGAAAGCAAAAAAGCAAGTACATTGTTAATGTGCAGTGTCACACTGGTTTCCTGCAAGGAAACGTTGCCACGTGTATGGTTCAAGCCGGTTTTGCTGAATACCGGCTAGAAGCACCAGATCCTGTTCAAAGGGCAGCTAAAAGGTGGCACAATGGGAATCACCTCAAGTGTAAAAAAGAAAAAACAAATGCAGAGAAAACCAGTAATACTTGCAAAAATAAGGTATCTGGAAATGGAGACATACTTAAGAAGGAAAAGTCATTAAATGTGTTAGCAGTGCCTAGAGAATCTGTTGTGTCATCCCATTTAGGAGAAGGTGCTGTCTCTAAAATGCATAAATTGGTATGTGAGGAAAAATTAGTTTATAAAGAGCTTGTGTTTAAACCTGGAGCTGTTTGCGAAGTGGTGTGTTCTTGCATTTTTTCCCCAGCAGATTTTTTGTGTCAGCTGCAAAGCAGACTGCCAGAGCTAAATAACTTAATGGAACAAATTCAGACTTACTATAAAGATCATACCAGTCCCTACAACACTGGACAGGTTGCCTGTATTGTTAAGTGTCCCAGAGATGGAAGGTGGTACAGAGCAGCTGTTGTGCAGCAGGTATCCACAAATGAAGTTGATGTGATTTTTGTAGATTATGGTTATCGGGAGAGAGTTTCACTTAAAGATGTTCAGGGTGTTCTTCCAGATTTCCTAACTCTAGAGAGTCAAGCATTTCGATGTGGACTTAAAAATGTAGTCTTCCAGACTGACTCCCTTAATTGGACTGAGGAAGTGAATAGACAATTTGAAGACTTCATTTCTTCTTCTAGAGGACCACTGACTTGCACCATTTATGCTCTTGTTCTTCTGAGCCCCAACTGTTTATACAATGTAGTTGACTTACAGACTCCACTTACTAGTGTGGAGGAATTCATGAGAGAGTGTGGTCTCACCCAGTCTCAATGTGTTGGAATGAGAAATCTTTCATCTTTGGGTTCTCTGTACAGTTTTTGCTATTCATCTTTTAATATAAAAACTGGAAGTGAGGAGGAGGTTTATATAACTCACATAAATAGTCCTTCAAAATTCTATTGTCAGCTTAATCGGAACACTGAAACTCTTGAGGCATTGATGAAGAAGGTTAGTGACGTAAAATGTAAAATGTCAGGTAATGCAAATTATCACAGCAATACACGATTGTGTATAGCCAGACATGTGGAAGATGGTCTCTTTTACAGAGCTTTGGTTTTTCCTGTGGAATCAACATCCGTTCTGAGGGTTGACTATGTGGATTTTGGAAGTAGGAGTATGGTGGAGAGAGACCAGTTGATGCCTATTCCAGATTCTGCCACTGACTTATTATTCACACCCATGCAAGCTATTAAATTCTATCTGTCAGATCTTAGGGGGGCAGAATTTCCATCAAGAATTACTACATGGTTTGTGAAAACATTCCTTGGTAAACTGCTGAAGGCTGTAATTTTATCCAGAGAATCAGATGGAAAGATTGTTGTGGAGCTGTATGATGGACAGCTCAAAGTAAGTCAGAAAATTAAAGAGAAGGTATTGGAAGAGTTGGCCCAGGAAAGCTGTATGGAACAATGTAGAAGTAATGAAGGAGGGATATGTCATATGGAAGATGACAAAGAAATTAATAAAGTAAGTCTTAAAGATCTTGAAATACTTAAATTGAAAACTGAAGTGAAATGCCAAGTCTATGATGAGTATTATCAGACAGATACCAGTGAGAATTTTGGAGATGAAGAGCAAACTGCATGTAGTGCATCAAAGCTGTGTAGTGGATTCTTAAACCAGCAAACTTTACAGGACAGCAAAAGTACTTTGGGTGCTCTTCCAGACAATGGAGAGGAACCTTGGATTGGACAACCTGCTTCTCACTCACTCTCTTACTCTGCTTTACATTCAAAGAAAATAACTGTAAATGCTGTTTCTGAATCTCAGAATGAAAGACCAAATTGTACAGGTCAACAGGAAAGGAGTAATAAAAATATACCTACATTAAGCAGTCTTCCTCAGCGTGATATCCAGGTGAATACTGAAGTAGCAGGTTATATTTCTCATATGAATAGTCCATCAAGTTTCTATGTTCACTTTGCAGAGGATGAAAACTTAATAATAAAACTAGCAGATGATTTAAATGAAAGCTTGGAGAATAGAGGTCAGGAAAATTGCTTAGATGAGCTCATGGTAGGGGATCTTGTTGTTGCAGAGCACGATGCTGATTGTTTTTACTATAGAGCAGTTATTAAAACTCTGAAATCAGGAAACTCCTATGAAGTAGAATTCATTGACTATGGTAATGCTGCAGTTGTAAATTCGTCAAAAATCTGCAGGATTCCAGAAAAGTTCTTAACTCTGCCAAGGTTTAGTGTTCATTGTTTCCTTAGCAGTGTGAAAAGTGTACCTGGTGAAAGCTGGACTAAAGAAAGTGCTGCTTATTTTGCAAGAATGGTAAGTGACAAGCCAGTAGTTTGCAAGTTCTTACAGCAACATGGAAAAAAATGGGAAATTGATGTAATTTGTGATGGAGAGTCTTTGTCTAACAGCCTTTTGCATAAAGTAGGCAGCATAAGGTGGGAGAGCACATGGGTATATGCTTTGGAAAATAAGCCTAAACAAAATGGTAATCCTTCGAAATCTAAGAATAGTTTAGGTGGCCAAAATAAAACCAAGTCTGCTGGGATGAAAAATATTTCTGTGAAGCCCTCAAATCTTCAGGTTTTAAATTCTGGACAAGTAGAAGCAGCAGAAGTAGTTAATATTTCAAAGAGTGGAGAGTTTTATGTACAGTTACTTAAAAATTTGCAAATACTACATGAGTTAAATGTAATGCTTGACAAAGAAGCACAAAGAAGTGATTTGCTTAGAGTGGATGATATTGAACAGGGACTGGAATGCATTACACAATCTGGAAAGAACTTAAAATGGTATCGATCAAAAGTGATAAAGAAATTTGTCAGGGAAAAGTTAATACTAGTTTTTTTCATGGATTATGGCATGTGTGAGATGGTGTCCTTAAATAATGCAAAGATGCTCAGTGATAAGCTTAAAAGTATTCCTAAACAAGCTGTTTTATGTAGATGGATTTATTTTAAAAACATGAAGAAAATTCACTTAGACCATTTAGTAAATGCACTCCTAGATTGTGAAATCAGGATCTTGTTTTTGAGATACTTGAAATCACATGATATCTGGGAGGTAGATATTTTAGTAGGACAAGTTACACTTGAGGAATATTTGAACCATCTCTTAAGTCATTGTTGGACAATTGTTGGACCAGAAGAATGTAGTAATGCAAACTGTAAGGAGTTTGGTATGTCATTCAAGATAAATTCAGCCATGTGGATGCTGCTGCACAGTGGCAGAACATACCCTGGGTGTGCAACTGCAGTTACTGATCCTTCAAACTTCAGTGTCCAGTTTGAAATCTTCTTTGATTGCATGCAAAACTTGTCCTTGCTGCTCTCTGACCTTCCTGATGACTTGCCAGCTCTGCCAGAAGAACTCGTGACACCTGGTGCTAGCTGCTTGATTGAATTTGGGCAGGAAGCAGAGTGGTACAGGGCAGAAATTAGTGAAGTAACTAGTCAGTCTGTTGTTCTTGTATTTATTGATCATGGCTTTCTGAGGACCATCCCTTATTCTGATATCCATAAACTTAAAGTTGTTCCAGACAGTCTCTTACACTTCCCACGCTTGGCACACTCTTGCTCTTTGCATGATACAGTTCCTGGCAAGGGGGAACACTGGAGTGAGGAAGCTATACTTCTGTTTCAGAAGCTTCTTGGTAAGCCAGGACTGGTATTTCATTTTATCCACTATGGCTCTGAAATGAAGTTAGAGGTGGATATTCTATGTGGGGATAGCAATGTATCTGATACCTTAATTGCTGCAGGCCATGCAGTCTGCTCTCACAGTAGGTGCTGTCCCATTCCAGTGGACAGACTCTAATAAGAAAAAAGAATTGCAAATGAAGTGGCCAGATTCTAGTTACTAAGCTTCTCTTTGTGATGAAAACTGATTTTGCTGACAGAAGTCAGAGAAAGAAGAGAAACAAAAAAGCTTTTTGAAGCACTGCATTAGCTATAAAAAAAGTTTCAAAGAAGGGAGTGTGGTAAAGTGGCTGCTGGAATACCATTTACAAAGGATCTGAGTTTACAACACTGAAAGAAAACCTACAAAAGATGGACAGTACTGTGAGGATGTTGGGATTTTTTCAGCATTTTGATGACAAGAAAAGTAAAGTTGTCATAACACAGAGTAAATGTGCTACCAGAAACACTGGCTGAGACTTGTGATGCTGATGTTCTACAGTCTGAAAAGACTGTATGTGAAGCTACTATCAAAGAATTAGTTGAATAATCAGTAGGCTGCAGTTAGAAAAGCACTACTTCAAAGCAAAATAAAACAAACAATCTTTTTGTTGGAATGCTGTCAAAGTTTTTGCATGTATATATATAAATATATCTTTATTTGCAGTAGCATCTGGTTTACAGTGGTGGTGTCTCCATTTTTTGGATATTCAGAAAACAAAGATGCCAGACATATTTTTTTATTTGTTTCTGATTCCATGGTTTCCATGTGAGAAAAGTTTTAGTGTTTACTATGATTAAGCCAAAAAATCTGGATCCCCATTTACGGGAGAGACGCGTATTAAGTTGTTTTCAATTAGCTTTTGATGTACAGATGCCATTGCCCCTTCTTAAGAGTCTCTTGGTATCTGAGTTGCATCATTTTGGGATTTTTCAGTCTGCTGAGTGTGTGTGTTCCACTGATGTCTCTCCTCCATCTTCCTCCCCATCTGCCAGAATAAAGAGAGGAAGTTTTTTCCAGGTGCTTAGTCAATACACTGTAAAGTTAAAATATTGTTTGTATCTTAAGGGGAACCATTCAGAATGATTTCTTTTTTCCTCCTTTGTGGGAGGAGGAAATTTGAGAACTAAAAAGTGAGGGTAATACTGTGTATCTTAGAAGGGTGTTTTTTTTCAGTATCTAGTCTAAAATGGTCAGCTGTTTTTCTAATTTATTCACTTATTTATTTTATTTTTTTCCCTCACCTCTTCCTCAGTTGTTTGGACAATGATAAAGTGTGAAGAATCCTGAAGTAATGAGAGATTTTCTTTGTATGCTCTGTCATTGTTTGAATTTCAGTGAGAAAATGAATACAAAATGACAGACAACATATCTCTAGAAGAAAACAAGATTTAACAACAAATGTTCCCTTTTCCCCCTGCCCCCACATCCTCCATATCACAATGTATTTCGTTCATATGAAAACCTGAAAGCTTTATCTGGAAAACAGATTTTTTTTTTTTATTTTTTATTCCCCCCCCAATAAGAGAGACATGTCTGGGAAAGTCAAATAAATAAGAGGTGAGACAATGATCTTTACAGCTGATCTTTACAAGGCTCATTCTGCTGGTGGATTATTCTTGAAGCTTATAATATTTTCATTGTAAGAATGAAAAATGCCCATTACTAACAAAACAGAAAATGTTTAAGGTAAAATCTCTCAAGTAAACTCTATTTATCAGTATTGTTAATATGGTGCTTAGAAAAAAGGGGTTCTAAACATTTGTATTTGATTATTTTCTTTATATTGCACTGTTTTTTTCATTTCATTTCAGAATTTCAAGTTTTTTCCTGCTTAAAATTATAAGCTTACCTGGCACATTCTTTGTCAATAGTTAGACATACTGCTGGCTGTTAGTATAAAACCCAAAGGTTGTATTGTGCAATGTTACTCATGTTGAGTGTTGACTTTACACTTGCTGTGCTAGTTCACTGTAGTGCCACGTAGAGGCACTGACACTTAGGTGTTAATTAGCACTGGTTCTAACTGCTGGCTGACTTTCAGTTGGAAAAGTAAGATCTTGGGCATCTGTTCTTTTTAAAAATCATTTGAATACTCTAAATGCAGACATGTTGTGTACAGTATTATACAACTTGCATGTT
The DNA here is from genome assembly GCF_903797595.1 of Erithacus rubecula. Lineage (NCBI taxonomy): Eukaryota > Metazoa > Chordata > Aves > Passeriformes > Muscicapidae > Erithacus > Erithacus rubecula. Next base: position 8,559,516 of record NC_136685.1, on the reverse strand, counting down.
TTAAGTAGATGGTTTTTTTGCTAATGTCTATTGTGCTTTAACTTGTATGTAGTTGTGGAATATTGCTTCTGTAATGTTATAAAAAATGAGCCTAGAAATGATGTATGAATAAGAAAAAAATAAACAGCTGTGTGCACTGTTTTTATGTTCTGCAAATTGCAAATGTTAGATTTATTTGCAAGAATGTGTGTTGTGTTTTCAACTTGTAATGAGTCTAGCTCATGATAGTAATTCCTTTACTGAAGGTCTGATACTCAAAATGCTTCAAGTAACAATCAGTTAAGTGAAAGTATTTCAGGATTATACCACATCTGTAAATATAAAGAATGTCTTGTTGCCACTGTTGATGCAGATTCTCAGAAGTGCATTACAAGGATGTATTACAATTGTTAGATGAAGTTGCTGGGAGGTCTGGCTGTTGTTTTTTGTTTTTTTTTTTTTCATGCCCAGTCTTCTTTCTCTGCAGTGTACCTCTGCTGTTAAAACATTTTTCATGTAAGAAAGGGGAGTCTATACTCAGAACCTAGTTGGAAAAAGTTGTCAATTATGTAGAATGTAGTAGTTTAGGGTGTGTTTTCCTAGTTTTAGGTTGTCTTAGAGTGAGCATAATGCTGAACAAATGCAGTACTTAGTGTAGCAGTAATTTTTTTTGCTAAAATTTAATTTGAAAGTATTGTTTATCTTTTGTTTTATTGGCATATTTGTATTTATTTGAACTGTATCATTGATGACTGTGATTATTTTTAATCCACAAAAGTGGTAGAGAACCAGTTTCATTTGTTTGGAATTCAAAACGTTCATGTTCAACACTGCCTTCTTTTCATCAATACCTTATTTTCATCAATAAAATAAAATTAATATTAAAATAATAAATAAAAATGCATATTTCTTGTGTGTAACTTTCCCTGCCTAAGACATTCTCAAGTTTTCTGTGACCTTTGTTGTTGGTGAATGCATTGGAAGATATCTGAAGCTGCATCAGCATGTGTTGCGTGGAACTTCCCAGAGGAAGTAGCTCTTGCTGATTTTGCTGGACATTTTTGGCTGATTTAGGAGTAACTTTGCATTATCTCCAGTGGAAATGTGGTCAGACTTGAGCCACCAGAAATCATGGGTGTGAGAGTTGGAGACAAGGTCATTGAGGATTCATGTAGGAAGAGAGGGTGGTTCAGATGCTTTGAAAGGGCTGTCTGGTTTATTGAATGTTTATATGGGTCAGGTGCCATAGAACTGTAAGCTTGCAGGCAGAAATTGAGGCTTCAGTGCTAAACTAGTGTGTTAAGATTAGTTTTCAGTAAAAAGTTAGGAAATAAAGTGGGAATGTAGTGTTTAAAAAGAGCTCCTAGAAACTAACAAATTATCATCTGTTTTATAAAGGCAAATTCAGGGGTGGAGAAGACCCTTTGACTTTTTTTTTATTACCAGTAATGCCTGCAGAGGACTGCATGTGTGTGATTGAGGGTTTTTTCATAGCTGCAGACCAAGGTCTGGTGACAAGTTTCACTCTTCCACAGACAACTGCACTTCCTGCCCTTGCTTCTTAGCCACCCTCGTGCTTTATCTTTGCTCCCACTCCTCCCAAATAAACAGCCCATTCCAAATGTAATGGATGCATCTGGCCATGATGGCTGCACCTAAGTCAGTGGATGCAAGGTGCACAAACAGGATAGCCAGGGGCTAATCTGAGCCCTAGTGCTGGTCAAAGCTGGACTCAAACCAGGTTTGGAAAAGACTAACTGCTGTCACTGCTATGCAGATAAGACTATGAGTCACTTATCTCACTCCAGGAGTAGTGGAAAGCCCAGAGCCTGCTGAGGCTCCTCTTGAATAGGGACACCTTTCATGGTTACTCCTTGAGGCTGAGAGATGCTTCCTGCAGCAGATTCTTGGTAAGTGAATAATAGCCTGCTAAACTTCAGAATCTTGGCTATGTGACACAAAGGGTTGATTGTGTGCACACAATCCTTTAGACATAAAATACTGACCAAGATTGAGATTAAGGCTGTATCCAGCTACAGCTAAACTCCCTTCTGAGAGGGAGTTGGAGAGTAGGAGTGGGGCTTGTCTGAGCTCATGATTCAACAGGAAGGTCTCCCTGTCAGTTTTGTCTCACCCTGACCTCTGTGCAGTAAATTGCAAGTGTATCTTGCCATCAGATTTTGTAAAACCACTTTTAAATTAACTAATGTTATCAGTAAACATTTTGCTGCTTCTTTCTTATTAGTGAAGTGCATCACTCTATCTGTGCTAAGGAAGCAATGGAGTGTTTGCACAATTTATCCCAAGCTGTGAGAACCAGCTGATACACCTTAAGGACAAGCAAGCCAGGGGGAGAGGCTGGAGAAACAGGTCTTTAGAAACACAATTAAATGTAATGGGAGTAAATGGCTATAAATTAAAACGAAATATCTAGACTGGAAAGCATGATCTTTTCAGAACAAGGACAGTCAAGTGTTGCAGTAGGCTCCCCTCTCCTTTCTTGGTACTTGCCATCACCCAACTGGATGAGTTCTGAGAAACCTGGTCTGATCACTTAGCTGACACAGCTCAGAGCAGGAGGTTAACTAGGGGAACTCTAGAGGTACCTCTTCACTTGAATTTCCCTTGTTTCTGCTGCAGCTATTCTTTGTACCTTAGGAGCATCCAAAGCCTTTCTTTGACTACTCAAAAGGGATCAGGGAACTTCTTTCCTGGCAGATTGTGTTGTCTCTCACTTAGAGGCACCTCCTGTGTGGACACTGCAGAGTGTATATGCTACATGGAGGTACAAGGAGAGGGGGAACTTCTTCCTCACCAAGGAGTTGTCTCCTGATCCCTTCTGGTTAGTCCTGGGAACAGGGATTCCCAAAAAAAACATAGCTCTGATAATGAAAAATGCTTTACTGGTGGATTTGAGACTGGGAATAACAGAGACTGGGAAAGGTGCTCCAGGTACAGCTGGGAATAATTTTTAGCATCCAGTGTAAGCAAGGCAGCAAGAAACACTTGATGTGAGAGAAGTTTGTGATCCCAGCTTGACTGCTCTCCTGATTGCCCTGGGAAGTGTGTGTATGCTGGCAGTGTCCTTAAAGGCACACAGGGATGTGCTCCTGCCTATGTGTGGGAGTCAGATTGTTCTGATGGATTCTGGGACCTGCACTGGCACCTGCTGGCTGTGTGCACTTAGGGATTGCTCCTGGTGCACCTGCAGGGACCATCTCAGCCTTTAGATACCATGTAAGTGAAGATCTTTCTGCTTATGTTTTGAGAAGAAGTGAAACCTGGAGTAGGGCATCCAGCTCTCCACTCTTCAGCACAGGAAATGAAAATGCTCACAGGTCACTAACATCTGTCCTGTGGAGCTGGAGTTCAGTTTGGATAAGGAAAGGCTAAATGGGAATTTCTAGCAGCCTTCCAGTACCTAAAGCATGAAAAGGATTAAACTGGGGCGAAGCATTTTAGCAGGGCCTGTTGCAATAGGGAAAGTTTTAAACTAAAAGAAGGTAGACTTAGAGTAGATGCAAGGAAAAGGTTGCAACAAGGATGGTGAAACACTGGCACAATTTGCTCAGAGAGGTGGTAGATGCCCCATCCCTGGAAACATTTTGAGAGCATTTGGACATGGCTCTGAGCAACCTAATCTAGTTGGAGATGTTCCTGCAGGGGGATTGGACTGGGTGAGCCTTAAGGGTCTCATGGTGACTAGGCAGAGAAGGAGCAAAAGGTTGGAGATGCTATTTTAGGGGACATGTGATAAAAGAAACTGTTTGGGGTAAATTCCTATTACCTGCAGAGAAATAGATGATGTATTTGCAGGCTGGTTATTTGAAAGCATCTAAAATGCACATTTCCATTAATGCCCACTAAATTTCTATTTCTCAATTGTTTACACACAATTTACAATCTTGTCTTCTTTTTATTTCTCTTCAAGATTCAATTTTTTCCATCATAATAAACGTTATGAAACAAAATCATGGGAATATTTAGCCAGCTCTGAACTGACTTTAGGGACAGCTATCTTGATTCCTGCAGTTTTAATAAGAAAGTTTCTAGGGCTACTGTGTCTAGATCTGCATAATGAAGGAATTAAAACTGTGATTGCAGTATAATGTTTGGTGAGCAGTAAACATTAGGAATCCTACTGGGTGACCCTGAAATATAATTAGGCCTAGTTCTGTGAAATTATTTTCCTGTGAATATAAAGAAATGGAATAAAAGTGGGGTTTAAATGGGTTTAATATTCTTTTTATTTTTTGTACTTTAAAGGAATACCAAGGTGTTAAGAGGGAAAACATTATTTGACAGACTTTGATTCTGATTAATTCTTTAGTGTTTAATCACCTTGATTTCATAGGAGTTTGAACTTAACACTTAGTGTATGATCAAGCTCTTTAATTATATTCATTTTCTTTTAAGCCATGGAGCCATTGATCTCTAATCTGACATTCCATATAACATGGAATTTCACTTACTTTTGCATTAAGCCAGTATTCCCCCTTCTGCCTCCAAGGGTTCAAGCTTACATCTCTCATTTCCCACCTTCAAGCTAAAAGCTTGGTACTCACCCCCTTGAAGCTGTTTCACTGTACTAAAAGGTATTAAAGAACTGTGATATGTCTTTCTAGCCACAGGAGTCAAGCCTAGTAACTAGACAATTTCTTGAGCAGGGGAAAAACCTATGCTTCAGTTTTTCCTCAAAGGAATTCTTAAGCATTTTTATATGAAAAACTCATTGATGAAACAACTGTGGGAGATGATATTAGGAGTTTCATAATCCTGTCATGTTCACTGCATTTTGCATCCTTTATTTCCCGTAATTAATCTTGGATCCTTTTCAGCAAAGCAGGAGACCTTCAGCAAGAGAGAGCAAATGGCTGATAGCTCTTGGATTAAACCACACACCTGAAAGAAATTAAAAACAAAAGTAAGAAAAGGGAAAGACCAACTTTGGTCTGAAATAGAGAAATAACGTTGCATTTTCTTCACTTGGGTTGGCTGTACCAGCCTACTTCTGTTTTAAAGGATAAAGTGTAGTAGAGTATGAGGCAAATTAAGCTTTAGTTTCTTGAGGATCTATTGGACTGTAAGTGGATGGAAGAACCTCCTTTTAGCATAAGTTGGCTAAAGAAGGGTGGCCTGTCAGGTGCCTCTAGGCTGTGAGTGTTTCTGTTTGGCTGATTTAAACATTTCTCTCTTTGGACTCATGAGTCATTAGGAGCATATCCCAAAACATCTGCCCTGTGCCATGGGCTGTGGAATCTGCTCTGATACCAGATGGAGAAGTTAAGTGAAACTTACTAGGCCTTATTTTGTGCCTAATGAGATGTAATGCCTTAAAAAAGTTTATGGCACTAGATCTAGCAAAGGGCTTGTACAGTATCTAACATTTGGGTTTTGTGTCCCAGGCACAGAAACCTTTTGGGAATGTGAAGGCTTTCTGTACTCTATATGGGGGAAAGTCTGATCTCTCAGTGTGGGATTTAAAACAATGTACATATTGGTCATAGAATATATACTCTCATATCAGGATGAGAATGTATTTTAAGTTTTGCACCCTTCCAGAACACGGTGCTTTGTGTGGAGTGTAGTATTTCCCTGACCTGTGCATCTGAAAATAGCTCTTGCAACACAGTGAACAGTTGTTCATAGAACACATCCACCAGTTAAGAAGATAATGCTCACTTTTCATACAGTGTGTGTTTACATCACTTCCTCAGCTGTTGTGAGTTCCAAGAACAAGTTCCCACTAAACCCATAGCCACAACCTGGGGAAAGTGCTTACACACTGACATTTGGAGAAGGAAGAGTTCCCCTTCTTTCTGAAGCTGTGCAGCAATGCAGCAAGGCATTTGAAATTCCTTGTGCAAAAGGGGAAAAGGGTATGATTTGGTAGCTCAGCTGCTAGGGTACAGAATTAGAGAGATTAAGGTATGTGTTCTAAATGCTTGCTTCTCTGACCTGTTCATTACTTTTTCTACAGTAGAGCAGTTTCAAGAGGAGTGAATGAAAATATTACTTATGCCTTTATGATTTGGTGATGGAAGGTATATTTTTGGACACTGTCAAACTGGAAACAGTTTTCTAGGTGAATGATTTAACTCTTAAACTGCTGATTAGCATTTGCTACCCTCTTCTCTGTCAACTCTTAAAAAAATAAAATCTATTAGGACCACTAGCCCATGTTTTATGCAAAGTAGTCTCTCAGAGAAGCCTTTTCATAACCAGGGAGCCCTGAGGGGCAGAAAGAACATCTGTTTTTTGGTGCCTGTCCCCTGAAGGATGTCAGGTGAAAAAAGCCCATGCTTGGATTCCAGCTGGGTGTGTGTGGGAGCACTGAGCTGGTGAGACTGAAATAGTTCAGGGCATGCTTGGGAGTGTAGTTCCTGGTGCCTGGGGAACTGGAAAATCAGATAGGGAGGCAGCTTGTAATTGCAGGTGCCTGTAGGTACAGCAGCTGTTGAACAAGTTGTTTTAAATAAAAAGTTTGAACCTGGACAAAACAACTCTGCTTAATGCTAGCTATAAGGTTTTATTACATTTAGTCCATGCAAACTAATTAATTCAGCTGGTTTTCTTCAGAAATACTTTAGTGTATTTTTTAAATAAAACTTACTGGTGGTGGGATTTTTTCCCACCCAAAATGGTTATTTTCTTATATCTGAGTATGGATTAGGAAGATTGAGCTAGCAACAACTTTTGAGCAAGATGGACACATGCAGGGCCAAGGGAGGGACACTTGCAGTGTATAAAAAGCAGAAATCCTTTTGGCTTCAAAATAACCCCATACAGCACTTTAAGCTGGGAACTGGCTTGCTGGAAAGCAGCTTTGCAGCCAAAAGGGAGATGTATCCAATATCAGATGTTTATGCTTCTGGTTGAATGAGCAGTGTGTGAGCAGTGTGCCTGTGTGGTAAGAACATCTACCCATAGACTGGGCTGGGTTTAATTGCTCTTCAGCTGCCTAAACTGAGGGTACAGAGAAAACAACTAGACTCTTCTCAGGGGTGTGCAGTAGAAGAACAATGGACACAATTTGGAGCAAGGAAAACTTCAGACATATGCAGGAAAAACAATTATTCTCAATGAGACCAGATAAGCACTGATATAGTTTGCCTGCAGAGGCTGTGGCTTTTCTGTTTCTTTAAGGTACAAAGCCTTGACTGAACATGGCCCTGGACAGTCTGTTGTCCAGTCTTGGTTATTCTTTTATGACTGTTATTTTCTTGGATTAGGCACAGTGTCTTGTACACAGACCTGAACTACTTTTAGGTGATTCAGTTTGGGAACAGATGTTTCTCTGTGGTAACTAAGCTTGGTCCCATTTGAGCAACTGGATTAGTACCAGAGTTTATATTGTATTCAGGCCAGCTGCTTCACATCCATACATGGAGGTACAGCACACAGCAGTACAGACATACCAGGTGCCTTCCATGCCACTCCCCAGGTACAAACATCCTTTACCAGAAGTATCAATAACAGGGAGCCATCATTATGAGTTTGAACAATGTCAGACAATGTACTACAGTACCAAAAAGCCCTTTTCCTAGCTTATTTCTTTCAAATTTACACATCTTCTGGTGTAATGGCTTGTTCCCAGCAAGTGCCTTCTACAGATCTATATGATGAAGAAAGTTAAATAAGGCTGAGCTAGGAAGGGTTTATTAATAAACAACTGTTCCATCCAGACAGTGAGAATTTACATTGAGGTTTCCCTTCTCTGCTATTCTTCCACTCCAAGTATTTTTCAACAAGGAGGTTTTCAATTTAAGGGAATGGACACTCCCCTAATGTACCTCCTTGATAGTAATAACCCTAATTTTTGAGTGGGTCATGTTTGTAGGATACCTTACAACACTATTATGCTTTATATATATATCTATATCTATAAACTATGAAATATTTTTAGTCAGTTTGCACTTTGTAACCTTTCAGGAGAATTAAATTAGTTTGAAAAAGAAAACCTTGTTGAAGTTTAGTAAGCTTATTAATGATGGTAAGGGTTACATTTTTACAAAGAAAAATTGCTATTTACTGTATTTCAAAGAGGTTTTACTGTATGAAGAATAATATGATATATATATATAACTGGAAGTAATGGAGGAAATTAAAAATAATTTAAACTTCCTGAAAACGAGTTCTATTAGACTGTAGAATAAGTTCCCAGGGGAAGCTGTAGAAGGCTCATTATATGGCTTATTTAAAACTAGATTAGATGAAATGCCTGAGGGAGCAAGCTTGGGCTGTTTCCTGTAAGGCTCAAGGAGATTACCTCAGAGGTATTTTTTCCTTCTGAAATATTTTATTCTGTGATGTGGTCTTGGTGAGTCTTGTAGATCCTATGTGGGAATGTTTTGTGGGTACTCCTCTTTCTGCAATACTTCTGTGTGATTTTAAAAATTCTTTTTTTTTCCTGTTTTGGGAGTTTATAGGTCTTTGTACTGATACATATCACACTGACGGTGAGTAAAAACAATATTATTTTTTAAATACAGAATCAGGAATAACTTGACAAAGGTAGAAGCATGTGGATACTTCCTGAATTTTTCTTTAGAGTTAGAAATCTGCTGTTAAGGTGGTTCTTTATAGCCTTGACTCCGCATATCCATGCATATATCCATGCATATATCCATCCATACCTGAAAGTTGTTGTGATCATGCTGCTTTCTCCTGTCCACAGGGATGCAACCCCTGGTGAGACCAGTGTTTGTTTTGTGTGCTGGGGGAGATCTGAGGCCACTGCCAGGGCTGTGCCACAGCTCCCACAGGTACTGAGGGAGGTTACTGGAGCTGCTCTGTAAAAGCCCAGAATGAGCTGTTATCATTCTCTGTGTCAGTGGCTGTATAGCTGTTCCATACTGAGTGGGACAGCCCCAAAGTGAAAGCATGTGGAAGAATGGCTGCATGGGTTCACTGAGTGTCTGGTTTTGTCACCTGCTACTCTGGCAAGAGCAGGACTGTACAGTTTCAGACATTCTCTGTCCATTTTCCATGTGTATACATAGAAACTTCAGTATATTTTTTTAATTCCTTGGTGTCCATAAGCTCATATATGATCTGAACTTTCCTTATTTGTACTTTTACTTAAACAAAAGGAGATGATAGTTTCTTCTACAGTGATGTTAGAAAATATTTTGAATTAAACAAAATAATTATCTGGTCTTTATAGTACTTTATTTGATTTTTTTGGCAAGTACTCAATCAGGGTGGGCACTCTTAAAATAACGAAAGAACCCGTGGCCTATAAATTTACAATTCTACAGTGTGAATCCACAGTGTCTGCTCCAACAAGTTATGATTTGATAGCTGATGCCAAAGGGAGTGTAGACATTCATTTAATTTTGGATCATTAGATCCAAAGCTGTCCTGGTGGTTATGGCACGCTATTATTTTTGTCCCTGTCAAAACCAATGAACAGTTGTACTAGTGATTGGCTTAGCTGACCAGAGATGCTCAAAACAGAAGATTAATGTTGAAGGCTGGACCATGCACAGAATATTTCAAGGGGAAATTAAGTTTTACTTTGAAATATATTCATGTAGAATTTGCATTAATTTCACAATATAGTTGCAATACTTTCATAAAGAAAAACACCTGGGGTTTATAGTACATCTAAACAATTCATAGATTGTTTTTTGGTTTTTTTTTTACTTGGAGTGATTTTCTTTGGCCAGTAGTTATGTAAGTTGAGTTCCTGTAATTAAAAAATATCTTCCTCACCAGAGACTATATTGTCATCCACTTCAACCATCATGCATGGCACGTACACAAAAAGGTTTCTTTAAAATTGTGGTTAAATCTTGCCACTTCCAGTGATACTGCTAGATTAACTTTCTGATGATTCTGGGTTTGCATGGCAAGGTTTTGACAGTAGATGGACTACAAGGGTGGCTTCTGTGAGAAGCTTCCAGAAATTCCCCATGTCCAGCAGAGCCAATGCCAGCCAGCTCCAAAAACTCACTGCTGGCCAAGGCTGGGCCAGTCAAGGATTGTGGCAGCACCTCCTGGCAGTGTTAAGGGGACAAAGTTATTGCAGAGGAGCCAGGAGAGAGGAGTGAGAATGTGTGAGAGCAGCAACCCTGCAGACCAGGGTCAGTGCAGGAGGAGCTCTGGGAGCTGGAGCAGAGATTCCCCTGCAGCCCTTGGGGGAGCAGAGACCAACCTGCAGCCTGGAGAGGATCCCAGAACAGAGCAAGGGGATGCCCAGAGGAGGCTGTGACCCTGTGCTGGAGCAGGCTCCTGGCAGGACCTGTGACTCTGTGGGGGACCCGTGCTGGAGCAGCCTGTCCCTCAAGGACTGCATCCTGTGGGAGGGACAGAGCCATGCTGGAACAGCTGGTGCAGAATGCAGCCCATGGGAAGGACTCATGAAGAAGAAATCCATTCAAGGACTCTCCTGTGCCAGGGCCCCCACACTGGAGCAGGGGAGGACTGGGAGGAAGGAGCATCAGAGACAATGTGTGATGAACTGACCACAGTCCCCATTTCCCATCCTCTTGTGGAAGATGAAGGTGGAGTAGAGGGAAGGTGTTTAAAAACTTGGTTTCATTTCTGATATCCTTCTCTGATTTGATTTGTAATAAATTCAGTAAATTTTCCCAAGTCAAGTCTGTTTTGCCCATGATGGTCACTGCTGAGGGATCTCTCCCTGCCCTTGTCCCAGCCTGTGAGTCTGTCATTATAATTTTTTTGCCCAGCCCAGCTGTGGAGGGCAGTGACAGAGAGGCTTTGGTCAAGGCACCCCACCAGAGTCAACCCACCACACTGAGCTTTATTTGAGAAACTCTCTTCTCTCTTCTTCTAATTACTGTTTTCTTTTAATTTTTCTTTTAGCTCAGAGGTTGTCCCATTCCTTGTATCGAGATCTGCTGTGACATTTTTGTTTCTGACAGAAAATACTTGCAGAATTTTTCAGTTTAAATTGCTCACTATCCTTCTAAAACCTTGTCCACATTTTTATCTACCTGCTTGGGCTGCTTTGGGGCTGTGTGTATTAAAACTGTGTGATCATAACAAGATGTTGGCAAAAATGGAGTGTTAATCTGTGCAAAATTACAAACCTGGGAGGAGCAGACAAATATTGTCATATATTCACTATATTATGTTGTTTCTACAACCAGTTTTTGCCTGATATTTAATGGTAACAACCAGATTTGAAGCAATGGCTTAGATGAGTGGAAGAGAGATTGAAATGTATTGACCAGGCAGCAAAATGTTTTGATTTCATTGAAATACATCTGGCCACCAGGTGGAGACCTTGCTTTAACTTTTCCTAAACCAAAGCTGCAAAAGAAGATATCAGCCTAAGAAGCCATTTGCACAAAAATAAAATAATCCCATTTATTTTCCAGGTCTTCTTGTAGATAATTCTTGCAATAAAAAGTTTCCCAAGCTGATCTGAGGAGGCTAAGCCTTAATTCTTTGAAAATAAGAGAGAAGCATAGAGTATAAGATTTAGCAATATATTGCTGAATTGTTTCATGAAATAATGGAATTTGCTTAAGTTAAATATGTTCCATCTGCTTGATTCTTCTTTTTAAGTGGCAGGGAATTGACCAATCTCAAATTATTGTCATTAAAAATGACCTACTTATAAAAACTCTTTGGCCTTTAGAATTTGCAGCAGGTTTAAATAACATTTATCTTTGTGTAGTGTAGTTAATAGCAAAGACATAATTGCATGCTTTTCTGTAAGTGGAAGTCTCTAAATGCAAATAATAACAGACAGTGTCATCTATAACAATCTGCAAATTTAGGGAGGAAATTGGTTTTCTAGGCTAGTTTTTTATTAATATGGAGGAGAGTAATATTAAATTGGAGCTCCACCATATTTCTTTACATTTTTATACAATGAAGAGGCTTCAGAAAGAGGTGAGGACCCATTGCCCTGTAACTAATTGGTCTGCAAGGTTTCAGCAATAGGGCAGGAACATAAAGCATTTTTTCCTTTCTGATCAGCAGTAATAACATTTTTCAGCTCCAGACTAGTTGGAAAAGGGGGATATATGAGTAAATGTGGGGGGCTGAGTTGCAAGTGAATAAAGAAAATAAAAGGCTGATTACATGAATCAGATGATTTTTGTGCAGGAGTGTGTCAAAAAAAAAAAAAAAAAGAGGATGAGTTGATCTTGGATAGGTAAAAAGTCCATATAGATGTGGTTTAAAAGGGTGCATGTGACAGTATTGAGTGATGAAAGCTGCAGTCAGGTGAGGAATGAGGCTGGTGGCAGGTAGAGGGGTCTCAAGGATTCCAGCACTATTCTACTACTCTGCACTTTAGTTTGCTTAGTTTATTCCCTGGTTTTCAGCCTGAAGACCTTTAGACAAAAGAAGGGATGCCAATCCTGTTGCTGCTTTTGCCATATTCCATCAGCAGATACATCTGAAAAATGCTGATTTGAAAGAACAAGTGGAATTAAAGCCTAGGCCAGGGCTGGTGGCATCTGCTTTGGGTCTGGGCATAAACATTATTGTCTGAAGCAGTGAGAGGGAATTGTGGAATGGAAAAGAGATGCACTTGTAGAAAAATGGTGCTGTTTTTAAAAAAAAGGAAAATGATATTCAAATAAATAAATGCTAGAAAAACAGTTTTAAGGGTCCCACAGGACTTTTAGGATCAAGTAGTGCATGGGAGTTGGACAGTTGAATTTTCTACAGGTTTTGATTTGATCCAGATTTGATACAAAAGCTGCAGTTACTTATAAAACTGTGGGGGCACCCAGTGAGTTCTGCTGGGGTTACTGCTGCATCTAAATGTGCTTCTAGGCCACACTCATCCCTTGTGTGCTGTGGGAAAGATTCACAGTGCCTTAGGCAAGCTGGTCTGGATGGGCTTTCAGTTTTCAGTGCAGAACTATTTTTCCCCCCTATTATCCCCATCTGTCTTCTGTTTTTTATTCTTGAGATACAGAACAAATTTTGGAAAGGTGTTTCATCTTAATTTGAAGTCATTACATTAATTCATTCATCATGGCTAATTGACCATTTGTCATTAGAAATGTGGATCTTTAGTTTTATTATGAATTTGCTTTTTTTGTCTTACAGACATTGGTGGTGTTTGGTGCTCCTCAGTTTGGCTTTCTAGGGAGTTCATTATGGATCATTAGAAAAATTATTCACAAAGATTTAAAAAAAGAACCCCATAATTAATGATAAAACTGTACTTTAGTGCTGTGTGTACATGAGGGCTGTGTGGCACTCTGAGGGCAGGATCTCCTGGAGTGGATCATTTGTTCCATATGGACACATAGTTCCATGTGGTTAGAAGGAGGAGGATCTGGCACTCAAAATAAGGTCTGGAAACTGCCTGATGTCCCTCATTTGTGAAAGGCAGTTCATTGGGTGCCAGTGTTAGAATGAAAGACTAAGTGGGGGGAAGCTCATGCTCACATCTGTCAGGTTCATCCTCATTAGATCTTCTATGATGGTGCAATCCACAGTCCTTCAAGGTGAGACTTTGATTATATTACTGAGATTTGATTTATAAAGGAGGACTGTTACATAACCTACAGGTTTAAGTGTATCCCTTAATATTTTCCTTTTTTTTTAATTCATGCTATTTTTTTCTATGTATTTCTGAGCAAAAGACTTTCAGCAGGTTCTTTAAAGGGCAGTGAGGTTGGTAGAGCTTATTTAGTGATTGGCCATTATGCATAAGCCAATGAATATCATTAATTGCAGCAAAATATTAAGCCCCTTATTGAGGTTTTTTTTTTTTTTTAATACAGCTTTGAGATTTGTTGAAATAAATCAGACTAACATAGACTGTCATGGACGTTATTTGCATTTGATCAATTCATGTGCTAGCCTAAGCTGCTGAACTATTCAGGCTGAAGGTTTTCACTATTGTCCTTGTTCCTGTAGATATCACAGAGGAGAAGATTAAGAGCATTATAACTTTTAACATAAAATTCAGAAGTAATATAATAGGAAAAGATAGTCTACATACAACAAAAGGAAAATTTGCACGGGCTTACTTTTATCCAAACATTTGACCTCCAGCTTAGATGGCTTAAAAAGGAGGAAGAAAAACTTGTACCCGTTTGTCCTGTTGCAGTAATCTGAAAGTTAACACATTGTGAAATAGTTCTCCCTAACTCTGAACTGGATGTTCAATTTTTTTTTTTTTTTTTTTTTTTTTTTTTAATTAAAATCTGCATTTCTCATTCCAACCCCATGATAGCCAGCCTACTGTCCTGTTGGAAAATAATAATCTTCTGCATTTATTCAGCATTCCTCATGGAACTATCTAAAAATCTACTTTTCTGATATATCAGTTGTTTCATTGTTCAGATCTTCCACTGGCTCTTTCAGAGAGCAGCACTGGGTTTGAACTGCCTTCAGAGCACTTGACAGCTCAGTCTGGTTGTATCTTGGATTCTGTGTTCTGTCAAGTCCCCTTGACCTGGCTTTTTAAACCTCCCTGAGGTTCAAACATTCACTTTGCTGGTAACATCCTCACAGTATTTATGATTTTATCGCGCCGTCCTTCAGGAGAAGAACATTTAGAATTTCAGTTTTTGACATATATACTAGAGCTGAGTTTATAGCAATATAAAGTAAACCAGAGGAATTCTTAAATCTAAATCCCTCTAAAAGTCTCAAAGCATAGACATATGCCATTCCAAGTTGATAGAATGTAGCCTTACCTGCTTGTGATTAATTGCCCAGTGCTGAATGCAGAATTGATGGTTGTGGAAATCACTTTTGGCTGGGCAGATTTTGGCATGGGAAGGTTAGAGGCACCTAGGGAGAAAGGGGGATTGAAGGCATCATTTTTTTTGTGTATTTGTTGTCTTCAGTATTGTTAATTTAAAGAAAAATTTCACTTCCAAAATGATGGCTCACAATTTTAAGTGAATTCTTATATTCAAATAATGGTATTTCTTGATTCAAGAAGGATTGTATTAAGTGAAGAAAGTTCTGCAGTAGTCTAGCAAAAAGTACTCAGGTGGCAACTTTCCAGTCATCCTCCCTACCCACAAAATTGGATCTGCAGGGATTTGAATGTGCTCACCTCATTTCAATCTCTGTTTATTTGAATCCATTATGTATTTTATATTTCTTTTTCTGACAAAACAATCAAACAGAATGGGAATGACATATTTAAGGCTGGTTATAGTAGCATTTAAGGTGGTATAAAAAATTTAGTTGGGCTACTAAATCATTCTAATAAAGAACAGCATTGCTTATTTTTATTTTATAGTCTCCTGAACAATAACAACAGTAGTTTCTCCACTATTTTCATTTTTAGTGAAAGGAAATGTTCTGGAGAATAAGATGGGAAAAAAACATCAGTTGTATTGAAATAATTATGCTAATATTCAAAACAATGATTTGCATGTCACTGCTATATAAAAAATGCTTCCTTCTTTTTCTGATTTTATTTTTTTTAGATATAAGACATCTATCAAGTAAACAGGAAAGGAAAACTGTCTCTTTTTCTGAGTGGTTTCATTTCCAGTGTTTCTTCAGCTTCCCCTCAAGGGTCAGACTCAATAAACAGCTGTGCACTATGTGTGAATAAAATCAATGTTGCAGAACTGCATAGCACACCAACAGAAAAGGGTTTTAATTCTTTTCTTTTTGAGTGTAACTGGGACACTTATGAGTTTAACTTTTCCCATTCCAGTATTTACTCTTGGTGCTTGCACCAAGGAAGAATTCAAAACAAGAAACAGCTGGAGCCTTTTCTTTACACTTCACCTGCTATTCACATCAATAACCCTTCAAAACACAAATGTGCTGGCAAGTCACACACAATTTTCACTGCACCCACTTTTATGTGGAGAACAAAAGTAGTTTCATCATCTCACTCAGGATAATAAGTATTAGAAATCTGCATGACACCATTTTCTGGGAAAACTCTTTATTTCCTGTGTTATGGGACTAAACCTGACACACATAAAGGATATTCTGATTTATGTTTTAAAAAAGATACATGTATATTCTTCATTTGTATGCTTTTTTTTTTTTTCTTCTTGGATCATAAAGAACAAGATGCCCCTGTTAATAGGCAGGAGACACAAACAACAGCATTTATATATGCAGAAGGTGTATTGTTTATGAGCCTCTTCTTCCTCAGTGGCTGTGAAACACCTGAAGAGAGGAACTTGACTGCACCAGCCTTGGCTGGCATGGTCTGCAGTGAACAGTCAGGGAGGAGAGCTTGGGTCTGGGCAAGTTTTGCTAGCAGATATCATAAAAATATTGGCTGTAGAAGAGTCTGTGTAGGCTCCTGCATTGCTTCCCAGGTGGTTGCCTGAGGAGGCCTTGCTGATGGGGGCAAAGAGACAGAGGTGGATGGGCAGTGAAATGTTACAAATCCTCACAGATTTACATTGGGAGACTTCAGAGTATCAGAGGAGATTCTGTGTTTCATTCTATGCCAGGCTAGCCTGCAAACATGGACTGAATGAGTCTTCCTGGGTTATCAAGTTAATCTTCTAGCTCTTCTAAGTCATCCAGAGAAATGGGAACAATTTCACACTGATCTTGCTGATGTACTCACAGTGGCACAAGATAAGTCTTCTCTTCTTCCTGTTCCAATAGGATCTAATGTAACTGAAAGCAAGACTGTTTTTAAAATCCTTGGAAGCTTTTCAGTGTTTATCTGCAAGTAAAACAATAGTATTTTCTTTATGCACAGATGAAAGTAGTCCATATGGAATAAGGTTTTCTCATTTGCCTATCTCAGAAATGAAAACTGACGTGTTGGTGGTTTCATTTTTCATGGTTATATTTGTAAATAGAACATATTCATGCTTTCATACATGTAGTGTTGTGTGGTATATTACTTGTCATACACGTGTGAGGTGAGTCATTCTGACATAAGATGATTTTGAAAACTAAGCTGCAAGACTTCAGTTTTGACTTCCAGTAGAGATCTTGATTTGGGCATGGTGGAGGGTACAGAGGGAACAGAACCACAGCATAGCCATTCAGGTATTGATTAAACCTGGCCACTGCAATAAAATTGGGGGATTCATTTAGGAACATACTTACTTGTTGCCTGTTCATGTCAAAAAACTCAGGAGCTGTAATCTCAGGAATGCCTGTATTTCTCTTAGGGTGACATACTTTGAGAAATAGAGAACTTAATTGACAACTGAGCAAACCACAGGTTGTTTCTTTTGAATCACATTAAAAAAATAACCAGACACAGATAAATTAATAGGCAAATAGGAACTTTAGTAATACCCATAAAGGTCCATTCAGTGCAAGTAAGTGTCATCTTTCTTATATACTATGTTTCTGTATTAATTTATATAGCTTGATATATGAAAATGTGAAATGGGAAGTGGGCTAAGCCAGCTGTGATGAATTCCACCTCCCTGAAACAGGCACATTCAAAAGTTTATCTGTGTGTTATCTTACGTGTAAGCTTCAGCCAGTGGAGACAAACACATCTAGGGAAGTACTTCATCTCATGGAATAGGTGTCCTGGGAGGTGCTTTAACCTTCTTGCTTTTGTGTACTTTAGAGACACAAAACCTCCTTAGATGCCTGAAGTTAGGGTGGTTGTGTGCTATCTCTTTCAGGACATTAGTCAGCTGCTGCCCTGCTCCATAGGGCTCCAGAGTGGAGTGCAGCTTCCAGGGCTCCCTCAGGAGCAACTCTACATTAAGAGCCTAAGATGACTAACTCAGATTTTATGAACCATAACACTGAATCTTGGCATGTCATTTTTAGGTGTTAGCTTGCTTTAGGCAGTTTGAGTCTGACCTCCAGCCTTTATAGTGAGAAAACTATATCCAATTTTATTCATTTATTTATTTAATCCAAACTGGAAATTAGTTTTTTCATAGCTTGAGCCTTGAAGGAGGCAGGAACCTTAGTGTGAATTGTCAGTGGATCACAATAAAGTAGCAGCACTCTCACTGCCAGATCTGTCTGTGCATTAACAGAGTATGCTCAGGGACAATTTCTTCTGCACATTTGATGGTTTGACAGACGTGATTTTTTCCTGATCCTTAGAAGAAACAAAAAGATTTTTTACACTTCCTAAAGATGCTGATTCCCAAAGCTCTGTATTGAGTTTTTTATTAAAGCATTCCAGTGTCACAGCATCCAGCCTCATGCTGTCCTAGTTGATAGTCAAGGGGGATGTTTGCAGGACTGACTGCACACTGACCTCAGGTTTCCAGCAGCAGCAAAAACGCCTCAGGGAAACTCAAGAGATTTATCATAATGCTGTTTGTTTATAGGAACTTTCAGGTACAACAGAGACTGACAAGTACTGTACCACACAGCTTAAACAGCAAAGAATTTAGCAATAACAATATAGAAAGACAGGCAGTCCAATATTTACATCATATACAAAAATTTTTCTCTGCTCAGTGATGTTAAGAATTCCCAAGAGCTGCTTTCTTTGATATGCTGACGTTGCTGGGCCTACAGTTCAACACACTGTACTGGGTATAAATTCACAGGGCTTTTTTTTCTCCCTCTCCTATTCCTTAAGACCAGTCAAACTTTGCATAAAGTTAAATGTTTTTAAGGAGGATTTGGCTTCATAGATCCATGTGATTTTTCAGGGGCACCATCCTGACCTTGTGATACAGAGGTGGAATAAGATAATGAAAATTTTTTGGCTGCAGTTTGGCTTTTCTGTTTAGGTTGTGGAAGGGAAAGGTAAAGCCCTCACTGGTGAACTGAAGAGCTCATTAGCTGTAAGGCAGGTTCCAATTAAAGACTCTCAGTTTCCCTTTGATGTAAAGACCTTGCTTAGGTACCTACATTGCCCATTGCTGTGAAATCTGAGTAAGTCACAGAAACGTATTTTTCTCCTAAACTTGCCATGGGAAAGAAAGAGACATGTTTGTATCTTTGCTGCTGAGAGAGTGCTCTGAGACTAATGTCCCAGTCAGAAACTTTTGTGCAAAAGGTGAATTTTAGGAGATTTAAATGAAACACTGAATTCCAAGTACAAATTAATTACAATTTTTAATACCTCAGGCTTTGCAACAGGGTGCCCAGGGAAGAATTGGAATCCCCATCCCTGGAAATGTTCAAAGTGTTCAAGTGTGGATGTGGCAGAGATGGAGATGGAGAGATGGTTTAATAGTGAACACAGTGATGTTGTATTAATGGTTGGACTCAATGATCCTGTAAGGCTTTTCCAACCTTAAAATATAATATATAAATATACAGATTTTTAATTAGAATTTTTGTTCAGATCTTAGGGTGGGATGAATTTCTCCCTGCATATTCTCCACTGGCCAGAAATGCAGCATCAGCTTCCAGATGGGAATAGGCCTTGGGTGGCCCTGAGATGCACAAGACTGATTTAGGTTTGAACACCTGAGCCCCAGCAGGCACTGCCCAGGCTCAGTCCCACCTGGCTGTTTCTCTTGGTTGTTCAGGTATCTCTGGGCTCAGCACACATCCCTGGCACAGCCACTGATGCTCCCTGGCCTCTAAGCACCTAAAAGTCTGGCAAGTAATTGAATGTAGGCCATATACCATAAGGTTCCTGAATTCAAGATAAGAAAGGATTGGAATATTTTTCTTTCCAGTAATTTCCAAAAATGTTTTGGGAACTTGTTTCAAAATATTATGCTATCATTAGGAAATTTTTTTCCCTTTTTACTTTTAACACTCAGGGCAACTCAGATATCTTTCGGCTGATATTTCATCTTCAAAAATATTTCCCTCAGGTTTAGTTGCCTTTTTTTAGAAAAATTGATTTATTTACTGCTATTACAGTTGTTTTTACACTTCTTCGTTTTTATTTTTGGGGTTTTTTTTGTTTTTTTCTTTTTAATTTGTTTTTGGTTTTTGGGGGGCTTGGTTTTTTGTTTTGTTTGGGGTTTTTTGTTGTTGTTTTTGTTTTTGAGGGTTTTTTTGAAACAATTATATTGTCTTTTCCTGCAGGTGATACCACCTTTTTAAATTATGTAAGTTTGAATAATGTTATACCTATGCAAGCTACTACTGTTCATGAAAAATAAAATAGAACCATGCATGAACTGAACACTTCAGAGTTTGTGCTCTTCCAAGCAAGGAAAGTAATTTAATTTACAGAGTGGATGATAGGAGTATAGAGGATAATAAAATAAATAAATACACCCTGTCCCCAAAAAAAAAACCCAAACAACAAAAAACCCAAACCACAAACAAGACACAAAACCTGGAATTCAAAAGTCAAGATTTTCAGGATTTTGTGTATACATAAATATATAAATATGCACACATGAGCATGAAAAACTAATACATAGTCTTCTGATCTACCACCCTTGAAATAAACCATGAGCAAAAAGGGCACAGTAATGACACTTATAGCAGCTTATAATACTCTCCAAAATCACTACCCTACTATTGGTCTTACAAATTGGTGGTTGATTGAAGTCTAGACTCCAAACCACATTGGATTGTGCAGCTCTCAAACCACACAAGAATGGAAAATATTATAGCAGCTGTTACCAGGGACGTTGACAGAAATCTGAAAAGTGCAAAGGATAAACATAACAAAAAAATAAAACCTTTCCAGATGGCTGTACAGCTCCCTCAAAACATACACTGCCACTGAAGGCTGGCTGGATTGAAAAGATATGTTGTCTAAAATAAAAAAAGCAGCAGAATCTGCTGTACGTTTAAAAAATGTAGGAAAAAATGCTGCAAAATATTGGTAAGTGTTGTTTTTTCTACAGTCTCTGTAGAACTTAACAATGCAATATAAAGCTGCATATGGGAGCTACAGCCAATATTAGTGCATAGATAATAATGTAAGAACCATTCTAAGGAACATGGATGGATAGTTAAAAGATAAATGCTATTTGGCTACATTTTGATAAAACAATACTATTAGAGTAAGAAAAGCAACTAATCCCAGTGTTGACAAGTCTCCCTGCTTCTTTTTTATCCAAGTCTCACCAGGCATGTCCATGGCAGTGTCCCCTCAAGATTAGACTAACATGACTGATTTATAAGAGTCTGGTTTTGGTATGTGGTCCCCAGCAAGTAAAAGAAATGAAGCTGGAACTCATGCATGAGAGCTTGTCAGTGTCTGCAAATTGTACTTCCCCTGAATAACTGCCTGCTGTTTAAGATGAATGGCAATTCCATATATCATGACACATAGTGAACACCATTAGCAGATTTATTTCTGGGTGTCAAAGTGCACCTGATTACCTTCTACTTTCAGAAACTTTTGCCTGTTTGGCTGAAAGTTCCCTCACCCATTTTTCTTCAGGAAAAAGATATAAAGGAGTTAATCATCACAACCCCTCCCTTTTCAAACTTAAAGGAGATAGGGCTGCATTTCATGTAATTTAAAATGGGAAGCCAGTCAGTGTTTTGCAGTGTTTCTGTGTCAAATTATTTGTCACAGATTTCTACTAAAATACTCTCATACCAGCTTTATTATTCAGATATAAATAGTTATTTCTTTCTTTTTGTTCTATCATCTTGGATATATTTCTAATCAGCTTCTACTCACATTTCATTTGACCAAACAAACCAACCAGCCCTCCTTCACCTACCTCTCATAAAGTCTGTTCTCCTTTCCTTGATCAGCCTCCCCTGCATTTCTCCCAGTTTGATCAACAGCCAGAAGTGTGGGTGTGACATTCTGGTGTTGGTCATGCACTGGGAAACAAAGGAGCAAACAACAGCCTGACACCTTAACTTAAGAATTGTAATTTTTGAGCATTTAAATGTGATGTTTTAACATTATCTAAATATTTTTAGTAGCATAGAGGCACATGTAGAGCACAGAGTGAAACAACTATCTTAATTTCCACTGTCAGTATAATTCCACACTCTATTGCTAATTTTAATCTAAATTGCTTCCTTTCAGGCCTAACCCCATGCAATCTAAATAATATATTAAACATGAAGGATCCAAATGAAGCCTGGCAGTCAGTCAGGGTGAGATTACAGGCTGTTTAAAACGAGCATGTGCTATTTTAGAGGCAGGTGTCTCAAAGGTAATTGCCATCATCTTCTCCTCTGGATTATTCCAGAAATCATCAGGAAGATTGTGTACTTCCATTAGCCTCGACAGCTGGTTTTGCTGATGCCAGGATGTCATGAAAAGTGTGGTTAGAGTGATGCATTTCTCATGGAGAGCACATGGGTACACGTAAGAAATGCTGCTCTGAACCAGGTATTTGAGTGATTCCTTCCTCCTGCAGGATAGAACAATCACAAATTATTAAACTTGAAAGAAAAGATGCCATTTGAGATCCTGTCTCAGCTTTTATAAAGTGCCTTGGATGCAATCTCCAGATATAATTCCTTACTGTGCAGTCCCTCACAGGAAAATGGTACAGCAGTAATCTCTGTACAGATGATAGGCTCTGCTTTCCTAACCACATTTCCTAGCCAATCAACAGAGTAATAATTTTTAAAAAAATTATTTAAAACAAGTCTATGATTTTATGAACCTATGGACATTTTCTACATTCTGCGCTCTATATCATTCCACAGCTAAATTAGGAAGTTGAATCCTGACTTGGTAAAGTGCTCACATAAAGAACAATTATTTGCACTATTTGTCATGGTTGCTTAGGTGTTCTGTAGCTGTTTTGATTAATTAAGCCTCCAGAAAGCCTCTCTCCCCAACTTTTAGCAATTCTTGTTTATTAAAATCATTACAATCCTTTCTCAGGATCTTCCTGTTGAGCTATAATTTCATTATCTCAGTGACTGGCTCCAGTGGGGTGTTTCTGTTTGAATGCAAGAAGATTAAAATGTTAACCCTTTGTTTTGAGCATTGTACATGGTTTCTGATACAATTATGAATCAGTCATTGTAACTGCTCTACGCTCAGTAGCTCTAAGCAAGGCAGGAGCAGCAGAACAGAGCTCTAAGAAGCAAAGATTAGATTGCCAAGTGTGACAAAAGCCAGATAATCTCCATTCTAGACTGCTGAAGGAGTCTAGTGCAGGAAATGCCAAGTGGAAGAGTAAGGATGTTTAATAGACTTTAAGGAATGTATGATTAGAGAGTATCAAAAACAGTAACAATTTTTTAAAAATAACTCTACCTTCTCCCCCACAACCTTTCCTCTCTTGCTTCTTGTTAGGGCCAACTCAGGGCTTCTAAGATGGAATTTTTCCATTGCATGGGTCAGCATCAGGGACATTTATTTATTTCTTATTGTTCTGGGGTGGCATTTCAGTTTTGTCATGGAGGAAAGAAGGATTTTGGGAAGGTTTGAAGGAACTTTTAAACATTTTAGTGAAGTAGAGGAAAATGGGAGAGACTGATCTGAGGAGCTTTTCCCCTGTGCCTACCCTGCCAGCCAAACCTCTGGTGTCTTCCAGAGAGACCCTTCATGCCATGGAAAGGATGCTGGCCAGGCTCAGCATGGGACACATGCTCAGGACACAGATCCCACCTTAGCTGGATGTGGGAAGTAAGGACTGTAGTTCTCAGGCATGCAGCTCCTTAGAGTTTCTGTTTATTTTCAATGGAGCCCATTCATAAAAAAAAATATTTCTGTGTCTCTACCATGTCCTTCCTTCCTTCCTCCCTCCCTCCCTCACTCCCTCCCTCCCTCCCTTCCTTTATCCTCCACCTTAAGATTTATTTCCATAGAATATCTTTCTTCTGGCTCAGTTCCTCATTCTCCAGCCCATAACAGGAAAAACAGCATCTCCTACACCATCCCTAAAATCACCTTGTTCTTTTCATGTCAGGAGGAGGATCTGTCCCAGTCTCCACACTCAGGTTTCACCCTGTTCCCAGTCTTCCCACTCTCCTGTGTTCTTTCCTGTGCCTCCACCCATCAGTTGGGATTGAGAGCAGGAGCTGGTCAGACAGTGATGGAAAGGGCTGGAAGTGACAGGTTTTTTTTTCTCCCTTCTCTCAGCTCCTGCTCCCAGTCAGGGAAGTTGTCAGGGGAGCAGAAAAAAGAGAAAGTAAGGACCAAGAAAGCAGACACCAAAGCTGCCTTGGCAGCTGCCTCCTAAGACTGTGCTTGAAACCAATCCTAGTCTAAGTATTAAAAGATATTGTGAAGGAAAATAGATTCTTTATATAACATCACCTGTTATCAAAGGTAATTTTTTTGTCAGCCTATTATTCCTAGTTTAGTTTAGTTTTTTGTAAGGCAGAAACAGAGGGCTGGAGAGGGAAACATCCATTAAAAGAAGGCAAGGTGAATCAGATGACTCAGGTTGCCAAAATAAAAAGTGTGAGTTGAAATTTGGGAGTTTCAAATTACAATATTTGGCACACAAAAACCAATAGTATTTTTTTTCTCTACAGAAAAATATTTCTAAATTGGAGAACAAGAAAGGTCATTCATTAGATGGAACATGGCTATGAGCTGCCAAGGAATTTACTTGGCTTCAGGTGTTCTTCCTTTAAAAAAGTGTTATTTAAACCTTAGTTGACAGATTAAAAGATTTTGCCTTTTTAACCTAACCAGCTGAATGTCAAAAGGAATAACTTTATACAGATACTTTTGTAGAATAAATATCAAACAGGAAAAAAGTTCTGAAATTAAAAACAAATTAAATTTGGCCTTCATGAAGTGCAGGGTGAAAAAAAAAAAAAAAAGGAAAATGGTGAATTACTGGAGTGATATTCCAAGTAGCCAACTGGAGAAGGAATCAAAATTGTTTTAAGATGATGTTTGGTAAGCTACTGAGAAGGATTCCATATTAAAATATGGGAGTTTAAGGTTGTTATGGATGAAGAAGTCCTTGGACATTTGATGCTTTTGAGACAAGAGTATATCTTGAACACTTTATTTATTAATGACCTATTTCTGGGATGGGGGTTACTTGCAGGAAGAGGGTGGATTTTTCCCTGTAGATCCATAAAGGACTGGTGGGGATTTGTGTGGGGAGAGTTTTCTTCCCACGACTGTTGTGCCAAAAAAATATCCACCTCCAGTTTTTCTGGAGTTATTACATGTTCAAGAGATTGCAACAGCTCAGGCTGGCAGGTTCTAATTTTGACCCACTCTTCTCCACTGTAGGATGTGTTTGGCTTTCTCAGTTTGTGTGGTTTGTCTGAGTTTACACAAAATGAGTTAATCTGAGTGCAGGTAGACAGAGAAGGTTGCACCTGAGTCATGGTAAATCTTTATTTAATAAATGCTAAAGAGCAGTGGTGCTGTAGGGTGTTGATAGCAACACTCCATTTCATCAGCTGCATTCAGTAGCTCAGGTGATCCCTTCCAGTCCCATGCTCCTGTTGAAAAGTGAAATCATTACTCAGGCAAAAGTTTTCTTAAAACTGTACTGAAATTTTAGTTTCCTTTAATATTTCTTCTTCTCTGAAGGTTCCCTGCTTTCCTAAACATTTCCCTAAATAGCAATCCATTCCCATTAAAAAAAAAAAAAAAAAATCACTGTGTGCCAATAATGTACAAAGCCTCTGAAAATTTACCAAGCAAGACATATCTCAAATAAATGTAAAGAAACCTAATGATGAAGAAAGGCACTAAGAGGAAAGAATTGATTATTTCATGTTCCTTTTATCAAATAGCAATAAATTATTTTTCCCCAAGGTATTTTCCCCCCAAAGTATTAATGTATTTTGTTAATATCTATGTTTTACTTTAAAAAGAATGAATGAGAAATAAAAACCCAGAAATTATAGTGAGGACAGAATGAAATACTACTGTTCAAAATAAAAGAAAACATTTTAGTTTTGATTAGAAAGCAATGCTTTTAAATAACTGAAAAGTGTGAATGTATTCAAATATATTTCTAGTGAAATATTTTCCACTAGGCTATGTTTTTGGGTTTTTGTTTTGTTTGGGTTTTTTTTTCTCCTTGTTGTTTTGTTTTGTTTATTTCTTAAACCTGTAATTATCTTTATTTTAGAAAACTCCTAAAATTAAGTTTGATTCAGACACAGACTGGACAGGGAAATGGATAATAAGAACATGCAATACAACTGATCTGGTAATATGATTATAAATATGAGCTTCTGTAATTTTGTACGAAGAAAAGCAATGCCATCTAACTCTGATTCCCATGATCACTATTCCTTGTTCAGCTACATCTTGTGTGAATAAGCATTTCCTGATGCACTTTTTTCTTTGTGAAAGGCTGGAATTTTTGAGACCCCTGAAAGCAGAAACGAGGAGGCATCTTTTCACTCTGAAGAAATAATTTTGAACTCTGGGATTTATGGTTAATCTGTCCAAGTGCTTGAACAAATCAAGGTGAAGGGGCTAGGTATTGAAATTGAATCTGTGCTGTTCTAAGGGACAAGAATTCTTGCATGCCTCTGGCCTGAGCTAACCAGTGCTCTTCCAGGCTGCTCCTAGGGGTGAACTTGTGCCATGGAACATTCCTTTTTGGCAGTTTAAATGTGTTGGAGAGCAAAGGAGCCTTTTTAGTGTGGACATGGAGAGGATTCTCGTGGGTTGGTTCATTAATATCACAAAGCCATAGTACTCTGTGCTAGAAAGGCAGAAGACAGAGACAGAGTTTTTCTTAGATAAATCACAGAGTGCCTACCCATAGAAACATGTAGGTGTAAAATGTCTGGGTAGCTGAGAGTACTGTAGAAAACATGACCAGGTCAGGTGTAATGACAAGTTCATATTCACCAAGAATATCAAAGAAGAAAGTGTTTCTGTCAAAAGAAGCAAAACAGTTGTGGGTTCACAGGAAGTGTGATTGCAGATAAAAGTGCCAACTACATAAAATTTAGGTTATGTGGGAGTTGGGGTGATAGCCTGAATCTTGGAAAGATATTCAGAATTTAAATAATGGTTGGTTTTTGTTTGGTTTTTTTTTTTTTCCAAAGGCAGTAGAATTACTGGTGAAAAAGTACAGCAAAGGAAAACATCCTTACAATGACTTTGAATGGACCATGAAATAATCTTTCAGGGAAAGTAGAAAAAGCTGTGCCAACCACAGATTTTACTGTTTTTGGCTGGGATTAAGTTAATTTTCCTCATTGTAGCTTGCATGGTGCTATGTTTTTGATTTCTGATGAAAACAGGGCTGATAACACAGTTTTGGTTATTAGGAGTGAACAGCCTCAAGATGTTTTCCTTCTGACTCTGCTCCCCCAGTTAGGAAGCTGAGGGTGCACAAGAAGATGGGAGGGGACACAGTCAGGAAAGTGACCCCAAGTGACCAAACACCCCATGACAGCATGCTCAGCAGTGGAACAGAGTGGGGGGATTTTGTCAGGGATTTTTGTCAGGGATTTTTGTCATTGCATGGGAGCTGGCTGGCACTGGTCTGCTGGAAGAGGGAGACTGGGGTTTTAGCACAGCTTTTTCCTCCTTGGTTTTGTTTTTCTTTACTTCTTTATGCCTTTATTTTTAACTTTTCCCACTGAACTGTGTTTATCTCAACCCACAGGTTTTCTCACTTTTACCCTGGTGATTCTCTCCCACATCCTGCTGCGGGGGAACCAGCGTGTGGCTGCTGGCCCACTGAGGAGTTAGCCCACAACCACAACCAAACTGGAAAAGAAGTAAAAAACTACCCTGCCTGGAAAATTCTGCCCTGAGAAGCTTGTCTAGGGCTGCCAAAGACAGTTAGCGTGGTCCATTCATAAGATGTGAGGAACACAGAGGTGAGTAAGCTGAACCCCAGAAAGTTACAAAACCTGTGGGATTGCTACTCCCAGGCATGTTGTCTGGATCACAAAAAAAAAAAAAAAAATTAATATCATTAGGCTGTATATTAAGAGTCATTTGTTATTGAAGGATAAATTATTGCAGATTGCATAGAAAGAGTTGAGAGTGTGTTTATCACTAAGTCATAGAACATTAAAAGAAAAATGATAACAATATCAAAAAGGTAAGTACATTAATTGGCAGATACTTTCACCTGATATAGATCAGCAGATTTCTTTTGCAGTGAGAATTTTGGTGATTTATAAACCGAGGAGAACTTTGCTAACTGTGTCCCTGTGCTGTCCTTGTAACACTGTTTGGACAAGAAACATTCATGCTCACGTTTTCCAGAATTTTAAGATGCTCAGGCTTGTGAAATCATTGGGCAGCCTGAGAAGTGCCACCTAATCACTCTTGTAAGCTTAATGGAAAAGCTGTTTGACCACACCAAATACTTCACAAAAACAACAAAATGGAAAGTGATTTAAAATTCCAATGAACAGGAACGAAGAGCTCAATCTTGAAAGGTGCAAAAAATGCATTCCTTCCCTTAGAAGAGAATAGGGCAGATCTTGGATGAAAGAAAGGAGCAATTTCTCTAGGACTTATGCCTAAATGAAGCTGAAAATCTCCTAGGAAGTGTTGAGTGCTCCAGATTGCCACTGAATTCTTATGATTCTGTTCCTCCTTCTCTTAAGATCTTAAAACAAGTATCCAGCATTGTGTTTCTAAATCTGGAGGCTGGTTTGGTTTTTTTGGTTTTTTTATTGTTGTTGTCATAATGAAGTATAGTTTCATTTTCATTTCAAAATACTTGCTTTTAAAAACCGTAAAAACTTGTGCTTTATCTGACAAAATGAAACTAATAATTTTGTATGCTGTTAGTATCCTCCAAGCAGTAATGTAAACTGAGGTATCAAATATTTAATACTATGCAACACTAATATGGATATGGTGATTTCTCATTAATACTAACAACTTCAAAACTAATTCTCATTAGCTTGAAATAATTATTTAGCTGCTTAGGAAGTGATTAAATTCAAACAGAAGTACATAATAGTTTACAAAAAAAAAAGAACTAGTTGACATTACAAAATCTAAATGGCTTTATTTCTTAAAACTTATTATTGGATTGGTCTATACATTTAAGGGGTATTCTGAAAACTGTGCACTGCTTTTTTATTTTGTGCACAAATTGCTTCCAATTTGGAAAAGCATTTTGGATCTATCAGCTACAAATTAAGCAACAATCACAAAAATAATAAAGCCCCAAATGAATAGAATAATAGAATAATGCAATTCAGATTTTAATGGAAAATAAAATTATTTGCCCATAATTGTTTGACTAAGCCTGCTTCTATTTTCCCTCCATATTTATAATGTTGGCATTTAAAGGTTGGAAGTAGAGTAGCATAAAGAAATAATTTCACACTTGCAGAGCCCAGAAACTCAACAGTAGGAAAGGCTAAGGCTCCTAAAGCAGACATGAATTTTGGGTGGGACAGTGCCTGGGAATTGAGTTTCATCTCCCTGTTTGGACCATTTTGTTGATGGAGAAGCCTTTTGTGCATGTTCAGTTAACTGTCAGGTTTTGGAACTATGTGATCAGCAGCAATGAAAAGGATTGAGAAGCAAGTGTGAGAATGGAGTGGTGAGAAATGTTCTCTCTGCACTGTAGCTTCCATCCTGGATGGTACACAGGGAGCTTAAGTGAGGAACTCAGGAGCAGATGCATGGATGCTATTAAAGCTCATGTGCCAAAGCATTAAAACTAGAACTGTTCCTCTCCATAAAGGACAGGGAAAAAAAGAGGGCCCTCTAGCCCTAAATTTGCCAGTAAAATGCATGTGCACTGTATCATTTGGCTCAATAAAAAATGCAGCATGTGGCAAAATTTTAGACAGATAAATGTAATTAACACTGAAAGGCAGATGGCAAGGAAAAAGGACAAAGAAAGAAAAAACCCCATAAGGATGGGATGCAGTGATACACTCTGACATTATAAGTGCATTAGGAATTCCATTCTCATAGAGGACAATCTCTAAATGCTTTCTTAAACAGAAGAATATGACGCAGATTTTTTTCCTGAATTAGAGCCTAAATTTTCAAGTGAGGATCAGTGCATATTGATTTATGCATTCACTGTAGTGCATTGTTGTTATCCAAAGTATAAATTTCAAGCATTCTGGTGTTAAGAAATGTGTTTAAGAGTGGCAGTTATACCATTTCTTAGAGGTATGATAAGAAGTGTCAGTGCCCTGCATAACAAATCATGTTTATGTTACAGTAGAAAGTAAACATTTGCATTTCAAACCCACACAAAACATGAGTAATATGTTAAGGTTGCTCTAAGTCAGCCTTGCAAAAAGTTCTGGAGCCTGAGTTCTGAGCAAGACTCTGAAAAACTACCATGTACTTCATTTCAACCTGAGCAACCTCTGGTTGAAAGTGTCACACAGTGGGGGGTTTCCAGCTCTTGGATTTGATGGAGAGATAATGACAAGGAGAGCATTAGGGGGGTAAAAAAGGGAGGAGTGAGGTGGAATTAAACTGGGATTTTAAAAAATGGAAAATCAAAGTATGAGGTTTCAGGCCTGTCAAAATGTTTAATCCTTCTTGTTCAAGCTGCAGATGGTTTGAGTCATCTTGTGCCAGAATTAACTTGGTGACACAGTAAAATAACCTTTCAGAAATACATTTCCCATATTTTATTCATTGTTGCACTTTAGCTGAACCTATTCTTTGCATGAATAAGGTATTTGAGATCAGATGCCCTCTTCATACTTGCTTGGTGGGAATTAGAATGTGACTTGTTAAGAGCTAAGCCTAATTATGGAAAGAAGGCATGAAATGTTGCTTTTGCTTACATTGTGTTGTGCATCTTCATCTGTCTATGCAAAATACTTATGAAGTGTGCTAAAAACGAAACCCTTGTGTCTACATCCTGCAAACAATCTGGAATGCCACCTTCTGTTATATAAAAAATGCAGACTTGTCTACAGAGTAGAAAAATAAGCCACATGCAAAACTTGTACAGTTGAACCTCCTGTTTGATTTACGACAGAAGGGTTATTTCTACCATTGGGATGGTTCTTCAGAAAAAAAAAAAAAAAAATTAAGGTGTGGCCATGGGAACACTCCCAGAGGTTCAGCAAGGGAAGGTACCAGCTGAAAGGCTGGGAGTGCAGATCTGAAGCTGCCTGTTTCAGGGATGGCATGCTTGTCCCCTCTCACTGGCAGTTTGCAGATCTGCCAGGGGAGTGTCGAGCAGAACTCTATGCAAGGTCTGAAAACTGCCCTCAATATCTCAGAGACAGATTTTGAGCATGTTTTTTAACATTGCTTGAATCAATTTTGCATAGTGTGGTGCTTCTCTTTGCAGTGGAATCTAGTTTTCTCATGAGCATGCACTCGAAGAACAGCATCTACTTTGAATCCTGAGTATTTCTGATTCAAATGACAGCTAATGGAATAATATGTGCATATATGTTTTTACAATGCACATATCTCATTATAAAATCAATTAAAAGATGTGCATATTTATTCAATGCATACTGTGTATATATTTAAGTAGTCTCAATAAAAGAAATACTCTGAATCTTAAATCAATTTTGGACTTTTTTCTATCAGAAAAAGATTTTCTGTGCTTGAAATGAAGGATTTTATTCAAGCAGATGACATCTTTCAAATCAGAAGCAGCATTTTAAGTTCAAGTGCTACATTTTGGTCTGAGGCAGGTGATTACTTTTATAAATCAGCTGTAAAAGGTAATCCTGAAAGCTCTCCATAAATAATAACCAAGACTGAAAATTTCTGTGTAGTGTGTGTGTATAATGGGACAAAAATAGAGATGAGGGAAATGGAGTTGACTTTAAATTACTTTCTTCATGTAGCTAAATGGGCATTTTTGCCACGGAAATCAAACGAGGGGTATACATATGGAAAGAGGGCAGGATCTCGTACCAGCTTTGCAAATGCCTCAAAAAATTATGCTGAGCAGCCCAGTCTGTTACAGCTTTTGAACAAAATCTGGAGGAGTGTTCAAAACAAGTATAGAGCAATTTACATATTTTTCAGTTGTCAGACACTGTGCCACAAACTAACAGGGATGGCTGGGTAGTATGGAAATCTGCTGCTGAAAAATTGTCCAGATAAATTTCAGTTCAGCATGTTCTCCCATTATTGTCTGGGAACATTTATACAAGTAAAACTTTCTTTGGAGCTGGTGAAATGCAAACCTTCACAAAAGGTTTATTTAATTTATGCTGTATTTTTGCCAGTGAGGGAAATAGTTTAGCACAATTAGGTCACATAGTCAGGAAGCAGTAATGGTATTTATTGCATGATATGGATAACTATTCATGAAGCTGCCATAGTGAAGTCTTAGTTTTCAAACTGATACAGCCAACCATTGCAATTCCATACAGATCAAACAGCCTTAGGAAGAAATTTCTCTAAATTTCCGGGTGATCTACTTCTGAAATTCTGAAGAATGCTTTCTATTTTCCTGTACCAAAATGATACCAAATTTTAAATGAAATAATTCAAATAGAGTTACTGAGGCTTGGTGTCATTTAATTGTTTTACTGAGTAAGTATGAATATGGTCATCTTTAATCTTCCTGACCACTTCATTCATGAGCATAAAGGTAGAACTTATTGAGTGAATAATTTGCTGAACAAATATTTCAGTTATTGCTTCTTCACCATGAATTTAATTATTCTTTTTAAAATTTAAAGGGAAATATGGAACTGTGTTGTATGTGTTACCTGTCATAATGGATGCAGTTCAGATTAAATATATGTGAAATCTTGACATAGCTAGATAAGTATAGCCTTAAAAAGGACCTCAGCAAAACTATGGAGAAACTCCTACCACTGTTATATAAAATGTTATTTTCACACCAAACACAGTGCTTTCTCCTTCATTTAAGGTATCAGCATTTTCAGTTTTCCCCTGTTTCTGTGTGGACTTATATTAGTAGAAAGATTCAAGAATTATACAGAATGCACATTTGCATGTTGTAGAGACTAATGAGGAATTAAATGCTTTTTGTTTTTAAGCCACAGGATGCTTCTTATTAGGACTGATGAGAAAATGGAAATTATTTCCCCTGAAAAAAATTTGAAATTTGAAAAAAATCTTTTCCCCTGAAAAGAATAACCTCTAATCAAAACAAAAAGGCAAGTCCATAAAGTTTTTGTGGTTAAGGACTGATGGGAAATTCCATTTTAGAAAACTTCAGTGGAATTTTTCAGCTTTCCAACTATGGCCATGGAAACATTTAACTGGGAGAAAGAGAAATGGGCAGAAACTATCCGGAGTGGAATCTAGGGAGTCACCAGTTTGGTTTTCCTTGAAAGAAGACTATTAAAATTTTTTTCCAATTACAAGTTTCAAGAATGCTTTATTTATTATTATGGCAGTCACAGCTGTCCACTCTCAGAATTCCTCAGTCACATGAGGGGATGGACATGGATGCAGGTTCATTTTCAAAATGGCAATTAGATTTCCTTGGTGTATTACATGCATGCAGTTTTCCTTGTGTTCTCTCCCTTTTTAACCCTTTAACCATCTGTTTTTCATTGCTTCTGGTCACCACATTTGTGTAGCTCACCCTTTTTTATATATTTCACTTGTGTGCTCCTTTATTCTTGTAGCTTTTCTTACCTTGCAAAGGTAACAGTTTCATCATAGCAGCTCAAAAATATGGAAAAAGGTCATGAAGAATTTTCACTGTGGTGAATCATGAGGAATTTCACAGCATTTAAAATAGTGGCCAATTTTAAAACTCTTTGTCGTCACAATGTCAGTCATTAACTCCTGCGCAAAATGTAAAAATATTTTCGTCAAATTCCAAAACTATCAACAGAAGTTAGTTATTTCTGTGCCCTCCCAAAAGGTGGTATTGTTCAGTTAGCAGTTTTTAAAACCTCAGAGACAAACTACTGGCAAATTATAAAAGGTTTAAGGTAAATCTACATTAACAGATTTAAACATGAGTAAAGAATGACAAAGTAACATAGAGATATCTAAGTAAAGTTGGTTTAAAATTATTTTTCTCTCAGGAAGACCATCTTTTTGATGCATATTGATTAGAGGACTTATTCTGTCCCCAGAACAATTTTGTTTTCTTTGTTTAATGTCATAAATGAAGTTCTAATGGTCTGAATTTATAGTTTCACTGTCAAATCATTGCCTTGTATCTCTCAGATGTCAAAGTGATGACTAAAAGTATGGCATATTTTCTAATGCAATTATTTTGGCCAGCATCTTACTCTTGCTCTCTAATAGAAGTCACTGGTCATAGATACAGGAATTGAATGCTTAAAAAAATTGGCTATCTTTCTGAAATATTCATTTAGAAGCTTGCCATTTTTCATGCTGGTGTGTATCTGAGAAAAATATATATTTGAGCAGCTGATACATTCTTGAAATACAAATCCTTCAGTTGTTTTTGACTTACAGGTTTGTGTTGAAGGAACACTTTCCCCATTGTTTAAAAGTATATATAACTACATTTAAAAAAAAAATGAACAGAACAGCAGAAAAATGTTCAAAGCTTGAAACTCAGATCTTCACACATAGATTCTTTTGTAGAAGGAATCAGTGGTTTTCTTAGTTAGATGGAAAAATAAAAATAGAGTCATACATGATTGAAAAGGCATTTTTTGCTTGCCTAGTTTAACACAAAGCTCACAGAAAATGTAAATTTACTCACTAACATTCAACTCATTGAAAGAAGAACTTCAAAGTCAAACTGGAACATTTAAAAATCAACTTATTATGCAAGGGCTCTTCCCCTCGCTTTTCTTTTTCATAGCAGGGGAACAAAATACTTGGTAATCTGCTGCCATTAACTTTTAAATTCCCTGCCACTGAAATGTTAAAATACAATGCAAAA
The DNA here is from genome assembly GCF_903797595.1 of Erithacus rubecula. Classification (NCBI taxonomy): domain Eukaryota; kingdom Metazoa; phylum Chordata; class Aves; order Passeriformes; family Muscicapidae; genus Erithacus; species Erithacus rubecula. The sequence continues at coordinate 8,525,089 of NC_136685.1, read as the reverse complement.
GAAAATTTCTAAAACCGTTTCAACTTCCTTTTTATTTTTTCCAGTCAAGTATGGTAGATTTTTACTGCTTTTAGTGACAAAACATAGCAAGTAGAGCTGTTTTGGGAATCAAATTAAATTTTGATTAATCTTTTATTGGAAAACGGCTTCTTAGGCTCAGAAGGGAGTCTCTCATCAAAAGGAGACACTGACTGCACAGAATAGCCAATAGGACAGAAACTGAAGAAGTTTCTGCACTTTCAAGGCTTCAATGAGCTTGGTTCAAGCTCCTGGTGTGGACAGGAGCAAGTTCATCTAAGTTAAATCCCCAGTCAGTGCTCTTGCTGTCTTGCTTGGGTGTGTCTCTGCCAGTCTTTTCTCTTTCCCCTCCATTCCTCACATAAATTTATCTTGTTGTCATATGGAGTTGGAGTACTTAAATATGTGGAAATATTCTGTGGCACAGTAAAACAGCCCAGCACTTAAAAGAAAAAATACAATATACATGCTATCTTCATTCATATTGTTTTTAGCACCTTAATATCATATTACCAGCATCTTATTATTTTCTTTTTGTTTTACTCTCCACAGTCATGTGGAACAGTAAAGATTAAAGCACGTTAGTATTATAAATCTTGTAGATTTTCCATAGAGTTTAATAATCACTGGAAGAATTATGTCATGCTGTGCAATTCCAGTGTCCACAAGTGGAAAATTCTTTTTTTATTCACTCATGGTCCTTCACCTAAGGAGACTGGGCAGCCCAAGATCTGTCAGTAATATTAAAGACTGAGGCAAAAACCACTTTGAATGACTCCACTTTTTCTTCAACCATATTACTCAGATGAACATCTTCACAAGAATCAGCTCAATATTTTTCTTTTGCTATTAATATACTTAAAAAAAGGATTGAAACTTTCTGCTGTTTTGGAACAGGCCTGATGCTGTGAGGGGGCACATGATAATATTCTTAATAGGCAGGGTGCATGCTGGAAAAAAGGCTCTAAAATCTGATGGTGCTTGTGTAAACCTTAAAGGATTGTGAATCTTCTGAAATTTTCCATGTCATGTGCTGGAAAAATGCAACATATTAAGGAAGAGTACTTGAATCTATGAATGCAGACTTCATCATTTACCTTTCTGTGGAGTTAATTCTGCTGAAATTGTGCATGTGAAGTGAATTCTATATGTGCAACTTTGCATCTGGTGCACTGAGCATAGTCAGAGTCAAATGTCCATGAAACCTTGACACTGCCCAAAAGCCATTCTTGAGCCCTGCCTCAAGTGTGCTCTGGCAAGTCTCTGTCCCTGGGTATTCATACAAAGAATCTGCTGCTTTTTGTGCTGGTAGCCCAAAGGCAGACACACGTGCTCCTGAAGTGAGTGTGAGGTGCTTGGCTTTTTCTGTGTCTGCTTATTGTTGTGAGGATAGATATACTCTGGAAAATAATGAGAAAACAATTAATCTACTGCAGTAAGGACTTAGGGCAGGGGATAGCCAACTCTTGCATATCCACAGAATCACCCAGCCCTAAGAAAATATGTCTTAATGATTTAATTACTTTTTCTCATCTGAGTGGATATTGTAATTCTGATTACAGAAGCTGAGGATGAACACGCTTAAACCTAATAAATACAAAGTGCATTCATCTGAAATGAGCATCATCAGCACTCACAATGAAATTTCATTTATGGGCATTGTTTCATTAAATGTAACCTCTAGCTTATTACTGACACATTATTTTTCATTTTTTATGCATGATGTCATTTCTTTATTTAAACAGACCATAGTAAATATTTTATGAAACAATTAAAGGGACAAATAATAAACTTTTGCATTAAAAATGGATCTGTGAAAGTGTCTGGCAACTAAAATGCAAACAAACAAATAAACAAAAGGGTGGAATTAAGTTGCAATCTGTCATAAATTCTCCTGGAGTTTTATCTGTGATTTGCCCACTGTTACTCTATTTCTCACTCTGTTGGTCTATTATTATGATCTGTATAAAATGGTAGAAATATGTGAGCTACCTTGGGGTAGAATATGATGATCATGTTCTACCTCAGACTTTAGAGGATTCTAATTGTGTGCTGGGCTTTTTGTTTGCCCAAAGCCCTTTTTCATGTATTTAATTAGAGATTTTTAAGGTATTTGCTGTGCATACTGGCAAGTATTTTTAAGAACCATGTCCTGTGTACTGAGGCAATTGTGCAGATTAGCTAGAAGAGTCATTAAGCATATCTGCTTGCACAAAACTGTCATAATCCAGTCTCTTAGCAAATTTTTATGGCTGCTGCAAAAGGCAGGGTACAGATGGGGTGTTGAACTTTCAGCTTAGCACCTCCTGTGAATCCCACTGACTTCAGCAACAGCTGAGAGAATTTTTCAATTTGAAATATCTAGCAACACAAAAGATAAAAAATTAATACAATGGCAATCCCCACTTTATTTATGCAGTGGAAACTCCTTAATGTACTGAGAGCTCAATAATAGTCTCACTGAAATCAGGAGAAATATTCCCTTTGGCTTCATGAGGAGCTGGCTCAAGTAAAAGTATCTTATTACTAAAGATGTGATTCTGCAGGAAGAAGAGCCAAATGTTCATCTCCCAAAGGAAATGGTTGTGGTGATGGTGGGAAAAATTCACTGTACTCAGAAGCTTCCAGTTCTGCTCTGTACTTGAGAGATTTGAATCTTAAATGAATGAAACTCAGGAGACATTTTCTCCCTGCCCCAGAAAAAGAAAAAGAAAAAAAAAAAGAACAATGACAGGATCCCAAATACATAGATCTGAGTTTTAGCACTAATGTGTCATTGTCAGATATTAATTTTCAATTTTCTTCCTGCAGAAGGAGTTGCTTTGTCAAGGTCATGCTGCACATAAATCATTTCTCTGTTTAAGCAAGGTCTTGCTAAAGCATCTGTAATCAGGACCTTCTGTAAATTAGGGTTTCTTTCTTGAATGCTTTCTTATTTCAAATGACCCATTGCCGTTTCCTTTCCCTTTCTTCTTTTGTTTTTAACATCTAAGTGATTTGCAAACTTCTTGCATTTCAAGGACATAATTAAGAATGCTAATTACATTGACATCATTCTGAACTTCAACACTGTAGAATGTGAACAGGAGTGCACTCACTGCTTTTTAAATACTTCTGCTCCCATCCTCTACAAATCAACATAAGTGATAGAACTTGAGAAATAAAAGAGGTCATGGTCCCTCCTCAAAAGGTGCAAAGCTGAGAATGTAGGTCTTTATGCATCAAGAAGAGAATGTGGCTGGTAATATGTTTTCCTAAAAAGAAATAACCTGTGTTTATGACACACAAAATCAGGCTTGATGAGAGTAAAAGGATGCTTCTCTAATTTTTTCAAAGTACACATTAATACATTTTATTTTTAAATGCAAGTCATGGCTCTCATTAATGCTGTTATTATGAATTACTAAGACCTCCATCCATTAGTTTGGTTGCAGTGTTCTTAATTAATAGGTGACCTATCTTTAACCAGATATCATATTTTACATAGATTATCTGGTGATTATATGAGACAAATACCAATGCATAATTAATTTTTAAAAATTAATTCTCAATATATGATGCTGTATGGATTCAAAACCAGAAAGGTACTAATTAGAATTTTGTTTTAATTAGCCTTGCATATGCTAAGTGTATTCTGCAGTGCTCAATGCAACAGAATTGGTGATCAGGGGGATGGTTTAAAACTCTTGATCAGGTTAGAAAAACAGGTCAATAGTAATGTGATTTCAGTGCTGCTCAAGAAGAATAACTAGAGATCTATTTTTCCATAGCCTTTTTACTGTCTCACAACTGTGATTCTAGAGCAGTTCCAAATTAGCAAAGAGGTTAAGGAGTGGAGATGTCACTGTAGTGGTCTCCAGCTGCCAAGGAGAGAGCAAGCATTGCTTTATCCAACCATGACTTAACCTTCCATTGCAGGACCCTGCAAGAGCTTCTGTGTGTTCAGTCTGGGAGTTTGTCCTGCTTAGACAGTGAAGTTCTCTATAAGGAAATTTCACATTAACTGAATGCCCCAAGTTCATTTAAACCAACATTGATTGTGGTCCTGCATGTCACAGCAATTACAGGGATTTTTTTCAGGAATTGTGAACAGCCAGCCTGTGGCAGGTGGCAGAGCACCAAGCATGAGTCTGGGTAACACATCAGAGAACCTTCTGCATATCTCCCAAGCTTTTTGTTTTTTCTTCATGTCTCTTGATTCTTTCATTTTGTTTTCTTTTGTTTTCAAACATTGACAGGAACCTGAATCACTGCAAAAAGTCACCTTTTGCTGCTATGAGGATCCTGGTCCCCCTGCCCTCAGGCAGTTTCCTTCCTTCTGTTATATTCACAAAGTCCCACGAGTGGGTCCTGCAGTTTTCTGTGCTGTTTGACAAAGGCAGCATAGTGGTCTTGAAGGCCATCAGTAAAATCTAGATTTTGACTTGTCCTTTCCTCCTCTGGCAGCCTCTTACCCCTGACTGTGCTCTGTAGTCTGGATCTCCAGCAATTGTCCACATCCCACAGCCCAGCCCTGCTTCCCCTCCTGCAGGGAACAGGGCAGTGAACACTGTGAGACTTGGATGCTGGTAATAAAAGCTGTATCAACATCACTTTTTCAAAGACCTTTTTTAGAAGTTACCAATGTCTGGCATGTTAAGACACTGAAGAGTGGAACATCTGTTCATCCAACATCATTCCAAAATTCTGAAGTATGGAAACAATGGCTAACTTTTAGATAGTAAGAACTTTCTGGGAGATTTTCAGTATTTTTAGATTTTTTTCTTCTATTTTCTTTTTAACTCCCATGGAGCTTTTTCAAGACTAGAAATCTTTGGAATAATTCCAGGAAAGTGCTCCTAGTGCAGGGTTAGAAGTTCTCAGTAGAAAACAAGGAGGAGCCATGCTAGCAAATTGACAATAGTAAAGAGCTACATATTTGGAATTAAAGCAAAACACATTGTCATTCCTATTGAAGATTTGCATTCAGTTCTAAAGTAAGCTTGTGTAATGAATGGGAAAAGCAATTTTTACACAGTTACTCAAATGACAGTATTCTTGCTAGGTTTTGCTTTTGTATTTCCTTTCAGAAGGAAAATACATACTTTTTAATTTTCTGAGGAAACAATTGATAGTGACTGAGGAATGGAAATATGAAATTTTTCTTTGGGTGACAGCATAAACTGTTGAAACAAATTTTTAAAATTTTATTTGTTTAATGACTATGCTTTAGAATCCTATTTGAGAAAAAAAAATCATTCTTTTCCTATTTAGCCTCAAACAGATTCATCTGTTCTTCTGTAAAGTGATGTTGCAGATACCAAGGGTAGCCTAATATGGGCCTTTCTGTGTCTATTAAAGTTTATCATGTCAGAGTCAATGGAGGAAAGAAAGAATGTTTATTATAATAGTTTTTTGGAAAAAAAAAAACCCAAACCAAACAAAAAAACCCCAACAAAAACAACCAAAAGAAAACCAACCCTAGTCAGGTCCAATTAATAAATCTTACAGTTTCTGCTTGACCTTAAAACAATTCAGTGTAATGTTGTACCATGGGCCCCAGTAATTCTAAAACCTTTTTAATTGTGGATCAGAAATGTCATTACTGGAATAATTTTTGCTTGTCATGTACAATAGCAGCTTCCAAGGAAAGCAGTGTGTCAGTTCTTATGCAGAAGGGCGTTTCTCTCATTTTTGTCTCAGAAACCCCCATAATATCATAGATTTTAACAGCATTAGGTGATCATAGAAAGGGTTGGTTTGAAATGGACCTTAAAGATCCTTCAGTTCCAACCCCCCTGCCAGGGGCAGGAGCAGCTTTCCCTACCCCAGGCTGCTCAGAGCCCCATCCAGCCTGACCTTGAACACTTCCAGGGATGGGGCATCCTCATCTTCTCTGAGAAACCTGTTCCAGTGGCTCTCCAGTCCCTGTTTGTCTTCCTAACATTGATCTAAACCTTTCCTCTTTAAGCTGGAGAACTCTCCCCTTGTTCTGTCACTACAATAGTGAGATCTGTCTCTACAGTCTCGTTGCTGCTGCTTGTGGAACACCTTCTGTAAGCAGTCCACCTGCAGAGAGGTGAAGAGAGAAGGCTGCCTCTTCCCTCCCTGTCTCATGTTCTGCACTGAGCTCCAGCCTTTGGATCAGCAAAGCTTTAAGGACTTCTTTCTTTGCTGCTGTGTGCAGTGGCTGCAGTATAAAGCCCTAAAGATTTCCTCACTCCTGGTTCAAAAACAGGTACATTTTGTCCCCATGATTCTTCTTGCTGGCACTTGAAGAGGGAGGCCACCTCTGTGGCAGTCCAGGAGGTGATAGTCTTTGCCTTCACAGCTTCTTTTGTTTCTTTCCACTGTAATCTTCATGAATATGTGTAGGAATGGATAAAAAAGAGTCCATAATCTGAATTTTGTCTCACCTGTGGCTTTTTATAGGACATGGCAATGTAACTTCTAAATTGGCACAGTATAATGGCCAACTGATGTCCAAAACATGTAATTAGATGTATCAGTCCAGATCTGAACTCAGTTACATAGCCAAAATATAATGAAATACAATTTTTCAGAGGTGTGGAGGAGTCCAGCACCTTATTACTAACATGCATCATGCAGGTTAACAGTCTTTTTTTTTTTTTTATTTTTTTTTATTAGACAGGATTGTACTAGATATAATGATGCAGCAAAGTCCAAACTATTTTTGTTGATTATGCCAATAGAATTTTTTTTTAATTCATCCATTATAGTTGAGTGTAATAAGAACAATTTGAAATTATGAGTGATTCAGCGACAGGAAATAAAATTCAGAATTGAGTGCTGGGTTTGACTATTTGCTAAGCAGAGGAAACTGTCTTTTAGTATCAAATAGCTGTCCTGTTCAAGTGTCACAATGCATTTTTCAGCTCCAATAAAAGGTAGAAAGTATTGTTTTTCTAATATTAGTGAAAGATGATGTCCATTTAAATTAGATTTTTCATTCATTTCTAATTGGCTTAAAATCTGGTTTAGCTACCTGTCTTTCATTCATAACTTGTTTAAAGGATTCTAATTCTCGTAGATAAATAGGCATCCTGACGTTTTTCATTTTCATCCATCATTAAGTTTCTTATGGCTGAAGTTACTGGTTGTGTATTGCCCTTCCACTGTGCTATCAACTTACAAAGTAACTGAGTTCAGATTGGATCCATTTATTTAATTCAGTGCCTTATCTGCCTCTTTCCTCCACTTTTTTGAGCACTGCCGAGGGTCATATTGAAAAACTATCTCCAATTCCAACTGAAATCAACCAGGAAATGGCTTTATTTTGCTTTTAGCTGCGACCAAAATCAAACAAGGCTGCATCATTTCATAAAATGGTCATTTACAACGCAGTACTATGTATGCTATGTTGAAAGCACACTAAATTTCTTATATATGTCTGTTTTTCATTTCATTCATTTAGAATTGCTTAAGAAATAGAAAATATTGTGAAAAGTGCTGGTTTTGTCTGAAGTAGACAATTTTCTTCATAGTAGCTGCTACAGGGCTGTTTGGGATTTGTGCTGAAAACAGTGCTGATAGCACAGGGATGTTTTCATTATTGCTGGGCTGGGTCTCCACAAAGTCAGAGCCATTTCTGTGTCCCCCCACCAGTGAGGAGGCTGGGGGTGGGCAAGGGGCTGGGGTGGGACAAGCTGGGCCAGCTGACCCCAGGGATATCCCAGACCTGTGATGCTCAGCTGTTTTGGTTTGAAGGACAGGTGTTTGTTAATAAAGGCAGATTTTTTTTTTTTAATGGAGAATGTAAACTCCTTCTTTCTAAATTATTATAATTTCTAAATTAAGGGGGCTTTTAGGTAAATATATGGGAATTAGGAATAACAGTTTTTTACTAGGAAAATTAAAATATAAATACATTATTACAAAGAACAAGCCCAAAACACTGACAGAGTCAGAATACAACCTGATACCTGTCAGTCAGTCAGGGTGTTGGTAGCAGTCCCATTAATGGTGGCTGCAGATTTTTTTTTTTTTTGCAGTGGCAAATATGGTTTAGTTGAAGCAGTAGTTTTGTAGAAGGGTGCAGCTTTGTTTTGAAGATTTAGAGGTGATGTGGAAAGGTCTGGCTTTCCTCTGGAATTCCAGTGGAAAGAAGGTAACTTGCTGTCCAAAATCTCAGTTTTTATCTGGGTAGGAAAGGCTTGGCTGCTCCCCCTGGCTGGAGCATCTCCCAGTGGGATGATGGAATTTTATCAGTCACACAGTGGGACTCAATGGGCCAGCAGCAGATGATATCTCCTGGAGGGAGGATGGGCTGTGGAAAAGATAAAGATAATTGCCCCAGCTGGTTTAAAGATGGCCCATTAGCAGATAATATGTGCCATGCAGATCAGGGTCACTGTCCCACCCAGCTCCAACAAATGGTGACAGAATACACATTGCTGGACACTCCTGTATTGCAACCCAAGACATGAGCAGATACAGCTGAGGGGAAGAAGAAGAGGGGATGTTCTGAGTGATGCATTTGTCTTGCCAAGTCCCTGTCACAGGTGAAGGGACCCTGCTCCCCTGGGGATGGCTGAACACTGCATCCCATGGGAAGTGGAATTAATTCCTTGTTTTGCTTTGCTTGTGTGCATGGGTTTTGCTTTCTCTGTCAAACTGCTTTTATCTCAGCCCCTGAGTTTTCTCTCTTTTACCCTTCTGATTGTCTCCTCCACCCCACTAAGAAGTAAATGAGGAAGCAGCTGTGGGGGAATGAGATGCAGGTTGGGAATAAACCATGACAGTCCTACAGAGAAGTCGGGTGCCATTAAAAAAATGTATATTTTTTGAATAAAAGACATTTCTGTCTGTGCCAAAGAAGGGACTTTAGAAGATACTTAGTAATAGACTGAAGGGCAAAATAAATCAAAAGAACATTCCTTTCAGTTGCACAGCAAGACTGAAAGAGAATGTCAGACAGCAGAGGCAGTGTGTGTTTGGATGCACCAGTTTCAGTAAGAGGGAACACTGAATGGGAGATATGGAATTAGAAATTCCTTATACTTTGCTTTTATTTGCAAATGCACTTTTCCAAGGACTGTTTTCAGAGGCAATTTGTAAGATGCTTTTATTCTGCTTTAATCTCCACCCATGTTTTCACTGATCCAGGGGAGTAATCAGGGTGACTTTTAAAATCTGTGGCTTGTTTTTGAAGATATGGGGCTTGTTCTAGATTTGTAAATATGTAACTTAATGTTATATTTTACAAGAGTGAAGAGAATGGAGCGGTCGCTACAGGACAAATTTTCCTGATGCTGTGGGACTGCAGGAGGTTGGAAATTGTTTTTCTGTATTTCACCTGGTTCTTGCACTCCTTTTTTTGAACTTCTTGTGGTAGTTATTGATAAGGACAGCCTAGAAGATGTGTGTAGGGAAACTGTTGATGTTCTTGAAATTTATGACTTATAAAATGGGCTAAGCTTTGGAAATGCATTTTTTTAAATGAGGCTGTGTTAGACATAGACATATTAGACATGTTATATCAGTCTATTAAAGAAACTAGAAGTCAATCTGTTATATTTTATAGCAGTTTCCATACATTTCTCTGTTCCTCACATCTTTATCTTCACTTTTTAATGGAACTAATTTTGTTAAAGGGAGATACCAGGAAATTGCCTCAATTATCTTGCATGAGACATTCAAGAATAGGGATCCTAAAGTGAAAAGTCTTATGTGTGGGTTTGGTAAATTAATAGAAATGGTTTTAATATTTGTGGTAAAGATCAGACTTCTGTTATGAAATGTAGAGAGTGAATATTAATTCACTGAGTGCTGTCTCAGGCTGTTTTCTTGTTAACAGACCACTAAAGAACATGGCATTTCCCATCTGCTCGTGAAACAGTCACCAGGTCTACCTCAGGAATGACAGCTGGCTCACTCTGCTCTCTGGAATGTGTGTGCTGGATACAAACTGGCTCAGGACTCTCCAGCGTTTTCATTGCTGGCTTTTTGAAAGGTTTTTCATCCTAAACTTGCTGTGCTCCTTATACTCTTTCACTGAGCATCTGGGGCTGTAAGGATGTTGACCTGAATCTCTGCTGCAGTTCATGGCACCCCTCCAGATTTTTGGGCACCTTCTGTGTGTGCCAGGACATAAGTATTATTTCAGTGGCAGGGCAAGGGCTGATATCAGTATCCTTGTAACTCTTCTTTAGGGTCTCCAATATGCAGAGTAAGCCCAGCAGAGAGCACACACTCTATGCCATCATATCAAATATCCTCAGGATCAGAATGGAGGAGCTCCAGGGCTGAAGGCAAGAGGTCTGACAGCATCTGCTGTATCTCAAATAATTCCAAGATGCTCCCAGCTCTCTGTGTGCAACTGTGTGTTGGTGATGATAAAGGAAGGGAGGTTGGAGGAGGGTAATCTGTTTGTCTTTTGTGCATGATTTTCCTTCATTCATCCAATCCTGCCCTTCATAAGCCATGGATTCACAGACATTTGGCATGAACTCCTTGATGTCTGGCAAGGGGGTAGCACAGGAAGAGGAAAGATGAACAGAACAAAGCTTGATCCTTCATAAGTGGTTTACAGAACATTAAGGGGAATATTTTGTTCCAGTAGATTTTAGAATTCCTTGCAAATAAAGCTGGAATATAAAAGCAGTACATTTTAGGTTTTGGAGACATAGAGTCCTTAACTCTTTTTACTGATTTATTTGAATGTATTTCAAATTTTAAATTGCACCTCCTATAATGATTGAATGTTCTTTCTGTATACCCAGTATTTATGGTGCAGCTGTTGGCAATGTTAATGTGAAAAGCACATCTCCTGAACATTGTCAAGCTCTTATTGTCACCTTTAGTTCCCTGGGAGATGGGGACAGAATTTTATTTCAGATTAAAAGGGAGAAAACTGTTACCTTTCAGGGAAAACATATATTTATGTTTCTGGTTGTCTCTAAAGTGACTCAGACAAGGAGGCACATATTTGAGTTATTGTTACTAGATTTCATTATGCTTGGTGCCTGGGTGGCTATACTATATTTTATGCTGCAAGGTTTAGAGTTGTTTTGGAAGGGAAGAGAAGGGAAGCATTTTTTGGATCTTGATGAGGATGATAAAATGCAAAGTCTAAGGGCAAAATTCAGAGGTGATGCCGTTGAGAATGAAAGTTCAATTTTTCATGTGTGACAGTCATTTAAATTCAGGCTTCATCTTATCTTTTCTCTCTTTTCCACCCATTTCTGCCTGTTTTTCAATGAGTAAATATGTCAAAATTGGTGAAAAGTAGATGCTGGTAGCCTCTAGAAGATATGAATTAAAGTAGGATCATAACAAGTCAAGGCTCAAACCCACCACACAGAAGCATCTGACTTCATAATCTGTTTTAGATGTCTAATCAGTAAGTCTTCCTGAGGTAAATGTTTAAACAGCTTGTGTGGTCAGCAGGCAAAGCAGATGCTTCTGAAGGGCTTTAGTCTAGTGGAAGGTGACCCTGCCTATGGTGAGGGACCAGATGATCCTCAAGGACTCTTCCAGCCAAACCTTTCCATGATTCTGTGACTCCAGAGGGAGAATCTGTCAGTCTCAGGTGAGGTACCAAGTTATAGAGAAGACTCCTCTCCCTGGAAACCCTTTACTGTCACCTGCCTCTCCAGTGCTATTATGAAACTTCTTTTTGCTGATCTGCCTCATTAGGCCTCTGAAATTATAGGAAAGAGTTTGGTGAAAGAAAGAGGGACTTGATCCTACCCTAATTGAGTCTCCCAGGGAGCTGTAGCCAGTACAAGTAGAACATGAGCCAAGGGCTCCCAAAGAAATGTTTCTCCAAGCTCAGGCTCTGACACTGCAAATAGGGTCACCTGCCCAACAGAAATGCAGTTGCTAATTCAGGCTCCCAGCTGAAAGGAGGGTCAAAAGCCTAATTATGAAACCTAATTAGACATTGAGTGTATGCAAAATAGAGCTCCTCCTTCCCTTCCATCCAACATAACATTATATACATTTAATGGTGCAGGAGTGCTTTGTATGAATGCAGCATTTCTAATAAGCAAGTGATGGTATAAAGAATTTGTATTTAAAATTGACAGCTTTTGATGGAAAAATATGACCCTATTTAATTGCAATTATTTGATAACTTTGTAGTAGCAATAACAGAAATTATTAAGAAGTTTAACTTGTAACTGCTGCATAGACATTGATTTATAATAAATTTCATCTTTTGCTGGAGGGTAGCAAAGGCACAGCAATACAGCAAATTATATGATGATATTTATAGGACTTGTTTTGCTGATGGGTTGGCTCTACAAACATACAAATACAAACATGCACATGTGTACATGCACCACAGACATCTTAACTTCTACCTCAAAAGGGCAAAATGTTTACTGTGGTGACCATCAAATAAAGGTAAATAAATACCTGTTAATTAATTTGATCGTTGTCTTTGAATTAGCTGAAGTGGGTTAGCAATGATGGACACAGCAAAAGGCAGGAGTAACCTGTGGTTGGCCAGGTGTGTGTGGTAAAGATCCTCAGGTAGGATTGTATGTTCCCTGAGGAATAAAATCTTACAAATAAATCTGTATAGTTGTGAAACACCTTGGTACTGCTGCTCCACAGTGGGTTCCTGGGTCAGAATTCATGCCCAGGGAAGCTCCAGCTTCTTGTGGGTGAGCACAGCTTCTTTCAGCCACGGAGAGGAAATCCTGTCCCTCCTATCCATGCATATTGGGCCTTCTTGGTGGCTGAAATTCTTCTTATTGTGTTTTTAGCCTTCTGACCAGTCTTTTTCTTCAGTGCTGGGTCGTTTGTGCATCAGTGTGTTTTTAGTATTATTGTGAAAAAGCTAGAAATATGCTATTTGAAAGGGGATGTGCTTACTGTCAAGGACTCCTGCAACACGTGTCTTCTCTTGGCACAGGAGCTTTTATCCATCAGCCAAAGTGTTACAAGGTGTCTTCATAAACAGCTCTGAAGAAGCTCTAATTACCTAAAGGAAAAAGTTGTAATAAACTCTTTAAGAACCCCTTTCAGTAGATCTACATGTTTTCTGACTCCTGAGCTGGAGTTTCTCAGAGCCCACTGAGCACCACGTTTTAACACTGCTTTGGAATGGATCTCATACCTGGATTTAGGTAATCCTTTGCATGGAAATACATGCCTGAATCTAAAAAAACAAAAAAAAAAGAAAAAAAAAGAAATAAAACATTTCTGAAAATCCTGTCCTCATGGAAACAACAAAAACATGGAAACAGAGTGCCTCTGATAATTTTCTACCTCAAGTACACTCTGAAGATACTCTGAAGACTCTTCTAGAAAAATTGAGGTGTACACAGTGGAAGATTAAGTAGTTATGTAAGCTTTCTCATCCTCAATAAACAGGATGATTCATTCTATGATAAATTTCAAAAGTAGACATGGCCTTTACTTTATATTAAAGTGAATTCTCACTTGCTATAATTGGAAATCCTCAAAAAATTACCAAACACAGACTGTGAAGGAAAAACAGTGGAACAATATCAGCAATAGGGTCTTTGAAAACTTCAATTTTAGAAGACCTACAATCACATTTTGAATTGACTAGACTGAAAATCATCATGAAGAAGCTTTCTAGAATTTTGAAAGCCTTTCTTATTTTCCCTACTGGATTTGAAATCACTTGTATCCAAACCCAGATATTTAATTTAGATCAAACTTCAAACTGGTACAAGTTAATTGAACTTTGTATTGAATAGTGAAGAAATCCATTTAACATTTCTAGGAAGAAGGAAAGAAATAATATAATACACTATAGATTTTTTCCCCTTATAACAAATTTTCACAATGGCAAGTCTGGTAAGATCTTTCTTTCATTATTAGAATTTTGCTTTTTGTTATTTTCCTGTCTCCTGTTATTTAACTTAGTTTTCTGCCAAAGCACCCACAAAATGCTCATGTCCTGGGTTTTCATTTATTGAATCATTTCAGGTTATGTCAAGTTTCAGTTTGCATGAGAAATAATGAAAATAGCATATGCCAGTTATTTCCTATGGCAGATGGCTCTCACAGGAGCTTCTGTACTACTCAGCAGCATTTGTAGGGTAGAAAAAAAAAAAATTAAAATGTCACACAATAAGCCAAAAGCTGTTTCATCCAGGGTCAGAAATTATTTATGGACTTAACATTTAGCACTAAAAAGTGTCCTTCAGCAGCCATTGTTCGATGTGGAATTTTATTTCCTTGGGCTAGATGGCGCTGGAGTACATGAAATATCCATTCCTGCTTCCCAGCTCAGAGCTTCCTTCTGCTTGGGAAAGGAACAAGCCTTTCCTACATGCAGATATTCAGATCTTTCTGTCATTATCGACCATAAAAACCCCTCCTTGTTTTATTTTGAAGGTTATTATAAGTTCCCATTTCACTTGGTATATATTATATTCTCTTAGTGAACTGTGGCAGAGCTGCATTTTATACATAGGGGATTATATGTATGCCAAAAATTGAACATGTGCATGAAACCCACGAACATCTTCTGTGAACATTTGACTTTTTTTTTTTTTTTTTTTTTTTTTTTTAACTCTGAAGGAGGAGAAAGTGGCATAAAGGAAGAATTTGTGTTATTCCCTAGGATAGTTTGTGTTTCTAGCACAGGAGAGGAGGATTTTCAGCCTACAAATCTGGAAGAATTGAGATCTACCAGGGCTGGTGTTGAGCACCCTTTATGTTCTCTAGTACTTTGTTATAGCCCATCCTAATGAAGCAGGACCTTCTTTCTGCTGTGTCAATCCTCTGCACCTCCTCTGCCTTTTCCTTTATGCCTCCCTGTGTGGAATTTCAGCAATAGCACTTTCTGCTTCAGCCCTGGGGAGAAGTGACTTTAGCTGAGTCCCAACCTGCATCCTTTGCTCAAGTGGTTAAAGGGGAGATGAAATTCATGTAAATTTGTGGGGAAATTTCAAAAGTCTAGTGTCATCTTCAAGAAATGAGAAATAGCTCCCCAAATTGGGTCTCCATTAAGTTGAAAAAGGACATATGGAGGAAAAAGCCATCACAACACATGATCCCTGAAAACCCCATTTTCCCTAGGTTGAACTGTGTATCTGCCTGCTGCCAGAGGAACTTTCTGTGCTGTTTTTGTGGCATGAAAGACTCAGTTGCTATCCAGGCTTTGGAGCTATGAGAAACAAAGCCCATTCCTCAAAATTTTAAGAGTTTAATAAGGATAATAAGGGACAGATCAAAAGAGCAGAAGTAACAGTGCTGGGTGTGTGGCAACATCCAGAGGCACACCCAATTCTTTAGCAAGCAGTCCTTTATTCTGTTGCAGTTGCATTACTTCTCCAAATGACTTGGCACATTTCTTGGAGCTCATTTACCACAACTCCACCTCAGCTGCCAGAGCATTGCAGAAGTTCACAGCTACAGTCCCTGAGGGTCCATAAGGGAGGCAGTCTGGGATGTTATTCTGGTGCCATTTCAGCCTCGGTATTGTTCTTTTATTGTATCTTGTTCTTTGTCTGAGCTATCTTGGTTATACAATTTTCAAGAGAGGGCATATCTTGTGATACATCTTTTGCAAGCACACTTACATCTTGTGATAGCCTTGCTTCATGCACAACTTTAGTTATACTGTTCACAAAAGCAATTACAATTTGCACTATATCTACAGTAGTGGTTGAAATTTATAATAATTGCGAAAACAAACACATAATAGTGAAACTGTTACATAGCAGATTGTAAGCAGAGTGAGGGTAAAATGCAGGAGTTAGAGGAAGGTGTCTCCATGGCCTCAAGTGGCCACAGAATGTTTTCTGTAAATTAATTTCTGTAAATTAACTTCCAAGCTTTCAGCACCAGCCAGAGGTGCTCTTCAAATGAGACTAGCCAGAGGTAAGAGAAGAGGTGCACTAGCCTGAAGTGTTTGTGCTCAAGTCCTTCATTTGAGGATACCTGTGTAGTAGCAATAAATACAGACTTGCTCAAACAGCATCTTTAAATTTGTCTTCTGAATACTGTATGTGCTCCTTTGCTTTGGGAATAGAAATGAGTTTCACTCAGAGTATAAGCTACTTTGAAATCTTGCTGCAGTTACTTAAAAGTGATTATAAGTTTTTACATATCTGGTCTAAGGTTAATTAGGTTTTGTAAAAACACAGATCAGGTATTGATCCTCAGAAAAGAGCTAAAGCAAAGTTCAGAAGAAAAAGAGTAGTAAACTAGATTTAATGTATTGCACAACACTGCTTATGCATCACTTTATTATTCTTCTGATGGCATAGATGTTATTGTTTCGTAGCACAGGAAAACCTCTGAGGTGCAGGCAGGGTTTGCTTTGGCAGCCTTGCCCATCTCAGGCATCCCTTAGCTCTCCACTGGCAATGGAAGGACAGTCCCTCACAGCCCTTTCATTCCTGGCTCGTGCCTGCATCTGCACTGTGCTCTCTGCAGTGCTGCTCTGGGGAGCTGACACGGGCTGCTGAAACCCATGATTTGGATTGCTGTCCCACGGGCTTGGATTGAGCTGCCAGAGGCAGATTCAGCACAAGTACTGGTGTTACTGAATGTGGAAGCACAGCTATTACCTGTCTGTGGATGTGCTGAAAAAAATCTCATTGTGCATTGGCAGGGTACTATTATAGATGAAAGAATAAATACATTTGCCATTTTTGTTAAATTCTCCTCAGAAGCAAAGATCCTTCTATTTTCCATGTGCACACAAAGCTTGGAATCTAGTTGGTAGAGCATTTTCCCCTGTGCTAATCTTTTCTTCCTTTGCAGATTCAGCTTGAACAGTGTTTATTGTTGCTCTGGAGATATTCTGTCTTTCCTCTTCCACACAACCATGTGCAGCTGTGTTTAGGACTTTCTGCCATTGGCTGGGCAGTGGGGCTTGAGCTGACTGCACAGTTAAATTAACACAAATTGGGATCTGAGTTGTTGTTAGTGGCACTGAACTTGTATATCCTGTCATGCTGCTCGATGTAGAACTGCAGGCAGATTTAGAAATTCTGAGCTTGTTTGCTTCTGTTTGTTTTCTTCCTCTAGACTTTCTTAATGAGGTTTTTAAGTGTCCGGGAACAAAAATATTTTTAAGGCAGTATTAAGTCAATGTGACTTTTTAGCATAAAATGGAATTTTAAATTTGTTTTGCTGCTGGAAAAAGACAATATTGCTTACATCTTGGATCTTGCTTATTTGCTCATGTTGCTCTTCTCCTGGACTGTGCTTCTGTGCAAGGAGTCTAGGATCTCAATAAAAGCCTGATACAAAAATTACTGATTTGGATTCTTCAATACTGAAACTTTATAGAAGATATCCACATTCTTTTGATTTTGGTAGGCATTGAGGACACTTAGACCTAAATGAGTTATTACAAGCTCTCTGGGGAAAATAAACCATTTCAAAATATCTTATTAAAATCAAAGATGAAGATGATAAGACTGAAATAACTAACACAATCTACTTCTCTTGGCTAGCAGAATTGCTGTGGTCCTTCAGCTGTTGTTATAGATGCTCTTAGAAAGAATATTAAGAACAGCTGTCACCTATCTTTCTCCACCAAAATATATTAATTTTAAATAGCTGTTACAGTGAAATTCTAGTCTGGAATGAAGAAATAAGTGTATTTCTAAAGCAAAGAAGTATAAAAGTAATTTAAATATGTGGTTCAATTAGAAAATAAAGTGTTTTATTTGGCTGTTAATAAGTAATCAGGTAGGTGGAGTCTGGCAGGATGGTCCCTGATGTTTCATCCAGGGAATGACCTATATACAAAAACACATCACCAACCAGGAATTTCTTTGTGATAAACTGCAGACATTGTTTAAGCCACACATCATCCTTCCTAGTATGCCAGGAAACCCCACTTTGAGAAAAATATGAGTAGCCCTAAGTTTAGTAAATCAGTATGTCAGTGCCTTTTTAATATGGGATCTTCAGACAGCATCTGGATTTTATTCTCTTTCAAGTGAGTTGTTTACCAGGTTCTCCTGAGTGTGTTTGGGCTTTTCTCCCTTTAACTTCAAAACTGCTTCAGACCCTGTCCTGATCACCATAAGATCCCAGTCATGCATTACGAGACCTCATTTGTCACATATATTTTGGTTTGATTTTTCAGTCTTCCCTTGGGTTGTACTTGGTACTCCCTTATCATTTCAGCAAGTCCTTCCACTTTCAGGAAGCTTAACTTTTTATGTGTTCTCCTGGCTGTATCTTTATCACAATATAAGTGAAACAATGTGCACATGGGGACAGCAATACCCAGCATGCAAAATGGTTGGGGTAAATTTAGGAGGCAGATTAATTGGTACAAAAATGTAAAATGCATGTGATCTACCCAATATCACAAAATCTGTCTCTGCAAATGGAATTCTTTCCAGGCACTGTTAGAAATACCTCTTCTGATGTCAGAGGCAAACAACTTTTACAACTTACAGCTCCTGGAGGAACCACATTACAGGCAGGCTTGGGCACAGAGATCTGCTAAGTCCTCATCCATTTTTAGATTTTCTAAGTCTCTGATGTTATACAGATTTCAGAGCAAGAGTTAAAATTAAAGGAACTTGTTTATTAACACAGGAGACGACTTTGCCTCAAGTGGTACCATAAGAGAGAGAGGGTTGGACTAGGTGACCTCTAGAAATCACTTCCAACATAAATTATCTATGACTTTATAATTTTTTCATTAGCAGTGGACTGGCTGAAACTACTTGTTTCTCTGTATACTGTTCTTAAAAATAAGAAAAAAATTTTGGACCCCTGTATTTGTATGGCTTCATTTGCAATTTGTCATTTGTATTTCAGAGCCAAGTTACAATATCTGAAGCAGCACTATCACTTATTTTTGTTAAAAGATAATTCCAGTTCCATAGTACTTCAGTATAGTAAACAGCTCAAGGGGTTTACTGTAACCTCTTGAATAGCTGTACAAAACCATGAATAATTTGCCCACATTCATAGAAGAGATCTATGGACAAGCAGGAAACATATTTTTTCCTAATGCATGAATACTATTCTGTATTTTATGTTCACTCCAGATTATTTTGCCTTCAAATAAATTTAGCCCTATGAATATTTGAAGCCAAGGGACTGATTTCACAGCCAAAATCCTGTGCCAGACAGTATAGTGTAAGATATCTGATACTGCTGCAGACATAGGCTCATTTTAAGGAGAAAATTTTCGTTTGGCAAAGTGATTTGCAATTGCAGAAACCTACACCTCTTCTTTCACTCATGTAATACAACTGTTGGAGGCAAATTAGCACCATTTTTGATTCTTGCACATTTTTAGGGTACTAAAAGAGAAATCAGGCCACTTTAACTTTTCTTCTTGCTGTGGTCTGTGTGTCCAGCACTGGGCAGAAGCAGCAGTTCAAGCAAGACCTGCTGGCTGATATTTCAGCTCTGGTCTGTAATGGTCCCAGCTGGCATCCTCTGTTTGTGTGTGGTGTTAGATGTCCCAGTAAAAATGTTTCTCCATGTTCTTTATTACCTGGAGGGTGTCTGTGTGTCTGTGTATGTGTAGCCAGATGCTGTCACAGGTTTCCAGTCAAGTCAGCCCATGTTGACACCTTGGTGCCTCTTTCCAGTGGTTTCAGAGATTGTCCTCCCATCTCTTGCTCATCCATGCCCATATTAACCCTCATTACCCTCAGGACTTCTTTGCTCTGCTGTCTGCAGCTTATTGTACTCAGGCACTCAGCTTTTGATCAAGGCAAGGTTGTAGCAGAAAAATCTGTCCCATGACAATTCCTGAGTGACAATGAAGGCAAACTGTCTTGGGATGAGTCAGCAAGAGCATGTCCTGAAGATTAAGGGATGTGATTATGCTATCTGGGGACTTGTTAAACCATACCTGGAATATTATGTCTAGTTGGAGTTTCTCCAGTTCAAGGGAGACTCTAAAAATTAAAGCTGATCCACTAAATGACCAGCATGAGGATTGGAGGGTTGGTGGATTTGACATATGAAGAAAGCATCAATAAATAGGGTTTCAGCCCCCAAAAAAGGGAGGATCCAGGGATATCTAATCATGATTTTCCAGTACCTGAAAGGAATTTATGTGGAAGATGGAGGCATTTACTTCACAAGAGTGCATGTTGGCAGTACAAAAAGTGTCAGGCACAAGTTGCTTTAAGGGAAATTCTCTAAAGGAAATAAGAAGACTTCATCTTGGGAAATATTTAATTTTGGAGCTACTTATCCAAAAAAGTGGTGGAATCTCTCCAGCTGGAAATTGTTTCTCTTGTTCAAGACTTGGCTTGGCAGGGTGTTTGATAAACCAGGCCTTCAAGAGAAAGTTGGGCCAGATCATCTCAAAAGATTCCTTCCCACTCAAGATTCTTCTACTTGGTCTCCCTGCTCATGGCACAGGAGTTGGAACTAGCTTTAAAATTCTTTAAAATTCTTTTAAAATCTTTAAAATTCATCCCAACCCAACCCAAACCGCTCTGTGATTTTCTAATTCTTATATTCTTTATGTATTAAACTCAATAAAACCTAAACCTGCTTGTTGCAGGTTGTTGCATGTTTCAGGATACCACAGATTTATTCCGTGCTTAGCTTGATGACACTAGCAGCTTACAAAAACTTTTTTTAATTTTGTGACTCTTATTAATTATCCAGTAACCTTGAAAATTTTCCCATCGACCCTTTTACTTATTGAAATTTCTTACATGAACTCCTTGGGTTTTACAGACCTTTTTTTTTTTTTTTAAACCTAGTACCTTAGTATCCAATTAGAAAGATAAATAGATGTGGAAAAATCAATTAAAGCAGAAAAGTTATAATGTGTTAAAGTAGAATTGGTTATGACCTGGAAGAATTGGGTCATTATCTGAATATTCCCAAGTCTTGGAATGGCTTTCATCCTGTGGTTGAGCTCTGGTTCCACTAAACTTCTTAAGAAAGTTAATCTAAATTTTACTGTAAAGTAGGAGTTCTGAAGAGTTCAAAAGTTTCTATATTTACATCATCAAACAATTTAGATGCAAAGTGAATGATTTTATGCCTCTATTCAGGCTTGTGAAATTATGAGGTCATGGGAAAAGAGGGGTTCTTTTGTTAACTATTTCCATAATTAACATTCTTTTGGCTACTTGAGGTTTAGCATGCTATTTCATTAAAATAACGCAACTGCAGATGGAGAAAAAGAAGTTTTTAATGTATAATTGGTTTTCATTGTCAATATAACTTAAAATCCCATTAGCCACAAAATTTCAGCATTGTTTTCCTAATGACTTGCATAATTGGATCATCAGATTTCTCTCCTTTAAAAAAAAAAAAAAAAGAGAAGAAGTCTCACATGGTGGCTTTAAAGGTTATTATTTGCATGAATTTTCCCCCCTCAGTGTTACATTTGCACTTTTATTTCTACCAGTGCTGAAAGGTCAGAGACCCAGAAAGTTAAATGAAATCATGTCAAGAGCAACTAGAGCCCTTACTTCCCCTTTCCTCTCTTTTTTTCTTTTTAGATACTGACAGCTGCTGGCAAATGCATGTGTGCCACCAGTCTGATTGGTGGCAGCCAATTAAAGCCTATTAAAGCCATTTAGAGCACTCCTCTGGGTCTTCCATGGTGCTGTTCTCTCTTTTGCATCTGCCTGTGGCAAGTTTTGTCACTTCATTTCAGGAATTCCAGTGCACTGGACTGAACTGGACTTAAATGGAGACTGTTTTTGACATATTGTAAAATAAGGAGTGTTTACACAAAGGAGTGTAGATATTCCCATGAATAAATATTTTCCAGAGGTCTTACATTCATAAAAGTGAACTAGACCTGCCATACATATTACTAGAAAAACTCCTTGCTCATTTTTCATGTTTTTCTGTCAGAAACATTAAAAATTGTAGAAAAATTGCATTTCTCAAAGAGATCTTGAGATGTTATCCAGTATGTCTTCTTCCTGCAGGACAGGTTCACCTCTTCCTAAACCTGACAGATTTTTATCTTACCAATTCTTTAAAATCGCCAGTATTGAAAAATCTGTATTTTCTCCAGGCAATTTATTCAAGTCTTTAAGAACATTTGACATTGTTTCCTCTAATATATAACTTAGAACTTTGTTACAGCATTTTAGGCTGATTTCTAGCTTTCCTATTTGAATTTGCTCTTTATGCAGTAGTGTTTTGAAATACTTGAAGACCATGACAGTACTCTTCAGATGCCACTCACCTGCACTAAACAACTCAACCCATCTTAGTTGTCCTCAAAGGTTGTGTTTTATAACCCTTTGATTATTCTTATCTCTTTAGTTGGTCAGGATTTCTCCTGCAGGTATCCAATATCTAGACAAAGTAGCTGAGTGAAATAAATGGGAAGGTTTTTTTAATTTTTCTTCTATATGCTCCTCTTCCAGGATGAAACTTCCATTTTGTCTTTGGAATAGTCTTGCATAGCTGACTCATGTCCAATTTATGATCCACCATAGTACGTGCATCCTTTTTCAGATGAACTGTTATTACTCATCCTATAATTTTGGAGACAGTTACTCTTACCTAAGTGGAGAACTTTTGATTTTTTGCCCTTATTAAATTGCATCCCAGTTATTTCAGACAATTTCCCCAATTTATAATAATCAGTTTGAATTCTAACCTCGTCATCACCTGTCCCAGCTTTGAATCATCTGGAAATAGAGCAACTATATTCCCTACTCCATCATGCAGTTTTTATTATAGGAAGTTTTCCATAGACCTAGACTTCAGATCAGTCCCCAGCAGACCTTTCTCTTACATCCTTCCAGCTGAACAGTTTGTCTTTATGCACAGTATCCCAATCAGTTGTATCCCTGCCATATGGCAGTTTCAGGAAGACCCTGGATTGCAGAGAAAAATGTCATAAAAGACACTGTCAGTAACTTTTCTAAAGTAAAGATATTTTCCTTTTCAATACACAGGCCTGTCACCATGTCATAGGAAAAAGTCTTAGTTGCTTGACGTGATTTGTTCTTGACAAATCAGCGTTGGCTGATTCATATCCCTTTGTTCCCATCCAGATGTTTGAATACTTGAACCAGTATTTTTTTTTTCTTGGTAATTGAAATGAGATTGACTGATCTAAGCCACTTTTCATTTTTTTTAAAGGTAAGAACTATGATTGCTTTTTTCTGTTTTCTGAAATTTTACCCATCCTCACTCCATTCTCAATATAATTGCCCTGGGCTGTGAGATCACTTCAGGCCAGTTCTCTATATACTCTTGGGTGAATTTCATCACAACAGCCACTTTAAAAAACACCAAACTTCTCAAAGTAGAATTAAATCTCTGCTTTATCTTTTCCATCCCAAGTTTTTACCCGTTTTTCGTTGATGCTAATTGTGTTAGACATCTAATCACAGCTGCTGTATCAAGTGAAGACTGAAGGAAAAAAAACTACTTTCTCATCTTTGGCCATCTGTGCACCATTGAGGCCTCTCGTACTCAGGAACCTGTGAAATGTTTTGATAATCTCTGCTGTGTGTAGTGATAGAATAAGGAAAGGGAAAGATTGCAGTGCTTATATTTAAACTCATTTTTGACCTCACAAAGAAGTTAAGAGTCTAATGTTGCCCATGCACATATGTGAGATTCATCACACTCATTTTGATCAATAAAAATGCTAATATCTAATTTAAGCATGTTCTTAAGTGTCCCTTTGTAATCAATGGGAGATAGAAAGTGACTTCAAGGATCAGTTTTTTCCCCTTTCTCCAGATACCTGTGTTAGAGGAAACCTAACCTGTCAAGAACAGCATGTGATGATGGTGATAGCAGTGCAAGCAGACAGGAATGACAGCTTGGTGAGGACTTGGTGCTTGGAAAGTCTTTATTATATTTGAGGACAAGCACTTCACCAAAAGCAAATGGTCAGCATTTAATCTGTTTGTATCCTAAGCTTTAAGAGTGCATTGCCTTAACCCCAACTATTGCAAAAGTGCATGACAATTTACATTCTGATTTTTAATATATTTTTACTTTTTTTTTTTGTGGGAATCTGAATTATGCAGGAATTATGCATGAGTGTATGTATATATATTGGCCAAAATACTCTGTTTCTGTGCAATAAGGGAAGCTACTATAAATTGGCTACAACCCCCTTCTTCTTCTGTCTTCTATAAATAACTTTCAAGTTTAGGAAAAGGTTGTATTTTAGTCATTTTTAAAATGGCTTCCTAAAGATGATTTTTTAAATAGTTTTTCTTATAGCATGATATCAATTTAAACAGCTTGTTTTGCTAGCATGTAACCAGAGTGGTGACCTAGCTTAAGTTCAAGTCTATTTTAAAGGGCTTAATCTATTTTTTTATTATTATTTTTTACTTTTTTTTAAAATTACCAACATAGTGAAATAGTTCAAACTCTGCTTGAGTTTCCCCACCTTATTCAGTCTCCATTCCTTTAAAGACCATGTCTTCCTTTATGTATGCCTACATTCTTCACACAGAACTGTGAATCTCTGTCATGTATTGGATTTGTGGTGGAAGCCAAGAAAACCAATGTATGTTGGTCAGAACATGCAGTAATTCTTCAGTTATCTTCAAATGTTCAGTACTGCTTGAGTTTCCTTCAGGGTTTTGGTTTTTTTTTTTTTTTTTCTGATGTGACATAATTTGTTTCTATTTTTAGAATCTACATCTTCATTTCTTTTTCTGCACTTGACTGGAATTTAATGTGTACACTGCATGTTGTGCAAGTCTCAGCTCATCTCCAATGTAATGTGTTTTTGTGTAAGTTTGCACAGGGACACACAGGTGAGAGATTCCTGGAAAAACAAAAACAAAGCAGCTTTTCCTTTTATGCCAATTCAAATGATTGTCCTTCACTTGATAAAGTCTGGCACATACCTTGCTGTTTGATATGAACTGTCACAATAACCTGACTATAATGCAGATTCCTGACCCAGCTTCCAGAGGTTTGTGATATGTCTCCTTATTCCATTAGCACTTTGTCACCTGCTCCCCTGATGCCACTATCATGTGGAGAAGGGGATAGGGTGAGGTTCTTGATAGGGTTGAAAAGTCTCTTTGTGTTTTACTCACTCTGTATCTCTGCACTCTCATTTTGCACAATACCTATTTATATGTTTCTGCTTATCTCACACACAACTTTCAGAGCTTTATTGTGGAGGCTTATGAATTTAAATATTGGGGGTTTATTTTGAACATGATATAGTGCAATAAGAAAGCTGTCAAATGTTCCTTCTCTGTAATTCCTTACCAGTGTTTCAGAAGAGGGCACTTTTCCTCTGACATGGCAGTAAAAATTGGCTGGACTACTTTCTGAAATGTCAATAAAGGAGGGATCTTAGCCACATATTTCCTCCAGGGCTGGTGAGCTCACTTCTCACCTGTGTTGGGGTTTTGTTGTTCCTTTTTGTTTGTTTAGTTTAGTCTGTGTTTTTTAAAAACTGCCTTTATTTCTTAGTGGGACTTGTAGCAAATTCCATCTGTTTTTACCTGTCCCTACAAAGAAAGCGACATAATAGGAGTAACTGAATAGATGAATTAAAAAGAAAAAAAAAAATCAACAAAAAAACAACAACAAAAAAACAACAACAAAAAACCCAAACAAACAATAAACCCAAACCAAACCAAACAAAACAAAACAAAACCAAAAAACCAAAAAACCCAACCAAAAAAAGGAAAGAAAGGGTTTGCAGTATTTCCATGCTTTGGTTGAAATAATTTTAAAGATATCAAAAATTTTCTGGTAATGAACTTAAATGCATTTATTAAGCAGACATATGTAATCAGTTTATGTTAATATTTTATCTTAATGATGACATCATATAAATATAATTTACATTAGTGAAATAAAATGGCTGAATGAATAAATATATAGTAAATAAAATTAATAAGTATATAGTTTTAAGTTCATATGCAGTAATGATGCTGCATATAAGGATGATGTAATAATTTTATATTTATAATTCAGATAAAGTAGATTAGAAAGGTTTTGCCAAAGCACAGGAATAGAGGCCAGAAAATCATTGCTTGAAATTTCTGTTCTCTGCAGCTCAGTGCAAATAACTTAACTGCTCTACAGCAATTTTTCTGATCTCTGAAATGGGAATAGCAGCTGAGTGCTAGTCCTTGGTGAATGACTTACACAAGACTACATTTCAATGACTGAAATATATAGGATATATTTAGAGATTTTTTTCTGTTGAATTTCTTCTTTCATTTTTCACATAATTTATTTTAATTTGCTAAGTAACCACTTGGCTGTCAGCCCTCAAGTTCACATTGAATTTTTTTTATTTTCCTGATTGTATTTGAACTGGAATCCTTTTAAAAACAGGAAAAAAGTTCTCCTTCGTATTGTAACTTGACGTAGTTGTGAATTTGCATATGGCATTGTGTTAGTGCACAGTATTCAATGTCTTTATTTTTGGAGATGTTAAGAGCAAGTTGGAAGAATCACCTTGATTTAAGATTAGTTTTAAAGGGTTTTTTTGCTGCAATTACTGTAACACACAAAATTGAATGCTCTGCTTTCTGCCCATGCTCTGTTACTACAAGGCTTGTTTCAGGTGGGATGATGGGTGGCTTCCTATGTGGTTTGAACAGGAAATTACATTAACAAAACTGGAATAAATTCAGTGATCCCTCTGATAAGAGTCAAGGCTAACTTTAATCACAAATTGCTTTTTGGCTCAGTTCTATGGGGTCAGAATTTCATTTCAGAATAACTGAGATTTTTTCTGCATTCATTAGACAAAGCACAGAACATCTCAAAGCTCTGTAATGTTGCACATTTTATACCAATCCACACCTACCTTAATTAATTAATTTTCAGCTGCAGCCCACCACTTTGCCCAGGGATATTCTGTGTAGAATTCTGAATAACCAATGTAGAAATTGTCCCTTGTTGGAAAAGGGGATGGGCAAGGTACATGCTCAGAGACAGAGGTGGAGGCAGACACTTATAGTCCATATTTCTGCTATGACAGACTTGGTATCAGGGAAGTCAACAGGGTTGTGTTGGGTTTCCTGTTAGTTCATGTGAGAATCACTGCCTCAGACTCTGCTGGCATGGTCACACAATGGCAGCTGTCACTTTAGTTGTCATTTGAGATTTAGTCCAGGAACATTTTGATCTGAAAACCAGAATTCTCTGCAGCTTGAGCTGAAAAGAGAGTGTCTGTAGCCAAAAGAGAAATACTTTTATAACTCTTCTGCAGACTGGACAGCTGGGGAGGTTCCCAGTATTGCTGAGAATGGTTGTAGCCCCAGTCTAAGTGGGATGGAACCATGGTGTTTTCAGGCAATCTGGAAGTGCTTTTCCCCATGGGAAAATATGGGAATTGGGAAAGTAAATGCACATTTGGTGGATTACACTCTTCTAGTAAACCCAGAGTGAACATATATTAGGAGTAGTCTGCAGAACATCTAGTTGCCAATTTAGTTCTGTTCATCAGCATACAAACACCCAAACCTTTGAGCAATTAGAAAACTTGCAGAAAGTAATGCTGCTAGTGGTGTCTATAAATCAAGAGCAAATAAACAATCATTAAAATTCTTCCTCAGTAACAGAATCTGATAGTGACTCAGAAGGAGCAAATGAGAATAGATAGTCTAGCTCCAGCCCTAATGGAGAAGGATCTGTGCCAGCTAATAACTTTCTGTTTCTTTCAATAAATAAGTGTGAGCACCCTGGGTTACAGGCTGGTTAACTAATGGAGGTTGAATCACCTATATTCTGAAATTTATACCCAGTCAAATGGCAATTTATTTGCTTACTGACATAGTCACCCCCACTTATGTTCTTGTAATCCTCACTGACATTAATGGGAAATATACTGTTGTGTGGACATGGGAGTGAGAGGGTCAAAAGCCTTTCTTGTGTTTTCCATCCTTGTAAGACAAAAATGTAAAATAGTTCTTATTGCTAGAGCCTTGCACAGATTGAGACGAAAAGGTGCATCTTTTTCTCCCTTCACATTTTATCCTGGCAGAATCTGGACAGTGGCTATCATGACTCATACAGCTCTCTCTGGAAAAAACTGAGTGGCTCATTACCATATTAATATATTATTCTGTACAGATATATTTTATTTTTTAACAGGAAAGCTGGTGCATACCAGGCATACATTACATACATTTTATTTAACTGTTCCCACTGAGGAGTTTTGAAAGTGATGTTTGTGTCCCTCTCTGGAGTACTTTTGCTGTCCACAAGCAAAATGTCCACAAGTCTTGGACATCTTAGCCTAAAAAATAACCTCAAAGAAGTTTGGAAAAAAAATGAATGCAGCAATATTTGGGAAAATTGCAGAGGATAGTTATGAGCCTGTTTGCCATTGATCTCGGGAAAAAGAGTGAAATGGTTGATAGAGTTGAAATTAATAAAGAGTTAAAAGAAGTTACTTTAATTGTTGCCAATCAGCATCAGTATATGCTAATAAAATTTGTTAATATAGCTTGCTACATTTTTATGAAATTAAAAATTTGATTGAAGAATCTGTTTAATATAGTTAGACATCTCCAGGGCATTCGATTTGGTACAGAGCAATATTTCAATACCTAGGAACAGTGATGAAAATTCAGTGGATTAATAAGTACATAAAAAAAGTAAGTTTCAAAATGCAGTTGTGCAGAGTCTTGCTGGGATGGAGTTACCTTTCCCATGGCAGTGATGGGGAAACTTTCCTCCCAGTGCTGGGCTGTGTTTTGGTGGCACACCAGGGGTTTGGGCCATGCTGAGCTGTGCTGGCACAGCACCCAGGCTGATTCTCCACTCTCTCCCACCCAAGGCTGACAGGCTGGGGCTGGGTGAGAGGCTGGAGGGGACACAGCTGGGACAGGCTGACCCAGAGGGATATTTTGTACCATATGATGTCATACTCTGCAATAAAAGTTAAGAGAAAGAAGGTGGGGAGCATTCCTTATTCATTATTATCATTATTCAGTCTTTTCTCTTCTGAAGCAACATTATGGGTACCAAATCCCTGCTTCCCAGGAAGCAGCTGAGCATCACCCGCTGATGGGAAGGAGAAAATAAATATTTATTAAAAAAAACCAAAAACCCTCTCCACTCAGGCTTTGCTTTATTTCATTAAACTCCCTATATCTCAAACAAGTTTTTCATCTTATTTTCTCCTTCTTTCCTGCTCAGGATGGAGTGTGAGAGAGTGGCTTGGTGGGTACCTGTCACCTGTCAAGATCAACCCACCCTAAGTTGTAAATGAGAATTATTATGAAGCAGATATCCTCTCAAGGAAGCCCGAGTAAGATCCATTCTTCTCTACACATGCATTTATCACAATTTGGAAAATACAGAATTGTACTGCTAAAGCTTCTGATTGAAAAAAATCTAGGGGAAGATATAAATAATGAAGAAGATAGGTTATAAAAATTTAGGCACTTTGATGGCTTGGAACTGTGGTAGAGGAAAATTATTTCCCAGTATTGCCCAATACATATTCAGGGGCCAGGAAAAAAAAAATCAGTTAGACATAAAGGACTGGAAATATGTTCATGGGAGAAAGGAAAGTGGAAAGGACTTAGAGGTCATGGAAGTTAATCTGATGAAAATGAGCTGCTAAAGATAACAGTGTGGCAAAAAGGTTAATGAGATCACTACATGAATCCACAAGAGGATACGAGAAGTTATAGAGAGATTCAATTTCTGTATTGTTGGGTTTTGCACTGACCCCTCAGTATCAGAATAATTTCTGATATTTAGTGAAGAGTGTTCTAAAACAGGAGAAGATTTAGAGAAGAGCTATGAGAATGATAGATAGCTATGAGAATGAACTGGAAAACATGCTATAAGGAAGGAGTAAATTAGTTCCATGTATTTAGTTTATCAAAGAGAAGATTAGGGAGTCAATGTCTGGTGAACAAGGTTCAACAGTGCATTCTTCAACCCAACCAGAAAAATATAACTGGAATCTTTGTTAGACAAAATAAGACTGGAAACATGAACATGTCTTTGAAATAAGAGTTATTTCATTTTAATGTGACTTACCAAAGGATTCTTCACCAGAGGTACATTTGTAATCAGGATTAGGTTTTGTTTCTAAAAGCTGCCTTCCTGTTGAGATCAATCTTCTGCAGTCTGAAGCTATCTATTGGCTCTGCAAAGAATGAAACATTTTTTTTGTGTCCCACAGAGGTATAAATATTAGATCAAAGCTTTAGTCCATACTACAACTGGAGATGTTATATGCAAAAAATTTTGCTGAATTCCTTGTTTCTCTATCCCAACTCTATTAATATCCCCTTTGTCTTATCATCTATAACAACTAATTTCAGTTTCTGTGATATGAATGTTTTTTAAAAAGCTATTTCATGCAGATATATATTTGGGGAAATTCATTTACAGAAATATCTGTACTTACTAATTTTTACTTTCCTGGGAATCCTTAGCTTTTCCCACCATTTCTAAGATGATGAAGTTTAAGGAGAGAAGAATAAGGAGAAATAGAAGGAGAAAGATGGTTTGGAGAAGCACATTATGACAGTAAAATAAATAATCTTAACAGACTAAAATCAACCAGCAGAGGCTTAAATATGCCTAATGTAATATTGTTTAGTGACAATGAATACCTTTATAGGTGTGCACTTTCACTTTGAAAAATTCCAAACTGTTTAATTAATTGTTTGCCTTATTTCTCCTCTTACAATTTCCTTTGACTTTTCCTTTCTAACTCTTCTCAATAATAGGAGTAGGGGCCTTAAAAAAACAAAAAAAAAAAGACAAAAAAATTAGCAGAAAACATTAATTTAAAAATAATTGATTGATCCCCGAAAGAGTCAGAACAAAGGGACTTTGTTTTGTTATATTGGAAACAAAAAACTCGAAAGAGACCCAATTCTGAGATGATCAGAAACTATTGATTAATTTAATATTGAAGCAATGACTGCTAGAATTAATTTTGCTAATTTTTCACAATAATAATCAACTGGGTACAGGGTTAACCTGGGTTTTTTTTTCAGACTAAGAGAATGATTCCTAATAATATAAATAGGAGGTGACTAGAACAATGTTAACATGGTCTCATTAAATTTATCTTAATGTCTTTATGGAGGCCAAAAAAATTATTTTGAAATAAAAATGCTAAGTATTGAGTAGCTGCTAAGTAAGTTACAATTTTTTGTAGCTAGTAATTGTCTCTCTAATTGTAATGATTCAAATTACATCACTGCATAAATTCAAAATTACCCTCATTCTTTGAGTGGCAATAACATGGAAATTGGCACAAGCTTTATTAGATTTTCCCCTGTGAATTCAATGAGTGTAGTCACAGTCATACCCATTAATCTTTCATAGCCTTAATCCAGAATAAGTTGTAAAATGGACATGACTTATGTTCTGGTGTTGTTTCCTTTTGAAAATGTGGAATCAATTTTTCTCAGAAACTGGAATCATCATCATAAAATCATCATAGAGTAACTTGGGTTGAAAGAGACCTTACCTCTCATCTTGGTCTAATCCCCTCCCACTATCCCAGGTTGCTCAGAGCCCCATCCAGCCTGGCCTTGGACACTTCCAGGGATCCAGGGGCAGCCACAGTGACAGAGATATTTGTCAGATGTCACAGGATTCGTGATGAGATTAAAATTAGCCCATCCTGACCTATTTCCTGAAAAATCTTCTTTTGCAAATGGTCAACACCACAAATTTCTAAATGGGTGAATCCACTGAACTCATTTGTAAATATTTATTTTCTCTTCCACAGGTGATGTCTTGCATAATGGAAGGCTATACTTTGAGTGATTCTGCAGACTACTATTAGTTTTCTGAAACACGTGACATTTTCTCATCCAAAATTATTTCATTTTCACTGAATTAAAAATCTGATTGATATCAATAGCTTATTCTCAATCATGGCTGTATTCTGGGAATGTAAACATGGCATTAATTTGCAACTTTCTGATACTCTGGTCCAAGAAC
Source organism: Erithacus rubecula (assembly GCF_903797595.1). NCBI lineage: Eukaryota > Metazoa > Chordata > Aves > Passeriformes > Muscicapidae > Erithacus > Erithacus rubecula. The sequence goes on along the minus strand of NC_136685.1, from coordinate 8,493,274 downwards.
ATCATGAGCAGTACAGATGGCATTATTTGCTCCACAGCTCATCTCCTTGACACGTTCTGGATCTGTGCTCTATTTCACTGATGGGTGTCTTTGTGGAAAGGTTATGTTCTTCCAGCATATTTGTGAATGCCCCTTTTGCCTTCACAATTACTGAAAACTGATTAGTATGGTGAATTTCTGTGCCCTGTTTGGCTCAGTAGCCCAATTCCCAGAATATAAGGAAAGGTTATACCCTTTTCCATTAACAGTTATGTTCCACAGATTTTTGGAACAGAACAAGGAAAGGAATTTTCTCTCTTTCTTTTTCTTTTTTTTTTTTTTTTTTAAATCCCCAAAAATTATAAAATAAAGTTAAAAAGTTCAAAAGATTGTGGAAAACAATGTTTTTATATGGTATTTAATCTGATGGTTTCCACTTGTGTCCTTGTTATCCAGAATGTCTTCAAGACAGGAATATTTAAATGTAAAGATAAGGGAAAAACAGATCAGACAAGCCAGTAAACTAGAGGGAAATAATCTAACAAAAAATGACCACTTAGGAAATCAATTAGATTGCAATCAGCTAAACAAAATTATTTTTTCTACCAAATTAATGTTTTTGATTCTTGTTCTTCTGTATTGTGCTGTCAGTCTTTCATAGTGGTATCAAAAACACCAGAAGTCCTTTCACAAAAAATCAGAAAAAAACAACTTTACAACTGTGTGTAATAGGCCTTGAATCTAGACCTTTTGAATTCTGTGTGAATCTACTATAGAAAAAAGTGTCTATGCTTAGGATCATCTTGTCATTTAATAATTGCATTTTTAGGGAAATAATGAAACCTGCTTCATTTTTGGAAAGAGCTTATTGAGAAGATTGTAGTCTTGAAGAAAATTTCAGACTATTTGTAGCCCTGAGCTACAATAGCCACTCTGCTATTTTGGACTACAAAGTATTTATTTTAAAACTTAAGAAGAGGACATAAGGAGGGAGGACACATACCCTTATTAATTTGCTTATGAAAGAATTCTGCTTTAGTAGTAAGATTTGTCTATTCCATTCTCTTATTTACAGGACAATATCCAGGCACAGTTCCAGTCTTGAAATAAATGTGTCTTTGTTTATCTCTTGTCTGTCATTATCTCTCAGATCATTGTGACATTTCATGAAACCTTTGCCTATTTCCCACGTTTATTTTCAAAATTAAAAATCTAGGTATGCATCTTGCTTATTTAGCAGATGCCTAAAAAATATAAGCACTACCTCTCATACCCTGTGCCTAGGAAGTCTTAACCTCCAGTGTTTGCTTGTATCCACTTTTTAAATATTACTGTTAGCTTGTTATTATGTTTGAATTTAATTTCTCATTTAACTTATGATAAATTTTATTTTTCCCTTCCTTCCTTGCTTCCCTGCTTCCTTTCTTCTCCCTCATTCATCCCTTTCCCTTTCCCCTTTCCCTTTTCGCCTTTCCCCTTTCCCTTTTCCCCTTTCCCCTTTCCCTTTTCCCCTTTCCCTTTCCCTTTCCCTTTCCCTTTCCCTTTCCCTTTCCCTTTCCCTTTCCCTTTCCCTTTCCCTTTCCCTTTCCCTTTCCCTTTCCCTTTCCCTTTCCCTTTCCCTTTCCCTTTCCCTTTTCCCCTTTCCCTTCTCTTACTCTCTTTCTTCTCATTCATCTCTCTGTGTGTCTCCATCCCTCATCTCAATCTTTAGGAAACACAAGAGACTCAAGATGTGTCAGTGATGACCCTTTTGGTGGTGGATGTAGAAGACAGGGTTTTTGAAGAGACAAGGGAAAGACCTTAGGATGGACGCTGCTCCTTCCTGATCCCTGTGGTGCTACAGGAAATTCTGAGTGCCTTTTAAAAGCTGAATAGACCTAGACAGGCATAGAGGCATAGGACACTAGGGATTAACTCAAAAGGTAGGGTCACAGAGAAAAGATAAGGTTTATAAAACATACAGATTAAAGAAAAAAGAATAAGATTAAGAGGAGAGACCATCTTACAAATCACTACGGTCAGGAGCGAGACTGCTGCATTCTCCTGACTGAAAAGCAAACCCTCCCTTTATTCAGAAATGTTCAAAGTAATAAACAGTGCCTTGAACTCCTCTAGCCTCCTTTCTTTAAACCTTATCCTTCCAGCACACCCCATGTTATGCCCACCAGGGACATCTTTGACTCTTTCAAAAGCTAGTGGCTCAATTAGAAAAGAAGCAACATTTACCACACAGCCCACTCACTCCTGCAGCCTCCTTTAATCCAATCCAAACTGAAAGCATTCTTTTATATATCTTCTCAGTCACAATGGAACATATTGATTATCAATACAGGGACCACATTTTCAAACCCAGTCAGCTGAAGGGTTCACTGTGCACAATTGTGACACTGTTTTTAAAAGATCCCTGCCCTGTGGCATTTATGGCCATATTTTCAGTAGGTTTTGTTTCCAGGGCTTTGTTGCCTTTCCTGTAGTCCCTTTACTTGTCTGGCCCACAGGGCAGTGGTGATGAGCTCTTTTTAATAACTGGGAGCTGTCTTGTTTTGCCATTTTATTAGCGTAGGAAGCTGCTAATACTGCCATCAAAACCAGAACTACATGTAATCAGGAAAAAAAAGAGCAATAAATATTGCCAATTTTTTTATACATTTACTCACTTTAAAATTTTATAGCAAGAAGAAATAACAACTGCTTCTTGGTAGCTCACACCATTAAATAACATGGTCAGTAGACTTCTAAATTTTTTAAAGTGCCTTAAGGAAAATTGGAAATAAAGATATGAATCTTTTATTGATGACCTTTGGATACATACTTTTGACATGTATTCTTTAAGTACTATAAAGTTCCCAAGGCTGTTCTATATGATGTACTTAACAACTCTTCTTGAGCAGCACTACCACTGTTTTAACACAACAATCATAAACTGCACTGTAGCTCTTTTGAGGGCAAGGCTATAGCCTAAACTGAGGTTTACTCAAAATTTGAAAACAAAACAAGAAAAATGAGCCTGATTATTTTTGCCTCAGCCTTTTCTAACTATACTCCTGGAAAAAATACTTTAGTAGAGAAACAAATCAAAGATCCCTGAATTTTCAAAATGTGAACAGAAAAAAAATTATTTGTATTTTAGTTTTCTCCTGCCCGATTCTGTGGCTCCTCAAATACCTCTGGATTTTGTAGAATTACCCAGTTGTTGACTGAGAAAGAGTAAATTTAGGCAAGCATGAAGCATTAATATCTGATGAAGTTTGAAACACAGTAATGTAATTTTATACCCCTATGATTTTGTCATCATTGTCATCCTTTTGAGACAGTGATTTGGTGGTGTAGTAGCAGCTGTGCAATGTGAATGTGTTTGCATGCTTCTCTACTGCTTGATTTCAGCTGGGTTTGGGGCTTTGTCCTCATGGCTTCCATTTTCAATAAATGAAAATCTCCTCCTTCATTTTTATTTGGGATTCTGTGGCTCAGGCTGTAACAACAGACATTCCCATGGGTCCATTTTTAGTATTTTTAAAATCTATCCCTAATTTAATAATTCCTCAGAATTTGCATCATCTGGAATCTTGAGAGGTTCAGATTCTAATTCTTAATCTCTCAGGCACCTTATTTTAGTGGTTTACCAATGCTTTACATGTCTAAGTTTATGATAATGACCAGCAATGCTGTATTCTTTATTAGTTCAGAGTCCATCTGATCACCAGTCCCTTCCACATGACTGTATCCTGATTTCTAGTGAAGAAATGGGTGAGAAACTAATTGAGAATCTTTGAGGAGATCATTTAGAGACATCTCAACACAAAATGGGCTCTTCTTGTGTCACTTTGGTCGTCTGCAAGCTTGGCAGCCAGGAGAAGTCATTTGGCTGTTCTGGAACAGACAAGGAATGATAAGCAGCACTAGAGTGCCACAAGTAGGTGTCTAAGAGAGCTGGGACCTGTAAGATGCAACCCATTCATCACTGAGGAGTCTCAAAATATCCCTACTATATCTTGATACTACAGCCCTAAAATGCCCCCACAGCCAAAAGCTTTTCATGTCAACTTAGCATTAAAATTCTTACTAGAAAACTTAGAATAAAAATAAAAAAAATTATTTAAAAAAGTATTTATTTTATATTTATTTAAATATTTATTTATTTTATATTTATTTATTTTAAAAATATTTATTTTTTTAAAAAAATTAATTTTCCAAAATTTAACGATTTGTAGATTATTGCAATATTTGTGGGCTGTTTAGAACAGAGCAAATGAATTGACATACCTTAGATTCAGATTAATTATTCCTTAATTATAAAGTAGACAAGCCAAAAAGAAAACTACTAGCACCAAGACTATGCAGAAAAAAGTAGTATGGATAGGTGAAGAAATTGTGTTAGATTCCTGAAGAAATGGAGTTTTGCACTAACAAAAAGTATTTTCTTCAGTTAAAAACCAATCTGGCTAAGAGGGAGGTGAAGTCCATGATGAAAAAATAATGGGAAAAGTATGGAGCCTGATAGCAATGAATAAATTCAGTATTAGATAATGGAGAGAACTGATAAAGAAAACTAAAGCAGTCAGTTGAAAATCTATGGGTAATAGGGCAAAGATAACAATAAGTTCTTTAAACAGTAACAAAATGCCTGCAGTTTTGTAGAACTATGGATGGTAAAATTCTTAACCCTGGTAAAGAAAATGCAGAATTAAGTAAATACATCCATTTTCTAAAAGAAGAATGAAATATTTTATTTTCTCTCACTTTTGAGAAAGAGTGTTAAATGGAAACACTAAATGTTTTCAAATCTACAGAATTAGTTAATTCACTGTCAAGAAAATGTCTGTGGAGCTGTCTAAATTTTTGGGGTCTTTTTAATCTCTGTATCCTGAGGAACTTCCATAAGCTTGACAAAACACCCGTGGACAACATTTACAATAGTGACTTAAATGAAAACAACTTGCTAGTTTGCCCAAACCTTACCTAGGAAAAAATTCTTGGATGAATTGAACTAAGATTAAAATTACAACTAATGCCAGTCAATGCAACGTTATGGAAAATATTCTTATTTTTAATGATCTGGTGTCTTGATGAGCCCATAAAACATTTTCATGAGGCAGTTATCCCAATGAAACAGGCCTAGATGTTTCATATTTCCAAAGGCATTGCGTGCAGCTGGCAGATGTGACGAGGCATCCATGGTGCAGCCAGGTGTGATGCCTGAGGTGTCTGAAATCACACAGAGCTCCTGTGCTAGACAGCTGGATTGTCCCCTGGTGACCACTGAGCAGGGTTCATCTGCCTTGCTAAAGCTGTCCAAGAATGAAGATCCCTGGGTGAAGCTGGGCTCCTTTTGCAGTCAGCAGGGATGTGCTCCTTGCCACGTGCTTCAGCAGAGCCAGGTGAGATGCCCTGTGCAGTGAGAGTGGAACATCACTGTGGAGGATGTCAGCTGTGGGGAAAGGGAATGGAACCCAAAGCAGTGCAAAAAGGATATTGACAGCCTGGGAGGGATTTGGGAAAGATTTATTGAAGCATTTTTGGGGTTTGGAAGAGATACTTTGTAGTGTGAAAATAAAGAATTGCAATCAATTTTGTTTGCCCAGAAAGGTCAAGAGATGGCAACCTATGATTACATCTGAAGAATTATTTGATAGCCCCTAGAAGCCTCTTTTATCTTCCAAAACCAACTGCCTCTCCCACCAAAAGAAAAAACAATACCCCAAAAAACCCCCCCAAAAAAAGAAAAAATCCCACAGCACAAAATCCAACAGTTGCAAGATTAAGCTAACACAAAGTGTAGACGTAGAAATTAAGGTGCTCATTATTTACAGAGGAGGAAGCTCTATGGAGGAAATTGTGTGATTGTCACAGTTAGTGGCTGGAAAAGCTTATCTTGGGATATAGAGGATTTTCATTGCCTTGAGTGCATATCTAAGCAATGTGCTACCATGCAAAGCAAAGAGATGAGCCTGGTTAAATTCCTGGTGAGATTCTGTGCCCTGGGATGCACCAAGCAACAGTTTGAATACTGAACTTGATTATTCATTCTGGCTTTGAAACGTATGAATTTCAAAATCTGCTTTTGTAGGGTAGAAAAGTAGTTTTGTACATTTATCAGTGTTGCTTCAAGTTCCAAAGAGGCCTGGGAGAAATTATTAACTAAGGCAAAAAGGAGGGTGAAAAATGGGAGAAATGATAAAGAGGGAAAATGAAAAATAATTGCACAGAATTTTCATTGCCACAGCCATCCAATTGTTTGAAATTTGGTCTTGCATCTGAAATTTTGAGTTTTATTTATTTTCAGTTTAATTTTTTTAAGCTTTTGGAAAAATATACATAATACTTAATTTAATATATTTTTTTTACATTTACCTGCTACCTTCTTTATCTCTCTTTTTAGTCTTAGCTTTCTTAATAAAAGCAATCTTTGTCTGAAAATAAAGTGAAAAACATATTTTCCTTTTCCTTCATGGCATTATGCACAAAAAACCAGGGAAATAATACAATGACATCTTTTCAAATTTTAATGAGCTTTGTAAAAATTTTAAGCAGCTCTAAGTAAATAGAAACTTATGTCCTGGCATTTGATGATTTTCATGATACCTGTGCACTGTTACCTTTTTCTAGTACTTAGAAAAAAAATTAAAATCATGGGTTTATATCCACAAAGAATTAAGTTGTTCTCAACATGCAGCAGCTGCTGCTGAAATGCTTTTATAAATAAGAACATTTTATAAAATAACATCTTGGAGGAGACTCTTCTCTTTAGGTATCAGGGAATGCAGGCTACCTTAACCCACTTGGTATTATGTCTAGAAAATTTATATATTTTTGGCTTGCTGTTTGCAGCTTTTTTTAGTAGTGTGTCTTATTTTCAGTGCACAGGTTTGTGGAGCAAGCAGCTGTTCATTTGTTTTGTCAGTAATGGAAAGAAGACTTGAACAGCTGATGACAGGTAATTTGGGATGATGTTCAAGTTCTTATAATAGAACTGTGTAGAAAGCTATCACTTTATCTTACAGTGTCTGTATACGTGTGACAAGACTTTCAGAACAGAAAAAGAAATTTGCACTTCACAGGGTAAATAATAAACATGAGAAAATAGACAGTGGTGTTAAGAATGACGTATAGAAAAACTTCATGCAGGAAGCCATTTCTGGTGTTTTGCTTGTCGTATGCTTCTGGAATTTTTGATAAAATTTCATGACTGTTGTGTCTCGGCACCTCTTCTATCAGTTTCTAATACAAATCTGGAGCATACTCAGAATATTCATTTTTCTTTACTGGAAAATGAATAATGTTAACTAAACATGGGGTTTCAGGGATTTCTAGGCAAATTTGGCTTGCCTACATTTTGTCCAATTGGAGCCTCATGTCCTCTTGTCATTCATTCTCTGGAGATTTCTGTTCTGAAAAGAGAAATCTGGCAGTTTCTTTGACAGCTCCCGAATGTTTCCAGGAGATCAGCCCCACATGTTCGTGGCTGTCTGCTGTTCTACACCTACTCCCATGCAGGAATTTGTGTTTCTGTCATCCCTCAAGGGAAACTGCTCCTCCACGCCCTCCCAGAAACTGCAGTTGCACTAATTACAGCTGTCCACTACTTCTGCCTTTCCTGAACTTGAAAGTGCTTTTTGTGTACCTGTCCTGTCCCCAGCTGCTTTTCTGTCACTGGCAACCCTCTCACTGCCTGTCCTGCCCAGAGTTCAGGGAGTTCCCTGTTACCTCTGTTACTGCAGTATTTGGCTCCCTGCTGCCACTTTTTAATTCATTCTGTCAGCTTTCCTACCACTGCTGGCTTCAAAAGTTTGTTTGCTGTAGGCAACAGAAAGTCCACATATGGAGTGCCTGGAGATGCTGTCCTGGCTGCTGCCCATGCCTTCTGTTTGTGTGTGTTTCCAGTTGTTCAGTTGCTTCTTAACTTGCTCATGAAGCTGTGAAAAAGCTCTTTTTCCATAGTTATTCTCAAACATTTGCATTGCAGATGGATTGTCGGTCATCACTTGTGATGAGTAACTCAGTGGTTTTGCTTAGCACCACTAAAAATTAAAAGAGAAAATATGTTGTGAAGAGTTCAGGTGATATCACAATCATCAGGAGCCAGATACAATGCAAGAATGGCAAAATCTACTTGTTCCAGCCAACTACAAAGACCATGTAACATATTCCTTATCATTACTTAATAGGAGGTAATTATTAAGTATTTGGATACACAAAAATACATTCTGTAGCTATTCATGGCACTTGAAAGCATGCCACTTGCATAGTGAAACAACCTCAGGAAATATTATAGTACTCATGAATTACTTATTAATTCTGCTCTCTTCTGTGCCTTCTGCTTTCCAATTGAAGTAGTTTTGGCTTTATTGTGCTACATAGTAGGATTTAAAAGTAATTTTAGAACCTGTTGATCCCCTGGTTGTCACTACACTCCTTCTGGTATTGTGTCTTCATGTAGCAATTGGAATTAGAAAGGATGATGTAGCTTGATGACCTAGAATAGGGGTGTGATTCTTTGAATGCAAAATAGAGCAGAAAAGATTGATGCAAGTTAATGAAAAATTGAGGACATGAAATAAAGAGATACAAATAAAGAAAAGTAGGGAAGGTAGAGCAATGTGTAAATGGAAAATAGAGGAGTCAATAATTAATGACAATAAAGAAATGACTACCTGAAAAGTGCAAGGCCTAGCTTTTATTCTTTGAAGAATATTCTCATTGGCCACTTTAATTAAAAAAAAAGAGAAGGGTTCTTGGATGTTTTTGTCCTTGGTAATCTTCAGCATTCCATTCCCACAAATACCAAGAATTTTTCAATATTCAGACAAATAGCCTGAACAATACAAATATTGAAGTTTTCCCTTTTAAGTGTAAAAGAGCTTTAAAACTCTCTAGATACATTAATATTTTTAATGTATTGATGTTGGTTTGAATTTTTTTATTCAGTCTTCAGGTAAAGTCCTCTTCATTTTAAATCTACCTAAAGCAACCTCCAAAATTAAACAACCCTATATTTCAGCCCCTGTAAATTGCACTATACAATTAATAATACATACAGTGTATTATTTTTGAGGAATAGAGAGCCAGTTATATATTTTTTGTGAGCTGTGCTGGGATTTAGCCACCTACCTTCCATTCACATTAGTGGGACTCATGCAGATAAATTGCCCTCAACATCAGAAGTTTTCACCCTTCAGTCTCAAGCCAGGCCTTCAATTACAACCCAGAGAACCAAACACACCCTGCAGTTATGAAAGATGTATACGTGGGCATTCAGCATAAAGAGGGAAATATCAAAATCAGGCTATTTCACAGGAAATGTTATTTCATAAACGGCAGACAGGACAGATGGAACTAAAAGTCATGCAGCTGAGAGAAGGATCAAAGAAGAACAACTATTTCCTTGATGCAGGGAAAAGAAAGAAACAACAAAGTGTGCAGTACAGCATGTGCTCCTGACACAGTGGGTCAGCCAGAGCTTAGAGAGACTTCTGAGCAGGCTGAAAGGGACTGGAGTCAGGTAGAGGGAAGGGCATCAATATTCTGAAAAGAGAGAAAAACAATATGTAGTTTTAAAGTTCCTTCCCTGTGAAGTTGCCAACTCTTAGTCTTTCTTTATGATTATGAAACATATAAATTTTTTTTAATATTAAGGTGCTAAAAATAGTCAGTCTGATGTTTATTTTCTAAAGGAGAAAAAGGGAAATAATCTAGTGAACAAAGTTTTGAGGAAAACAAACCCTCAGGCTAGAGAACTACATTGTTTGCATTTATTTGGGAGGGTGGAGTAAAATGGAAAGAGAGAGACAGAGAGAACAAGGGAGAGATACAAATACTTTTTAAGTCAATCCTGTGATTTTTATATCCTGTGATTTTAAATTCTGGATTTTTACTTTGGTTACAGAGTCTCACTGTTTTCATTCTTTAGCTTCAATTAAAAAAGAAAAAATACCTGAGTTAAAAATGGTGTTAGAAAACTGAGCAGGCTGGAAAATTCCCAGATTTGTCAGATATTCAGCTCCTGTACAGGACATGGAACCAGGTCCAGCCCAGAGGACACAATGTACTTGTGTATGTCCTCAGTGTGAGTCATCCTCTCTAATGCCTGTGGTGAAATCCAGTATCCTTTCATTTTCTAACTGGTAAAACCCAGTATCCTTTCATTTTCTAACTGGTGAAATCCAGTATCCTTTCTGCCACTGCCTACTTGACAATCATTCCACATGGGAAGGGCTGTGAGCCTGGGATCTGCCAAGTTCTTAAATGTGTATTACCAAGAAACAGTGAGATGGGAGCTTTACCCTCCAAGATTAAATGTGTTTACAAATGGTCCCTTGAGAACTGTTTCCTCGAGATATATATTTTAGCCAGTGCTTCACAGCTATGTGCTTTTGGAGGGAAAGAGGACTTTGTAAATGGATTTTCTACTTTTTTTTCCCTCAACTCAATGCTATTCAGAAGATAAATTAAAGCTCGAGTGCAGTTACTTCATCCTGTCCCAGAATATAATTTTATTTTTATTTAATGCATTTAGGTTGGTGGATAGGTAAATGATTGTTACATGATCCTGTTTCTCATTGATGAATGTGTCTAGAAGAATAAAGGAAGAAAGGACAAGAGGAATGGATATTAAAGTAAGCAATATATTTCAGTGTCCCTCTTGCTGTTCCATTAACAGTACCCATGAGAAGACCCATCTTCTATTTCACAGCTATTCTTTTTTCTCCCATTTTCTCTTCCCTCTTGAGCATCATTTATAGAAATATTATATCCTTAGTATTTTCTATAGTCTTTGACTTGGCAATTCATTATTTGGCACAAACTAAGTTTTTTGTGTGTGTGTTTCTGGAGTTTTACTTGTATTTTTACCGTCTGTGGGCTTGAAGTACAAATTATATATTCATTGGTAGCAATGTATTTTGCAGCTTAAAGCTTGCTTTCTTCTGCCAGGGCGCCTTTCAAATAACTCAAGGATTATTCAGGTAAAATAATAATTATCTCCCAAGAATTTAAATAAAAATAATCTGTGCTGACTGTCATTGCTTTATCATAATGCTGGATAACAGGGTAAGTTCAAATGAACACTTTTATTTTCTTTCTCTCATGGTAATTTGCAGCTAAGATTACATTTCTATGATTTTCATCTCCCATGGCTCAAGAATTCTGACATTTCTCCCTGCCTCCTGTTTTACCACCCCCCCAGACTTATCCATGTACTTCTTATGCTAAAATTAATATAATAGGAATACAAATTGAACAACAAGACTGTTCAAGAACATTTGGTATTTGGATGAAAAGCACTTTTCACATATTCCCATTGTTGCTGAAAGAACATGAAGAATTTTTCCACTGAATCAGTAGCAGTTGGAGCAGATTCAAGGCTTTTCAAAGCAGAATGGTGAGCAAGAAGTGGCTTGGTGATTCTTCCCCACAGTTTGCATTTTCCAGGAGCCCCTTCTTGCCAAGAGTGGTGCAGTATTGTGGACAGGAGGGAATATTTCACAACAGCACTGGTTTAGAAGTCCTGTATGTGTATTTGCATCATTATCTGTGAGTGAGCCTGGGAAATCCAAACCCTACAAATTTCTGTCAGTCTATTTCAGAGACTTTGCAGTTTTGGGGGTGTTTGTACACAAGTGGTGTGATGTGTGTTAGCAGCAAAGTATCAGCCTGCTAAGATTTGTAATGAGACTGGAATCCAAATTCCACACTGATATTGTTTGATGCAGCTCTGGTACTGTGTCCTAGGCTGGTATCATATGGCAGTTTGCTCTTATGGAAATTACCTCAGACTGGTGCTAATGTTAAATGTCTGCTCATCTGTTCAACTTATATGAGAATTTCTTTGTTCCCAAAACCAAGAGTGTGCTGAGGAAGAAGGCAAACCAAGTCTGCTTAACACCTCTCACTAACACTGAATATGGTGCTGTGTGGGTGACAGTCAGTGTAAGCAGTTCGAAAAGAGGAGCTTGAAAGAAGGTCTTAATAAATTCAGTTATCATTTTTATTTGCCCATCTGCAATAAGTAGAATATCATCTGGGAATGATGCAATATAAAATCACACCAATATTGTAGCAGTGGAAGATGGACCTTGCCCAAAGTTGTGCAAGAGAGCTGTAAAATGTGGCACTTCAGTCTCTCAAAGAAATGGTTTTTGTCTCTGAATGTGGATTCTGAAAATCAATTATATGTAGATTGGCTGTGTGAGAGAGACAAGCTGTTCTGTTGATTTAGGCATGACCTGTGTGGTGACGCTTCATCTCCCACTGAACTAAATACTCTTTCAAATGACATATTAATGGGAGGACATCCAAAATACTTGCTAGGCAAATGAATGTGTAATAGCCAGATGGTTTATTTGGTTTTTCAGTAATCCTCAGAGGATCAGAAATGGGATTTATTTTGTAAGTTACAGCGTGAAGTTACCTGTGTTAAAGTGTTTTGAAATACAGTAGGTTATAATTGCAGATCTGTTCTGTTCTTTTCTTATTTTGCCACATTTGTAAAGCACTGTGGAAAATGTCAGCCAACTTTACATGGTGTGGTAGGAGCACAGGTGGGGAATGTTTAAGAAATAGGATTGTAAAAGAGATGTTGAAACAAGCTACCCAATAATCCTTTTTGCTATTCTTAGGACTATTCAAATCTTTCATCCAATATCAAATTCCTTCTATTCAAAATTTAGCATAAAGAGCAAAACACACATTTCAAAAGGTGGGAAAAAAACTTATCTCGTGAACCTGCCTACACAACTCTAATACATGCAATGTATTTTTGGGATATCTTCTCTTTCCTTGAACATATTGTGCTGAGACAGAAACTTCTAATACAATACTATACAGCTTTTAACTCTGTACATGTCTGGTCAAGTGTCCTCAGCATATGCTCACTCTCTGCAGCTGGGAGAGTGAGCCACAGGTGTTACACTTAAATAAAGGCTAGCTTTTCTCCATCTGGTTTCCTAATATACAGATTGAGATTTTTTCCCCTCCATGAGCAGGAATGGGTCCCTTTGATGCTACCTTATGTTCTGCATGGAGGAGAAAAGGAAATTGAGTTTCACCAAATGCTGTATTTGGTCGCAAACACATTTCTGCTGAGGAAAATTGAACTGTTTCTGAAACATTGCAGAATTTTGCCTCAGAAATTTCACTGTTGTAGACCAACAGTGCTGCCACTGTGTGTCCCCCCTGGCAGCAATAGTGGACCAAAATGATTTCAGTCTATGGTACAGTTAGGAAATCATCTAAACACTCAAAAACCAAATGTGTCACTTGAGCAAAATAATGAAGTCTAAATTTTCTATAATTCAGGAAAGCCTCTCCAAGACTGCTTGTCATTAGATTTGTCCCAGCTGTTAGAAATGTTTTTGGAAAATCTTCCCTCAGACACCCACTCTTACACTGGGAACTCCTTCTCATTCTAACACTGGGAAGGAGCACCTATTTACTATGCTTGCTGCCTTGGAGATCTCTCTCTTGAACAGTTAATGAACAATCATTCATATACCTGAGGTCTCTCTGGAGCCCAGTTTGTTGAGAGAATTTAGCTGTTTTGCATGGAGTTTTGCTAAAACTTGTGCAGTGATGCAAGGGCATGACAGCAAGGGTACATGGAATTGCACAAATTGCAGAAAACTGGATAACAGTCTATGGCAGGTCATAGGATTTTCCTTCTACTGACTTGTAAGTCCTTGACTTGTAAGTCTTGGCTTCTTTCCTTTTGGTTTCATGTGTATGATTTAGCTCTTACAGACCCCCTTGACTGATATCTGGATATTCTTGGAACATAGGAGAAGTCTGCTTGCTTTCCCACAGTCTGTGGATAGCCTAATCCTTAGCTACTGTAATTGATGGCCAAATCCTTTAAGGGCTAAGTAGGCAGAAGAAGAGATCTGTCCTCAGAAATATGCTTAGGTTCTGCTTCTCATCTGAGTCTCACAAAAATGCCAGCCCTGAGACACCTTCACAGAATCACAGGATGGGTCAGGTTGGAAGGGAGCACAGCAGTCACCTGCTCCAAGCTGTCTGGTCAGGCAGGGTCAGCACAGAGCACAGGGAACAAGACTGTCCACACAGTTCTGGAATATCCCCAGTGAGGGAGAATCCACAGCCTCTCTGTCCTTGTCACAGTCACCCACAGTGAAGGAGTTCTTGCTCATGTTCAGGTGGACCCTCCTGTGCCTCAGTTTCTGCCCATTGCTTCTCATCTGTCCCTGCTGGCAGATGCTGTGGGTTGGCTCTGATACCCATGTGTGTGATAACTCAGTGATGAACCACACACATCTGGAGGGGTTAACTGTCCTCCTTGGTGTCCACAGAAACATCTGGAGTTTCAGCTGACACCAGCCCTTCTTTACCTGTGTCAGGGCACCTGGTTTTAAGGTGAGAATGCATGGGTGAGAATGAATGGGTGCTGCAGATCCTCTGTTAAATGAATGCATGCCAAGTGGCAGGAGATAATCCATCATTACTTATGTCTTAGAACACTCTACCTTCATTTTCTATGTAGTCACTTCTGGTGCTCAAGTCTGTAACCAGTGTTATCCAGAACAGCAATTGCATGTGGAAGCATCTTTGGAACCAGGGCACAGCAGCACCTACCAATCCCCGAATTTCAGAAGTAGTCTTTCCACCATTTGTCACTTACCATTCTCTCAATTCACTGTGAGTGATGTCTCTACATGAAATGTGAGCCACAGCTATAAGGCAGATGTCAGTAAAAAAGTGGATTATCCCTGCTTCAGCATCCCTTATTGTGATTCAATTTTTGTACATGATGGACGCTGCTGTTCAGCAAGCAGCACTGTCGCTGGTCAGCATTTGATTTAAAAAAACAATTTGAGGCCATAAGCTGGAAAGGTGCTTGGTCAAACAATTGATCAGTGGGTAGATGAAACTAGTAATACAAACATGCTGGAAGCTGGGAGTAACACCAGGAAAGCAGATATATATTTGATGTCAAGGATCTTGATTTGCATGGGTACATAAAGAAAGCTGTTTCTGAAATAGAGATTAAAGGTGCTGAGAGAAAAGAGATTGAAGGTTCTGAGAGAAATAAAATGCATTTTAAAAGAAAAGGGATTGTTTGTGTTTGTGATAATTTTTTTACTAGTTTAATCTGGCAATAAAAAATATAGTATTTGGCTTGTCAGCATTTGATCTCAAAATTTTTTTAGAGATTCAGGGACAAAATCGCACATGAACAAGTGCAGCTTCTTATGTGGAGAGTTGTTTTTTCAGTTGTTTTAACAGGCAATATGCAATATCAGTGCATATCTCTGGAGGTCAATAGAGTTTGCTGTAGTTATCAGGAGAAAATAGGCTTCATGGTGAGTACAGAAAACACAATTTTTTTAATATCCACTGTACTGTTTAATGCTTGATAAATATTCTGTATACGCTTTTGTACATACATTTGCACACACACACACAGATGTGCAAAAATATATGAATAATATACTTCAAACAGAAATATTTCATTCATGTAAAACTTTCTAGTATATTTAGGAAAGCTACAAAAATATGGTGGGGAAAAAGAAAAAAGAAAGGCAAAAAAGGCTTTCATTGGAGTAAGGTAAGTTAATTGTAAAATCTTTCAGTTCACACCAACAATGTTGCATGTTATATGGCAAAATAACATCAGCCTGAGAAATGGTGTCAGTTCCTGACATCACTCAAGCCTGTGACAAACCTCCCTTTGCCTTGCATGAGACAAAAGTTGCATCCATTATGTTTTTCACATGGCAAAGCTACAGCAAAATAAGTTCTCAGAGTCCTAGTCCCTTTTCTTTTGATTATCATTACTTTACTGTAACAAAGTCTTTAAACAATATGCAGCCCTTCATCTCAAAAAGAAAAAAGTTGTATATTTCTTTAGAATAAATCCATTTTCTTGCAAAAATTTATCAGCAGACAGTTTTCCCTGAAAGCTAGCACAATATTAAGTAGATAGTGTTTTAGAACATCCGGTAAAGCTATTTTCAGGTTTTTTTTATGGACAGATTCTATTCTTAATGAATCCTATCAAAATTTGTGCAATGTCTGCATTTTTTTCTTATATTGATACTGAAGTGTTTCAGATACAATAGTTACAAATGCAGGTCTGTTATGTGACCTCCTTTGCTGTTTTGTCAAAATGTACTATAGAAGCAAATTTCAGAAGCCAGTCTTTAACAGCTAGAGATTTTTATTGTTTGGAAGATACAATGTGGTCAATACTGCTAAAAAATAAGTGTGTGTCTGAATTGAGTACTCAGCATAATTGCAATACCACAGATTTCTCAGGGAAAGCTGGTCCCACACCTGGTGGGATCAGAAGCTGTGGTCAAATACTTGAAATTCTCAGCTGGTTTAAGTGGAGGTAATGACCCTGACTTAGACAGAAAACTGGCACAGAGGAGAATTTCGTCTGTTAACTTTTTGAAAGCAACCATTTTATTTGTTCTTCAGCTCTGAGCGTTTATGTTCCAGCTGGTCTCAAAAATCACATAACTGGAAGTTGTAAAGACATGCTGGGGGAGGGGAGGGAAGAGGAAGGAAGCTTGGCAGGAAAAGAACATTGAAAACTTGAAGCAGGAACTGTGGCAACCTGGATAACTTGCTGGGGGAAGTGTGCAGCAGGTTTTGCCAATGGCACCTGGAGAAGAAGGGCTGCACCTCAGCAGTGATGTCTGACAGTGAGAGAAATGATTTTCCTCCTGGATTTGAGATGTGGGAGGTGGCAATGCACAGAGCATCCACACACATGCTCTTTGGAGATTCTCAGTGAAAGAATGACAGGGAAGAGGTGAAGCAATGTAGGGCTCTGCTGGTCAGGAGGCACGAGGGGTGCTTAAGGGAGATGTGAATGCTCAGAGGAGAAGGCTCTGGTGATAGGTGATAGGGTAAAGCCCAAAACATCCTGGAACACAGGACATTCAGATTAGATCTGAGGAATATTTTTTGTTTGGGGTTCCATTGTTTTGGGTTTTTTTGCTATGTGGGCCGTCAAAGCCTGCAAAACAGATTGTTGATACTTTCTAGACATTTTCAGAACTCAACTGGACAAAGCCCTGCAACCAGTTCTAATGTGGCTTTGACTTCAGCAGACATGACCTCCAGAGTTCTCTTCCAACCTGTATTATTCAGTGTTTCTGTGATTCTGTTCAGTTTACTTAAATTATTCTCTTTATTTTCAAAGGGATGTGACAGTTTTGGAAATGGATACAGCTGTTGATTATATGCTTCAGGGGGCAATGCTAATGGAGAAGCTGCAGTCTTTTTAGCCCCCTGGTAAACTCAGGCCTCAGTTTTTATTATTTTCTACCTTCAGCTATTGTGGAGCATTGCTGAGCTCATAAAGCAGCTGCTGTGAATGGTGTGAAAAGTAATTGCTGCATATACTTCATAGTGCTTGTAAAATGGTTTGGAAATTACTGTAGAGAAGTGAGCTGCTATGTTTTTATCACTATAGAAAGCATCAAGATGGTAGATCACTAGATAAGCTATAAGTATATACATATATAAATATGTATATACATATATAAATATACATATGGATCCCAACTGTTAAGCTAATTCATGCTATCTTAGAATCTGGTCTTAAAATTTGTCCACAGCCAATTTTTTTTTCCAGAAATAGTGTAAGTGCCTCAATGATAACTGAGTAAGATGGAGCTCCAGGTGACATACCTTGCTGATAGGATGGGTAATAGGGAAAACTGAATATGAACTTCAAAGTGAAATCCATAACCACAACCTCCTCAATGCATCCACTAAAATCCCAATGTATGAACAGGTTAAAAAGATAAAGCATGGTGGTAAAGGAAATGCTATTGTAGAAAGGATGCCTGTTAGTGTACAAATTGTCTAAGAGGGAGCGTCTGCTCTTCTAAACTCAGACTTTACACTTAGCTTTGATTAATGTCTTCCAAGATCACAGGAAGAGTCCTTTAGGCATCCTCCTTGCATCAGCTTTTATTTATTTTCTCTACTTTTTAGAAAAGAATGTCCATATATATCTTGCAGGGTGGGCCCAGACTTCTATTAATTAAACTTGCAAGCCCTTGAAGATGGAAAAAAAAAAGTATTATTATCAAGGATTATTTAAAATATGTTTTTGTGAGATTGAAATACAGTCCAGCTGAGAACTACCTGCCAAAGCCTTAGTAAAAATAGACAGCCAGTGGTTTCTCAGCCAGTACAATCTCAAATTAAAATTATACTTCACAACAGTAAATTTGGTGATGATAATTCCTTGTGGATTAAGTGCAGGTAGGAAGCTGAAAAAATAAGCACTTATTTTTCTCATCTAGATCACTTGTCTTTCTTTTAGGGTTTTGCTTTGAGAAAAACAAACCTGAAATCTGTATGTGGGGATGTAAACAGCTGCATGGGGGAAAAAATGTCAGTACTTAGCAACAGTGAAGTTTGTCCAAGGATTACCACAGTGAATAAAACCAACTTCCCTTTTAAAAGCTGAGTGTACTATTTTGGGAATGTGACCCCTTTTCATGAATAAATGACGTGGTGACATTTACAGATAAAGCAAGATTTAACTGCTATGAAAGGAGATGACAAATGTCAGGATGTCAGTAATGATCTGTGAACATAATGGTCTCTCACCAGAGCACTGTGTAGATATATAATGTAATTGTCGCCTGCTAATGCTGCCATGGAAGAAGAAAAGCAAAGCAATGTGAGGAAGATCAAAAACCTCTGTGGAACCAACCTTAAAGCCTGATTGATAGGCATTGGCACAACTTAGCTAATAAATTATACTGCTAATGACTTAGAGTTTTTACCTCGTGCATATTACTATTACACACTGTGAAATTCCTGTATAACTTACAACTGTATTGTGTCAGAGGATAAAGTGTTGGCCATCAAAAGGACTTTCTGACAGTTTCTTTATCCCTGTTGTACTGCTGGGGCTTGGCTGTTGCAAAAGTCTTGCTGGAGCTGAGTGGATTTACTGCATCCAGAGCTGGTTAATGGAGCACAGGTTGCTGCAGAACAGAGAATTTTTCCTTTGCACAATCTTGCAATTCTGTGAAAGATCATACTGCCATAGAATCATAGAATGGTTTGAGTTGGAAAGGACCTTAAAAATTATCTAATTCTAATCCTGTCCATGAGCTGGGATGCCTTCCCCATGACCAGTTTCCCCATCCAACCTGGCCTTGAACACTTTCAGGGTTGAGGCACCCACAACTGCTGTTGGCATCTTGTTCTGTGCCTCAGCTCTGTTACAGTAAAAAAATTCTGCCTAATATCTAACCTAAAACCTCTCCTCTTTTAAACTGTTCCCCCTTGTCTTATCACTATAAAGAACATCTAGACCCCATTGTCCTCTTCAGGTGTTATGTCTCTCAATATGAAAAACTGTAGACTTGACGATTGTACACTGGCCCAGCATTGTGACTGATGTCAAACTTGTCTTGGTGACTTCCTCAGGAAACCTAGAGACATGGAAAGGAGCTTGGAATTATTTATGCAGTTGCCTTCTGAAGTCATCTCAGGCAGCTGCCTCCCACCCCTGTGCCTCGAATCCCCATTTTTCCCACGCGCCGAGCGCTTTCTCCTGCTGACAGCTGAATTGATTCTCATCTGCTGTTCAAAGTGAGGAGACAGTCTGGGAATCTGCAGGTTTAAAAACCCCGAGACCCTGGCTCAGCACAGCGTGGAAGGCAGAGGGTTTCTCTGCAGGAACTCTGCAGCCTCCTGGCAACTTCCCAGCTCTCAGCTGGGCTCTGCTTTCCTTGTGCTTTGCTCCCACAGTCAGGCGACCTTTCCCCAGCACAAGCTAGCCTGCCACAGGGCTTGTGCTACCCAGAGGACCAGGGATGTTTTCAGAGAGATGGGGTAACTGTGATTAAAAGCCAGACATAGGTCTGCTGCAATCAACCAGGAAGCATTTGGCTGGTAGTTTGTTTATGAGAAGAAATATAACAGATAAAATAGAAACATTAATACAATAAAAATGCCAAGCTCTGGAACATAGTGAAGATAATGCTGAACAGTGAATAGATGTATTTTTAGAAGATATTCTGAGTAAATCTCCTGTTAATAGTGCACAAGTGTATCTTTAACACTACTTGTGTAGATACAGTAATCACAGTATCTCTCAGGGAAATCTGCATTACAAAGGGAACTCATCCCAATCCGCTGTATCTTTTGATCTGCACTTTACAGTCAGAGCCATCCATGACAATGAAGATGGAGGTGGCATTTTGGATAAGACAGCCAGCATTGTAGCAATCACATATTGGCATCCAGCAAGGATTCACCTCGATTAACCGTATCCATCTAAAAGTTAGATGTCTTCTCTAAGCAAATTCTCTTAAGCTTCAGAAAAGTCAATGGAGAGATGTAGGCAGTGCAGAGGGCAATTGACCCTATCCTGAGATAAGTGTTCTAAGATAAATTGTGCCTCTTTCTTGCTCTTCACTCTAGAGGGGTCCCAGCACTCCAGAAGCAATGCCTGCTTTTGAGGTGGCTGTACTTTTTTTTTTTTGAGGTGAGACGTGGGAGGCTCTGATTTCCATGGAACCAGCTGATCTGAAGGGTCAATTGCCTTAACCCAGCCTTGTTACTGTGCAGCATTAAACTATTAAACCTGATTAGGGATTTATGGTGAGGAGTCCTTCAACTTCCATATCTTGCACACAAGCAAGAAAATTAATAATAAAAGAAAGGCACTTTAAGAATAGAAAAGACATAATTACAATGCACAGAGGAAGAACTAAGCAAAAAGCAATTATGCTATTATGTAACCATTGAGCTAGTTAATCCACTATGTGCATACCTTTTTAAAAGATACTCAGCTAAAGAGAATTGACAGATGTTGAATCTTGAGGTGGTCACTGTGAAATTTTTTTCTTTGATGTAAGGGACACATCACTTGGAGAAACAATAAAATCATTCCAATAGTAACTGAAAAAAGCAAATATCAGTGTATAATGTGAAATGTATTTCTGTATGCATCATTCTGTGTTCCTACTGATCCAGTGGGGGTCATTTGTGTTGAAATGATTTTCCCAGTGAGTAAAGACTATCAGTTATGACAAGGTTCTGTGATGTGAAGCAAAAATTTTAGAGGCTGTATATGCCATGATTTTAGTCCACAAACCTTCTCTAGAAAATTATAGAAGGTAGTTTCTGGGTGGATCAACCATGGCCTGATTACCTCTTAGGTCTAACTTTTAACTCATCCATCTTGACACAGGGATTTTTAATCTCACATGTTTCTAATTTGTATTAGATATATATTTCAGTATTAGTGGACCATTTTTGTTTAAACTACTTGAGATTTTTCAGTGTAGTTCTTTTTGCTTGATTTATTGTAATATTTAATTAACTCTTACAATTGGATGGATTTCTAGGTTACAGTTATTGGACTATTATTAAGCTCTGTTGGGGTGAGAAGCCCATTACAAAACGTGCTAACAGTTCTGCTGCTCAAGGAAAAAACCTAGGAAGGAGTTTTGTTTTTCATTTTAAAAATACTGAATTTTAGTCTCTGCTTTAATGCCCTTTTAACTCATCAGCTAGAGAAGGACATTAGTGATTTTCTCAGCCCTGACACTTGCTAACAAAGACTGACAACTGCTGACACAACAACCTGCCTTGAATTATATTTGGGTAGGGGGTGGAATAGGTTGCCATAACAGAAACATGTAATTTCAGTAAGCCACCATTTTTAGAAAATGACATTGTTTAAAATTTCCTTTGCTGAAGGGAAGACACATTTTCCCCCAGACCTCTCAATAAAAAATAAAAAAAAAATCGTGCAGGGGATTGAATAGCAAAATGGTGCCTGAAATGAGAATTTCAATATGTATTCAGTGTCAGTGAAAAATCTTCAATTTTCATTTTTATTCTGAGTTCTTCTCAAATATAAATATGTGTAGAAATTCTTATCCTTAATTAACTATAGAGCTTACAGAAAGTGTTTGTTGCTATCCATTTCTTTCCTATCCCTCCCCTTACCTCCACTGATCAGAGCTGCATGTTGAGTAGACAAACTATAACCCTGTAATTTGAAGCTACTGCTATAACATCAATTCTTCTGGATGATACCACACCTTGCCAGTCAAAAATGATTTGAGCTTAAATTGTCAGCTAAAGATGCTCTTCATTTTTATTGCCCTGAACTTGTGGGCAGTCTATTGGATGAAGTGAATTACTTTGTTGTTGGAAATGCTTGTAATTTTGTGTGAAGGACACAATCAGAATACACAATATTTTTTGCCCTTTGCATTTCCCAACCTGCTCTGCTCCTTTGGTACCCAAGCATATTACAAAATTGCTGACATCTGAGTTGATCAATCAAACTCTTTGCAGTTCAGTAAATGATCTTAACAGTCTATGCAGCTGTTATTTGGCAGTGCTCCATCTGGAAAATAAAATACAAACATCAAAAGAAGTTCAGCAAGGTTTACGTTTCACAGAGGCTTTTTGATAGCTTGTCTGTTATATAACAGAGTCTCTTGGGTCAAATTAGAAGACGTCAGATCTTTGTCCTTTCATGAATCTCTGATCCCTGAGTTAACCATATGACAATCACCTCCCAAAACAAGGACAGCTAAGCAGTGTGTTGGTGCTGATACTCTGCACACTAATGGGCACAGCCTCCCAGGAAAACACAGGCTGTATACAGAAATACCTTACAGGAGCTAGGGAATGCTGGGGCAGCCATACAGTTTGTAGAATTAAGAGGGTAGATTTTTTTCAAGAATGATAAAATTTTTATTCCTCAGTTCTGCCCAGTTCTCCACCAATATTAACACCATGGCATGCATGGATAGTTTGTGATTTATGTAGAGGTATGTGCCACTGTCCCTTGCCATATGTAGAGAACTGGGCAGAGAATTAATGCTCTGGTAGACTGCAGGAAGACATTTGCCAGGACTGTAGAGAGACAGCAAATCTCTTGACACTTTATGCTCTGATTGGTCATGCCCAAAAGGCGTATCAGCCAACTTGAACAGATCAGCAAAGTTCTCATTAGCAAAATTCCAAGCTAACCTTTCTACTCACTGACTGCAGAGAGGGCAAAATGATAATCACAGTGGAAAAGCTGTCCTTAGCACTCCAAAAAGAAACTACCAGGCAATAAACATTGTTGATCAGACACAAAATCATCTGGAGGAAAGGAAAATGTCAGTGAATCAAATGCCTGCTCTTCCTGGACAAAACACAGAGGTGAAATGCTGCGGTTATGAGCAGGAATACTTCACATGGTGTGATGGACACACTGCCAGTTGGTCCAGGTCAATTACAGTGGCTTTTTTTGGCGTAATGTGCAGAAGAAGTTTTCCTCAAAGGGCCATAAAGGAAATGAAGTGCCCAATACCTTTGCCAGTTTTATAGCTCTGAGAGTACGTGGAAAATTTCATCTAGAAAGAACTGGCAGAGAAAAGAAGATAATAACAAGAACAACAAAACAATGTTTTGTGCTGTACAAGTTGCAACATATTTAAGATGCATTTTTTATATTGTCTCACTTTGTGATTTGTTTTTGCACTGCATTTTATACCTTGCTTAGTTAAAGACTGCAATATGGAGCTACAGTAATGTACAGCAAATTTTAAGACCTTTAACCAAAATCAAAAAATGCATCTAGAAAAAGATTTTTTTTTTCCTCAGCAGAAATTAGAACTGTTGCATTTAGAAGCACATCCCATTTCTATCAAATATGCACCGTTTCCCCTGCAGCTCCTTTTATGTTAGTCAATATCTTTTAATGTTATCTGATGGTTTCCTAGGAGATGCCCTAAATGGCCAAACTCACTAGTTTGATGCTGGTGTTGGATAATATCTATATGCACTAAACATCTGTTTTGTTCACTGAAGTCTGCTCTGCCCTTTTTCCACTGGTCATTATGTTCCCCCTGAGGGTTTCTAATGGTTGCTAATGAGATAAGAAAAATGCTCCATGTACACTTCCATCTTCTCTGATGATGTGTGATCAGAACTCTGTGCTCTTTTTTAGCAGGAATTGCTTCAAAATCATTGTTAGTGTTTCTTTGTACAGTAGTTTGGATGCAAATTTTACACTTAAGGACTAAAGTGCCTTTTAAAAATCTGTAAGATGCAATTAGAAAGAGAAAGATCACCACATTATAGGGTAGAGAGTTCTATTTGTGGAAGGGTGGGCTCAGTGTTGATTCATGTTTTTCAGATGGTACAGTACAGGTTGCATCATTAATAGAAGATTAAGATGCCAAATGGGGAATTTTTACCTTCTGTTTCTGAGTTTTTCACTGCAGGAAATCACCCAGATATGGCGAGAGTTTGATTTTATATAACATGATGAGCAGACAGAGTGTTCCTCAAATTGAACAGAGCCTGCTGCTACTGTGGGAAGAGGGGCTGACAACTTGGGTAGTATCCATACAAAGCTATAATTTCTAATCTGTCAAAATCACTTCCCTTTAGAAAGCCTGATTTCATTAGCATGTTCTTTGTCAGATGTGATTGTCTCTCTTAGCAGCTTTCCTTTTACAGCTGTCACAAAAGCCAATCAGATTATACCAAGGGCAGGAAATAAATAAGTCTTTTTGCTGTAAATTAATTTAGGCAAGGCTGCATTGCATATGGTTAGATTTAGTCCCTACTTTGAAGTGTGAAATTTTAGCAAGGTAACAGACGAGGGCTCTGGGAGCAGGTATTGGCATAAATTTGGTTACAAACTGCACTTCTGGCAATCTAGGGGTGGGTATAGAAAACATATTTACATATAGCCTATGCTTTATAAATGACAAACCAAGCTCTCAGCTAAACTGAGGACATAGGCTAAACTGGCCTAATAAAGTTTTTTTTTCAGATTTGGTCTGTGCTGCACTCTTCTGGGGTAATTTTAACGCAAACATTAAGAACTCATTTCAGCTAATTTTCTTCATATTAGATCTTGTCCATTGTTCAATTTACCAGTGTGGGCTCCTATATCATTTCACTCAAGTCTGATTTTTTGTATATCTTGCTGTGCTCTGCTACCAAGGAGTGTCAAGGCTGAGCTCGCCTTGGTCCCTCTGTTGCTTTGGGCCTGGGCATGTAAGGTAATGAAGAGCAGGCAGGTGCTTTATCAAAACCTGTTTATTTACTTGATTTAGCTCTGCTTGATTCATCTCTCTGTTATGGCTTCAGAAATTTGTGAGGAGGAAAAAGGATCAGAATATTCTTTTTTTTTTTTTTTTCAAAAAAGTATTTCACCTTGGAGAGTAAGACAAAGGCAGTTGTCCCACTTGGCTTCTAAGGTTTAAAAAGAATTTTTTTAGAAGACTTTAGTGCCCAAAAGAAAGATGAGTGTCATAGAAAGAGCACCCCTGTGTGTCAGTTGACTAGTCCATCTTTCCCTGTGCCATTTGCAAAAAGGGGCAGCATGAAATGATAGCAAAGTTCTTCAGTGGAGCTGTATTTTCACTGTTTCACTGTTCCCCTCTGGGGAACAGGTAAATCTGTAACCTTCTGTGAAGAGTCTTTCTGTGCAGGTGCAGAGAACCATTCTAGAAGTAAAAGCTGGAGTTGCATGCTTAGGTTGGTTAAGAATTTATTTTATTTTGGAATCCTTGTAAATCCACAACAATCTATTGCTTGTTAGAAATAGGTAACAAGCCCTATATGGATCAGCCTCCATCTTCCTTACAGGTGTATTCCCTTATAGCTGTATTACCTGAGCAGGTATAATGAGTCCCAGTGTCTTTTCATTGTGCTGTGAAATATAGGTGAAAGTTCTCATAATCATTATTACTTACAACCAAAGTTTCTTCCCCTTCTAGAGGATAATTTTGGCCCTTCTGCATCTCTATAGGCTCATAGTTTCCTCTCTAAAGCTAAGAGAATCTTCGGTTTTTAAAAACTTCATCCATTTCTATGACTATGTGTAATGGTCTAGCTGGTTTTTTTTCCTCTGCCTTTTTGCCAGTTCCATCTGGTCATTTAAAAGCAGTAATTCTGTATCTTTTCCTGTGCTCCAGATCTTCTGCAATGCCAATCTCTAACTGACAGTATTTGATCCTTTTTATGATTACTCTTCATCTGTTCCTGGCTCTTTGTCTGCATGCTGGTAAATGGCTTTGATCACCTCCTGGCCAGAATCTGTGGCTTCTCATAATTCCTTCTGGAAAGAGTCTTTGTCTTAATTTAATTACTTTTTACCATTACCTGGCTAGCATCCATTGCCTGTTTTCTGTTTTTAATTTTGCCACAGTGAAAGTTAATGGGAGTCTTCTGCATTGGGATATTTAGGAAAGTCAATCCAAATTAAATGTTAAAGTTCACACTTCAGCTGCATTAAATCCCTGTGTTGACAGCCTTGTTAGAAGAAAGGAAGACCTTAATTTTGTTTAATTTAATACATACTATAAATGAATTAAGCCAAGTCAAATTTAACCACTTCAACTTTGAACAAATGTGTCTACACAAGGTTTGCAAGATTTAGCAAATCAATTTCAGCTTCACTCCTTTATTAATGTTTTTTATTCCCTGAGTTTTTTGCAGACAAGGCCTCAGATATCTTTTATATAGGAATAATCTTCTTCCAGCCTGATTTTTTTCTCTTTCTCTCTTTTTCTTGATGTTTTTCACTCCTGTATGCTGATGTAGCTTTCATTATACTGGACATAGTTGCTCTTAGTATTTTATTAATTACACTGTAACAAGCTATAGATCTGCACTAATTTCAGGGGAGGTAAGGTGGATGCTGTAGACATGTGCATATGATGCCTATTTTGGACTTGCCAGAAACAGGAGACAAACAAAGTTAAAAGCATAAAAGTGGATATATTTAATGAAAGGCCTTTAGGTACATTGAGGGCAGACAAAGCTTCCCCAAGGGGCCACACCCAAAATGGATGATGGTCATGAGTTTTTCAGACAGATATAAGTTTGGTCTATTTGCATATCAGGGGTTAATCCTCCAATTACAGTTTCAGGCAATGAGGTCATATTCCCTCAGTTTGCTTCCCCCCCAATTCACTTTTATTTGTACTTCTGGGGGCCTGAGGCTGTGATGGTGTCCTTGGATCTCAGGCCTGGAAGGATTGTTTTGTCTGACCAAAATGTGAAGAGAGTTAACTAATTCTCTACACGCAGTTCAGAGTTATACACTAATGAAGTACAGGATCTGAAAAATATAAAAGCTAATGTCTTAAGGCATCACGCACATAGAATGGAGTTCATCTTTCCTAACCTTACTAGGAAAATGCAGGCAGATGGAATTTACCCTCAGCCAGTGTGTAGATGACCTAAGCTGAGGGGACTGGGAGATGCACCAGATGGTTGTGTCACCTTCAGAGAGACCTTGGCAGGCTGGGGAAATGGGCAGAGAGGAATCCTGACAAGTTCAGCATGGGCTATTGCAAAGCTCTGCCTCTCAGGAGTGTTAACCCCACACACCAGAACATGCTGGGGCTGGCTGGCTGGAAAGCAGCTTCATGTCCTGATGGACAGCAAGATGACCATGACCTAGCAAAGCACTCTCACACCAAAAGGTCAAGAGAGGTGACCCTTCACCTCTGTTTAGCACTGGTGGGGCAACAGCTACACTTCTGTGTCCAATTCTTGCTTACCTCCTCTGATCAACACCTAAAATGTTGTTAGCTGAGCTGAGAAGTTACAGAGAAGTTTTAACAGCATCCAGAGCAAGTCATGGACTTGTCACTTTAGATTTATCCCATGTGCTTAGGCTGCTTTCCTACCTTTTGAGGTTTCCTTTGTTTTAATTAATACTTCCCTGGAATAACCCAAGCCCTTAGGACAGTAGCAAATTCCAGAGCTTGGCATGGAAACAGGACACCAACAAACCCACTGTATAGTGTGTGACTTCCTCAATACTTCATTTTGTCCCAGGGACCTGCTTTTCCTTTTGGATTGTAAAGCTCCAAACAGAGAGCTCCAAGTCCATAGCCTTGTTTTGAGCTGTTCCTTTGAGCTGCTAGTATGAAATTAAAGTTTATGACCTAAAGGCTCTAATACCATATGTTTAATAAAACAAGTTTAATAAGGATATTGACTTTAAAGCTAGCATGAATTCAGCAGTTTCTAGTGATGAGGATGATTAAGGATATCTTCAGAATTTTTTTTTGAGAGGAGGAGGAATAGAAGAGACAAGGATGTGAGACGTTCTGTAATGGAAAAAAGATGAACTCTTGCTATTTTATCTATCCTTTTCACAGAATATTTTTCCTCTCTGTTAAAATTGTTCCCAGTAAGTCTGTCTCAGCAGCAGACAGATGAACCCTCCCATTTAAATCCCCTCCTGTCTGATAGGTAGACATTTGCAAGCCAAAAGAGAATCATCCTCCTTGCTTCTGAAAAGTATGGTCTGCCTTTCAGATAATACCTACTTTTTCAACCTTGTCAGGTGAGGCAGTGCTTGAAAGCTTTTTAGCACTTACCCTTTTGTATAAAAAGTTATCTCAGTAGGAGACTTTGCAGCAGTCTTTAACCCCTTTTGTATTCTCATTCCATCTCAGAGATGTCTCATGCAAGCTAATAAATAATTCCATGAAGTCTCTCTTTCCACAACATTAATCTCCCATCAACTAGTAATGAGCCTTTGTCGGTTCCTTGTGAGAATCTGAGCAACCACATTAATTCCTTAAAACTTTTTTAACAATAGTGATCCTATTGGCAGAGAGTTTAGGAACATCTGATCCATACATTTAGCCTTAGGAGGTTTTGATGGCCTGTGTTTATTGTGCCCTGAAATTCCTAAAGCCCTAGAAAGATGTTGTAAATGTGACATGCATCAATTTCTAATAAATTATATCTGCATATTTTCTGATGCAACAAACCAGAATTGTGCTGCCCAAGTCCTGTTATTTCATGTTTGTTTCTTGGCCTGAATGATTTTTTGTGAAAAAAAAATTAGTGTAATCAAATACAAAGTTTATACATGTTGCTGCATATTTTAGAACATGTAAAACGACTGTTCATTCTTTGCATGCTGATTTTCCCCATGAAACATTCCAGAATACCAGTAAACAAATATCCAACACTCATTCTGCTTGACTTGTCTATGTGCTGTCCAGCAGTCTTTCATTTTAACAGTCTAGAAGAAAATAGGTCCCTTTGGAGGTTTGCAAAGAAAATTCTTGTTGCTTAAATTTGAGTGTCCAATTTAGATGCCCAAGATCCTACTTATCTAGCACTCTATTAACAGCCAACCTACAGCACAGAATGGAGCTAAAGAGAAAGCATTAAATCCTACCAGCAAATGTCAATTATTTCCAGAAATCTTGTATTTTATAAACACTTCAGGCAAAATTAACTTCCTATTAGCCCCACTCCCACATTCATGTCAATTAAAGAAACAAACCAATCAAATAGTAAAGGGGGAATCAAAGCTGAAAATGGAGAAATAAAAGAGGATTGTGAGTCTATAAAACACAACTGTGCATTTGAAACATTTTTTTTTCTGTGCATGGCTCTGACATTACAGACTGCACTCAATTTGCTTCAGCTGAACTCTGCATTGCTAAATGTAGAAGGGACGCCCATCAATTCAGCCCACTCATTTCTGTTTCTTTTCAGCATCAACTTTTCAGTGGATTGTCTCCTTCTGCAACAGCAGCTCTTTCAGGCTGTCGTACTACTTTCATTTTTTGTCTCTTTCCCTGGTTCCATTGTTATATGTCATTTTTATTTTCTCTTTGTTCCCTTGTGATATGCAATGAAACCAGCAATGCAATTAGCTTGGTGAGCTACATTCATTCTGCCCTTTGACTATTTATGAAGACACCTTTCCTGAACAAAAAAAAAAGAAAAAAAAAATTCAGTCATTGTCTTACACTTTAAAATTGTTCTGCTTTTCTTCTGAATATGTGGAAACCTGATAACTAAGGAGATGATATATAAACAGGCTTCACATATATGTTACATTTTGTTTGCAGTGAATTGATTTTGTCATAATACAAAGCAAGTTTTCATCGTAGTTTGAACTAGCTTCAATATCATGAAAACCTCTATGAATTTTTCCCAAAAACTTTTATCCGAACAGAAATCTTCTTGTAAACCTCATGGAGGATTATTGATTGGGACAGACTATAAGGGATTCAGTTTAGATGAAACCAGCTTTTAATCTATATTACAGTAGCACTTCTATGTTGCACATATTGCCAGAAGAAGAAATAATGCAAATGCTGTTATTGAGATTGTGACATGAATAGGCAGCCCAGTGCATTAATTATTTAACCATGACAAAAGAATGGCAAGAATCTGTCTTTTCTCTGAAGTGAGAAGAAGAAGACCGAGCCATGGCTGGCAAGTATGAAGTGACACAACTTGAAGGTCTTCAAAGAGCTCTTCAGTGAAGAGGGCTGGTGCTAACTCTGACCAGTGTGATTACAGAGGTTGGGTCACAGCCTCCAATTGCACTGAATTGCTGTTTGCCCTTCAGAAGGTTCTGATAATTTCTCCTCTTGAACACAAGGCGTGAAGGGTTTTAATTGATTTCCCCAAACCATTGTTGGTTTTTGAAAGCTGAGCTTCACTTTTTAGCTTGGATCATTTGAACTTTTTAAAGTAACTTAAAATTGCTTAAGTGTTTAAGTCCCTTAAAATTGAAAACAAAATTCAGGCCATTTTGTAATACCTGCAGCCCATTGAGCAGTGGATGTCTGGTATAAACTTACAGGATAAAAGGTCCAACAAGGGAAAGGTAACTGTGTGGATTCCCTTAGAAACAACTCATGGTAGTTCTAGGAATGTATAAGCAATAATGAATGCATGTTATATATAAATTGTGTTTTCCTGCCCTAATATTTGAAGTTTTATCCCTCGGTGTTAGAGAAATTGCATCTCAGAACAGGTAGATGATCTGTGCTGGAAAACACAGCTATTTTGTATCAAGTCTCTGAGGACAGAAGCAATTGCAGATAATGAGCTGAGTTATTTTTTATTGTTAGACTTCTTTTTTTTTCACAGTATGGCCATCTTTGTTACCTGGCTGTGAGTCCCTTCTCCATCAGGAAATGCAGTAAACTCCCTAGGCATCAGTGACCTGGATATAAAGGTTGTATAGCTGTGATGCAAATTTTTCTGAATATGCCTTTTTTTTAGTGGAGCTCTGGAGTTTTCACAGAAGAAAGATTGTGCATGTAGAGCAGGAAAGGTGCTGGTTTTATTTTTTTGTGGTTGCTCATCTCTCAGAGTCACACAATTTTTAGTTTCAGCCACTGCAATTATTATTGTTTAGCAACAGAATGTCTGGTTGGTGATACGTGCTACTGTACCTTAACAAAATAAAAATTCTATCCTCTGTCCAAGTTGATGGAATGTTTACTGCCCTTGGGTGTCCTGTTTATGACTTTATACCTCTGAGTCACTGAGTATGTATCCAACCTACTGTGCCTCTGATGAAAATGTGCACATGAATTTGAATTTAGGAGACAACTTTACAAGCTATCTTGGTGTCATCTCATTTGAAATGGTTGCTGCAAGTTTCTCCACTTGGCTGAAGAAACAACAGCAAAAGCTGCTGCTAATTTTGCTTTTTAATTAATTATGCAGCATGGAGTTGTTGACGTGACATGGACAGGGGTCAGCTAAATAGATTTGCCTTGGGTTAATAGAAGTTTTCCATCATCTCCCCTGTTTCTGGTGCATAAAATCCTTAACAATCTTAACTTCTTGA
Organism: Erithacus rubecula; assembly: GCF_903797595.1. Taxonomy (NCBI): domain Eukaryota; kingdom Metazoa; phylum Chordata; class Aves; order Passeriformes; family Muscicapidae; genus Erithacus; species Erithacus rubecula. The sequence continues at coordinate 8,461,695 of NC_136685.1, read as the reverse complement.
ATGAGTGCATAAAATCCTCACAATCAACCTGACAACCTTTAACCAAGGCTGCCACTTCCCTTTGTGTTCATCTGTTGTGCAACTCCCCTTACTGGTAGGAGGCCTCTGAAATACTAGGAAACAATTTTATGAATAAAAGTGTTTCAAGTGCTAAAATCCACTTTGTATAAATTAAAGTAATGTCTTTTGGACTTTTCATAAAACACTATATGCTCTACTCATCCCTGGAGTGGATTTCTTTTACTGTTATTGCTGTGATGACACGTAATTAAGTCGGATTACATTTTTATAGATAGAGGAGAATAGCTAAGAAACAATCCTAAATTATTCATCAATAAGTTTCACCAAAAAAAGGCAAAAGACAAGAATTTAAAATGTGATCTCTGTTGTTTTTTTCTTCCTAAAACTAGATAATTTTATAATGGTATATTGAGCAAATAAGTCTCTCTCTTCCTCCCCATGAGAGAACAAGAGACTTCATTTAACTCCACATGTGTTATTGTGCTTATCTGCTGATTACCATATTACTTTGATTTGTGTGGTAGATTGTAAAGCCTTGTAGGATTATGGAAAGATTTCTTTCCCCAGGCTCAACCAGTGAGATTTTTAGTACCATGAAGACAGAGATGAGTAGAGAAGAAGCAGATTGGTTATTATATCTCTGTGTAGTTTTTACCCACTGGTTTGTCTCATTTTTATCACTGCAGAGTCAGCATGAAAGCCAAAGAAGTTAATACACCTGCACAACGTTGACACAACACTAAGTTTTAATGTCTCTTTATACCCTCAGCATGGTTAGAGAAAATGGGGATTGCTGAAGTGGTGGTGCCATAAAGAAGAGCAGGAGTAGGCATAGATATGCTTTGATTTACCTAGGTAAAATACTCTTTTGATTAGGAGTTGAAAATATATGATGAAAGAAAGTGCTGATTTACTAAACATCAGGGGTTCTTTATGTACAAGTCTTTCTTTCTGATTTTGGATGGGCTTATCCAAATTTGCAAGACAATTTGCTTGACTTGTTAAACTAAGTATTTCCTTGTGGAAAATGCAAGGAGAGGCAGCAATGAAGGAGGAAGTTTAGACCAGAGAAGAAGGAAAAATAGCTGTCACATAACGGTAAAAAAAATATTAATTCAGCTACTATATCTCTGTGCTGTGTACGTAATTCAGACTAGAAAAATAATTATAAATATTATATATATTAATAATATAAATATAAATTGTACAGAAATTTAAGACATGCTATGGAGATTATCAATGTTTTTCTGGTGTACTGGAAGCCTGTGGAGAAGCATGGGAATGGACAGCCAAGAAGTTGAGCAGTGAGTGGTGACACTGACTGGTGGCTGTTTTGAGGTTTGCATTCCTGCTCCCCTTCTCTTGGAAATATTGGTGATCCATGTCTGAACCCAGCATGAGTGTGTCCTGTGTTCAACAGCACTGGGATGAAAAGGAGGGAGCCAGACAGAAGATGTGGGTTCCCTTTCTGCTCTGCTTCTGCTTTTTGGGAGTTCAGAGAAGTGGCTTTTCTCTGAAATAAAATCAACTCCATTCAACTCCTTTGCATCTGAGCACCTGGAATCCTGTCAGCTGCATCCAAGATCAGCTGAATTTCTGGAGACAAGCCCAATCCTAGGTGAAGAGATGGGGAGTGTAGTGTAGGGATAGTTAAACAGCTTTCATGATGCAAAAAAACTGCCAGTAGAAATTAAGAGTGAAGCTTCAAAAGATCTGCACTTTTCATCACAGTTACAAATTATTTGGAAAAGCAAGAGCTTAACGAGGTGACAAAGTTTGCTGATACTACAGAATTCTTCAAAGTGACAGAAACTAGCACTGACAACAAAAGGATGAACTGAACTTGTGATTTTGAATGGTCAGACATAAAATGGGAGACAAAATTCAGTGCTGAAAAATGAAAAGTGATAGATGCAAGAAAGCATAATCCTAATTATTTTTACACAGCCATGGGGTTCATAAATGAGGTATAAATATTTTGGAAAGACATTTAGAATTATTATGGTTATCTGAGTGCCAAGTGGTGCTGAGTGAAAGCTGAAGATCATAGGAACAACAAAGAAAGCATCAATAACAGAATAGTTGACATAACCTTTCTTCTATATAAAACCAGGATCATCTCGTGTCCTGAATACTGTATGAAGTTCTGTCCTCCCTTTTTCAAACAGAAATTGTTGAAACAGACAAAGGCAGCAAGGATTAGATATAAAGTTTTTGTGTGAAGAGCAATTAGGCTAGGATTGTGGGTCTTCAGGGAGGAAAAATGACTGAGGGACAAAATTATAGAGTGTATCAAATAAAAAAGTAGATGAACTGCACTGTTTTCTATTAACAATGTTTGAAGAATTGAGGGCCAATTGAGGAAATTATCATGCTGGTAGCTTAAGGTAAAAATAAGAAAGCACTTTTCGCACACAGCACATTTCAACTTTGGAATTCATTGTCAGAAGTTTTTGTAGTGCCCAAAGTATAGTTAGATTTATAAAAGGTTTGGAAAATTTGGTGGAAGAAATTATCATCCTATACAATACTAACATATATATATATATATATATATATATATATATATATATATATATATATATATAATGTGTGCAAAAGAGGAATATTACTTATCCTTATTTTTTTAAAGAACCACAAACAGTAACTTTTACAGCAGGAAGATTGTTTGCTGGGTCTGATTAAACTTATTTTTGCCCACTGTAATATTTGGTGTGTCATAGACCTGAACCCAGTCCACAGAAGGTGCTCTCTGACATTGGAATCAAATTTTCATGACAAAAATATAAAATAAAAATAAATCATTTAATCTACCTCCTCTAAAATAAGAAGGAAAAATAGTTAGTATTATTTGTGAGTGGACCACAGGATCTTTCACACTGGGATGAAAAAAAATCTTATAATATAGAGCAACATAGGTGTGTTCTGGGATGTGTCTTTAATATATAAACTTAGTGTGGAATGACTCAGAGCAGAATTGCATTTTATATGGCATTATAGCAATTTTGAAGCATGGAAAAATCCAGTTCTGAGAGGGTTTTTTTTGCCTGGTAGCTGCCTGTTCAATTATAGCAGGTGGGAAGACTGAAAATAATTTTAAATAGCACTTCCCTTCTCCCATGGGAATTCACATGGGAATAAGAGCTGAACTGTTGGAGCAACAAGCCTTTTTTTTCCCTGATAAATTGTGAGAGTACCCAAAGGTATCAGGCATGAAACACAGAAATATTGCCCAGGCATTGTACAATTTCTAGCAATGAAAATTTGGAGAGATGTTTAAAGATGTGCCTGAGGGAGGTGAGGGCTTGAGGGAGACAGTGATTTTGTTTTGTCATTTTTACCTCAGCCTGAATCTTGTGTGTAGCATCAAGTTTCCTTCTCTTAGGGCTGAGCCTGGAACACATACATGAGATGAGCTGGCATGCCCTGAGGTGGATCTGGGATGCTGGCCTGCTTCCCAAGGACTGCCAGAGCTACTCTGCTGAAATTCAAACTTTATGGACTAATGATTTTCTGCTTTAGTGCCAGCATGTTTAAACACTCTCGATATTCTGGGTGCAAGTTGTAGATCTAAAAAAATAAGTGCATCAAAATTTGAGGCATTCTGGTGCCACGGTGGTGAAGTCAGATAGAATATGAAGCCCTGCAAAGTGTGAAACGTGTTAGATGTATAGAGTTAAGGGGAGCTGAAACATCCCAATGCAAATTGTGATCTGAACTCTCTCCCAGGAGCCAGAGCATTTGGGTCAGGTGTTACTGTTCAAGGCTGTTTCCAAGCGAGTGCTTCTGCCTTTTTACAATGCGAGCCTTGTTACACTTTGATTTCTTCCTCTCTCCTGGTCTGAATTATGTTACTTTTGTTGATATGAATTCACAGCCACTTGCCAATGACCATAAAAGCCATTCTATACCACATATTGACTTGAAAGATTTAGGTCCCCGGTATCAAAAGATGGCACTTTATCCACTCAGCCAGACCAGGCCCTTGATTTTATATTGCTGTTTTCTCTTTGAGTTTCAGAAGTCCTTTTAATATTTCAGAACCATGTCAGGTCTTTTATAAACTTTCCAAAGGGTGAACAGTAGTAGTTGTATTCCAGCTGCTGCTGAATCTGCTGTGTTTGTTCAGCCCTGAAATGATCTTTTAAGATGTGAAAATAAAATGTTTCACTAGTACTGAGCCATAAACACAAAACTGACCAGGGATGCAATATGCCCAACAAAAACTACCTGTTAAGTATTAGAACCACTTTTTTTTCAGCTTCCTGAATAGAGGCCTGATTCTGATTTTACCTGGTTTTTTATTTCTTCCAGCAGGACTGGTAAAATAATATTAATAAATTTTTTTAAGCTTTGAGGAGATAATGGCTATTACTTTGATCTTAACATACTATGATGCCTATGGTAAAGGCTTTTCCTTTTCTCATAGTGTCACGGTCTGACTTGGGTTTGCCAATTTTAATATATTTAGTTTCTTTAAGAGATAGGATTCAGGAGCAGAGGCAAGGCAGGCTTAAAACTTAAAAGGGTATAAGAAGAAATTTATTAATAACACAAAAAGTATTCAGAATAAGGTTTTTAGATTATTCCCTCCTTCCTCTCCCTTCATTCCACATTTTTTAACAAAAACATATAGAAACACTTCATTCAGTTATCTACTTAAATAATAATTTCAGTTCACTCTAGAGAGAAAAGATGCTTTTTCTGGTTTAGGCTTGGGGGATGTTTCCACTCTCACAATTTGCATCCACCCGGACCTACAAACTATGATTTCCTCCCATTCCCACAGTCCTTCCAGAGCCGTGTTATGGGTTATGATGCACACATGGGGCACTACTTTTAAAGGCAGGCTGCTGAAAAACAAAATTCTCTTCTTCTCTATCAAATGTCTCTGTCCATATTCCAGTCCCAAAACAGAGAGCTCCATTTCCCCGAGGCACAAAGTCTTCTTGTCAAGCACCCAAACCTCCCCAAGTATAATTCACAGTTTAAAGAAATTTTAGTGAAGTCACAGTCCCCTTATAGCCCCACAAAAAAAGGTTTTCAGCTACTCATAAGTTGCATCTTTTCAATCTCTTCCCATCAGGAACTTTATCTTCATTCCACTGACTTCTGTATTCTCCATTCTTTATTTCTTCTCATTGAGGGGAGCTCAGGAGATCGAGAATCTCATCCAGGCATTAAAAGAGTTAAAATTGGATCCAGATCGTGAAGAAGCCACACGGGCATCTGGAGGCCTCTTCTCTCAGGGAGGCCGGGAGCCAAAAGAGAGCGGCCCACCCCCCACCAATGTGATTTATAAAAACAAAACAACTCTCTCCTTGACCACCCGGGATTCATATGCTTGTATGCATGTTGTAGAGACTTCCAGATTTTCTTAATTATGCAAGAAAATTAGGCGCCAGTATAGAGAGATCTAAAATTCAAATCCTTAAAGTTTAATACTAGTAGAACTCACAGGCTCAATTAACTCAATAGAAAATATATAACTTTCAAAAATCTTTTTTTGCTTCCTTTCCCTTGTCCAGCCAATTAGTCTTTCCCTTTTCCAACCAATTAGTAGTGGAAAAAAACAAAAAAACCAGAACAGAACAAAACACAACAAATAAAACAAAACAAAACAAGACAAAACTTCACTTTAAATGTAATGTCCAACCCAGGCAGCTATGGATTAAAGATCAGACTGCTATAGAAAGTTTCAAATACCAGTAAGATTGTCTTTTTGGATAAGTCATCCTCTCTGTGCCCTCTAGATTTCTGTCTGGTGGAACGTACATCCTGAATTTTCAGGTCTGCATCAGACTCCAAAGTTGGGCTACAGGGATAATTGGTTAGAGGACAGTGCTAATAATGCCAAAGTCATGGTTTTGGTGCCCTTTATGAGCCATTCACTTAAGAATTTTACTCTATGATCCTTGTGGATCCCTTCCAAATCAGAATACTCTTCAGAAGAAATCCTGAGCTGGTTGCAGGACAGCTGTGCAGAAGAATTTCAGTGTTACTCTTCCATTAACAGCCCTAAGTGCCTAGTGAGTAGTCACCTCTTTTCACCTCACACAACCACTCTTAAGTGCCTACTCTGCTTTCAGGCTCTATGTGTAGGTAGATTCCATCATTTAGACTGTAAAGGCACCCTCTATACTTTTAAAATACATAGTGCTTAAGTCAGAAGGCTGGTAACTGCTGCTCCACTGACTCATAATCTGAGATTGTGTAGACATAGGAAATTAATTTTAGGTAAAATCATAAGTGTTTCTAATTTCTCAAGTCTGAATAGAATGGATAGTTAAGATCTAGTGCCTATATCCTGCTACACGTTGCTATATTGATAGAGCTGTAGACCATATAGAACTTGTCTCTTTAATTTTAATAATAAATCCATAGTCCATCAGGATGTTTAATGTTGTCTGTATGTGTTGGGTTTAGATGTGAAGTTTCTTGTGGAAGTGTTGGCAAGGTCTTACTTCTACTGTCCCTATCACTGAATTGGTACTGATGGGTATAAATCCTATTCTGGGTTCCACAGCAAGCTTGTAGGTCAAAAGTGCATTAAAAAAGTGCTGAAGTGTTAACTGGTCCTATACTGCCTTCTGTCAACATTTAAGAAGCTGCTCAGGTCTTGACTTCTGTGGGAGTACTGAAAGAAAAATCCTGAATAGCTCTTTTCTTTTTAAAGGTCTCCCCTAGTTGGCAAATGGCACCATAACCCAAGAGAAAAATATGACAGACATGTTATTTCAGTGGGAATTATCAGAGTTTTCAGAGCTGGTAGCAATTCTAAATATTATACATAGCAGCTAAATTAATTTGTAGAAATACTACTATGCCAGAAGAGAAAAGTGTGGAGGTTTTGTTTCTTTTCTTTTATTTTCCTTTCAGAAACTGAGCTTTCTGGAATTAGCATAAGAATTAACTTTCTGGAATTTATTTTAGGTGATAGAAAAATTTAATATCTGCTAGTACAGATCAGAAATTCCTCTGGTAAATCAAGAAAGAACAACATTATTGGCTGTAGCTTTATTTACTTCAATGTTGAGAAGATTGTATTGAAACTTCAAAAGCTATTTGAATAGTGCTACTGGTAGAGGGAAAAAAATGCAAGAGTAGGGTATGTGTATGGCTTTGACATTATTGATGATTCATTTGATGACACTTCAGCTGCTTCATTTCATGAAAGGAAATGAAATCTTGCAATTTCAATGAGGATCAATTTGGCAAGGTTTGGTCCATTTCCCTGCACTTAATCTCACCCCATGTTATTTTATTGTTTTTTCTTTTTTATTTTATTTTTAGCATTTCATTTCATCAATTTCTTCTGTGTCTTTGCTTGACTTTATTCCCTGATTTTGAGATTTCAGTGAAATCCCTCCACCCCTTTCTGTTTGGCACCAGCCTCAGTCAAATACTGTTTTTACTTCTCTGCACAGGGTTATGGTTATGCTTGGGGTTGAGAAAGCCACAAAGCCCAGAGCTCCAGGGACACTGTAACTACAAAAGGAATGCCAAGGGGAGCACTGCACTGCCCCAGCACTGCTGCCTCCACACCATTCTGCTTTGCTCCACCCCTGTGCTTGGCACCTCAGCAGATGGCTGCTTTTACTGCTCTGCTTAGGTTTAGGCTTGCATTTAAGGTTAGTCTTGAGAAAACCACAAAACCTCCAGGGATGTTTCAACTACAAAATCCATGCAAAAGGGGAGCACTTCATGTCATTATGTTTGATTACAATCCCTTCATTTCAGAATTTTCTTTTATTTCTTTCCATTGTATTTAATTTCATTATGTCCACTCCAGTCACCTTATTTCACTTTGTTCTCTGATTTCTAGATTTCATTTCCTTTCTTGAAATGGTGTAAATTCCTACTGAATTTTTCATCTGTTTGCTTTCCAGGAAGTTTCACATTTCCCTATACCCCTATGTCCAAATGCAATAGCACGGCATAGAGCTGGAAGCAGTGACATTCATATCCTGATAATATCAGCTCAGCAGTTTCCAGGTGTAGGTCTAGACACTAAAGAAATTGTGTTTCACTTTGCTGGTAATACCAGTCTCTGTGAGATGGCTTCTTCAACCAAGTCATACTTGGATAACTGTTCAGAATCACATTCCCTTTGTATTTTGAATTGTCCTCCACATCTGATCACTTCTGTTTCACATACTTCTTGGTCTTTCACTAGATGAAATGATTTTCTAATGGCTTGGACAATTATGTTGTGTCATCATGTAGCATCATCATTTATCATACCCTGCTCCAGCTGCTTGGCTATCACTTTCTGAGCTACAATGAACAAATAACACCTTGTGTTTTCTGAGCCCTGTGGGGTGCAGAATAGACTGCACTGCAGGAATACCCAATCCAATTACAGGTAATCTGACACTTCTCCAACCAAGAGGCTTTCATGGCAATTTTCTGAGGAACCTATTCAGAGTATCCAGTGTTAGACAAACACGTCATAATGGGCAGGGTGTGATTGGTGGCAGGTCCAATGTCTAAGGTCTATGGTTGGGTAATGTTCCCAGAAACTTGTGTCATAGCTACTTCTTCCAAAGTGCCAGGAAAATCTGCACTGCTCTACATTCCAGGGTGCATCTTACACATCAAATCCCTCCCACCCTGCTGGTTTCCTCTGAAGACAATGGACAGTGACTGGTAAAGGATATCTACAACCCTGAACACCTCATCCTACCACAGCTACAAGCCTGTGTGGCTCCTGCTCTTACCAAGAGCTGCAGTGGGAGTGCTCAGGTGGCAGCTACACCTGCAGACCTACAAACAGGCTTTTCCAGTAGCTGTGCCTGTTTAAGCAATTAAGTGGCTGAGACACAAGCTCTGATGAAAATCAGAGGGATTTTAGATCTGAATGTCTACAAATGAAGGTGGGTACAAGGGTAGATTTTAAAGAGCCCCTGCAGATGTCTTGGATAGTGTTCCAAAGCCCTTTTGAAGAGTCTTATGTGAAGTTTGTCCCTGAATTTTCAAGCATGTCTTCTGTATTTCATTACCTACTGATATTGTTAATAGATAATCCTGAGGGCTTTGAATATACCAGTAGAAGAAATTTCCTTGACAAAACCAGAGAATGTTTCTTTTCTAAGGAAAATCTCTGTCCCAATTGTTTATCTTTTATAAAGAAATCCCTTACAAAAAGTAAACTTCACAGTAAAACTCTTGGAAACCCAGCTGAGAGGTTGGAAATCATCTCCTAGTGGAGCTTAAAACAGAACAGATACTACAGGGATTTTATTTTCTAGTGATGAATAAGAGGTTAGGTATCCTAAAACACCAGCAGTACATTTTCTAACAGATGCAGCAAAAGAGAGTCTGTTACCAGAAGTGTTATGATTCTGCTGTATATTCTAACTTTTATGAGCTTTAACACTCAGGACAGAATGTTAATTAATACTTGGTCTCATAGGGCCCTGGTTAAACCTCAAAAAACTACAGGAAGCTGTTAAATTTAGGTGCATTGATAGTCTCAGTAAAAAGAAAAAAATACCCCCAAAAACCAGATGAACATTATCACATGTTTTCTTAGAGATTTGTCGGCAAAGTTAGCTTTCATGCTAGCCAGCTGAGGTCTTGGATTTCTATATGAAAAGAATAGCTCAGCTATGTCTTGAGGCTAATACTGAAAAGGTCATGAGATTCTCTTTCATGAAAGGAATGAAAGTAAGCTGAAAAGTACAGGAAAACATAACGCTCGCTATAAATGATAGAACTGATTTAGTTCTATACATTTCTCTGTGTATAGAAAAATGACATTGAAATACATTTGTATTTAGATTGAGGAGCAACTTACTTTCTGCCACTTCACCAGTTTATTATTTATTTCCAAACCTTATTATTATAAAATGCTGTAGCACCCAAAATATGCTAGACTATTTCTAAACACAATCACATAATGGATTTTTCCTATGATGAGCAAAGCAGCCATTTGAAGTTCATTCATTGAGACCCTTTGGCCTTTAGAGCATTTAGTGAAGGGTTTGTTTTGTTTATTTTACAGTTCAGTGGAATGGAAAACAATTTTTCTTAAGCATTACTGGAGGCCATCAAACCGCGAGAAGGAATAATTTTTCTGCTGCTGCATGTTCAGCAGAATTTAAAGGTGTCTGTTAAAAAAAACCAAACAGGTGTAGTGATAAACCTAGATTTTCCCCCTTTTTCAAAAAAGTGTAATTATACTCATCAGACATAATGATCTGCTATTTTCCCCATCTTGCTATTGCTCAGTGTATAATGAAGTTTGCTGATGCTGGGTGCATTTGATTATTCCCCATTTCTTCTTGATTGTTTCCTACACAAAAAGAAAATGGAAAACCACACCCCTGGAAAGAAAAAAAACCCAAACCAAAAAACCAACAAAGCCCCACAAAAGCAAAACAACAAACCAAAACTAAATTAAATTGTTTACTTACTCATGAAATGTGATTTGGATGTGCACTTTATACATGGGAAAAAAAGTAATTGAAAATACACTTTTCTCAGCCTGTTGCCACAGAACTATTTAGATTCAGCTTTTGATTACTTGGAGAGGCAATAGGAGGTCCTGTTTTCACTCCTTGTTTTGTCTTTTTCAAAAACTAATTTTCAAAAGACATTACATATATTATTAAGTGGAGGCAGGAAATAGATAAATAAAACTGTTTGAACAATAATGGGGTAAACTGAGAAATCAAGTGATTGATGATACTGACATTTAGGTCGTGCAAGCTGAAAACGTGGAGCCTAAATTCCTGTTAAAGTCAGCAGCAAAAGTCTACCTGCACCTACACACCAAATGAAAGTTACATTTTCTTCTTAGGAAGACACTTCTATGAAGTTATTTTGACTTTACAACCATACAGACACAATCTCTATCTAGATTCATTAAAAATAGTGGCCTTAAGAAGCAGCTTGCAGAGCTGAACTCTTGTCTGTCCCTGAAACATTCAAGGAGGCAAATGGAATTTGACCCTTAAGGAGGTTTGCGAAAGAACTCTGGAAAACATCTGAACTTGTTGGGTATTTTTACTGTGGTGCACAGCAGGACAGTCCCATTGAATAGTGGCAGGGCTTGATATTCAGGTATCCCTTTCAGATCTTAAAATGTTGATGTCTGCCCCAGCAGAATGACTCAGGCAAGACCAGTTAGGATCTCAGTCCCCTTTTTCTGCCAATAGGTAGCTTGGTGCTTATCCTGGATTCTCAGGCATGCCATGATCATGACAAGCTGGACAGCATTCCTCGGAAAGCAGAGATGTTATTCATTGTACAAGGCTATAGAATATTTGGTCTGTAGGCAAACCAGTGGATTGAAACCCTGTTCACCCTTTTCCCAGGAGGATATCCTAACCATACAGGTGTTGAATAACCACTGGGGCTGCCTGCTGTATTTACTCCTTCCTAACAACTTTTTAGAACTGGACACCTTTAGCCAGGCTTCCTCCTGCTTTCTCATCTTTGGTTCCACAACTCCCTTGCTGCAGGATCGACTCCCAAAGCACATTTTGCAAACTCTACTCCTTGAATTTTAGGATAGAATCAAATAGGAAAGCATCTTTCCATTGCAAGGTACCCACAACAGCCATCCAATTCACCTGCCTGGCCATATCAGGGCTGACCAAAAGTTAAAGCATGTTGAGGGCATTTCCTAATTCCTCTCCAGCACTGGCAGTCCTGTGCCATCAGCCACTTCTCCAAGACACTGCTTCCAGTGTTTGACCACCCTGCTGGTAAAGACACACTTCCTAATGTCCAGCACCTCCCTCTCCACTTCCCCTCCTCAAGAGGCTGCAAGAAGGCAATGAGGTTGCACCTCAGCTTCCTTTTCTCCAAAACAGGTAAACCCAGATTTCTTAGCTTTTCCTCACAGGTAATACTGATCTCAATTCTAGCACTTGAAAGGCTCCACTGACAAAGCCAGACTTTTATAGTCTATTCTGAAACCTCCTTAGAGGTCATGACTGGAAATTTGCTGTAATCTTTTTTTTTTTTTTTTTATGATAAAGGAAAATTTAATGGTTGCTATGATGGATGTTATATTTTGGGTGACATAAGCTATTTTTTGATCAGTGATAGTCAATTTTGCTTAGTGGAAGAATTCAGGACAAAGAAGTGAAATCAGTATTCAGTTTCCCTTAATAGTTAAGTGTTTTAAACATGTATTTGCAACACTGAAAAAAGAAAATGCCCTGTTCATTTTTGCTAAAATACATGTAGTGTTTTTCCATTTGTTTGTTTATTTTTATGTTGAAGACAGGTGCTTTTAACGATGCATAAAGTGACATTTTCAGACTGTGGAACTCATTCCCTGCAGCATTAACTGTCTGTGACTATTAAAGGTGACTTTGTATTAGATGAGGTTAGCTTTTTGCTACTTTCTAGCCTAATATTTCCTATTTAATGTCATCATTTTCTTTCCTTTGGATTCTTACTTTCTATTTTAAACTCCTATAATGTATTTTACCTTTTTATTTTCTCTTTTCTGAGCGTGGATTGGTGTTAAATAGGCATTTCTAGTGCCTCTAGAGCTTTTTAAGAGATCAGTTAGATACCTGGATTTCATATTGGAAGGTCATTCTCAGTGAGATGAATCTTCTCTGATTTAAGGCATCTATAATGGAATAGTCAAACTTCAAACTGTCGCTGTAGAGTCCCTCCATAGTTAATGAGAGAAATAAGTATCTCCAAAGGGCAACCCATGTGACCTGTCACACGTGTCTGTCTATGGAGGAAAACAATTGTCTCCTGGAGGTGCCTATTTCACTTACTGACAATGTAGAATTATGCCACTAACTCTGGCACCTTTGCCAAGGCAGATGAATTTCACTTGGGGTATTGAGGCTAATTTTTTTTTTTTTTTTTGACCGTGCATTTAAGAAAATTGACTTTACACCCATTTGCTATCTGTGCACATTATTGTCTTTATGATATTCTTTTCCAAGTGAAGGCTAAAGTTAAGTACTCAGCTGGGTTTCCTGCTTCCTTTGGATAGTGAAAGCCATTATTTTTAAGCACTTATTTGAAGAAATGAAAAGTGAAAGATGAATGATACCATAAGTTATATCTTAAGTCAGAAGACGTTATCAAAGCTGTGATTTTTAGTAGACATTCAAGAGCTTTATTTCATGGGCTTTAGTTCAATTTCCAATTAACAATTTTTCTTCCTATCTTCTCCACTTTTTTGTTCCTATACATAAAAAGATGTGTTAAAATGAAGGAAAAGCTTGCTGCCTCGTAGGTCCAAGCAGGCATCTCATCCTGTCCTTGGGAACCTTGCTGGAAGGCTCAATAATGTGATACCAGAAAATCTGCAAAGTTTGATATATTTACTGGAAACAGTCATGCTTGGCAGGGTAAAAGCAGAGTGAGGCAAAGAGGAAAAACTAGAGTAGGACTCTGGGGTAAGCACACTGTTTATATTTATCTGAGTTCAGAGATCTTTGATTTCCTTCCACAGGGTTTACTGACATAGTGTTTTCTCTTGTCTTTCCTTGCCTTCCCTGCCCTTCCCTACCTTTCCCTGCCCTTTCCCTGTCCTCCCCTTGCCCTGTCCTGCCCTGCCCTTGAAGAGATTACTGTCTTTAGACCTGGTGTGCAGGTCTATGACATGGTATATGGTCTATGCTGCATGCAGCACTGGCCATAGGGTTTCCCTGCTCCTTCACCTTCTGCCTGTAGCAAAAAGCCCTTTAAAAGACCAGATGTACCAATAGCAAAGAAATATAAAGGAAGAAAGGGAAGCTAAGAGGATAATTAAAACAGCAAACCCTAGTAACAAGATAATGAAGAATCCTTCTGACACTTTCAGCAGGGATCGATGGTACAGTCATGATAATCACATTACATTGCACCTTTCGTCCTGGAGGGTGTCAAAATGCTTTGCATATTCAGCAGGCTGGTACAAGGAATTGTTAGTCTACGACTCACACAAAATTGCCCATGGGTTTGCATCTGGCTGCTGCACTGCAGGAAACATCAGCACTCAAATGTTGAAGCGTAGGTAGGTAGAAAATCTGTCTGCTATAAATTAAGAGCACACAGGGCATTAAGCCTGCTTAGAACTGCTGGAAAGATCAGACCTCACTGTGTTCAGAGGTAAAGTGCCTCTTTTCCAAGGGTGTTGTTGATGTCTAAAGAGGCATTTATTAAAAAGGCCTTAAAGGGATACACCTGGGCAGTACAAGAGCCTGACCAAGGCTCTACCCAAGATGGACAATGTGTCAGGAGTTTTCACACTTTTATAATCTTTTGTCCATTTACATATTGGGCTATTTGTCCAATTACAGCTGCAGGCTATTAAGTCCCATCCACCCAGACTGCTCTCCTCAATTCACTGTTGTTTATACTTTTTTTGGGCCTGAAGCTTCAATGGTGTCCTTGGTTCTTGGGCTGGAAAAGGATTGTTTGGTGAAGAGAACTTGCTAACACTTTATATGAAGTTCAGAGTTATATACTAATGCAGTACAGAATCTGGAAAGTATGAAAGGTAAAACCTAAGGCATCATTGCCAGTAGCCAGGGCCACTGCCTGTAAAGAAGGGATGTATGGCCAAGAGGGAATTCGCTGTTATTTATATCACATTTGCCAAAGAACATTCGCTGCAAAGATAAAAGTCCACAATGTTAGCTGGAAATGTGAACTTCTGACCAACCCAAACAGAGGGTTAAATAAAGGAGCATGAACTCTGAAAAAGACTTGATTCCAGATTTCTTTCCTATATGAAAAATTAGGTATTTTTTTTCTCCAGAAGAGTTCCCACAAGAGACATTGAAACGTACTTTCATATTTAGTTCATTTTAGCGCAGGATGTTTATTTTAATTGTATTTGTCTCAGCAGTTTCCCAATCTTTGCTTCTTTTTCCTGTCATTTTTCATCCATTTACCATATTGATGTATTTTTGGCACTGTCTCAGCCAGATTTTCCCTTGCTGTTAGAAGGCCTTCTTGCTTATTATCCAGCTGCTGTTGAGCTGTATGTTTTATCTTTCCAAGAAATTTAGTTAATGCCTAGGTCTATCTAGCTATCCTCATACTCAAGACTCTCAGCACAAGGCAGATAAAAGCTCAAACTACAGATATATTACTACTCCATCTCAGCAGGTTATGGGTAGCCAGCTGAGCTGTGGTAGCTCTCATAGATCTCAAAGTGAGACCTTGGCAAAGTGCAAGGGAATGTAACTCAGCTTAGCCCTCTTTCATCCATGGCATAAATGGAGTCAAATTGACATATATTCTTCCAGTTTAAAGGTGTCTAAAATTGTCTTTATTAATTTGCCAACTTGTGTTTCAACTGAAGAAACTTTACCAGAATTTCACTGTCTTGGGTGAGGTGCTTCTTGGTTTTTCTCTACTAGCAAAGAATACAAAATGATCACATAATGTTTTAAAAACTTTGCTAAACAGGCATTGTATCATTACAGAGCTTTGTGAAAATGACTTTTAAAATTCTATGTGAATCTGTGTGTGCCAAAGTGATGCTCCCTAAGGAGCAGTTTGAAGGACTGAAACACTTTTTGTCTAAAAACTGGATACTGGTTATGGCCAGGATGAATCTAAAAATGACAACACTCCCTATGGTGGGATAGATTTGAACAAAATGGATGTTGAAATGTGTTTATAAAGTGCTTTGTTATAATATGTTCTTTCATAGTTGGAGGTAGTTGTGGCACGAGACTCTGTTTTTTCTGAGTGTACTTCTCCTCTTAGGCTGTTGTTAGCCAGGAAAAGAAGGGAGCCAGATGAAGGATGAATCCTTACACAGGTTCTGGGTTCATCAGGGAATTCCAAAGCCTTTTGCTGACATGTTAAAGTCTGCAGTGGGCTTCAGTTCAAGCTCTGAATGGCCTGTGCTGACATCTTTAGCTCATGGCATTTGCTGCTGCCTTCCTGCTGTCTGTGATGTCTCTGATGGGATAGAATTTGCTACAGCTGGCTTAGGTGCAAAACTGCCATGGGCAAAGCTTTCTGTCTTTCCTTGGCTGTGCCATTTCATTGTGTGTCTCATCAAAATCAGGCAAACAAATGTGGAAAGAGTGGGTGCTCCTGCACATATCATGCTCTGCAAATCAAGAGTATAGAAGCAATCCCTTGCCCAGAGCTCTGCTTGTGCCCCCACACAGATCACAGCTCACTACAGAGGGGCTCATTTGTTCTGTTTCTGCCTCTTCAAGATCAGAAGAGGTTTAAACCCCTACCTACTGCTAAAGCTCATTATTTTCTACCTGAATCCTAAGAAGGGGTGGGATATGGGGAATGCAAAAATGTATTTTAAAGCATAATTACATGCAAGACAGGTAGGGATTTAGATATAGTTTGATTAAATCAGAGTCCTTTTCTAATACAAGTCAATGTTACACTAAGAGTCCTATTATTTAAGAGAATTTTCAATGCCAGTTTAAGAAAATGTGTCCTGTATTCTTTGAAATAATGTATTAACTGAAAATGCCAGTCTTCACCTATATTCAGTAGGGTGGACCTTTAGCTGAAATATATCCATGTCATTCCAATCTCTGGTGTAATTACATCAATGAATGTCATTTAAGGAACGGATGGATAAGAGAAGCACAGACACCACTAATAGGCACGTAATGTCTCTGATGCTCTGATCATCACTGAATGAATTCAGCTGACAATCTGAGCTGGAAGGATAAAACTTTTAGGCTTAAAAAAAAAAAGAAAAAAGGATACATGAAGGTAAACTTTTCTGCATTCATTGCATTGCATTGTATGAGCACACTAATGGGAAACCAGAGGGAGAAATTTGCTATTATATCTCCTGCAAGTGACTTTGAAATGAGAAGTAGTTGTTAGACTATGTTAATTCAATGTTAAACTTTCAAGAAGGGTGAACTTATGTTTTTCAGTAATCAGTGACCTATACTGAGCTGTGTGTATAAAAACCACCAAAAACCCTGGCCCTAAATAACAGAAAGGACATGAGAGTCCAGCTATTATCTGGCTGGACCAAACACTTGGGGGTTCTATTTATGCCAAAATGTGACACATCATAAAGGGGTGGATAATGGGAGCTGTTAAATGACAGTGCTGCAGGAGTGACCTATGGGATTTTGAAGCTTAGGCATGGTGGATATATCATTGGCAGGCATTATCCAGCAGTAATGAATGGTGCTGATCTTTTACATATTGCAATGATCTCTGTGCTTCCCTGAGGAGGTGGCAAGCAAGCAAAAATCTCCCTTCTCCCATTTACTGCCATGGGCTTGAAAAATAAATAAGCAATTTTGCTAGCTTTCATCTGTGGGATACTGGTGAAAACCAGGGAAAAAGCATCCTTAAAGCAGCTTGGATTTCTCACGCTGCTGAAGGAAAACATAAGAGAAAGAATTATAACAATGATTATGCACCTGCTGGATGTGTGAGCTGTGTGATCAGAGGTTTTGCCTCTCTTGCACCAATGGAATCATTCCTATTTTTGCTACCACAAATTGCTCTATATAAATGTAGTGTTTCTTTAAATAAAGGGCTTTTTGCTTCTCCACTGCACAAAGAAGTTTGTTGCTATATTCTTTTCACTGCTCCCATAGTCCAAATGCAACATTCATCCAGCCAGTGGCTGCAACCAGCACCACGACAATCAGGTCAGTTGCAATAACAGAAAGCCCCTAAGGGTTCCTCAGTGCCTTTCATTCTTTATGTGGTACAGTCTGGGCCTCTGACTCTTCCATTTGGCCTAGAGAATTCACAACAGTCTTGAAGGCAGGTGCATGGACATGTGTTGGCTGGGACATCCACAGGCATTCCGAGCTGCTCCCGTTTGGCTTTTGGTTCTGTTCTCTTACAGGGACAGTGTCCAGAGCCCACACCCAGGGCACAGTTCAGCCTCACCCCTGGCCAGGGCTTCCTCTTGCCACCCATGCTCAGCACATCTCCCATAGCTGGGGAGGTGTGCAGAGACACACAGTGACCCTTTCTCTGTCGTGTGACCAGACAAATTCCATTTTTCTTGCGTGCAGTTCTTCCACTCCTCTGTTTTTCCTTACACGACTCAGTAAGGTGAGTTCTCAAGAGAGATGCATTTATGCCATACTCTGACACAGGTTTCTAGCTCAACTATCAAAATGCAATATTCCTTCCTCAAGCTCATTCAAGCTGCATATTTGATTAAAGGAAAGCAAGAGAATAAATGCAGAGTTTGGAGTTGATACTAAAACTGTAAAAAGTTTGGAGGTGCTCTTGAAGAAATGCAGGTCATGATAAGCCACTATCAAAGCATAATATCTGTTCCTATGAAGCTATAGTCTTCAACTTCCTTATCTCAGTCTGTGAAGAATGTATACCTTAAAATAAATAAAGTATGTGAATAAAAAATGAACTTTTTTAAAAAAAGTTTAGATTCATCAATGAAAAGCAGCAAGGTGAAGGACAAGGAGTAGGTAAATGGAAAAAAAAAAAAGAAAATATGAAAAAGTAAATGACTTTGCAGCTGGTTGAATTTATTTCTGACTTTGGAAGCAAGATCATCTTCTATCATTGCTAACACCATTAAGATTAATTCAAAATATTCTGGCACTTGTCTTTATTGTTTTGAAATCTTTAGATGACCCTGTGAGAGGCTGCATCAATCAGAAAGACTATCATTTCCTTTTCTGTAGATATCGAACATTTTAGTAATATTACCTTGTCATATTGTAATCTATATGAGGTGGTTTTGTTTTAATTTTTTTTTTTTGTTAGTTTTTTTTTTTCTCCTTTGAAACACCTTCTAGCCTGGTTTACAAAGTTGTAGAGATGCATAGACAAGGGAAATATTTGTCAGTTGTCTAAGTGCAATAGATAAATTCTCACTTCTGCTTTTTGGAGGTATTTTTTATAATACTGTGATGTGTGTTGTTATTGTTGCTCTGATGACAGTGACAGTACAAGCTGTTGGGAACATGCAACAATCTTTATTCAGGACTCAACTGTAAGACAAAATTAGGCTAAACTGAGTTTTCTAGATTCGAAAACAAGTAAATAGCATAGTTAACAATAAAACTCAATTAAAAAAATCAAAATCAAACATTAATTTATTGTATGATAGGGTAAACTATGATACTAAGTTATTTAAAAATATGTCATATTTGAATCTTTCTAAATTGTATTATTCTAGTCTTGACTGACAGAAAAACTCGGAAATATATTAATGGAAAAAAAAGATAGCACAGATGTGGTAATTGTGACTTGGTACCAGTAAGACCTTAATCTGTTTGTATAGATAGAAGGATACTGATTGAGCAAAGCAAAATCATATTCAGGAGTCCTTTGGGATGAGAGAACTTTTCAAGCATTAAAACACTTGAATATAAACTGAGGACAAGTACCAGTGCTCAACAATGGAAAGTATTCCACAGTTTTTCATACAGAAAGGGCAAAAAGTATTCCATGCTAATTTTATTTCACATGAAGGAAAATAACAAACAAATTATGCATATGAAATCCAAAGGGCAGATATTCACTTACTGCATTTCCTTTACTGAGATTGAATTATCTGATACCTCTGAACATCCTGACCCTCAAATGTTAAAATAGACACCAATCTCCCTGCTTTATGAGCAATAACTTCTGTTGACAAAAATGCATTGGTTTTAATTTGTAGATGTATTTGCATTCTTCATCTTCTAGTTTTTTCATCCAGCTGCTTCTCTGTGATATGTGGTATAAAAAGATTGAAGATTTTTAAATTGCTCCTACCTTTTCCAAGCAATGCAGCTATTTCCTGTCCATGTGGATAAAACATTTTAGTAGAAAATTAGATTGAATTCTGATACTGAGTAGTTTTCCAAATTTTTAACCCTATATTCAAACAAACACACGAGCAAACAAAAATTTTAAAAATACTACAGAAAACTGAGAATCTTTCTCAGCTGGGAGTGTCTTCTATTCCAAGATGTAGTTTTGAATAAATTGAAACTCAGGTATGACTAGACACATTTTTGTGTATTTTTGTGTGTTTCTACACATTCATGTGTTAATTTAAATTCTGTAATTTTTGGCTGTAGGTGATTCTTCCAGAGAGTCAAAACACTGCAAGAGAAATTCTGGAGACATTTGGGGAAGCCTATCCCACATTTGAGAAAATATTCCATGAAGCTATTCTGAGTAAAACTATTGAAATCTGCCTGTCTTTCCTACACTCAGAATTCAAGCCATGACCTACTAGATCATT
Organism: Erithacus rubecula; assembly: GCF_903797595.1. Classification (NCBI taxonomy): domain Eukaryota; kingdom Metazoa; phylum Chordata; class Aves; order Passeriformes; family Muscicapidae; genus Erithacus; species Erithacus rubecula. The sequence goes on along the minus strand of NC_136685.1, from coordinate 8,441,525 downwards.
GGATGATGAAAATAAATAAGTTAGTAGTTAACACAGGAAACTTTGCCATTTTGCCCTCCTAAGGGAACATACTGATCTATATTCATGATAAGGAAGAAGTCTGGAGGAAATCCATGGTAATATTAATTATTTTAAAATGTGCTTAGAGAGATATCACTAGTTTAATATTGCATACCATCTGGATCCAGACACTCTGGTTTAATATTGTATACCATCTGGATCCAGATTCAGTGCTTGAGAGAATGTTTATGGTTATGAACTGCACCTTCCCTATAAGATTTACAAACTTTATTACTTCAGTTTCATGATACTGTAAAATAATCAGTTTACAACTAAACAGTACAGGCCATAGCTGAATTTGTATGATGTCAATGCAAATTCTCAGTGAACTCTGGATCACTTTCCCTGGTCAGACCTTAAACTGGGGTAAAGATGCTTTCAATCACTGATGACTCACAACGCTAAAGAAAGAGTTGTTTTTCCTTTTCTGAATGCCACTGACAGCCAGCCCTGCAGAGAGATGGAAACAGAGAGCAATCAGACTTCCAAATCTTCCCTTAATGCAGTGTCTTTCTTTGGAGCTTTTCCCTGTAGGGTACCTCTCAGATGGGGATAAGTAATGCTGTTAGTACATAATCCAATCACTGAATGCAGATTGCTTCTAGACAATCCTGAGCAGAAGATTTGTAAGTTTTTTTTTTGTTTTTTTTTTTGACTTTATAAAGCAAGTAGCTTTTCTGCAGGAAAATGAAAAAGGGATGCTGCTTAGGAGTTATTAGCAATATAAATAAGTCTTGTTATGTATTTCCTGCATATGATAGAACTGAAATCTTAGTTTACCATGAAACCAAAGTTAAAAAAATGAAACATTTTCGTGTTCAGAACAGGATGCCAGCTTGCATGGTGCAGTCAGTCAGGGATGTATGCTTTTCCATCTTACTCCCAGACTAATCCCATCTCTGTGAGTGCCAAGGCAGAGGGGCTCATTCTGGATCTTCCCCTGCCATTGATGTGCCCTGTCCCTTTTGTGCCTAGCACTGTGCTTAAGGTGTAAATGGTAGTGTGCTCTGCAGATTCTGTGACTGGACTAAGATTTTCTAGATGTGATTGTATTTCCATCTGTTATTTGAATTCATATCATCCTCCCTACTTCCATCTCCTTCCCATCATGTCTCTGTCTTCTCTGTTTTGACTGTAGAATTTTTGGGTATGGGATTTTACCCCCCTTTTTAGTATATAAAGCTTACCACTCTGGGTGGCTGAACATATCTAGAGATCATGTAATGAGCAGAAAATCATGGAATTATTTCTTTTCTCACCCAATTTAAGCATCTAAATTTGACCTACTAAAACAATTACTGAAGTTCTCTATAGAGACAATAGAGACAAATGGTCTCAGGATCAACCTGCTCTACTGAAAATTGTCCTGACCACAGCTTGGAAGGAGATCTTTAAGGTCCCTTCCAATCCAAATAATTCTGTGGTTCTAAAAGATTGATGTCCTCAGGTTCAGGTTAGGATGATGGCATCTAGCTCTCCATACTGTCAGAAAAATCTGCTTCTCTATACTTACAATCTGTAGCCTTTCCATAAATAGGGATAAAAATGTCAGAAAATATGTCTAGTGTTTCAGAGCAACTGAGTCATTCAGATTTTGTAAGAAATGAATGGTTTCCTCAAAACTTGTCAGGATTTTTTCAAAATGGGACATAGTACTTCCCAGGTCTAAGCTGGTTTGCTAATAAATAGGTTTTTATATCTGCTTCTAACAAAATGAAATTTGAAAGTGTACTGTAATTCTGAAATAGATGTCTGAAGTGAAAGATGTATGGAATGAAGACCTTTGAATAATTTTTTAATGATTTAAGGTATTTTATATGACCATCATCTTACCTCTTTTCATGAATATTTGTCACATGAAATTCTTTGTCAATCTGACCAGAATCCAGATTTAGATTTATACCCAGACCATCTTTTACCTTTAATAGCAATGGGTGGATTATCAACAGATTCTAAAAATCATGGTGAAAGCTGTAAAAGACTTATTTCAGCAAAGGTAAAAAAATAAAAAATAAAAAATAAACCAGGAAAATGTAGTAAAAAAATATTACCAGTCTCCTTTGTGCTGTTGTTAATTACTCTAAATTTATTGGATTGCTTAAAAAAAATATACTAGTATCCTATTGCTTGTAGTAGTTGCTACAAAATCTGAGGTAGGAAGGCTTATTGGTTTTAAAAAGTGGTTAGAACAAGAAGTGAGGGCCTGAAAAGAAAACAGGTAGAGAGAGATGGAAAAAAAATGTTGAGAGCCACAGAAGAAGAGATAGCAACAAACTCAATGATTTCTGACCTGGATTATTCTGTGAGTACTAGGTGTTTTTGTCTGCCTGTTAGATTATCAGGTGTTTTTAGTGCTGGCAGGGAGAGCTCCAGTTTCTTAAGGATGTGTTCTGCCATCTCTTCCTCTAGTGCCACTCCTATTAAGCACCTTTCCTATTAAGAAAACTGATTAACTCATACGACTGAGCACTGGAAGAGAACCTGACCTACCTCTTCTTCCCTTGCACATTACAATGTAATATAGTTAAGAAAATCAATTTTTGGCTGATTTCATTAGTCTGGGATAAGTCAGATGCAAAACCAGAAAACCAAGTGAGCTGTCTGTATTCCAAGCTAGCAATTTCCACCATCTCATACAGGACAGAGCTACTTACACATTTCATATGGAGTCAGTGCTTAATGGAGGTGAGGAGGTCAGCAGAGGCCAGCTGTTTCTTGCCTTTTTCTTTATACACAAACACAGCAAGGATTTCATTTTCTGCTGCTTGCATTGGCTGAAGGGGGCAGAGGGTGTCAAAATGTATAGATTTCTCAGTAGGTTTGTTAAAGTTTTTGATTCCCTTGATTTATCCTTTGACAGCAATCATGAAAAGTGAAAGTACTGTCATTTAGAGTTAATGAGCATTTCATTGTTTTTGACAGTTTATTTCAGTTAGCATTGTTGCTGGTTTTTTTTTCCTTAAGTGGGGAGATGCTCTGGAAAGCTTTTGTGATAACACAAGAATCCAACTTGAGGTCTCTGGAGCTGGCTGAGCACAGCAGAGACAAGCTGACCTCTACAAGAAGGGAATATGTTATTCTTAAAGGAGCCTTCATCTCCCTGTGGGCTCTGCTGCTTATATATTTATGTGTTTCTTTGAAGTTTTGCAACCAAACATCCCACTATATGTGAACATCTCAAAACCAAAGACTGTGATCATTTGTACAGTGTTTCCCAATTTTTTTTTTTTTGATATACAGAGGCAGTGTGTCCCTTTCCTTTCCTTTCCTTTCCTTTCCTTTCCTTTCCTTTCCTTTCCTTTCCTTTCCTTTCCTTTCCTTTCCTTTCCTTTCCTTTCCGTTCCTTCCTTCCTTTCCCTTTCCTTTCTTTCCTTTCCTTGCCTTTCCCTTTCCCTTTCCCTTTCCCTTTCCTTTCCCTTTTCCCGTTCCCTTTCCCTTTCCCTTTCCTTCCTTTCCCTTTCCCTTTCCCTTTCCTTTCCCTTCCCCTTTCCCCTTTCCCTTTCCCTCTTTCCCTTTCCCCCTTTCCCCCTTTCCCTTTCTCCCTTTCCCCTTCTCCCCTTCTTCCCTTTCCCTTCCCTTCCCCTTTCCCCTTTCCCCTTTCCCCTTTCCCCTTTCCCCTTACCTTTCCCCTTCCCTTCCCCTCTTTCCCTTTCCCTTTCCCCTTCCCTTTCCCCTTCCCCTTCCCCTTTCCCCTTCCCCTTCCTTCCCTTTCCCCTTTCCCTTTCCCTTTCCCTTTCCCTTTCCCTTTCCCTTTCCCTTTCCCTTTCCCTTTTCCTTTCCTTTCCCCTTTTCCTCTTTCCCTTTCCCTTTCCTTTCCTTTCCTTTTTCCTCCCTCTCCAGGAAACATGGTCAAACTCCAGCTGTAAATAAGCACAGAGATAATGATTCTAAGAGCATTGATGAAACATGGAGCATGTGTTGATAACTGACAATTGCTCATGTTAGTTTAACAGAACTAGTTTCAGAAAAGTCATTCTCCTTCTGAGAGATGAATCAATGCATCTGAGCATGAAAATCAATGTGTAAAAGCAATCAGCCTGATCCTGCAACTGTGGGTCTGTAAGGAATTTGATCTGCACACAGTTTTTCCAGCCAAAGTTGGGTTTTATGCAACGTTTGACAGTAGGACGACAGTATTTCTAAAATTAACTTGCAGTCCTGCATGTCATTACATCCATTCCCTACATCAAAAAAAGAATCTTGGTCTCTCCTCATTGTTCTGGTTAAATAATACTCTTACATACTTCTTTATTAAAATAGGTAGTGCATTTCTCAACACAGCAGACCTACAGTCAGACCTTGGAAATCCAAGAGTGACTGAAGTCAACAGAAGCTTTGTGGGACTTGTTATATCCATTAATATAGTGAATTGTACCATGGAATGCTAAAGCTAATTTTTTATTTTAACTATAATTTTTATTGACATGTCATGAGACCTACTTATGTACGTAATAGGCTAGAAGTCTGGCAAAGTGTACAGAAAAGCTCTCCTTGACTAAATAAATGCTTTCCCTGAGGTCAGGTAGCATAAAATGTTCTAGCAAACTGTGCCCCCCCAGAGCACCTGAGGATATTTTACCATGTTTCTTTTAATTTCTATAACACAAACCTTTTCTAGCTGACACAAAATTCTTCCCCAGTTAATCATTAACGATATTGTCAACTTCCATCAGGAGAGCATTTATTCTGACTTCTGAAATAGGAAAATCCTCATTACCCACTAATTTATATCACTGATATTTTTGTTACCAATTCAGTGCTGACTGCAATAATTTCATTAACACTTCTTGAACTTGTTATAGTCACAGAAATAAATAAGACAGTCTAGTTTTATAAAGTTATCACAGCAATTTACTTTATCCAAAATAGAACACATCTTTATGTAAAAGCATTTGTCCATAATATTCCTATATCCCCAATACTTCCATAAGATATTTTGGAAGTTAAATATATGAAGGTATTAGCAGGTATGAACAGGTTTCAGAGCTCTAAGGGGAATCTACCTAAATATTTTTTCTTGCTAAAAAGCGTATCCAAAACAGAAGGGAGTTTGTAATCTCTAAATTCAAGTTTGAACAATACCTAGAATAGCTTCTGTAAAACTTACAGTGACTGAAAAGTTGTCTAAGAGAGAGGAATTAAAGTTCATAGACACATCCTCACCTATTTCTTGTGGCCTTGCAGAGCACTGCTTTGCTTCCAAACTAATTACTAGTCAGAATTTCTGGTTGTTCCAGAAAATCTTCAATAACTTTCAGGGACTTTTTTCCCTAATGTATCTGCTTTTGCTTCTCTTGGGCACTCTGCCAATCTACAGACTCCTATCTCCTTCCTGAATCTCATCCTGTCTTTGCTTGCTACATCTTGGACTTTTGAAGCTCTTTGGCTACACAAAGATTCCATTGGTCTTCAGGGGCATGAGTTATAGCCAGACATTCCCATTAACAAAAAAAACCAAAAAAAACCACCAACAACAACAAAAAACCGTAAATTAATAGCATTTGAAAAACAAGTGGCATGGATCACATGAGTGATATCAGAGTTAGTAAGGCTTTCCTCTCTTTTCTCCTTTTTTTTCCTCTCTTTTCTCTTGTGTTTTTAGGGGTATGCACTGCAATTACACCTGGTGGGATAAGTGTGGAAATCAATCCACTAATTTCAATTTGTGACAACACTCCAAATGATAATGGAAAGTGATGATCTTTTCAGTTATTTAATTATTTGAAAAAAATAACTAACCTTTTTTACTCCTAGCATAGTTCATAGGGTAAACAGCAAACTGACCATCTTGCTCAGTTTTGGTTTTCTTCATCAGGATATCTCTGGATTCCTGCCCTGAAGCTGCCTGTTTCCTTTCTGTATCTACATGCCAATATAATGGCAAAAAATGGCTCACATACATTTCACACATACTTCAAAAATAGCAAGTAATTTAGAAGGTGAAGGTGAAGTTTCTAGTTATATAGGATGGTTAGTAGGCTGGGTAGATTTTTTTTATTGGTTTCTTTTAGATTTAGCTGTCCCCCAACAAGGCCTGAAGTTGTTTGCTTGAATCCAATAACTATAAAGCAAACTTCATGGCTCAGCTCACAGATTCCTAGAGAGTTTGCAGCCCAAATTTTTACATCAGCCCCTGTTCCAGGAGATCAAAGTTTCTGGGTAACTGTGGGGTATCACTGCAGCATCTATGAAAGGAATAATCTCCTAAAGCCTAGTCCATGACTCTGTTAGATGCTCCCCTGTCTTTGCTCCATGTGATTCCCCCCTCATGCACCTTTTTCTTCCTAACCATGTAAAATGTGAAACTGTGTGGACAGATGTGCACATATATGAATGTGAACAAATTAAACCATACTCTTGCATGATTGTGTGCCCACTAGAAATGCTACGATAAGAAGAATTTAAAGAATCCCAGAGGAATCACTTATATGGCACATATCAATGATGGTAAATCCAGGTAAATTGTATTTTAAGACCAGACTTAATTCAAAGAGCAGAGGGACTAGAAAATGATTTAAAAAAAAAATTAGTTATTTAGCTTATTCTTATGACTACCTTGTATGGGTCAGAGAGTATCAGAAACTGACATCCAAAAATACCTATGTCAGTAATGAGACTAATCAGAACTACAGTTAATTTAAATTTACAGTTTTTTTCTGGTGTTCATAACCCATTTTTCTTCATATCCTGTAGCATTTTACCATTTTATCTATGGAGAATAAATCTATCCTTGAGCTTTGAGATGTACAGCTCTGAATAGTGCAGCTGAGCCCCAATTACATCATCTGTGATTATGGTAAAAACAGAATTTCCCTTTGCCAAGATTCTTCCTCATTTCAAATAAGTGTTTTCAAACCAAATGGATGAAAAATGTTGATATTTCCTGGAGAACAGACTATCACAACAATTTATATTAGAAAACATTGACTAACTACTGTGGTAATGACTCAATGCTTTTAAATTTGTCTGGATAATCTTAGAACTCATAAAAATCACCTGTTCATCTATATTATGTAGCACAGAGCTGTAATAGCTAATTAACACACATAATCTGAAAATCAAATCACAGAGAAATAGACTTATGTTCCTAAACTAGATATTTTCAGGTGCAGACCCTGTACCCTACAGGCAGAAATATTTTGTTTTAGAACAACAAGTAGTTGTTAATTAAAGAAACATTTTCAACTATTTTTCAGGTTGAATACTTCAGAAAAATTTCAACTGAAACCAATTTCCCTTTAAAAATACCATCAAAATGTGCTATTTACTCAATGATATTTCAGTTTTAATCAAAGATCCTTTGGAAAAGGGTTTAAATGATAAAAAGTTAGGAGAAGAAAATAATTTTGATATTGTACAATTCAAGGGCCAGGTACTATTGTAGGATGTAGAAAATCCTCTTTAGCAGGTAAAGCATCAATGAAAAATTGGACCTGGCACATTTGATATCACTAATCCCAGAAGAAGGAGCCACTCACTTGTTTTCCCTGGCATTGCTGTACCTCTGCATAATCAAAACTTCTGGTTTCAGTTAAAAATGCAATTTGTCCACCCATTCTCTATAGATTAGCAATACTAACAGAGAGCCACAGAGCCACATTATGCACCTCTTATTTTTTCACAGAAATGCTATTTTCATACTATTGTATATTTACAAAATCTATAATATATACCTTTATGTATATTGTTCTTAGAAGAATTAAAGAATTTTTACAAATTAATGTTATGGGATTCTATCCAAGTATTTAGACACATAGCATATGCTTAAATTGAATTTAATGCATTTGTCCTAATCCACAGAAATTTTCTCTTAATATCCATCTTGAATCTTTAGTTGATCCACTAAATTTAAACAAATCATTGCCTTTATTTTTTGTTCCAAACTTCAAACTATTTGAAATTTGCTCTCATGCCTTCAGTCAATTTTTTCCCTTTTTCTTTAGCAATACCATTTGTTCAGATTTCTCCTACTATCAATATTTTCTGGATCTTTGACCAGTCCCCACTACTGATTTTCTCAGAACTGTTCCAACCTGTCAATTTTTCATAAATTCAGGAAACTGTACGAAGTTTTATTGTTGGAGCTTGTTTTGATGGAGTGCACTGAAAGGATAACTCTATAGTTTTATTCAAACATCAAGTTTGCTGCTTCAATGGAGAGCCTGACATATGTTTTTTAGAGTTATCAATTAATTTCTCTCAAGTCCTGAAAGTAATTGCCCTAAATACTCTCATAGCATTCATCCCAAAAATAACTAAATACCATGTAAAAGACTCTGATGTTTTCCTGACAAGTGTGATTCATGAGGAGCAGCAGTGAGATGACTGGAAATTTTCCCAGCCAAAGTGATTACAGTGACAACCTCACTATATGGGATGAACTGACAGAACAGCTGGTTTTACATTTACTCTTTATATATGCACAGCTGGCAAGCTCTGTCTCCTGGATAGACGGATGTCTGTTTGTTTCAGGGGGAGATAAGGTATTTATCATGCATCCGCTGTCATCTCCTGAGAATATGCATTGCAATAAATATTAAACATAAAGCTTCAAATTATCAGAGAAAAAGGAATTTTAAGCCTCAGTATGTGGTGTAGTCAGGGTTACAGTTTGAAACGCTGATTGCTGCTGCAGTTCTGCAATGCTTGCTCAAACATTATTAATAGGGACAGACTGAGATTACTAACAGGAATGGAAGTGATCTGATGACCTGGGGAAAAAATGATGGGGCAAAAGTAGAATATGAGCTGTGAAGTTCTTCAGCTGTTTTTTTTTTTTTTTGAGTCCCTTGGGCACATACTTGCCCCAGTGGCACTGCAAGCACCTCTCACTGAGGAGTTCCACTGCCTTGCACGGAAGGTGAATGTGTGCACATGTGCCATCACCAAAGATAGCTAACATAGAAACACAGAATCAGAGAATAATTTGGGTATGAAGACATGTTTAAAGACCATCTACACCAAACACCATGAAACAATCGGGAATCTTTTCTACTAGATCAGGTTGCTCAGAGCTCTGTCCAGCCTGGCCCTACAGTCTTAGTGTGTTCCCTAGGGGAGCCTGCAAAACCACAACTGAGCCAATTGAAGCAAGTGACATGCTTTAAAACAGTGACCACACCTGGCCAAGTTGTTCTCATAGTGGGATGTTTTCTCTAAACTACAAGATCTTTGAGGGGCTATCTTTGGTAATTGATTACTGGCATTGCTGCACTTCAGGTGAAATCACCACGAAAATAATTTATGAAATTATAAATTTCACCATTTCTATAAATTTAACACTAAAATAACATGAAACCTGCCTGTAGACAAAGCCACAGCTCCTCAGGTATTTCAGAAATACAGCCCTCCTGAAAGCAGCTGGTAAAACTGTCTTTTACCTGTGTGTTTTCTCCAGAGAGCAAAAATGCCTTCATGGTTCATTCTCATTTCATTTAATACACGTGGTGAAAACTTGCGAGGTCACGGGGATTTATGCTAGCAGATTTGGTGGCCTTTTAATATTTACTTAGGCTGTAAAATATAATTTGAATTTTAGAAGTATTTGTCATTGTATCTAAGATGGATAAAGGTATGTTTATTATAGCTGTATTTGCTATGTGTGATTTACATTGTTATATGTTGACTTTTCATTTCCTCAAATGTCACAGTTGCATTTTTTGTCTTTCTAACTTCCTCGAAGTATTAAAAGTTAAATATTTTTTTCACACTGATGGCAATCAAATCTCGTTACAAAGTCTTAAAGATGCTATACCTGCTGAGCAATGACTATTCTTTTGAAAAATACTTCAAGATGCAGATCATCTGGAGTGCCAACACATATCATGTGCAGGACAGCCAGGGGATCAGGCCCAGCCAGTGTAGGTTTGTGAAACACAGGTCCTAGTTCACCAGTCTGGAGCTGGCCTATGACAAAGTGACCCACTTGGTAGATGAGGGAAAGGCTTTAGATGTGTCTGTCTGGACTTTAGTGAAGCCTTTGACAACATTTCCCAGAGCATTCTCCTTAAGAAACTGGAAGCCCATGGCTTGGACTGGTGCACTCTTTTTTTGGGTTAAAAATTTGACCATATGGTCTGGTACAGAGAATGCTGGCAAATGGAACTAAATCCAGCTGGGGGCCAGTCACTAGTGGGGTTCCCCAAAGCTCAGTACTGGGGACAGTCCTTTTTCATATCTTTATCAACCATATGGACGAGAGTACCCTCAGCCAGTTTGCAGATGACACCAAGTCGTGTGGGAATGTTGATCTTCTGGAGGGTGGAAAGAGGAATTGGGGGCAAGCTGATCAATGTCCCAGAGGGATTGGGACAGACTGGATCAATGGGCCAAGACCAACAGAAGGAGATTCAACAGGGTGAAATGCCGAATTCTGCACTTGGGGCACAACCACCCCAGGAAATGCTACAGGCTGAGCAAGCGTGGCTGGGAAGCTGCCAGGTGGAAAAGGCCTTTGGGGTGCTGATTGACAGCAGCTGAACGTGAGCCAGAGTGTGCCCAGGTAGCCTAGGAAGCCAATGAGAGCCTTGCTTGTATCAGAAATAGCATGGCCAGCAGGACCAGAGCAGTGATTCTCTCTCTGTACTCAGCACTGGGAGGCCACACCTCAAGTCCTGTGTCCAGTTTTGGCTCCTCACATGAAAGGCATTGAGGTGCTGAAGCATGTCCAGAGAAGGGCAACAGAGCTGGTGAAAATTCTGGAGCTCAGTTCTGATGAGAAGCAGCTGAGGGAGCTGGGCATGTTTAGCCTGGAGAAAAAGAGGCTCAGGGGTGATCTTATTGCTCTCTACAACTCCATGAAAGGAGGTTTCAGCCAGGTGGGGGCTGCTATCTTCTCCCAGGCAACTGGTGATAGGATGAGAGGAAATTTCACCAGGAATGGTTTAGATTGGATATTAGGAAAAACTTCATCATGGAAACAGCAGTCGAGTATTGGAAGATGTTGCCCAGATTTTTGAGTCATGACTCCTTGTTGCACTCACGGAAATAGTTTAGTGCTGGAATTGGTAGTGGTGGTTTAGCAGTTGGTTGATCTGTCTCAATGATCATAGAGGTTTTTACCAATGTGTGATTCTGATTCTGCCCTATGATTTTGTCTCTGTTGTCAGTATCGTATGATTTAGCACGTCTAAAAATTTCATTCCATAGTTAATAATCAGGATCTATATTTACACTATATTAAACAAGCAGCCTGGGCAGTGGCCATTAGCAGAACCTCTTTTTATGTCTTTGGAACAGCCATGAAAGAAGCTTCATGATGCTCTTGAAAGATGGTCTAGATACAGCCAAAGAATTTGTTCTTTTCCCCACAGCATAATTATCCACATTTTTTTTTCACTTTTTCCAGTCTAGTTATATGGAAGGTAACTTCTTTATTCAATCATGAGGCACTAGTTTTTAGATCTTAAGCTATATTTGTGGGAAGTTTTCTGCTTGCTTGTATATGTGTGTTTAATATACATGAATATCCCTCCCAAACTGCTTTCATTCATTTTAACATCATTTTGTTACATTGAATAAGTCACAGTGGAAAGTTATCTAAACTTATTTCTACATCCACTATTAAATTTTTTACTCTTTTTTCATCAGCTATAAGCTTTATCAGCAGCAGTCTTTATTGACTTTCAAATCACAGCTTTACCTATTGAATGGCTTCAGCCTTTCATAAAAATGGATCTAGTGAAATTCATGCCTGTTTTATGCAGGAAATCAGAACCCAGGAACATAATTTTGCAGAGGAATATCAAATACTAGGCAGAGCAAATGTACCATTTGCTACATCTCTGCCTCCTCATCCATAGACTGTGAAACTCCTTTGGATGATGCCTGTACAACTTTATGTTCTGAGCTGTACCTGCATTCTGTGTCTCTGAATTTTGGGCAAAGAAGAGTTTATCTTACTAGGTGTATTTACAAGCTCAGACTTTGGACCCTTTCAGACACTGCTGAAACAGGAACAGCCAACAACTGAGCACTTGACCATGTAGCAAAACACAACATGTCAGCTCTTTACAAAAAATCTTCCCTCCCATTAGCTGTCATTTAGATTGGACATAGATTAAATGCCACAGTTCACCACTTAAATAAAAAAAGGAGCATTTTTCAAAACTGATGGAGGTCTATAGTTTCCGCAAAATTCAGATAATTTTCTGACTTTTCACTGCTTCTGTTAATGTGACCTCTTTATGTAGCTGCTATAGTATAAACTTAGTTGCCTCTAAAGTGTTAGTTTCCTGCTAGGCAGCCAAAATCAATCATTAACTCTCAAAAAACAGAGCATGAACACAAATATTTGTGGTACAATAAGTGGCTAAGTGTTTTCGGGATTAAGAATTATGCAATCATAGAATGGTTTGGTTGGAAGCAGCTTCAAGATCATCTTGTTCCAACTTCTGCTGTGGTGAGAGATGCCAACCACCTGCCCAGGCTGCTCAGAGCCCCATCTAGCCTGGCCTTGGACACTGCCAGGGATGGGGCAGCCTCAGCTGCTCTGGGCAGCCTGGGCCAGTGTCTCAGCATTCTCACAGGTGTGTTGGGTTGATGTGGCCAGCAATGTGTATTCTGTCACCAGTTGAAGCTGGGTGTGGCAGTGACCCTTATCTCCATGGCACATATTATCTGCTAATGGGCCATCTTTAAACCAGCTGGGGCAATCATCATTATCTTTTCCACAACCCATCCTCCTCCAAGAGGATATCTCCTGTTAATGGCCATTGAGTCCCAGTACATGACTGATAAAATTACATCCTCCCACTGGGAGATGCTCCAGCCAGGGGGAGGAGCCAAGCCTTTCCTACTCAGTTAAAAACTAAGATTTTGATCAGAAAGTTACCTTCTTTTCCACTGGATTCCAGAGGAACACTGGACCTTTCCACATCATCCCTGGACCTTCAGAGGAAAACTGCACCTTCTACAGGAGCACTGCTCCAGCTGAACCACATCTGCCACTGCAGGAGGATGCAGCCACCATTGAATGGGACTGCTGCCAACACCCTGACTGACTGATGGAGTCTCAGGTTGTATTCTGACTGTGTTTTGGGATTGTTCTTTGTAATAATGTATTTCTATTTTAATTTTCCTAGTAAAGAACTGTTATTCCTAATTCCCGTATTTTTGCCTGAGAGCCCCTTAATTTCAAATTTATAATAATTTGGAGGGAAGGGGTTTACATTCTCCATTTCAAAGAGAAGCTTCTGCCTTTATTGGCAGACACCTGAGCTTCAAACCAGGACAACAGTGAAGAAGAATTGCTTAGGTGTACACACCTAATCTTTTGTGCACTTAGTCCAATCCTCCATAAAGCAGGCAAAGTAAGTGGAATCTAAGGAGCACCTTTTTTTTTTGTTTTTTGGGGTTTTTTTTTTTTTTTTTTTTTTTTTTTTTTTTTTTTGCATTGCATTGCATTGCAGTCTCTGTTGTGGGCAGAGATAACATTTGAGAAACATCTATGCTAGAAAAAATCTAACACCAAAGAAATCTAATGGTAAGGTTGGGAAGTCAAATGACAGATGCTTGAGAAGCTGAACAGCAAGGGAGTTTGAGAGTTCAGACAGCAGATGCACGGCAAGGCAGAAGGAGCCATCTGAGAGAACACTTGCCATTTTTCATGCACCTGTTAAATTTTTGAGCAATAATATTTCTATATGTGAGGGGATGTGAGAAGGAAAAACCAAAGCCAGAAACCCAAGGGGATGAGGTCTTAGGTTTTTTATTTGGGACTAGTAGCCTAGTTGCCCTCATGAAATCCTCAGTGTAATCAAATGAAGCAGCTGTTTGCACTGCTGGATCTATTCAGACTGGGAAAAAAGGGGTAAACACTTCTAATGCAAATATCAGCCTTGCCTCTCTACTCTTGCTGCAATGATTCTGTTATTTAGCCACTTATGGTGGCAACTGGTGCAGAAAATCTCCAGAGCAAACAAGGCTTTAATTAATAATCAGTTATTTTCCGCAGTAAGTAATTGGGAGGAAGCTCAGATTAATGCTTAGACTTGAATATATCTTTGTGGTCTGATAAAGAAAGTGGTTTACTCAACTACTTTATTAATATTTCCTCTATATCTGCATGTCAAATTTCAGGATAATGCTATGTTTTTCATGGCTTTGATAAAGAGGGGGAATAGAAATGTGAAGTGGTACTAATCATTAGGATGTGTTGGCTTATTGGAAAATCCAATGACTGAAAATTTTAATGACTTTTCACACTAAATATAAATAATCCCTAAAGGGAAGTTGACATTGCTATGAATGCTTGCTTCACAAGCCCATAAAAATTGGAAGATTGTATCTAGCACATTACAGGAAATTCTTTTATTCCTCAAAGCCCTGGGCATTGAGGCATAACATTAGAATACAGAAAATGTGTCTGTATAAACTGAAGCCCACACGTACAAATGTCTCAAAGTTCCTAATATAAAGTACAAGAGCTATTTGGTACTTGGAAACTTTTTCTCTATATAAAAAGTAATCAAAAATTATGGCTGTGATGAACAAATTTTGATACATAAATATTAAATTATATAACATATAATTTAATGGATGCATTAGATATTGAGATATCTTCATGTTTATTTCAAGTTCAGCTGAATAATAGAGTTTCAATCCATTTTTGCCTACCTGTGGCACTAGATACAAGTTGCTTTATTTTTCTGACCCTGATCCTCTGATAAATGAAGCTAATGAAAACAATTTTGTGCCATTGAAGGGATTACTGAATAGGACTACACCTTTCCTGTTTGTATATTTCCCCTGGGTAACGTCCCCTCTAGCAAGTGAAAATTTTTATGACATTCTAAAACTGTTTTGTAAGATTCCAGTATCTTTTTGATTGTTTCTACTAGTGTACTTGATGAATAAACTTTCTGTAAAAGTGTAAGCAAACAGCCAATTCATCACAAAGACACAGGAGAGAATGCATAAAAATTTATTACTCAGATATATGCTAAAATATATTTTCACTACATATAATCTTTTTTTTTTCATTTAATATATATTGCATTTCAGTAGTCTTTAAAACTATGCATATATAGCATTTATATTTTTTCCCAATGGTACTTATGTCTATTTTGACTTTCACCTAATTTTTGATAAACTTTTAAGCAATATAATAATTGTGATAGCAGAAAAGAAGTAGTTTAAGATATTAGATCAATGTTATTTAAAGTATATATTTATGTGCATCAAGCAAATATTTTTTACCACACAGTTATGGGAGTTATCTAAAAAAATACAGCAACACATTACATCCCTTCTGTTCTTGAGTGGGTTGAAATCTTTAGCAAGTGACTTCACCCTTCTTTGTCAAAGCTAAATGATGTGGAATGCAGAGTTCTTCAATGGAACATCGTCAAGACTCTGTTCACTAAATAACCTTCATGACAGCTACTGAAAATAACTGTCTAAACTTTCTCATCCTCCTTTTAAACATACAGTAACAGAGTTTAAATTGCTTTCAGATAAGCCAGATTTAAATGTAGATGTTTCTCTTTCTTGCTCCCACTCTTGCAGTTTGTTCTTCTGCAAAGAGCTGAATATTTTCAGCTTCTCTTCCATGGTATCTAATAATTTCAGAAATTCTTTAATATTGCTTTTTTTATTTGTTTATTTGTTTGTTTTGCCCCTTATGGCACAGATTCACTTTTCCTTAAATCATAGCCCTCTTTGAAATATACTGGATAGAAGTGGCAGAATTTTTAAAGCAAATTTGGGGGACAGATGTCAAGCTGTCAGACTGTTGGTCACAGAATTTGCTTTGCACAACTTAAAAGTCTCAGATGTTGTAAGGGAACTGTCCTGGATAGAAGAAGTACATTATTTTCTTTCATAGATATTCCCAAACAATTATTTTGTTTTTATATCCACTGGCCATTCTAGAACTGGTTTTGTGGAGGTAAAACATGCTCTCTATCAAAAACCAGCAATAAATCAAGGTTCATCACCTTGACAGCTGCCTGCAAATAATGTTGTTACTCGTGTGAACTGTGTGAAACCATAAAGGTTGAAAGTCGAAATTATTTAAAGCATAAAGTTTTTAAAAATATCACAATCAGAGGAGAGTTCACTGGAGGAATAAACCAGAAGTTTCCTGTGATGCAGATGTGGAGGAAAGGCAAGGAAACAAAAGCAGTGCTGTGATTAAGAGGGATGCTCTTCCCAGCTAGTCCATCCCTGTCATCATCTGTGTGATTCATAATATGATGAAAATAGATCAGGTGAATTGCAACCAAACTGTAGCTGTTTTTCTTCAGAAAGGGAACCTTGGGTGCCTGTTTTAGTTGGAAATATCTGCAATGTTGATGCCAAATGTTGAGATGAGCTTGCTGATTTGTTTAAAAATCATAGAAAATATACAAGATATGTTATTTCCCCAAAAATCAGTTACCAGGCTCCCAGGAAGATACAGGATAATTCAAGGGTTGTATTCTGAAATGCTTCTCTGCTGACTGGTTGCTGCCTCAGGCCCATGTTTCATCAACTTCATTCAGGCAATTTCACTCCATTGCTGTTTGACATGCCTTATTCTTTCTTTATTTTATCCTCTGCCACCCTTTCCTGTGCTAAATGCATCTGTTTTTCCACTAATCAACTCCTATAGGACAGCCCCTTTCCTTCCATCATTCCACTATGAAAGAATTAATAACATGCTTTTAAAAACTTGCTTACTTTTAAATCAAGCTTATTCATTATGCTTTTCTGTTGTGTAAAAATCACACCATATTTTACCCATCTCTTCTGTTTAAAAGAGAAGTCTGAGAAGTTTAGAAATTACTGTTAATCCTAATTTTTAAAGATTTAACATGTATCCTTATTCCTCTGGAGGAAAAAACAAATTTTTATGTGAAAGATTGTCTAGAGCTGATCCACGAGAACTTTTCTTTCAGTGTTTTGGGGAATGAAAATTAGGAAAAAAATGAAGGGATCCCCAAGTAGCTCTGATTCCCAAAGAAACTCATGGAAATGAAGGAGACTTAGATGAGCTACATCAGCAGTGAGCTTGTTGGCTGTCCTCAGTACATTTTGCTGGAATTATCCAAATCTCTGTCATTAATTAAAGATTCATTAGACCATGAAATCACCTTGTATCCCAATGGAGTAGGTAAGGTACCTAGAATGAGAGAGATTGAATAAAGTTCCCGTCCTAAAGAAAAAGATTTCCACACTTAATTAGTATTACAACTTGACTACTTGCTATTCTGAGAAGAGTAGCTGTCTTTTTGTACATTTTACCAGAAATTCCATCCTGGACCGAAGGATCGGTTTCAATTAATCAACATTTTCCAATAAAAAATATCCCAAAGGACATTTAAAAACCATGATAAGCTCTTAGTGTTAGTTATTGGCCTGTCCTAATAATTTTCAGAAGTGTTATACAGAATATTTAATACAGATGAGAATAATTAACACACGAAGCAATAGATGAAGTTCATGTAGGGTATAGATATGATATGAATTCAGTAGAAATTGTATCCAAGCTCAAAATTTCACATTACTGTTAGAATTAATTTCATGCCTTTTTTAATCTTTTATACGCTTATTTTTGGATGGTATGAAAATTGCCCTTTGGAGATGCCAGTCTCTCACTAGTATCAGGAGAGAAACCCTAGATGACTAGCCTAGATAAGGTATGTAACTTTTGGATTAATTCCACTCCACATAATTATCTGAGAAATGCCTAAAAGGACTCAAAATGTAAGAATTCTGAAAAATGAGTCCTGCAAAGTGGGGACTTCATTTTAAGAAAGTGAGGTGAGGGAGCATAAAATGTCCTTGTGATGAGTTCTTAGGGTTATATCTGAAAGATAGTTAAACTACAGTGAAATAAGTGCTTGCTAGCTCATTATTCCTGTATCTGTAGATATAGATTTTTATTTTTTTTCTGAGATGCTCTCTTCAGAACAATGAAATAAGCAGTCCATATAAATTCTCATCCAAAGAAAGCACAAACAGAGAGCTTTATGACACACAAAATGAACATGGTCAATAAGAAGAGGAACCTGTCTTTGCAATCAATAAGAGATCTTGAGGCTATCTGAAATCTAATAACTCCTCCTGCATTGTCACAGACCAGAATAACAGGGTCAAAGCTGGGCAGAGAATGACTCCTTCCTTCAGTGCAGGTCATGGTGATCATAATACTTTTTTTACCCCGTTGCTGTGGATCATTTAAAATGATCAGTGTGACCATCTCTTTGGTTTCACCTCTGAAAGGTCCTTAGGGGAGGAAAAAAGGAGAAAATAGATTTCTCAAAGAAAATAGATTACTTTTTCAAATGGCTTAATCATCCTACCTGCTAGAAAAGCTTTTAAGATATAAAAACGATCAAGCATTTATCTTTTTGTCAGCTAAGCATACACTATAGAATACTATTATGCAAATATGCATCATTTCAGTACAGCCACTGAATGTAGCATGTAAATTATAAAAAACAGCCTTCAAACAGCTAATAATTAACTCCTGTGCTCTCAGCACCTTGCCCACTTCATATTTACTGAAACTTTCAAACTCTGTTATGAAAATTTTTCTTTTGTGACAAGAAATAACAAGGTGTTCTACCTTCTTTTGCTGATGTGTTCATTTCCTCCTTCCACATGTGTAAAAATGTATGTACATATGTGTGCACGTGCACAATCTCAGAATGAGGTGCTATGGGCCAAAAGTGCACTGACATTGTGAGTGAGAAATGATGAAATAACAGTATGCCAGATCCTAAATACCAAAGCCTCACTCGTTGCAGGGGAACTCAAGAGGTCTCTAGTTCAAGCTCCTGCTCAGAGCAGGGTCAACATTGAGATCAGACCAGGATTGGATCTTCCCTCCAAGGATGGAGACTGCAAATCCCCTCTGGGCAGCCTGCTCCAACCTTGGACTGTCCATCTAGGGAAGAAGTTTCTTGTTCTGTCCAGTTGCATTTATATTTTTTTTTCTTTTCAATTTTGTCTATTGTTCTCTCACCACAAAGTGAATTTTTAATGTTTTTCCTTAAATTCTTCTTTGTTGCCACTTACATAGATGCATATTCCTGATAGTGCACACATTTACAGCCTATCTACACATTCTTTGATACTTTTAAAACTCTAATTTCATTTTACTTTCTTTATTCAACTCCCTTTATGAAGTACGAACGAATGACACACTCGTGAAAATGAATCTTGCTATTACCTGGAACATTAATAATCATATAGTACAGTGACTCAGTAAAAATGTACACAGCTTTTACCAATTTCTTGCAAATTGCAATCTCAAGAATCCCATGCAGGGGAGGATATGGCTGTATCAGACTGCCTCAAGCTTAAAGTGGCATTTTTTCATAGTGTAAGTTTACGTTATGAAATTAATTGAGTCTTTATACTAGTAAGATGTTACTGCTACTTCAAGAATCTAGCCAATTTTCAGATGGAGAGAAAATCCACTAATTTCAAAGATGTTTCTGAAGAGAACCAGAAAAAAAAAACCCAAAGAAACCAACCTGCTTCATGTTTAATCTCAATCTCATTTAAACTTGGATAATTAGCTATCACAGGGTGGTAATCTCTATTTTCATCAGTGTACATAATGTGAAAACCAAACTCCAAAGGTTTTTTCAACATAAAACATTACCCTAAGGTAGTAGTTTCATTGTTAGGTGTGAAGACAAACAGAGAAGTGGCCTGCAAAGGAAAACAACACAGATGAGAAAGCCCACTGGAAAGCAGTGTGTAGTCCAGGAGACACAGACTAAAAGCATGTTATTTCCCCATTTGAAAGTGGTGAATATGCCCTTCCCTACTCCCAACCAGAAGTGGGTGAAAACCTTGAGGCTGTTCCAGCCCACCATCGTCAGCCCCTCACCCCCCTCCCAGTTCCAAGGGCTGTCCCGTTCCTCTCACACTGATACACAGATATTCAAACGTTTCACACCTACATTGAGGATTTTCACTGAGCCTCACACATTTCCTTCTTCCTTCGGATGATCCAGATCTGATTTTTGGGATCTTTTGCATGCCCTGTAGGGATGCATACTATTACATTAACAGCTTAGCTCGGAGGGAAGGGATGCAAGTGCTTGCTTGCTATGCTTTGCTTCACATTGAGAAGCAGTTTTGGATCCTCTAAAATGTATTCATTTGTGATGAAATAACCCAAAACCAGCTAATTCCCAAGCACTACAAAGCACTACTCCCCTCCAAAATGCCTGTAGTGAGAATGACACAGCACCAACACCAGCTCTATAAACTTCTCCTTGGGATGCTGTTCCTGCTGATGCAAAGACACTTAAGTTAGCTGAAGCATTTGTCTGGTAGAAGAGAAAGAGAGAATTTTAAAATAAATTCTATTTTGTTTGCATTTTTTTTTAAGATGCTTAATCCTAGGCCCTTGGATACTAGTTCCACTTAAGTAAATGAAATAATGCAGGGCCTGTGGCACAGGCATCAAAATTTGGCTGTTGAATTGTTTCTGTTTCCTGGTACATATTGCCCAATTTTCTCCAGCATAGTTAGCAAGCCAGCCAGAATGAGGGTCTCTCTGTACAAGGACCCAGGGGCAAAGCCACCCAGTGCCTAAGGGTGTCACACAGCCAGCCTGTGCCAGCTCCTCTCAAAATCCAGGGATTGCCCCTGCTTCTGTTGAGGTCACTTGTATGGCTGTGGCCCATAATGGAAAAAGCACAGGCAAGGGCTAAGGAGACAAGGAAGGTGGAGGCAGAGTTAAAATGGGTTTGTTTGCTGAGGCACTGAGTCACCTGTGTGGGACATTTGGGATGCTGAGGCTTCCTCTGCTGTGTGTGAAGGAATTCTAGAGCAGGGGAGCTCTCAGGGACCTTACCCTGGCACTGCTTTGCAGCAGGCCAAGCGGTTTTCACTTCCTTCAAATTGGAGCAAATGAAGAAACCATCTCAGTCAGTCAAAGCATTTTCCCTGGCATTCAGTAAGTCTCTGGATTAATTAGAGAAGGAACTGAAAAAACATTCCTGCCCCTTTAAGAGTTTTTCAGAACCTGCAAATAATGCAGCCACAACTGAAAATTCATCTCTTCTGAAGTGCTGTTAGAATAATTTACTTGTAGACTGGTGTACAGGGCAAATTAGGTTATTTATATTGTGGGCAGCAGCTGACAATATAAATTTGGAATTATTTGTTTTCAGAGCTCAGCTTTCTCTTCTCAGATCCCCCTAGCTCTGCTGGCTGGCAAAGGGAAATAGAAGAGAGATGTCATCCTGTGACAGAATGATCTTTTCACCAATTTTTTTTGAGGCATCAATCCACAAATGTAATCAGTGCTTTCCCTTCTACTCTCTAGACTCTACTCTCTAGACTTCAGCCCAATTCAAAAAGGTTTTGTATGTTGGATACTGACTTCTTTTACTGGCCTGTTCAGCCTAGTATCTAGACTACATTTTGACCATAATTTAGTAAAGACCATTTAAATAAAAACACATTTATAACTATTTTTAAAATGGAAATTGTGGGAGGAAAATCTATTTTGTTATGTTGTATAGAAAAGAAACCAAAACATGGAATTTCCAGTCTTAAATCTGTGAGTTCAAACTATAACCAAGGAACAGAAAGGGAAGATAGAATCACAAATTGTCCTAACTATTGTAAGCACCTGTTCCCAAAAACCAGTAGTTTTCTTTTACTAAAAACTTAAATTCAAAGAACTGAGGTAAATGAAACATGAAAGCATACTGTACCATTGTAGTTATTGTTTTCCTGTGTTATTGTATTTGCCAGTTGTGTGTAAGCTGTCAAATCTTCTGTAGAAAGATGAGTGGCTAACATGTCAGCAACCTAAAAATAATAGTGTGACTCACTTCAAGATCCTCCTGTTGCAAAACCAAGATTTATCCAAGAAAATTAGGTTTTAGTTCCTTCATACCACTGCTGAGAAGTTTAACCCTTTTTTTCTGGGAAGAATTGTTGATGAAGAGTTCAGTAAGCAAACTTTAGCCAACCAAATATCAGCTATGGCATCACAGTATAATTTAGCTTGGAAAAAAAACCCTGAGGTCATTTAGACCAACCTTCTTTGCACAGCCCGTTACAAGTTGAGCAAATCTTGAAGCAGCTGGTTCTCAAACACAAAGATACTCTACCCTTTCTTTTATTATTTGTCTATCATCTCTCCCACCCCTTACCTAACCAGAATTTGCCATGTTTTCACTCATCCCGTTGCCTGTCACTCCACTCTCAGCACCCCTGAGAAGACTCTTCCTCTGTTTCACCTGGGCAAACAGACTAAACTGCACTTTGAACCTTCTCTGGGCTGAACAGACCCACCTGTCCCAGCTATTTCTGGGATCCCATGTGCTCCAGGTCCTTGGCCAGCTTGGTGACCTCCACTAAATTTTGCACATCTCTCTTGGAATTAAACATTCAAGAAGAAGATGGCACATGAAGTTCTTGTGAGGCCATTTCTCCAGCCTGTCCAGTCCCTTCTGAGTGAAAGGCTTCACTGCATCTCCCAGATTATGTAATTTTAAACTTGCTGAGATTATCCTTAGTCCCATCATCCAGGCTGCAGACAAAGATTCAAAACAGTATCAATTCCGCCCAACCTAAATTAAAAGTCTGAATTTTGTCTGTGTTTAAGTGAGAGAGCTGTCATTCCAAAAAAGGTCATTCATACATCTGAAATCCCCATGATATAATGGAGGCAGTTGAATTTCTGGGATGAAGTGACTGAGATTTTGTTTATGTAGAGGTAACACTGCCTCAGTCTGGAGTGCATGTGTGTGAGACCAGTGGAGTTAAATTGGATTCATGCTGCTTTAACTGACAGAGAAATCTTCCTTAGTTAACTTCTTCTCTGTGGGAAAGACCTTCAGGCTTTGTATGATCAATGGCCATTTTACTGTTTAAAACACTATGAAGATTAAAACAGTAGTTTATGGCTCTTAACTATTTTATCTTTCAACCACCCAAGACATGCACGAATCATTTGTAATGATTTTCTCAGTTGATTAGATGTAGTTAGAATATAGTACATAGCACATGAGAGCTTTCCTGGGATCAGAATGAAAAGTTTGTTTTAGTGATAGGACAGCTGACTTTCAACTACCCAGAAAAAAAAAAAAAAATTCCTCTCAGTAAATCTCCTGCAAGAGCCAATCCATGTATTTGGATTGGAATTACTGTCTCCTACATATCACTACAGAAAGACTGCTTTAATCCATCCGTGACAGATGGCAGGCCAGTCATTGGTTCACCTTGCTGTCATGTCTCTATACTTTGTTTTTAATTTGGTCAATAGTGTTTGCCAGGATAGCTCTCAAATCTGCTACCAGACCCTGACATTTTCAAATAATCAGCCTGGTTTACAAAAGAAATGCATTTAGACAAATTAATCAAATGGCTTTCGGGAAGGAACATTTTCTAAGGTTTGTTCACCAAGAAACTCAGAATGAGAAATATTATTGCTGACAAAAACCTCAATAGATGAACAGTTCTGAGATACAGAATGCTGAGGATAAAAATCAGAAAGACAGGATTTTTATTTTACCTGTAGCAAAATAAGAAGAAAAGGTCACTTGCCAAAAAGACAGCTGAAATGGAATTAGTTTTAAAATTATAAGATTAAAGAGTGTTTGCTAGAAGAGAGTGTTATTATAAAGTGTGCAAAGAAAGAGATTAAAATGTATGGAAGATTTAATCAGAGCAAAGATAAACTGTGTATCCTATAGGTTATAAGGGTTCCTGTGAGCTTTGTTTGCCAGTAGGGTTTCATAACCCACACAAGACTGAAATCTTATTTTTAAATAGAAGGTTTTTCTCATGTGCAGGAGAGGTTCACCCCTTTTTGATTTTGTACAGGTGATAAGGGAGCAAAGCTGCCACCAAAGAGAAGAAAGAAAAATTACTTAAGTTTTTCAGAGATAAGTTAGGTATTTTTCAATGTCTTGGCCAGATTCTTCCTCCACTTCTGTTGGTGTAATTCTGCAGTCTGAGTGGCTAAATGTTCTTCTTTGCTATTTACAGAGGAGTTTGTGTGACTATTTGCCTTGCCTTTTAATAAAAGAAAGTACTTACCATATGCAAATCCGGCATTTAATGGTAAACAATGTACCCTCTGAACTACAGGGCACCACACCTCCTGCTCTGTGTTGTCAAATGGCTTTCAAAACACATGGCAGGGCTCTGTCAAATTTAAGTGTGTTAACCCTTCACTTTCTTTTTTTCCCCTCATTATTATTTTAGCTCCTAAATTCAGTGGCAATAACCAAGAAGCAAAAGTTTATGTAAAGGATGGGAAAAGTCTGGTGTTGTGTTGTGCTGCTAAACCCCTTTCATCTCTTCCCAGCTGCCCTCTCTGCACCCAGCCCCTCTCTGCACATTTGCCTGGTGGGGCTCTGTCTCACATTCTGGCCTTTGCATTTCATGTCACACCATTTCTGCAGCCTGCCAAAGTCCATCTGAGGAGCAGCTCTCCACTTGTGCTCCGAGTGCCAGGGGACAGCGTGTCCCATCCTGATGGAGGCACTGACCAGTGCCAGCCCAGCCCTGAGGATGGCACTGGTGACTGACTGCCCACTGCTGGGCTTGCCCCTCATTCCCATCCAAGCATTTCTGCTTCCCAAAGCTGTGGCAGCATGTCCCAGTCCCTGTAATAACAAATGTGTTCTCCTTTGTTTGGGCTTAGTTGGTCAGTCTTTCCCTGAACAGCCCACCTCCACTCTCCAACTAAAACTTGTTATTTTTTCTTATCTATTAAACCTTTCTCACCTTTATATTTAGAGTCTGATGTTCAGCAACTTTATGCTTCTGATCTGCTATTGCTTCTGTTTGGGATTAGTTTTTTTTTAATTTTTTTTTTTTTTTAATAAGCTTTTTTATCAGCTTTTTTTTTTTACAGAAAGATCTAAAACCCCCAGATCAGCACAGTGATATTTACATAGATTCAAGCTCCTTTTTCTCCTCACCTTCTTTATTTTTATTTTTTTTTTCCAATTCCATTACTGGATCATGAGTACTTGCACATGTTTTCCACTAAGGGAATTTTGTCAAGCTTTCAAAGCCACTTCTGAAACATGATTTTTGACTTTACCATGTGTGACTGTGGGTGAAGTTCCTGACTTGTGGGAATATGTGCAGAAATGAGGGACTGACATGATTTCCAGATATGCAAATGCACTCATTTCACTTTTTTATTCTGTCTCTCCCTTACTAGTTATGTATATTTCATAACTGCTACATGTAGATATTAGATAGTGAAATCCCCTTCAGGAAGAAAAAAGTGTCCTTGAAATACATGCTACTACCTTTGGGCTTTATGAAGTGCTCCTTGGTCATTTGTTAACCAAGGAAAATTCCCATTAAAATTAGATTTATTTATAGGAGCATGCCAGTTGGATTGAGGCACTTGCATATTTCACCTCTAACCCTATGACAGTCTATTTTTCAGACTAAAAAGACAACCCTAGGCTCCAAGCACTTATATTTCACCTGTGTTTCGAGAAGAACTGCTTTGATTTCCATGACATGCACCAAAGTAGTTTGACTCCCTCTTAAACAGTCGTCAGGAAAATGTTCAAGATACTCATTCAACGCATTTTTCATCTAGAAGATCTTTTTCTACCCATCTGCTATAGAGAAGGATCCCAAAGGAATGTGTAACATCTATCAGCAGAGAAGTACAGAACAAGGGTTTAGTGATCTGAGTAGACAGGAATTGACAAAATGCAAGTGTGTGATATGCAGAAATGAGAAATAAAAGAGCTTTTGAGTTCCAGGGCCACCCTATTTATCACTCCCCACTCTGAGCACAGCAGGTGGCCACCACAGCGGTGCTTGGCAGAGTTTTCCATCTGCCTTTAAGAGGACTATGTGACATCTTTCCCCCTCCCCTCTTCCTTACAAATCACCTTTCTTCCAGTGTGATTTTTAGAATAGGACTATCATTTTAGTTGTAGGCTTTTTAGGTTTCATTTTCTTTCTGTTAGGCAGCTGTTCCCCAGGCTGAAAGAGAATCAGAAATTTGTCATTGCCCATTCTCTAAAATGTCTTCAAGGACATTTTATGGTCCATGTGTAGGATTTGATTTTAGAATCTGTACAAGATGTGCTACAAGGGAAAATGTTGTTTTGGCTATTAATGAACTAGGCAGCCATTCCTAAAATCCCTTCTGTTTCTAATTTCCGTGACTTCATTGTGCTTTCTCACAGAATCTTAATTACTTGTTTTATATCCCTCTGCTTCCCCTTCCATTCAGTTCCTAACAGACGCTGTTCTCAACTTTTATTGAGCTGTATAAATGTGATGCACATTCAGTGTCTTTCATTATCAACCCAATAAATCCAAAATGATTCACATCATCTATTTTAACTCTGTTTTGCCTTTTGGGCACCACCTTTGTCAATTGATCTCTTAAAAGAGCACTGCATTTCTCTTCCCTATTGTACTGTGTGTTCCTCTACTGATCATATTCAAACACTAATCCACTGATTCTTTTCAGTGGGAGATGAACATTACTGAGGGGTGATAAAATGGAAAGGCAGAATAGAATTTTGAATTTAAATTGATCACTCAGGGCAGAGGAGGAAGTGAGGAATATAAGAAGGCAGAAGGAAGCATATTATTAGGAAAAATGTAGTACTGCACAACAGAGACTTTATTAATTTGAGATCTAAACCCATGATTCCATGGGATGCTGCAGTGATTCATGCAAGCAGACTAGCTTATATTTTTTTCCAGCTCAGAGATCTCTGGACTGCACTTCATTGAGACAGGAGACAATATAGACACGTTCAAGAGAGCACAGCTTGGGTAGGCTCTTAAAACAAAGTCTGAAAAGGGACATCATTGATTCTTATAAGCAAACTTGAGGCAAAAAATAACAGGGAAGGGAAATAATTGTTTAAGGCAGAGGAGAACATCACTGCAAGAACAAATAGTTACAGATCACCAAAGAATAAAATGAAGGCAGAACTTTAGATAAGATTAGATACATACAGAACTATTGAGGATAAGGAAAATAAGAAAAAAAAAGAACCAGAACAAACAGCCATCTTTTAACTTTATTTTTGTTTTCTCACTTAAAAGCCTGTGTATTTTGGGTCAAGTTCATAATTCTTGATTCAGAAAAGAAATATCTCCTGCCATTTTTTCCAGATGAAAATAAAGGAGCCAATAAATGCTCACTTTTTTATGAGCCTTCCTCATCTTGTGGTTAAACATATTGATGCTTCTATGTCTATTTTAATAATTTGTTCTATGTATAATGGATATCAATAAGAAGACCTATGACAAAGAAAAACAGAAGGAATGATACAAAGGAAGCACACTGTATATTATAATCTTTAGTTTATAACACAGACCAGGGAGAATTTTACCCTTTTCCAAAGAAACATTTTTTACTGGAAAATATAGTTTCAAGGCTGCTAAACTATTGACAGATTTAGGTCATAGTCAACAAATATTTCAGCAATTCAAGAGTAAGAAGAAGGATGGGTCAACATGTTTCATGTTAGCATTTCCATGAAAAGTTCACTTTTTCAGTCTGTTTTCAAAAGAGTTGTTGGATGTGAGACTGTGGAGGAAAATTTGGGCCAGACACTTTTTTTCAAAGGAATAATGTTAATCTCTCATGTCAAATAGATAAAGACTGCCAGAAAGAAAAAGAAAGTGCAGTAAAGAATGAGTGCATGCTAATGTGTGGCTTAATTACCTTGGATGATGAAAAATGAGCTCTATTATTTTCAGAAAATAAATAAACCTGGGAGACCTTTAGAAACAGAAGAATCACTACTTTTCTAATCCATAACTCAAATATTTTCTGCACTGTTTGTCTGCTACTTGAGAACTCCAGCCAAAGATGCACACGGATCTTATACACTGGGAAATCTTTTCTATTCTTGAAAGCTGCCCTGCCTGCATTTCCTGATATTAAAATACAAGGCCAAATAAAGAAAATTCACCAAAAACAAGAAAACAAAAGTATACCTCAAAGCCCAAAATAAATCCCAACCAAACAGAAACAAGGCAATTCTTAAGTCAGACTTTGCACAAACAATGACTTCTCTCATTGCAGTGATTTGTTTCAGCAAGGACAGTAAAGTTTTACAGTCCCTTATGAAGTTTAAGGTTCTGTACTGCATAGAGAACAAAAAAATACTGTCTCTGACATTAAAACTGTCTTGGTGGCTCAATGTTAACAGTATGTGGATATAACAGCTGGGCCACTCTCAATCTCTGTTCAGAGACTCCTACACTTGCCCTTTTTCCAGTATAAACAATGCTAGTGTGACAATTCAGTCACAATATATATCCCATTACATGTGTTATGTTTGGATTTGAGTAGCCTGGGCAATAATTTATCTTCAAGGGGGGGAAGGGAGCAGCAGTGCTTTGTCAAAAATTTCTCTCAATTCCATCAGGGCTTGGCTGACTTGGACTTAATTCAGATCCTATTTTAGTTTCACATAACTTCCCAGATTTCTACTTCTGTCTTATACCATAGGGCTCTCTATGGCAGGTCATATCTTGGGTCATTACATTTCCCTCTGGGCAGCAGCAGACACTTTCTTCTATTTGTCTT
Source organism: Erithacus rubecula (assembly GCF_903797595.1). Lineage (NCBI taxonomy): Eukaryota > Metazoa > Chordata > Aves > Passeriformes > Muscicapidae > Erithacus > Erithacus rubecula. The sequence continues at coordinate 8,412,955 of NC_136685.1, read as the reverse complement.
ATTCAACTGCTGTGAAGTTTGCCCATGGGTAGCAAGAGTTTATTACTTTTTTCCCCCAGTGGGTGGTTTTTTTTTCCTTTTTCAGCTGCACTGTGCCAGTGTGCTCCTAAACTATCAGAACTCTTGCTTCACTGGTTTCATTTAGAAGCCTTTTGTAAGTTTATCTTTGCCAGAGCATCCACAGCATTATTCTCAGTCGTATACTGACTATAATCCTTTATATTAATGGTACACTAACTGTTCAGCTCTCTGCTGCTTGACCCTTGCCTTGAGCTCTGTTTATTTCTGGTAAATATTTTCCAGCATATGATCTCGAAGCAGAAATTAGGTTAATGTTTGTATTTTTCATAGTATACATTCCCCACTCTTCCCTGTCTATTTAATGGATTTTCCAATTAAAAGGGACCTTCCTGGCTATTTTATCTGACCCCCTGAATTACAAGGCTAAAGAAAGATGCACAGCAATTGCATGGTAATGCAATGACAACAGCCCATCGTTTTTGTCCTTCAGCTTTGAGCACAGCACATATACATGCCAATGTTTATATCTATTCTTATTCAGCCACTTTAAAAAAAGGACACTCAGAATTTCAAAGACACTTGGAAATAGATATACACTAAAAAGTTAATGTTTATGAACAGGGTAAGATTACAGACTCACTTCTGAGCACTCACTGTGTGTTTTCATGCCTGGGCAAGGTCTTTACCAGGTAATTGTGCCAGGCAATAGCTTTTAAACCACTGACACATCCAAAAGGTGCAGCAGCTGAAGAGCACTGGTATATTCTGTGAAGGTTTGTTTGTGTTTCAGCACCTATCACTATCAGTATGTGTGGCAAGCAGGTCTCAAAATGTGTCCTTTCACTGCTTTTACCTCTCCCTCAGGGCAAGGACAGAGCTGTCAGTTACAGATGTGCTCTTGTATGGAACTGCTACATGAAGATTCCCGTTCCCATTTCATATAAGGTGCACATTCTATCAAATGCCTAGAATGATAAAAATATACCAATTTATACTTAAATGCCATGGCATAAAGAACTGTAAAAGTTGCAACTAAGGCTGGATGGTTGCAAGGTCTGACACTCCTTTTAAAAAAGACCAACTTTTTGCCAATTGAAAAAATGATCTGGAATATCTGATAAATTTGCAGAATTTGTTTCGTCCTGTCACAGAACCGTAGAGAAATTTGGGTTGGAATTGACTTCAAGGGTCATTGAGTTCCACCCCCCTGTCATGGGCAGTGACATGCACTACACCAGGTAGCTCAGGTCTCTATCCAATTTGTTCAAAATCCAGATACTTTTTCATTCAGTTTTCATTTTATAATATTAAATTCTCCATCACTGAGTCCAGAATATTTTTTTTTATTTAAAGGAAGACTGATATTCTTGAATATTCAGTTATCTTCCAAAAAAAAAAAAAAACCACCACAAACTCTTTTGGCAATTGAAAAATTAAACATAAAACAAAACCTTGGAATAAACCAATACTGAATAAAAAAACCTCTGCTAAAAATTATTAGTTATTTTCAATAGATAATAGAACTGTGGGAGTGATCAACAGGTGATTTTGGGAAACTACTTGTTGAGGTTCAGAGACTGTCTAAAAAGGCAGACTACCAACAAGAACTTGTTTCTAGTTTAGGGACACATCTAAGGTGATGATATTCCTATGGAAGCATATGAAATTATATCACTGGTGAATGCATCTGGATAATCTACAGTTTATGGAGTACATCATCTTCAGGGATCACACTGAACTTTTTCTTCTTTTTTATATTTTGGAAGTGCTCATTGTAAAATCTTGTGGAAGACCATGTCTTCATATTGTAGGCATTGATTACTCTGTGTGCAAAATATTAGGCAGTGTAACTAACTTTTGAAGGTTTAGATCCTTTAGGGGGTGTATGTAAAAAAAAATGCACATTGACTGCAGAAGGTTTCCCTTATGATAGCAAGTGAATTAAATGAAAATGCTGAAATTAGACTATACTCTTTGTGTGAGTGGATGTAGTGGGTTTTAGTACTGAGTTAATTAACCTTTGGCCTGGGAGATGCTGAATGCTTTTTCAGCAGGGAAATGTCTGTGATTCTTCTCAGGCTGGTGGGGTTTGTTCCCCTTCATGCTTGCACTGGGGATGAAAAGGATTGTTTATATATTAAATATGTTGATTTAGGGAAAAGATGGGTATTCAGTGGATTGTCAGCAACAGATGGAGATCCGTCTGTAGAAGAAAGGGATATAAAAATATGTATACACAGAGAGGCAACAAGTGAATGGAAAATATCAAAGCCTGAAAAAATTTGCCAGAAAAAGAGACATATTAGCCAAGACCTTAATTTCTATTGTTTTTAATTTCCTACAGTATGCATCTTAAGAACATATGCCTTTGGGGTGTTTTTTTTTTTTTGGTTTTTTTTTTGGGGAGGGGGTGGGTGTTGTGTTGTTTTTTGGGTTTTTTTTAATAATTTCTTAATCTGATCACTTCCAAGCAAGGTTTTTCAAGCCCTTTGAATATTTTACAATTTGCTGACATAATTTTTGCTACTGGTACCTGCTGAAAGTGTATGTTGCCCTTTAGGTTGTGTATTAGAGGGGTAAAATGGAGTAATCATACCCAGTATCATTGCAGAACAATGTAAATTAGAATGTGTTTCTTCCAATGCAGTATTATGCCATGATTCTTAAATAGCCAATAGAATAATTAATTGCCAGTCCATTAGGAAGAGAGTTGCAGTGAATTAAAGCCTAATTAATAACCACAGAGTTAATTGAGGCTCAGACTCTTATACACTTATTTTTTCTTGCTTTTATAAATGTATCTTTGATTTTATGTTGCCTCAATTGCCTGAGAAAATGCTTTTCTTGGTTTCCCCTGGGATATAATGATAAACCATCTTCTGTGTTAATTTTTCAAAGATACTGGTAGCACATGATTCTGAGCAGAAAGTTTCCTCTTTTAAAGAGGGATTTTTTTTCTCTTGGCCATAAATTCCAGCAAATTTTTCCTTTATATTTTTCAGAGTGACATGCTCTGATAAGATGCCTTGTTCTTTCCTGCCCTTAGTTTTCTTTGTGGATAATGGCAAATCTGAAAAGAATCTATATTTTTGAGATCTTTGTAGGTCATAAGAATGCATTGAGAAATCAGAAAAGTTGCAAGGTGGCATGGGATTGATCAAGCAGAATTCATTCCTGGGATAAGAGTCTGCCATTCACTGTTGCTATTTCCCTACATTTTTTACACTGTACTATGAAGGACATTTATTTCTAGAACAATATAAATATAATTTATTTATTCGCTTGAATTCTATATACAGTTTTTACTTCTTTAGCAATTTATAACCTTGTGTTTTTTTAAAAAATAAATAGTGGATGGAAATATGTTTTATACATTGAATTGTGCAACTTTAAAGGCTGTAATCTTTATATGGATGGTCTCCTGGGGTGAGAGAAGCCTATTGCTCTGGGATGTTTAGAAATTGATAAATAGAATGAGCAGAAGCAAAAGAGGAAGAAGAATTACATATATAGAACTATATTTTCTTGGCAGAACTTTTTGAAAAGGAAAAACAAATTACGTGAATGACTGAAACTAAGAAATCTAAAAAGTTGTTTATGAGTAACTTAAAATAAAATAACAAGTCATATCTTTTCTAGAAAACACATCTCCAGTGAGCATTGCCAGCTGAAGAGCTACTGATATCTTCAGATGAATCCTGCTTATGTCCAGAAGCTACCAGAAATTATCTTCCTCTTGTGCTCATGGATGTGTACATAGAAATCTAAACTGTCACTTTAGCCAAATGATAAACTCTGGTGGATAAGATGGTTTTGCTGGAGATTTCTTTCATTCCTGCCTATTATACCAGAATAAAGTCAAAAAAAGAAAAGTTTGGGGGTTGGTCTTTTCTTTTCTTTTCTTTTCTTTTCTTTTCTTTTCTTTTCTTTTCTTTTCTTTTCTTTTCTTTTCTTTTCTTTTCTTTTCTTTTCTTTTCTTTTCTTTTCTTTTCTTTTCTTTTCTTTTTTCTTTTCGTTTCCTTTTGCAGCTGTTGTCTGAAGGCTCACAAGATATTTCTTATCTTTTCTATACTCCACTTAAGATCCAAGGGAGTTCAGGTTTCTCCACAGTCCTGCACTACAATACTTACACTTTGCCCACAGAGAAATAGACTGGTGAGTTGTTCCAAAAATCCCAATTAAGGATTTGTTCTCACTCTACAGAGAAAAACTCCACTGTAATCACATTGTGATTCAATGGGTACGTCAAAGTCTTATTAATCAAATTATTTATCCCTTAAAAGATATCAGCAGACAAATCTTGAGTTTTAAATGTTGACACTTCTCTTGGGAAGCAGGAAGTAAGAGATCAGGTGGATATCACCAATTAATGTTCCAATTAAGGACTGTGGATATCACCAATTAATGTTCCAATTAAGGACTATAAAGAAATACTTTTCAAAACTTTGGAATAACTGGAGGAAAAGGAAAATTATGTTTCAAACAGCCTCTCCCCTTCTCTTTGTAGAGTAAAAAGAGAGTCTGAACCCAACACAATAGCTCTAGGGTCAGGATGAGTTTTGACCTGTTTTAAGTTTCTCACATTATTAGCAGAGGAATAGGAATGCACATAAAAGACATTAATGAAAGATTGTCCTTTCATCATGTTGTTTCCAGTATTACAGACACATGCCTGATAACCAGATTTTGCCCTCCGTTTGGTATATTAAGCAGAAAAGAAAAAATCAAGTAAATGATGATGAGAAAGAGAGAGAGAGAGATGCAGAGACAGAAATATGTATGAAAGCAGCAATGGAAAGAAATTCATGTACTCTGTGTTGTCTTCTGAATTTTACATTTGGGAAAAATATTTCTGTGGTATGAATTCACAATTTCATTGTCAAAACATGAGCTGTAGAAAGGTCTTGCTTTAGAAAGTACACAGTATTTCAGGTTATGGAAGTATTTCACTATATCTTACAGGGAATTTAAAGCCATAAGGGACAGGGCAAGAAATATGTCCCCATACTGAACTCAGTAACCTCAGTTATAGGCTAAGGCACTTAATTCTCTGTAGATATAAATATGGATGCACCATAGGTGAAGATCAAGTGGAATTGAAATAGCAATGCTGGAGGCCAGAGCAATGGCAGGGAACCCATGGATAAAAAATACCAGATGAGCTTGAGGTGCAAGTGTACTACAGTTCTACTATGTCCCCACCAACCTCACCTAAGGGAAATTCCTTACTGACACTAAATCTGGAACTGTTTGAACCTGGGCATAAGAGTAAGAGACAGTACTCAAGAATATAAGAAAAAAAAGTTAATTTCACTACAGAAATAAACCCAACCTGTGTCGCATTTCTATCTGCCAAACATTTCTGATGGGAAAAGTGATTTAATGGTTATATAACTACTTATTGGCCATGAGTACATATATAGGAAAAACTAAATGCATATATAATTTAGGCTATAGCAAGCCAAATTTTGGTGCAGGGGGGACAAATGAAGAGGGAATTCCAAGTATTATGCCAAAGAGCCCTTTTTGTAATGAATGTCTTGAAGGCTATGAGTTTATTTAACAGGAGGATGTTGATAGATTCCTGTACTCCCAGTAGACAACAGATGAAGGAAATGAAATATTCACTAAATTCTAAATAAGACCTCATTCACTAACTGTCTCCTTTTGTTGCTCAGAGGGTGCCAGTGTTGCAGTTGGGAATATGAGTGGAAAGAAGAATGTAGGATAAAACAATTATAAGACAGTATAAGACTTGACTTCATTGCTGGCTCAGGGTGTGGAGCCCAAACTCCACACTAAACCATGGCAGAGGCAGTGTGGATGCCCATTAATTCTGACTGGCTGAAGAAATATCTATCTGTCTGTCTGTCTCTGTCTTGCCAGCAATGCTGTTTCAACTGCATTATGATAACACTGCATTACTTTTAAAAATATTCTGCCAACTCAGAAATATGGCTCACCTTCCTGACAGGAGAGCAGAGTTCTGCTTCCACAGCTCAGAGCCTGTGCTCTTAAGAGAGAGTGTTTTGGCTGGGCAAGACTATGGGGGAGTTTAGCTGCTCCAAACTTGTGCATCCTCCCAGGAATGACCTGGGCATGGATTCTGTCCAAGCTGCCTGTACAGGATCTGCCTACACCTGACTGCATCCCTGAAAATCTTTGGAAAAGAAAACCCTTTCCAAGTGTTTTGCCAACACTTTAGCAGATCTTCTGGCTTCCCCTGGGGCTCTGAATCTGCCACAGCAGCCACCCCAGCAAAGGCAGTGTCGAGGGGTGGGTGAACATAGGTGCCTTTGGTGGGAGAACACTGCTCCTACACACTGGAACTTTTGGATTAAGGGAGTATAAACTCACAGGGGAGACTGTGCTTCAAGCCATTAGTGAATTTCTTGCTGTATTTTTAAAATCAGTTTTATCAATTTCTGCTACAAGCCAGAATTAATAATTTATTGTGAACTTGTTGAATTATAACTCCCTTAACTTGTGAAGAGAGAAAAGAAGAATATCTTCTCTCTAGGGCAAAATCCTCTTCTTTATTTAAGTCTGTTTCCTGGTCAGTTGAACAGTCTTTCTCTGATTTTTTACCTGCTTGAGACTTATTTATTAATCCTGTGTGGACCATGGGGAGGCATTTTATAAATTATTCAATAGGATGTATTGAGTAGGAATGGTGTCCATGTGAGTTTCAGCATTCTCTAGGGAATGGTCTACAAAAAGAGGAAGATCTGATAATAAAAATAATTATGACCCTTCCAAGCCTTACTTACCTGGCTTAGCTACAATATTTCAGACAATTTTTTTGTGATTCAATCCATTTTTGCAGTTCTCTTTGAATTTTTTATCGAAAACTTTTAATTCATATTTTCTGTGTCAGGCAATGTGCATTATTGACATAATTCTTTGTAAAAACATGAATGATTGTATATTTGGAGGAACAAGAGAAACAAACCCACTTTCTAGCTAAATTCAATTGGTGGGGAAAATCCTTCTTGACCATTGCATGTATAATATTAGCCAAAGCAAGACCAAACTCCCACTGCCCTTAAATATTTGACACTGAATTCTTTGTTACTTACTGTGCCCTCAGTAACTGATCACTGTCAAGTAATCATCTCACTGTGGATGGTTTTAAATAATTTCAATGTTATGAACTTCTGTGGTTTTGCACTTAAGGCCTTTGCTTGCCTTATAGTTTGAGAAGGATGAAACTTTCACATTGCTTTTCAGTTAAGAGAAGCCCAAAATGCCCCAGCACAGGATGGGGCTGACCTGCAGCTCTGTGGAGAAGGACCTGGGTGTCCTGGTGGACAGCAAGCTGTCCATGAGCCAGGAAGGCCAAAGGAATCTGGTGTGCCCTGGGAGGAGCTGTGCCTGCAGGTCAGGGAGCTGATCCTGTGCACAAAACAGACATGGAGCTCCTGGGCTGGGTCCAGGGGAAGGAGACAAAGGTGATTGATGAACTGGAGCAACTTTTGCAAGGAAAAGCTGAAGGAGCTGGGACTGTTCAGCCTCGAGAAGAGAGGACTGAGAGGGCAGCTTATAAAAAGCTATCAGTATCTGAATGGAGGATGCCAAGAGGATGGAGCAGGCTGTGCTTGGTGGTGCCCAGCAATAGGACAGGAGGTATTGGGCAGGAACTAATGCACAGGAAGTTCACTAGAACCTAAGAACTTCTTTACAGTGCAGGTGAACATGCATTGGAACAGATTGCCCAGAAAAGTAATGAAATCTCCCTCCCTGGATGTAATCAAGAACCATCTGGACACAATCCTGTGCCATGAGCTCTAGGATGACCCTGCTTGAGCAGGAATCATGGACCAGATGTGGTCCCTTCCAACCTTAACCATTATGTGATTCTGTGAAAATATCAAAGCAAAACCCACCTGGTGCAGATAAAAATCCTTCTGTGCAGAAATCAAACAAAACCTGTTATATTTCACATGGTTTGTTCAAACTGCTATCTTTATCCTTCTCTGGCACCTGGAAGTGACTCAGATCTCAGTTTGAGTTTGTGGAGAACCTCATGAATCTGAGCACATCTATCAGTGAACATGTCCTCACTTCAGGTCATAGCAAAGCCAATCTTATGCACAGCTACTTATGAAATATCAGAGTGGAAGAAAATACTCCAGTTTTTTTTTTTTTTTTTTTTTTTTTTTTTTTTTTTTTAGTTATTAAAAAAGATCACTCATTGTTCTATTTTTTTTATTGCACATGCAAGAAAAAAGCTTTCCCTGACAGATCCTAGTACCAGGTGTAAATATATATCTGCTTGCTCTGATGAAATGAGAAAATGTTAATTCCCCTTCAGCTCAGCTGCAGAAATTTCCAGGTTTCTACAGGAGGATGTCATCCTACAAGTAATGCTTCATTCACTTGGGCTTAAGAAATTTTTATTTATAATGCACTATAAATGTATTTATTCATTTATTTGCATTTCCCCAAACTGAAAGTTGCTTAAAATACATAACATGGAGAGTATGGAAGACAGAAAGATGTGCATCTTTGGTGCTCATCCAGACAGCATGCTTCATCCCAGTGTTGGTGACATTTGCCACCATGGATTAATAATTATGAAGTGCATGGAGATCCCTCAACATAAGAACCTTAATGTAAAAAATGCAGAAAATTATCATTGCTGATAATGTGGCCTTCCTGAATACTTGCTCTGCATCACTAGCATTATATTGAAAAAAGATGTTCTAAAATTTGGCTTAATGCAAGAATTAATTAGCTTTCAAAATGAGTTTCTGGCCAAGTAAACACTTGGGGGCTGCAGGTAGGATCACTTGCTGGAGTCTGGCAAAGGGGCTCCCCAAAAGTTTAATTGGAAATGCTTTGCCAACTCATTGCTGCTTGACCATTATGCTCTGGCTGAAAAAGCAGAGCAGGAGAGCTGTCAAAACACAAACACTTTTATATCCAAGCTGGTTACTTTATTTTAGAGTGAGGCTAGTCAGGGGGAGAGAGTTCATGACCTCACAATAAAAAATAGCTTATAGGAACAAGCCTAATTGTTTGTTTCCCTTAGCCTGCCAGCACTGAGTCTGTCTGGATGTCACTTTGGAGAATGCTGAATCTTATTAACAAAATAAATAAAATCAAAATAAACAGTCTGTTCATAGTATGCAGGGATTTTTTCCCTTTCCTTGAGTTGTAGTGTAATCTGTGTACTGGTCTATTCACAGCTTGTATTTGAATCAGTAGCAAAGGCAAATGATGTAGGAATTTGCCCTTGATATTATGCACTGATACGATATATTTGATATATTTGCACTTGATATCATGCAGGGGTTGACTTGAGCATTTTTACATTGTTGTTAATGGAAATGATGTTCATAAATCACCCACACATCAGTGGGGAAGTAGCTACTTGAGTCTACCAAATGTGTAATGTGTCCAAATCAGATCTTTTAACATTTCAGGAGTTATTTATTCCTCTTAAATACAATGACCATGAATGATTCACCCATTAATGATCAGTATGATGTAGTTTCTACTGGGAGATGGGCTGAGCTTGTCTGTTTTGTGTTTGCCTTTCTTTAGCCAAACTCTTGAAAGATGTTTTAAGGGACCCTACTGAATGTTTGGAAGACTCTGGCTACAACTGTGTTAGTAAAAAAAATCATGATGGTGCCTTCTCAGACACTGCAGTTTATTTATGCCTGCTGTTAAATAATCAGGAAGGTTTCTGGCATGCTGGAAGCTTATGTCACCTGGCATTCTACCAAATAATTTGTGGTGTTATTTTGAGAATTAGCATGAGCTGAGGGCCATTCTCAAGCAGTTGCCTGGGTGCAAACATTTTGTTCTGAAGAACAGGAGAGTTTAATAATATTGACTCAGGCTATTTCTTGTCAAGTGAATGATCTGGAGAAAATTAAATTTTACTCACATTGGCTTAGTCTCTTTGTGTATTGTGTCACCTGTGTAATTCCTAAGCTTTGCAAGACTGAGTGCATCCTGTTGCCATTAATGATGTCTCCATTTGAGAACCTTTTACAGAGTCTGAAAATGTCTTTTCAGAAAAAACACAGGAATGGAATAGGAACAGGTAGGAATACAGGTAGGAATGGAGCCATAGATATTACAGGCTCTTTGCTGTACTAAATCTCCTTCCCAAACCCTCATATGACCAATTAGTGATAATGTCATGAGGGGATGAAGTGGGTACTTTTCTATAAGACATAAGATTGAGAAAAGCAATTTATTTTAGTTCCACACCCAAGTGGCACAGAAGGTTGGAATTCTGTACAACTGATGGATATACAACACTTTCTTTAAATTAATGCCTTGAATTTGTGTATTGGATGAACCATGAAGATGATTTTTTTTCTGTGTGCAGCAATATCCATGTTTACTTTCAAATCACTGACCAAGAAATTATCGATTCTGTTACCCCCAAAGTAATTTATTCTCTTTATTACCCATTTTAGCAAAACTTCAAATTATGTGAAGGCTTGGCTACCACTGATGGTTTGGGAAATTCTGGTTTTGGACTCTAGGGAACCCATCTGGTGTTGCTGCTAATTTATTTATTAATGCATTAGTCACAACAGGGACTAAATATTTAAAGTTTGTGACCTGCTCTATCTCCACCAGCTTGAATCTTTTAATTCTATTATTATTTTTCCACATATTGTAGAAAAAGAAAGTACACTTTTAAATAGTTTTTTCCTCTCCTTTTTTGCCCCTCTGTGGTTCTCCAAAAGGTTAGATTTGACAATAGGAATATAGTTACAGATACTCTAGGCAACAAATGAGAAATGTTCTTTTGTGACCTTAATGTTGGCAAGTGATAATAACCAGTGAACCATGAAATACTGCTGCAATATTGTTCATGACTTTTCTGTTTTCTAAGATTAATTTTATGTTCTGAAATAAAGTGACAATCATTGATTATTCTGTTTTACATAGCTTCCACCGGGAAGCAAATATGAAAAGCTTAATTTTCTAGTCCACTTGTAGTGTTCCTAGAGAAGAATAATATATATATATATGTAAGTATTTCTTGGTTAATGTATAAAATACAATCTCTTTGTTTATCCCTGGTCAGAAATGTCTGGGTTAGCATAGAGTCAGCTAATGTTTATGAGTAGAAACTACTTTTCTCTCCTAGGGGTTAAATACTTCTAGTACAGATTATTAATATACTATGGATGTGAACTATGCATGAATATTTAATTTTGAGCTACTGTTTTCTGAAAACATATCATGCTTTCCTAAAGAGGCATTTTCTTTTTTTCTCAGTAAAATGTAGCAAGCAGGAATTCAGCCACCAAATCCTTCATGCTGCCAGCTATTTCTATTCAACAAGTAGATTAGAATAACATTTTCATCAGAGGATGCATTTATAGCCCTCATATCAAGCTTAGTTCACCTTTCCATGTAAACCATTATCTTTCTCTCCATAGGCTGTTGGTAAGCAAACAATTTTAGGGCTTGATAGTGCAAGTCTTCCTCATCTTGAGCAGCACTTACCCATACCAATGCTTCTATTGACTTCAGTAAAATTGCTGCTCTGAAATACATCAGGTGAGTAAAGGCAAGAAGAAAGAAAAGCCTTTAATTTCAAGGTCAAATGGATGAGGGAAAGTAGATAGCAATATTTTTTAAATCAGTGTGGTCTGGGGTTTTTTCTTTAAAACATGCATGTGGTTATGCATTAGGATTTAGTAATTTAACTGATTGAGGACCAGATTCTCAGAGAAGCTGAATATAAATCATTTTACTAATATTATATTTCTCAGTAAGGCATTTTAAAAAGATATCCCTGGTCAGGGATTGTTTATCTTGGAGTGGAGTCTGTTGTGAACATGATGTGTATCCCTTTTTCTGGAAAACTAATGAATTTCCAAACCTTGGGGCATAAAATTACATTCTAGATCTTTTGTTTGGTCATGACAGCTAATAGAGGCTTGTTTCAAGGAAGGGTGGATTAATTCAAAAGTAAATTTCTACACTTCTGAATATCAGACCAGAGCTATGGAATTACTTAAAGAGAGGATTAGGTGCCTGGCATCAATGACTTCCAGCAATAAAAATACTGATCTAGCTACATTTGAATTAGGAGCCAAAGACCAGGGGCTGTGGTGCATCCATAAGGAACAATGTGCTCCCAGTGTATCTCACACTGACAGGTATTAACTGGCAGATCAAATAACTGCTAACAGTTCTGGAGACTTAAAACAAACAGATTAAAAGGAAATCCTCTGTGTTAATATTCGGATAAGTGGCCTAAACTCTGATGTGATGTGCTGTACCATGGCTCAGTTGGGTTCCAGCTGTTCACACATTGCAGGCTGTTGTTTCCTGGTTTAATGGTGATGCCTTTTCTGGAGTGTCCTGATTAGATAATTGCTAAAAGCAAGAGGGAAATGTTGGATTCACCACTATTAGTTATCAAAGTCTTGGCTGTCAGGAATTAGATGCAGTGCTGCTGCTACTAGATGTGCAATAAATAGTGTTTGTGTAAAGAGTCAGAGATTACTTCTGTTCAAGACATCTCTGCTTATTATATCTCTGCTTGAGGAGCTTTCTTGAGGATTCACAGTAAAGCCCAAGCTAAGAATAAATATAAAACCAGCATCCTTGTGGGATTTAAAACAAATAGAAGCTAAAATACTATGTTTTGGGGGTTATTTTTGGGTTTTTTTGGTCTATTGAAATGGCCACAACTTGAAGTGGATAATTTACTGAATTGCATTTCATTTCCTTGTAATATAGTATATGTCATAAAAGCAAGATTAGGTGCCAGGATTCAGAAGCAATGAAACAGAAGTCTGTGGGTGCTCAGTGGATATTTATACACTTCTTTAAAACATGTTTTATCCAAGAAAATTCAAAAGGAGGCTGTAGGCTGTTATTCAGAAAACAGTTTTATGGCATTATCATGGATTATGCAATCACAACATGCAGTGGTTATATGTGAACTACTCAAGTTTTGCTATGTAAGTCAGCAAGTCTTCACAGTGGAGGTGTATACAAGAGACACTAGTAAATGTATTTCCTGTATGGAGAATAAAGAATTTTGCCTTAAAGCTATTAAAATTGACATAGATAAAAGCACATTGCACAGACAGTTTTGGAGGCTGGGAGCTCAATAAAAAAGAGACATGAATCAAAAAAGAGAGCAGTATTTGCTTATCTATTTACATTATCCAATTCATATTAAGATAATGCTCTTTGTTTCTGTGTTTTGTGACAATTTATGTTGCCATAAAAGCTCCCGGGTGTTTGCCAGAGGAGAATTGCACAATTTGACCAACTGCCTCAAGGGAAACTTTCAGGTTAAAGTCCTGGATGTAGATTTATCTTAAAGTGTTTAAATTTTCAGGCATGTTTTCAAATGTCTCCAGTAAACTGAAACCCTGTTATGGCCCCCATGTCCATTTAAGGGTGGGTTTAGCCCTTCAGCTACTCCCTCCTTTGGGCACTGAAGCTTTCATCCTGCAGTGCTGTATAACAGCCATCCACATCCATTATCCTCCAGCTCACAGATTTCAGCAGGAATTTTGGAATTATGGACTCGCAAGGAATAACAACCTTCAGTCGCAGAATATTTAAAGGATACAAATATCATTTAGGAGTCTGTGGATGGAAAATAAGATCCTGAACATGTATGTAAATAGAAAATATAGTACCATTTTTGTTTGAAAAATCTATTTCTTTGCTCCTGATAGTAACCTGTCCTGCACTGTACATTCTCTGTATGAAAACTCCCACTCCTAGCAAACAGCAGATGAAAACTAATTAAAGGATAGATTTCTTGCTCAAATTTTAATGATTCATATAGATTTTTTTCCAGATATATAAGGAAGTTGTTCCTAGACCTGAACAAATAGTGAAGAAAAAGCAGGAAATTATTACATTTCCTCAGCTAGTGGTCTTTTCTTTGTCCTAGGAAAAAAGAAGTTATATTTTGCTGGAAACAACCACATTTCTCTGAGTGGCAAATGAAACTTGTTAGTCACAGCAGAGGGCAGAGCTGAAGGTCAGAGCAGAAACTCTGGCTGCTGTGACACATTTTCATGAGCTGGATCATCTCTCTGTGATTGACAAAGCTGACACTTGCAAGAAAAGGAGTGAAGGTGAAGGGGCAGCAGATTTCCTCATGGTTCTGGGGAGGGGGGAAGGTAAAAAGGGACTGATAGTAAGGCCCTCTAAGCATGAATATAACATCATAAAAAATAAATATCTGGCTAAGTGGCAGAGTCCAGGGCTGAGCCCTTAGAGGGGCAGGTAGAGGAGCAGATTTCCAATGGACTTTAATCATCTGCTGCCCCAATGGCTTTCTCTGCCACCTGCTGAGGTTCAGGGCATTTGTTTCAATGGAAATACAGGAGAATTAAAGATATTTGTAGTATCTGGGAAGGCAAGAGGAGGTGTGTGGTATCTGGGAAGGATAGAGAGGAGTTTTTGCCTTTAAAATAATTATATATTAAGAAGAGATGTTGCAATCAAGTTTGCCATAAGACAAACTTGAAGGCGAATGGAATGAACTTCAGTGTACCCTGGAATCATCAAGCACTGTCTTGAATGGTCAGTTCGTGTTTCTTTGATTTCACCATGAGATTTTCATTTCTTCATCTGCCATAAATTTATCTCCAGGTTTTTCTCACAGCTTTAGCCCATTCTCTATTGGGAACAGAATTGTTCCTGTTTCAAGTTTATCATTTAAGCTTTTTTTTTCTACATGCCGGTTTTATATGCAGGCTGGAGAAATATGATCTAATATAAATTACTAAGTGTTTGACAAATATCTGTTTGTAAAAGTGTAAGCAGACAGCATTCAGTGTCTCATTTTTTGCAACAATGCATGTAGGTATGAAGGTGGGAGAGGTGTGAGCACAATGAAGGACAGAATTGAGTTTGAAATTGTCACACACACGCACACACACACGTACATTTGCTAGGATTTACTTCCACTTTCTTCTTTCCATGGTCTCATATGCTGATATACAACAGTCATAAGCCCTTTTACCACAGGCATTACCTCTCAAGTGTGTGGCCTTACCTGGCACTGTTACTCTTTCTTTCAAGAGGGAGAGCTTCAGCTTCTCTCAGGTTTCCCATCGCACTCAAATCTAATTACTACCCACTATCATTTATGTGAAAACTATAAATCACTTTTAACCTTAAGGTTTTGTTTCTTTAAGGATACAAGGGAAGAAGAACTACAGATTGTTGCAGAGGGAGGTAGATATTATTTTCTTTTTTCCATTACATCTTTTTTCTGTAGTATTACTTGGATGAGTTTCCCTACTGTATCTTCAGTTCTGGGTGAGCAATTCTCTGGAACAGAGGGATTAGAGAAGCCTGCATTTTCAGAGTGCTGGGGGATATTTTTGAGATCCACCTGCAGGAGGGGCTAAGGATTTAGAGTGAAGACTGAAATGATTTTCAATGTCTGTGAGTTCCACTCAGGGGAAGGTCCAAGGTCTCTCTCACATTTGCTCCTCCAGTTGGGTGAGGAGCTTCTTGAACTCAATTTACACATCCTTTCTCCTTCAGTGGGGTTTGATCCAGGCCAGTGCACTTTTCAGCTTGGTACCTTTCTAGATTATTCTCTAGGTTTTCTTGTTATTCTCAGCTCACTTTTTGTCACTGTTGCTCATCATTATTTATGAGCCCTAAGAAATAGCAATTTCAGCAAAATAAGACAAACTTCTGAGACCTGGAGCTGGATATCTGCTGCAAATTCAGTTGAGAAATATGCTACTGCTGTTCACCAATCTCAAACTCCTCCTGTAAATCTTAATAAGATCTCAAATTTGGCAAGGAGGGTTACCCTTGGGATAGCTTAATGATTTGACAGCACTAAACGTGTTGAGGACAAGTAGGATTGCTTTGTCTCCAGACTTGTAAAATGCAAAGCGTTATGGAGTCTTGTCAAGTTGCAGACTTTAGATGCTATAAATAAGGATAATGAGGCATTGAAAACAGAAGTGGAGAACTTCAAAACTCTTATTCATCAAGGCAAATATTTTTTGTGTCATTAACCTAAAATTTCACAGAATGAAAATAGATCAGGAAATCTACAAGTCATAGGATTGAAATAAGGGGAGGAAAAGTAAGGAGTTGATTGCTAGATTTACTTGCATTTTGGTTTTGCAGGAACAACAGTGAGCTTCTACATCTTGAAAGAACTTGAGATTTCCATGCCTATAAGAGATTATTTTTCTTTTTTCACTTGTCAGTTTACTTTCTCAAACAATATAGATAACAATATCACCTGTGTGCTTCCTGCTGATTTCCCTTTTTATTACTTTTTATTTTTTAATGATTTCATAAGGATCTTGTTTTGTCATCATTTAGTCTTTTTGTCAAAATACTTATGTATGTTTTTCAAACAGCTTCTCTCTGTAACTCTGCCTCTTCATTGCAATTGCCACAGCCATAAAATAGAATTTTCTAAAACTGGAGAACAAGCTGATATGCTTCTTCCAGCAGAGCTGCAGGCTATTTTTCATGATTGTACATATATTGTGTTGATTATGATGAATCCAAACGATTTTTAAATAGGGAGCAAAAAGCGGGGAGAGGGGGAAATAGTGTGCCTTCTGCCAGCTTTTGAAAGAGATTAAAGATGAATATGTCGTATGAAATTGTTACTACTCTGACTTATACTGAGGTGGGTAAGCATTTTCCCTCTTTTACTGCGTAATTGCTTTGATATTTTCTTTAAAAAATTGTTAAAAATGTATTTGTATTGCAGAATATTGAACATTTTAAAGCATGTTGCTATTTTTGTATATTCAAATTACTTATTATGGAAAATTACTGCACTGTAGCTACTGCAAATGGAGCTTATTAAGCAGCACTTGCCATTCTGAGCTGTCCTGTCATAATGGCTCAGTAAGATGGGAGCACGTACACCACTGCATCAGAAACAAAAGGGAGAAGATATTCAGCAAACCAGAAGTAGAATAAATGAAAAAAGAGAGATCTCATTGCCTTAAAGACAAGGACATTCCTATTTCTTAAAGGCATTGATGCATTTTCTTGTATTTCTTTTCCTGTGGGGTTATCATTACGAGCGATTTATGCAGATGCCACAGACAAACACTTGTGTAACCACAGAGCCTCGTGGTCTTTCTGTTGTTGGTGCTTTGTCTGCAGGCTTGGCCACAGCGAGCAAGGCTGGCTGCAAGCTACAGCAGCACGCAGCATATCCTGATGTCCTGGGGCTCAGAGAACATTATTGTGGAACAGGATTCAGCTGTTGAAACTGCTACTCATTATTCCATCAGATTGTCTAATTTCTCCAGCCTCCATTTGCTGCAGCTAGCATTTAGCAGGAAAGATTTCCCACTGCCACTAGCCTTCAAGAGAACTTTTTATGAGGAAAGTACTGGTGGTTGCTGCAGAAGCAAGGACCCAAAGAAGATACTAGGGATTTAAATTTCTGGCAGGATTTTTTAAAATAGATCTCATTTACACTGAATAACCTCAACATTAACATGACTCAGCTTTTAAAGTGATTCCATTAAATTACATTAAATTCAATAGCTAACATCTTTTCTGAGAATAAAAATGTATTAGTTTTAATTAGCTCTCTGCTAAAAGTGAAATAAAATAAATAGAAACAAGTCGACTTTTATTCTTCCTAGGACTGCTCACAAATGCACATCAGCTAATCCACTTTCAAGTCACACTTTTGGTTAAGTCAGGTTCATTTTCCTGATTGCCCCTATTTAGACAGGTCTTTGGAAATGGGCTCCAGTTGCAAACCTCAGGTTAGGATGTGAATATAAATCAGTGAACTCTAAGCCTGCTATTGGGATACTGCCTGGGTCAGAACAACATAGCTTTGCCCAGTTAACCTCTTTTACCCTTCAGCAATGCCTTTAGCATCATTTTACTGTTATTAATGCTGCCCCTTTCTGTAACTTTTTGAGCAAAAAGACACTGGACTCTTCTGAGGTAAAGCCCAGCTGTGGCTAATAGCAGGGCTGGTGGCACTGCTGCTGAGGAAAATAGCAGTGACAGCAAGAAACACAGATAAAATTGACACTGAGACTCTGACACAGTAAAGATTAGCTTCCAGTGAAAATTACTCCCTCGTGTAAACCAGCAGCGAGACCATCAGAGGGATCATGCCACCAGCATCTCTCCCATAGAAAGAGAAAACAAGGAGTTATATTAATTTTATTTTTGGGGGAAAGGAAAGCTGATAGTCTGCCTCCACCCCCCAGAGGTTCAAATCTGACATTTTAAATCCTTGTTTTCATTGCAGCAGATACATCCAGCAAGTGCACATCAGGAGTGGCAGCAGCACCTTGCTCTGTCTCAGAAACACCTCTGCCCTTTCTGGCAGGCAGATTCCATGCCCTGGGACTGCCTGGTGCCAGTCTGTGAGCCAAGACAGCTCCTTGCTGCACTCAGTCCTGGCTCAGCTTTTGTTCCCTGCGTGCAGCGTGCCAGAGGCAGAGTTTTCCAAAAGAAGAAACTGTCTGGAGGACAGGACATGGATGATAGAGAGCTCTGTGCAAGCAAGTGCATGGGGATGGGCAAGAGATAGCAGAAGGATCCATCTCAGCTTGGAAAGGGAAAATGTTGAATGGTACAATGGGATTTTGTGTCTCCCATGAGAAACAGAACAAGGGGCATTGCTGCTGGGCATCTGAGGATTTTCTAGACTTCTGGTGAAAAGGGGATTTGATTCCCATTTCTGACCTAAAATAATTCAGGTTGAAAAGGTAATAAATGACTTCAGGCCAAAGCTGTTTTCTCCAGAGATAATATAGGCTGAGCTCAAACAGAGATGTCTTCCAATCCTAAATTCTGCACAGCTGCAACCAATTCCTCTGACCAAGTGTAGACTTCTCCAACAGACCATCTGAATTAACCCCCTTACAGTGCTGTTTGTCCTCATTTGATATAAAAGGGATTTAGGATGACAAGTTTATATCCAGGCACAGACACTGCAGCCAAGATGACTCATACTGCCTACCATTAACTCGAGAGACTTGTAAAGATCTAACCAATTCCCAAATTTGCACTGAGGACAAGAATAACAGTGGTGAGTGCTGTGGGATCACACACATGCTGAGGGTTACACTTGTACAGCCCTACCTACCCCCACAGTTGCAGCCCTGTGTGTGGAAAGTCCAGGTATCAATATGAATGACAAGTGGGAATAGCTTTAAACTGAAAGAGGGCAGGTCTAGATTAAAAATTTGGATGAAATCCTTTACTGGGAAGGTGCTGAGGCACTGGCACAATTTGCCTGGAGAAGCTTTGGGCTCCAGCAAGGGCAGGTTGAACTGGGCTTTGGGCAATCTGGTCTAGTGAAGGTCCCTTACAATCCAAACCACTCTATGATTCTATGATTAAAAGTCTTTTCCAACCAAAAAAATTCAGTGATTCAATGGTGTTTTGTTATTTCATGTGAAGAGAGCCCCTGGGCTCAGCTTGTGTTACACTCCTTGAGCTCTGTTTGCTGATGGCACAGGCCAGACCCATCATGTCACCACTGTAACTCCTTCATTTTCCTTGCAGAAATGCTGCTTTAGATCAGTATCAAATGTTCTTTTGTGATGAGGATCTTTAGTTGTCCTGATGTGCCTGGTTCATGATTTCAGCTCTGAAAGAATAAGGAACTGTGCGAGAACTGAGGTTATTATGGCTGTGAGAAGCTTGTGATAGAGTCTGAAAAATTTGTAACCACTAATTAGTTCCTGTTCTGATGACCCTGAAGCTGAAACTTTTAAAAAATAAGTCACAATTATGTGGCTGATACATTTTGATGTTAATAGTAAATGTCATTCCGGCTCAAAATAAAAAACACAATAGACTTTGCAAACCTGTCCAAATATCTTTGTATTACAATAATATACATAACTGCTTTCAGAGAAAGAATTAATGTGCTTTAGTCTCTGGAGCCCACAGCATGGCCTAGTCAGCTTGAGTGATATACATAAATAGTGCAGATACATAAATGCAAGCACAGTTATTGACACGTTCCCTTCTTGCTCTCAGGGGTGAGATAACTGGATTTTTGACACTAATCTTTTTATTTTTTTTTTTTAGCAACAGTTTAATTTCATGTATTTTATTCAGTTCATCAGTGGATTTACTATTAAATTTCAAATTCCTTTCATATAGTCTCTCAATTTGAGCTTATTCCACTATGCATTACACACTGACATGAAGATGAGTTTGCTTTTGCTGCTGCTGTTTGCTTCACTTGATTTAGCCCTCTGAATTTCATACCAGGAGTTACAGAAATTATGGGAGCAGAAGCTGATTTCAAGAACACATGGGCAAAAATACATAACATAATTGCACTGATAAAAAAAGATGTAAAGCAAAGCAAAGCTAAAAGAAATTTTGAGAGATTCTTCTAGATAAAATGCTATAAAATAAGGTGGAAATTGATATGCAATCTATAAGAATACTATTAAAAATTATTTTTAATTTGAAAAAGAAATATAATTTGAAAAAGAAATATAATTTTTAAAGCTTTCAGTGGTTGGACCTTGACAGATCTAAAAGCAAGATTTGTGCAAACAGACCAGATTATTTTAAGTAAGTTCTGAAATTTGGATGGTCTTGTGCTTTAGTTACTAAATCCTCTGTGCTCAGCATAGCTTCTGTTCAGCTGTAAATTTCCTGGGCAGAAGTAATTTAATTTTTTTCTACTTCTCTATATTTTTGTTGTTGTTGTTGTTGTTTTAAGTACAGAAACAAAACCCATTTCTCAGCTTCTTCCGTTCTTCTGGAGAAAACCTGAAAAGATGGTTTCTGTTCTCCACAAAGACTCAAAAATCAAAACTAATTTGAACTGATTCCCAAAATATAATTTTCCAGATCTCATTTTTCTCTATCAGCTCAGACTACACCTCTCTTACTTCTTATCTGGCAGCCAAATGTACCTTCATTTTTTTACCTAATTCTAATACTAAGTGAGGAATACTGGAATGCACAGTCAAAGCATAATGAGTAGGATTTCTTTGCCTTTCTCACTTCAGAAAGATTTGTAGTTCAGTACTCTTTCTCAGAGACCAGATGAATTTATCTTTTCCTACACCATACATACTTATTTTGCACTTATTGAAGTGTTTTCCACAGGGAAATTCAACAGTGTTTTTCATGGCATTAGTTTTTTTGGAAAACTATACGTATATGTGTGTTTATATTTATACAATTGATGTAAACCAAAACCTAAGAATTTTTCATGTTTGCTATGACACTAAACACATGCAGACATTAACCTGATAACGTTTTTTTTTTTTTTTTACTTTGCTTTGTGAGAGTAAACTTTTGACAGTAGCTGTTGCTTCTTCCTGACTCAGTGATTTAACATCTCAGAAAATGTTTAAGAAGCTGTGTACTTTACCTGAAATTGATGATACTTTGGAATAAGACATCATAGGTAGCATCCTTTCCTGTGAAAAGCACAAAGTAAAGCAAATAATTTAGTTGAAATGTAGGAGAAACAATTCTTTATTCTCTTTTTTAAATTTTTTTTTTTTTAATTAAATGGCTGCAATATGCAGTCTTGCTCTCCTTTATTGAGTGTGTGTCATCAAGAGGCAGGTATGAAAGTGACAGTGAAATCCCAGGTTGGGAGTAGTGAAGGTAAGGGTGATTTGTTATTGTTCTCATATCCCAGCTCTAATTCTTGGGGGAAAAAATTACCCATATGTACTTTCTACCAAAAATGAACCTTATTTCAGAAGTCACACATTTTTTTTCTTTTTTCAAATTCTTTTTTTTTTTTTTTGGACAGGTCCACCTGTTTAAACGTATTTCCAGTGCCCACAAAAAAATTCCAGGAAATAAAAGCTGTTGCTGAACATGAATGCAAAGTGTGAAGTTAATATTCAACTACTAAGAAATAATTTACCTATTGTGAGTGAAGGACTCTAAGAGGAGTGGCTGGGCATAGTTCAAACCTTGGTACATAACCTCTTATGAAATGAAAATATGTGTTTCATAAAATAGACACTTTGAGAACTCATCTTTGAACACTTACTATGAGAACAATATGTGAACCTCACTCTTGATGGAGAGCATGGACAATGAGATCTAATTAACTTTGGGGTGATGGCAGTTTTGGACTGCAGGGATTGAGGGACAGCACAATAACAATTCAAGAATAAAATCCTTGTGAATGGCTCTCAGGGGAGCTTTTGGCTTATCATTTTGGGGATTTGAGCAGCAAGAAAAGAAAAATATGCAGTGCTAGCCGTGGCCATCATTCAGAACCACTATCAGCACAGAAATTCCCTTTCATTCATTTCGAAGCAGTTGTCATCCTTCTTCAAAACTGGTTCCTCATGATAGAGAGGAAGATCAAGGGATTTATTTCCAGAAAGATGTGCACATAATTTTAGGAATAAAAAGACCATCCATTTGAGCACTTTATACAGACATGGCCATATGGCTGCATGGTGAACTGCATCTGGAGCTGCAAGAAGCCTGTGCCCAGCTGCCCTACATGTGCAATGTGCATTTGTATTCATTGGTAACAGGAGTGTGAGTACCCATATAAGTTGTGAGTGTATATTTATTATATCTATGTTGGCATTTCTGAGTTATGGCTCCTGCATCACCTTTAGGCCTCTTTAGATGCATTAGCAATAATATTTGAGCCTTACTGACTTGCAACTGCGTCAGAAGGCATAGAAAAATACACCAACCTGTGCATAAAGCCACCTGATAAATTGTTCTCATTTTTTTGGCCTTCTTTCCTGTCATAGTAACTGGATCTTTGAAATTAGATTAAACATTCTTAAACAGAGTTAATGTTTATTTCCAGATTTATCCAATTCTTTACTGCAGAATTAAAGCTTAACTTGAATGACAGAGGATTTTACCTGGCAAAGTTTCTCAGAAAACTTCTATCAACATTGATATCACTTGCTTAGACTATAGATTTTCTCCCTGAGATTATACAGCTGTATACCAGTCCATTCCAATAACTCAGATGTGTGAGCACTAAGTTGTGAAGCAGACAATTGAGATCTCAGAGGCAAAAATGAGAATCCCTAACAGTGTTTCTGAGGTGTTAAAAAGAGATTTTCTTTGATGGCATACATGTTGTTCTATTGTTAAAGTGTTGATATCTCTTCACTTGTACTTAGAGTTTGTAGGTTGTCTTCCAACCATGCTTTGCTGGAAATTCAGCTGAAAAAGATAAAGAACAATTTTGTTGTCCTAACCATATGTCACTGCATTCAAAAATTTGCATGTATTGAACTTCTCTGCCCAAATATCCAAAGGAGTGTGCCAAATGTAATATAGTAACCAAATGTAAAACTGTGATCCTGCAGACTCATTTTTTTATTGAAAAGTAGACACTAAAGCATAAATAAGTAGAAACCAGGTGCTTTTTTTTTTTTTTTTTTTTTTTTTAAAAAATTTAATGAGCTTAGTAAATGAAGGACAACAGAAAAAGAATTTGATTTTTGTCTGAGGTCTTATTTCTTTTGGCAAAAGGAGTTTATCCTTCTTGTCAAGTAGTTAATTTTGCTGATCATTTTAATTAATCTAAAACCCAAAAGCCTAGTGCATATGTCTAATTTATATCATTACTAAATACCCTCAAGTTTTTCCCAAAGTCTTCTCTAGATGCCTAAATGCATCTGTTACTGATAGGAGTTTCAGTGGTTTTTCACATAGATCACTCGGCAGCATTGAACCCAACTTGGAAGCTTAGAGTCTCTCATTGATAGCTTTCCTCCATATGTCAAATTGATCCATTGAGTTGGTTTTCTGTGTCCTTGCCATTTTCTAAAAATACAGCACATTCCAGCTGCTGAGAGCAAAATCCCTGTCCCAGTGGAGTTAATTTTTGTCTTTTTAACAGCCTATTGTAAAGAGACTGTATTAAAGGCTTCCAGGAGGTTCCAGTAAACTATTTAACTGGCTCTTCTTCACTGACTCTTTTGTTAATGCAATAAAAGTATTCTAGTATATATAGGGCAAGACTTGCTTTTCTGCAAACTGTATTAATCCCTGCTAACTGCTGTTAATGTGTGCAGTTTGGTTACTCTATCTAGCATTAATTAGTATTTCAGCTATTTTACCAGGTACTCAGGAAAATCCATTCTGACTGCAATTGCTAGAAAATATTCTTGTTTCGATCTAGGTACATGATTTACTACTTCCCAATCTTCTGCAGTAGAGCTGATTTTAATGAGCAGCTTGTGGTTGGTGCATCCAAAGACAATACTGTGTTTATTTCAGCTATTCCCTACCCCCTGGAGAGACTTAATCTTCACTTCAGACTAAATGAATATAAATGTGACTGATTAAGTGGACAATTAGTGTTGTTTATGAAATTACTTTTCAAGTGCTTGCAGTTCCTAACCCAGGTCAGGCTCTGCTTTGGGATGCCAAAGGTCTCTTTGCAAGGACAGCTGGTCTGACATTTAAGGTATGCTATTGATGCTCAGACCTAGAGGCTTAGGTGGACTGTGGCCAGTTCTGGTAAGGACTTTCTGTATGACATTTGGCAAGTCACTTTATCTGTCCATATCTCTGTTCCTTTACAAGCACCATCACGCTCACCTCATTTGCCAAGGAGCTGCCAAACCCTCTGGTTTGAAGGGTTTATGTGAGACCATATCTCTCCCTCTCTGGACAGCTTGTCCATGCTCAGACCTTGTGTTTCTGCAGCAGGGGCAAGCTTAAAATGCAATGCATCTTGTTTAGGGTGCTATTTTATTAATTTGGTCCAACCTTAACCTAAGCTTAGTGAAAACATGGAGTCATTATCAAGACAGTGGTGTTGAACAAGTTTTCCTCTTCTATAGCTCTTATGACAATTTTTCTCTAACATAATTTCTGGTGATTCTTGATGTATTAATTCCCTTTCAGTTTTCGGCATGAAGCAATTCCTTTATTGCACAAAACAAGTCCTCTAGGTCACATAAACACCGGATTGATCGACACAGGAACCTCACCTCATGATAATGAAGAAATCATCAACACCAATTCAAATTCAGATTTTTATCTCAATCTTTGGATAAGATGAAAACAACAATATTAATTGCTTTGGCAGTGAGATTTTTTTTCTCAGGCAGTAAGAGGGGGAAGTGTCAGTGAATTTTAGTTATAAAGGTTAGAAGATAAACTGAACAACATTAAAGTAAATTTATAATGAGCTCTAAAGACAAGGTACAAGCCTTACTGAATCTGCCTTTACTGCTTAATACCTCACATTTTATATACTATAGAGAGAGGATTTAACTAGAGTATTAAAAAAACTATGTAAATACTCCCCCAAACTCTGCTTTTTATGTGAAGCACCTTTCCATGCTCATGACACAAATAGAATTTTGCACGAATACCTTCTGTGCAAAGTTTACTGAAGATTTGCTTGCATTTTATTCAAATGTTGAGTATGTTTGTTCCAGCCTTTTCCCCTGTGAGTTCTAATGATTATTATTTTCTCAGTACAATAGTAGTGCATTGGTCTAATTTAAGCAGCAGAGGGTTGAGCTGCTGAAATAACTTTTCTCGCTCTAAGGGCAGCATGCCTGGGAAGGTCATTTTTGCAACCTACCTGTGGATCAGCAGATGGCAGTCTTGCAGGCAGTATGTCAAGTTAGAAACCCTATTTGTAAAAAGGGAAAGGAATATATAACTCTCTTTACACTTCTGCATTTTTGTTATCTCACCAGGTCACACCATTCTGTTGCCGTATTTTTGATACTGACTCACAAATTTATTTTCCAGCTTCTGGTCCTGCTCTCTCTTCAAATCAGTATGTCTTTTACATATGTTTCTAAGTCTATGACTTTCACATCTCCTTTTAACTTTCTTCTCCTAACATGAATCTTAGCATTGTCCAAATTAAATGAAAGGTTTATTTTACTCCATTTTTGCCTCTGCCTCAGAATGCCATTTTGCTTTCTTTATCTCATTCCAAATGGGTGTTAAAGCTTTTCCTTTTCCTAAGGTCTTTTTCCTTTCTTTTCCTCCTCATTCCTGTTTTTTTCCTGGTTCCTGTTTTGACCAGTACTGCACAAAATCTCACATTGGGTTGAATTTTGAGTAGCAAAACCTCTCCACTGACTTCTCTCAAGCCAAGCTAAGTGCAGTGTGAGTGCAAACTGGGTGCAGTGTGGTGCAATAAGAAAAGGCAGAAAAAGGCCAGTCCTGTCAGACCAGCTTGGAATTGCAATTTCTTGTTCAAGAGGAGCAGTGTATCTAGCAATAGGCAGCTAGAGGGACTGTCTGTAGCAATGTACCTGACTGGCTCTACTTGGGATGGAGTTAATTTCCTTACTAGAAGCACACAGAGTGCTGTGCTTTGGCTTTGTGACTAAAACAGTGTTGATAACTCACCAGTGTTTTTTTGGCTATTGCTGAGCAGTGTTTGCTCAGCATTGAGGCTTTCTGTTTTTCCTGCTCATCTTCCTCCAGCAAGTAGGCAGAGAGAAACTCCCCTCCATTACCTCAGACTCATCAGATCTGGAGCTCTCATACTTTTTTGCTGGATTATATAAATTGTGGTCCTTGCATTCTCACTCTGATCAGAGTGGGACACACTCTTCTGTGTATTCCTGGTGATTGTTCCCACCTTCCCCACACCATTAAATTGACAGTGGCTCCTTTCTTGATGCCCATATTTTCCCACAAGCATCCCTGTGCTGCTCTTCCAGGCTGTCCTCCCCTTGTGGAACAGGCTTTGGTTGGCCACTTCTTTCCTGCCTGTCAAACTGTCAGTCCTCATCTTTGGTTTGACAGGTCTTCTCTGAAGTGATAAATTTCCTCTATTAGAAATTAGTGCAGAGCCTGCAATTCAATATAATCATATGCAGACAACACATCATCTTGTACAGGAGTCTGAGCCACTTCCCCTTCAATGGCTGCTTCCTTACATTTTCACAGAAATGCATGCAATTTGGTCTATGTGTCTCCTATCAGCTGCAAAGAGTTAAATCCACATGTAAATCTTCAAAATTCTGGGGGTGCCTTGCCAGGTTTTAGATAATCCATCACTCTAATCAACCTGATAAATCTGATTACACATCTTTCAAATAAATAATAATGGGTTTAGGTTTGCCTGGAGCTTTTACTGGTCTTCAATCTGTATCTATCAGCTGAAATTTCATGTTCACTCAGCAATTGTTATTCTGTTGTTTGGAATTCTGATATTGCTGGCTGAAATAACAGTCATTTGAATGCTATGGATGTAAAAGATCTTTTGTTTCTCATGCAGAGCTGTTAAATTTTAAGACAGCATTAGTTGAAAAACTGTCATTATTAAGAGAATTTTTATATCTGACTTTTTTTCTTATTCTAAACAGGTTCAAGGAAACGTTTTTGATTTAAGTTAAAGTAGCATTTTAAAAATTAATGACACTACGGAAAAAAATCATCACCTAAAATTCGTATTTAAAGTTGGATAAGTTACAAAATTACTTGATATCATTATTTCCTCCCCATTTTTTTTCAAATTACCAAGCTTGAGTTAATTCAGATTGAGCTGTTTGACCTGTAGCTCCTGTATGTATCCAGAGCTGAGGTGTGTGAAATAATCTGCAAGCATCTGTACACATATGTACTTAGACATGACTTTTAGACATGACCATTAACAGAATCACTGCTTTAATGTTTTTAATTTTACATTCAGAAACAAGTGCATCCACCTCTCTGGTACTAATACTGAAGCACTTTGCAAACAAAATTGACGTTAGTGGTGTGGAGGAGACATAGGTTTTACAATCTTATCTTGTTTAGTAAGTGAAACAGAATTCATCCTTTGCCACATTAGAGCCTGGCCCCACAAAAAAGGTTCAAAACTTTACATATTTATGCATTACCTGACTCAGGGGACATAGGGGTGGGCGGAGAATGCCATTGCCTTAAAGAACAGTGGGAGAGTGAGAGTCTTGAGAGTGCCATGCATGTCAGGCACTGAGGAACTGGCTTCAAAAACAGACTGTTCTAGTTTTGTATCCAGAACTGGCAATCCTGGGAAGAATTTGGGCCTCTGATTGTCAGTCTCATCCAACTGGCATAAGAAATTGTTTAGTGAAAAGCTGCCTCTTGCTAGTAGCATTGTCAGGCTCCAGAGCAACAGAGAACAGTCACTGGGAGTGCTCAAAGAATTCCTGATGAGATGCACAACTAGTGACAGTCTTGGCTGGGGCCTTTATGTTGTAAAAATTATAAATGTTATTATAAATGGTGAAGTCAATGAGAATCTTAGTATTTACAAGGAGCTCTGAATCACACCTGCAGGCAGCAGATCTGCAGAGCAGCTCACCAGTGCTGCAGTCAGGGGAAAGCAGGCACTAAATCAGTGACACAACACTGTGCTGTAGTGCATGATATTGTTGGAAGCATAAAGCTCTCATATAAAATGTAAATGTGGTGCCTGGAGACCCGTTATTAATAAAGAGCAACAGTCATTTATATTTTTGAGATATCAGAGGTATTGACTCTAACAGTCTGGGTAAAATCCAAACTGGCAAATACTTATCTGAGGCATACAAAGCATTCCTAATGAAATGCAAAGCTGATAGCAATTCAAGTTTTTCAGTATTTTATTACAGACATCAATATAAGCTTATCTGAGTGGAGTAAGTACACATACTTTCAAGTAAAATTGGACGTCATATCCCAAGAAGGTGCAAGACACATCGAATCTATCTGCCTCACTGAGTGAAAGTGATCACATTTTATAGATAAGCCTTTCATGTTGAAAAGATGTGAAAATTCATGTTCAAATAGGCATTTGTATTGTATTTCCCCTAAAATGCTTAAAAATAAAAAGATGTGAATTTGAGCAAGATAGAGAAGGTATTGGTGGGAAGCAATGTAATTTAAAATAGGAGAATATATCTTTTGAATTTTAATTAGATTCACACAACTTTAGAAGGTTTAGTATTCGCCATATAACTTCCCTCTACATATTTCACATTCTCTAAATCTTTCCATTACTTTCTGGGAAACTATCTATTGTGGCAACCAGAATGGATTTAGATGTCCAGATAAACTGTAATCTAGGTCTGCCTGTCCTCAAAAGCTGAAAACCTAGCAACACCTCCATTTTAGAACATTAATTTCTCCCAGGAACCTAAGCACAGTCACCAGTGTATTCTCAGAAATAAATCAAATTAGACTTAGATATTTATCTGACATTTAAAAACCATTGGTAGTCAGGAACTGAGGTTGGGAAGCACCTCTGAATTTACCAAGGAAGGTCATACCAAACCTAAACAGCACAGTGTCTTTTCCATACAGATGAGAGTAACTTTAGTCAAACAACAGAATACATATTTGAGGCTCACCTCAACATGAGCTGATATAGACCCCCCATCTATATTTTCCAGGAGACAGTCCTAACCTCAGTAGATAAGCCTCATACTGCATTAAATGTAAGATTTCTGGAATCAGGGAGACAATTGGCATGGAGGGTCCAGTGAGATGATGGCCTGCCAAGATTTGTTGTCAGTGGAAGAAAAACTTTCCATTTTATTTCAGTTCTTTACTCTTTGACAAATATTACCCAGCCTTTGTCTGACCTTCATCGCAGATGTAATTTGTTAGCATTTACAGCAACGCAGATGGGTCTGCCAGTCTTTCAGAGAAACTTTGTCATTCTGAATTTTGCAAAGGCTGAAAGGCTTTTGGAAATTAGAAATGTCACCTACAATGTCAAGTTGAGTTAAGTGTCCTTTTGTGCTCATTCTCACTTAGTCACTTAGCCTTGGAGCTTTCACTCTCTGCTGTCCTTCTGCAGCTGCAGTGGTGCTCACATTGACAGGGAGAAATGACAAGATACATAAAGGATGAGCCCAATGAGGTTCTGAAAGCAAACAGAAGACCAGTACTTGCAGAGACAGCAGCAAGAGCTTTGAAATAATCTGATTCACTGAAAGGTTTCAAGGGAGGAAAATCTATGTGCGCAGGGAATATGTTGAAATGGTCATGGTGCTGACAGTCTGAATAGGGAAGGAAATGAAATTTATGAGTCATTGAACATCCCAGGTGAGTTCTGGTGATTTGCTGATCAGCACAGCTGTTCCCATGTGCTTTAGGTACTGTTCTCCCACTCAGTACTGACTCTCTGCATTTTCTATGCAGTATCTCCCCAATACTTCTTAAGGTTAACAAATTTATAACCACTGATGTGCTTCAAAGGCAACCAAGACCTCAGGGTTTGGATGAAAAGATTCCAGAAATGCAAGTAAGAGGGATAGTGAGTGATAAATCTAAATGAATGCAGGCAGACAAAGAAGCATTCTTATTCTAGTTTTAATAATGACAGAATGAGATAAGAGACTAAGTCTAGATCTGTACTGTCTTTTGAGTGCAGGAAACTTGCAAGACCAAGTTCTAAACTTGGTTTTGAATCTCTGGAGGTAAATCTGGGATCATGACTGGACAATAATAAAACTCTAAGGCAAGGGAGGATAGAGAACTTGGCCCTGTGCTGTCCTTCAGGGGAAGCCAAAAGGTGGCCACTTCTACTGTGTATGAAAGTCAAGTATGTCAGAACTACTTCTGTTGCCAGAGTATGCTTTATTTCCTGAAGAGGTTAGGAATTATGCCATCATTCTGGGGTGTTTTGTTGTGGCTGATCTCAGTGAAGAACCAGAAACATACATAATTTCTACTGAAAACCTAGAGTTCTTAAATATTCATAACATATACATTTTTAATGTAGAGACCAATTTACTGAATTTAAGTTCAGTGAAAAACATGTTCCTCACTGGGAAAAACTGAATAGCCACAAAAGAGAGGGGTGGAGGCTTTTACATCTCATTGGAAAAAGAGCTGTTTTTTGGCCAAATATAAGGCAGCCTCCAGTGTAACGAAAAGCCATTTGTTCACATGCTAAAAGAAAACTCTCTGAATAAGGTGATGGGAAGTAAGTCTCCTATTTAGGGGAAAAGAAAAGAAAGAAGAAAAAAAAGCATTCTGGGTTAAAAGTTTCAAACTGTTTTGTCCTTCACAAGTGGCTTCAAGATTTGGCATGGAAATTCTTGCTTTTCTGCTTCAACACCTGGAGATAAAGGAGGAAAGCCACAGGACACAAAATGACAAATCTGTGTTTTGAGAATGGAATCCCTTCCTTTATGTCCCCCATGTAACTGCCTACCCCTGGATTTACCCAAAGGTCCCTAGAAGTCAGTGGAGATAAATAGGCCCATCTAAGTGCTGAATTACCACACTAAGGATGAATTTCACTGCAGAAGTGCATCTCTCTCCTGACTTATCTGTAAGAGAGCTTCAATGGTTAGTTTAGATACAAGAATAGAATCAGCTCTCTAATTAAGACATGTAAATTTAGGAATCTTTGTGCAGACATGTAAGCCAACTCTGAAACACAGGTGTCCATCACATGCAAGAGTCCAAGGTACCAATTACAGTCAGCAGAAGTCTAATCAGTGCAGCTACTGGAGGGGGGTAAGTTCACATCTCTCTAAAGTGGATGTGAATTCAATTGCTCCCATGGCAGTGCCTGTTGTAGTCACAGCTGTGGCTTTCCCTCTTGCAGTAGCCTGATTCTGCACAAGATCTTCTGCAAGGCCTGTATTGGATCTGTCAGATGAATAAGGATGTCTTGGACACCTCAGAACATCTCCAATAGCACTACAGGTCTGAATTCATACAATTGAGTTTCTAGCAGGCTGAAACCTATTGAGCACTTGTCCATAAATCACAAGGGGAGGTCAGACCCCCCATGTGTCCTTCTAGGTACCTTAATTTAGGTGTCCTTGACCCTGAACTGAATTCTTGCTCTATGCTTCCTCAGCTATATCCCATCATGGGAGCTTGTTCCAGACATTTTGTCCTCAAGTCCTGGTTTCACAAAAAACATTCTGGAAGTTTTGGAATGATTTAGTAGAGCTGAAAACCCATAAAACTCTATGAATTCTAGCTTTGGGTCTGTGAGATTTGGGGTCAGACAGAGCTCTGTGACAGTGCAGGTAACCCCTCACTGCTGGACCTGCTGACCTACAGCCTAGGCAGGGTCTGACCATGTAAATAGGTTTGGTTTTTTTTGCTTCAAGTAGATGAGCAGGCAGAGTTGAAAAAGATGGAAAAGTGCTCAAAATTACAGTAGCTTTAAGGCCAGAAAATGTCTCTTTTTGTGACTGCTCTTCAGAATGAAGGTGCTGGCATATATGGAGCTTTACTTGACAAGAGACTTTCTCAGAGGCAGAGCCCTGACCCTTCTGCCACAAATCTCTGTGCCCTAGGAGAGCACAGTGGAAGTACAAGAGGAACCAGAACTATCATAAAACCCACCTACTATTCATTAAAGAACCACTGAATACATGAAGTTCTGAGATGGTGATTTTCATACAATTTAGTATTTTTCTGTTCTTTCTCAGGAAAAGAAAAAATAAATCCCATTATCTTTAGTTTTCCTTGGGGAGACAGAGACATTCTCTTAATCACAGAGGTTTTCCTTTATCTTAGAAAGAAAATATTAGGAAAGCTACTTTGCTACTGCTGCTTCATCTGTCTCTGCCCTGCCTTCTGTACTGAATATCTGAG
Organism: Erithacus rubecula; assembly: GCF_903797595.1. Taxonomy (NCBI): domain Eukaryota; kingdom Metazoa; phylum Chordata; class Aves; order Passeriformes; family Muscicapidae; genus Erithacus; species Erithacus rubecula. The sequence continues at coordinate 8,380,453 of NC_136685.1, read as the reverse complement.
CTCTAAATTTACTTAGAAACGTATACATACATAAGTAATGCAGAAAAAGACAGTAACATGACTGAAAGCTGGAACACAGACAAGACAATTGGTTTCACTGTATCTTTGTCTGCTAAGGTGCATTAATCTTGCAGAAGCAAAATGATATTAATGGTAATTTGAAAGAAGGAAGTAGGTTACTTTCAGACTGATTTATTTCTCTGGGCAACTTCACTGTATGCTGGTGCATTTACAGCTACAGTCCAGGGACAGTAATGTATGCAATTGCTAGCAAGCCAGGTAGCCAGACACATTTTCAGGCTTGATAGACAAATGTCCATTTTGCCATGACTTATTTTTTCAAAATAGTTTCTTTTTATTTTTAACATCTGTTGACAGAACCCTAAATATAGGAATTATGCTAAGTCTTTGCTCTGACTACAATGCTTTTGTGATATGATCTATTGCAGAAATATCAACCTGAAATTGGATCAGGAAAGCACACTTGCAATTTTGAGCTATCAAAACGATGCAGTGTTGTTATACAGTATAGTTTCAGAAAATATAGTGACAAAAAAGATTGCTGTGGCTATTTTTAAGTTGAGGGAATATAAACGTAGGAGCTTGCAGGGATTATTTTTTCCAATATTGCAATTTGAGCCTTTATGCTTACCAAAGAAAATATATTTAATGGGAATGAAAAAAAAGTAATTTTTAGAAGAATAACTTATAAGAACAGTTATTTAGGCTAGAATATCAATAGCCAGAGTTATTTTTCTTCTGAGGCGAAGATTCTGAAATGGACAGTGCATACTTTGCCAATGTTCAGCACTGTAATGGAACCATTAGAGTAAATCACTGCATTTGCTTCCCTGAGTACCCATGTAAATGATTGTGTTAACGTCTCGTCCATCAGCTCGACAATATTCATTATGAAAATGTGTGCCTCAGCTCCAACCCACATAAAAGGAGGTCTGATGAAGGAGATTTTGTGGAGTTCTGTGCTGACAGATCCCATAGCAGGACTGATATATGTAACTGAAGTGGGCAAATTATCACTGGAATCAGAAATTGGCAGTAATATGTTTCTACAAACAGGGTTGACTAGACCTAACCCACTACTTATTTACCTGTACATGGATCTGTTTTCTTTTCCAATGCTCCAAGCCTATGGTTACAGCAAGAGCTCACACAGAGCTATTTCAGTCTGTCCTGATATCTTGGTGCTTAAAAGAATGTGATGTTCTATGTACATGAAAATTCAGTTTAAATATAGCTAAAGCTATAATGAAAATCATCAAAGAAATGTAAAGTTCCCCATAGAGTCACTCTTAAGATAAAAATCATGCTAAAATTTAGTCAAGACCTGCATTGCTAATAAACCAGAATGTCATTTCACAGTAGAATAAGTAAAATGGAACAGTTTTTAATCCAATTTACATTTGAAAGGACATGTGTTAGATCTGCTCTTAAAACTTGGCCCATTCTCACTCAAAATGCTCACCAGTCTGTTACAAACTGTCTCAACACCACATTCCATGTTTTACTTTGTGTAACTACAAGGTCTGGGTAAAGTCTAGTCAGGATTTTCCAGCTCTTCACGTATCCAAATCTTCTGGGAAGCAGAGGCTGCAAGGAAGCATCCCCCAGGTCAGCCTTTGGGCTGTGAAAATACACTCTCACCCCACATACTCACTCTCCCAGTTGGAGAATCCTTCCATAGAGGAATCTGCACCAATGTCTACCTGGACAATGCAGGAAGATGCTGAAAGTACAACAAAAGGCTCAAGTTTAAAATTCGTCATCTGGTTTGGTGTGAATATCTCTTTTGGATGACATAATAACCTTGCTTTAGATTAGATGAGATTAGATGGATTGAACTAATGACATAAAACGAAGTACAGACATTGAAAACAAAAAGGAATTCCCAATCAGGTTTGTAATTTGACAGAGATGTATTTCACCATGGCATTTCCTCCTGCAGTCCACTCACTTTGGGCTGCAAATGCTGTTTAAAAATTTCTGATTGTTGGACATCAAACATTAGGACTACTGATAAAAGAAACAGACATTTAATTATCCTACCACACATACTGAGGGACATGAACTTGAGAGAAAGAAAAGACAGCATAGTCTGCACAGTTTCTTCCATAATAACTTCATTAAATGCAAATAGGACTTCAGGGAGGACATTCTTCATGGTAAGGAAAGTTATGACAATATGGTCTGAAGACAATTGTGCAACAGTGTGTTTTACTTGAAGGAGAACAGTTGAAGGAGAATGAAAGGAAATCTTTGTCCTCATAAAATCTAAGCACTCTTAGTTTTCTCCCCTTTGGTTTTCCTTAACGATATTTTAAACCAAGCATATTTTTATCAGTTATAGAATCTGTGCTGTAAAAAAAATAAAAATAATAAAGCAAATATCTCACTTTTAATTCCCTAGTTTAGCAGTATGATTTCTTAAGACATGCATATAACCTCGTCTTTTTGCAATGCTAACTGAAAGGGGAAAAGACGCAGGAACCTGGTTTATTCTGGAAACAGCAGGTAGTTTGATCTATTTTTACTGCAGATCATTTCCCAGGACACTGTGATTCTTATATTTTTAATCAAATGTGTGAATCGAAAACTGTGGTGTGACCTTTGGAAAAGACTCTGCAGGACATCAGCTGAAGCTGTGAATAGTTTAAGTACAAACAGGAAGTTGACTCAGTTGTTCTCTGACAAAAGACTGCAGTAATTTATGGAGTAGAAATTGCAGTTTCAAAACATTTTTAATTGCTGCATTTGATTTTCTATGCAGTATTGTGTGACAACAGCTAAGAATGAAATGTCAGTGCCTATGTTTCAGCATAAATTTATACAGTGTGAAAGCAAAGAACCCTGTTGATTCCAGCTTTTCTTTCTCTAAGTATTTCAGATTTACCTGAATTACTTTCAGGTTAAATGGGGTGTGAAGAGATCCTCAGTCTTGTAAAGCATTTAAGTAGATGCATAAGTTTATTATTATTAAGTCTGCTTATGATGAAAAAAAAATTAATATATAGGGGAAATAAAATTAGAAGATATTTCACAGGTACCTATATACCCAGGAAAACTCTGTTAGATAAATGGGGCACTCTTAGGGCAAAAGTGTATTAATACTTATTCTCTTTGCTTGTAGTTGATTATTATGGTGACTTAAGACTAAGAAAATTTCCAGAAGTTTCCTTTACAGGAGTGAAGTTACACATGTACTTAGGAGTAGCTATTTTATCTGACTTGAAAAAAAAAAAAAATCCCCTTTGTTATATATTATAAGAAATTATTTTAGGAAAAAAACCCAAAAAACAGGACTACAATTATGGGCTCAAAGTCTCCTCAAAAGTTTATAGAATATAAAACTATTTCTTCAGCATGCCTTTAAAAGTCTCACTCATTTACTTCCATAGAGGACAATATTCCATATCAGTGCTGCCTTTTGGCAATGTCTGATATACTGTGGGCATCCAAGTCTTCCCATAAACCATGACAATGAGACATAAATCCTCTGTGAACAAACTCGAGCGATTTCCAGAGATACCCACTGATTTTTAATGGCATCAGAAATGTGTAATTCCATTCGTAATTTTTATGCAGTAAAAGAGGTATGCCAGATAATAAATATGCTATTAAAAACCAAACTGATTCTGTCCCAAAATGTGTTATCATTTTTTTTAAACAGGGAGAGAATTTTGAAGATAGTTGGCATTAATTATAGAGAAGATGATTATTTCTCTTTGGCTAGACAAACTTTTGTGTTCCTACATCAATCAGGAGCTATGTTTTGATAGGGCCATCAGAAAATGCATGTGAACATCAAATATGTGGGTCTTTATGTATTGATGCATCTTGTCATTCTCAAATTTCCCAGAAGAGCATGAATTATTTAAGTTTTTCCTTATTTTTCCTGATGTCTTTTACAAAGAATGGCATTTGAAAAAAAAAAAAAAAAAAAAAAAAAAAAAAGCCCAGGCTTTTCTTTGTTGTAAATGTTTGGTCCTATATTATCAGTAAGTAAATATGAGAACTTCAGCAAGAAATTTTGCCAATTGGAATATTTGAAATGTAACCCTATAGTTAGGAGCAAAAGTTTTTATACTTGTATAGAAATTTCTTAGGTTTTTTTACAAAATTTTACTTGGAACAAATTATTCAGAATTAAATATCCTTTTCATAGGTATTCTACTAACATTTAAAAGAGAGAGTTCAATTTCATTACTCATTTTTTGTCCTGTATTTTATAATTAATTTTAAATGTACAGTTTTTCCAGACAGTATTTCACAATTAATAAATCTGGAAAGCTCTATATTTTCATTATGGTGTACTCTATTGTCTCTGTAATCAAAACATCTAATTTCAGAAATATCTGTTTAAAACCTTAACAAATCATTTAAGAATGGTGCAAGCTATCTGCATACAGTAGTATCAACATGAAGTTTGTTTTAAAACATCTTTCATATGAAAATTCTGCAGTGACAAGAAACTCATGAGATAAATTTTTATCAACAGTTTCATGGGTTTTCAGACTTGGATAAAGGATTTTTAGTAATTTCTTCTGTACTTGGTCTTAAGGAAAAAACTGGAAGCCATATTGGACACTTTCACTTTCTGCAAAGAAAAAAAGACAATGAAGAAAACTGACAGCTGGAAAAATGAGATGAAGTACTTAGTAATTTTCATCTCATAAATAATTGTCATTATGCTGAGGAAAGGTTTTTCTCTAGATGAATAAATACAAAACAATACACCTGCATATTTTCCATGAAAAAGTCACAGCAATAATTGCACACGTTGTCAGTAGCCAGGATTCTCATTTTCAAAATCCTGAGTACAATGAGAATTTTAATAAATAAAGTAAAATAAAGAAAGAAAAGCAAAATGCAGACCCAAGCCTTTGACTGTCCCCTCGTTTTAAAGAGATCATTGCCAACCAAGGATTATTGTTTGTGCTGTTATGCTGCTGAAGGGAGATTCTGATGACTTGTGGCTTGAGACTGCTTCTCAAGAGTTGCATGAAACAATAGAAATGCGAATTTTCAGAGCAAATAATCATTAGAACAAAACCTCCTCTAAGTGTCACTAACAGAATACACATGGAGTGCAGTAGGGCATAATCAGTCCCCATCTCAGTGGGGGTTTTTCTGTTGTTCTCTTTTGGCTTGAAGAGCTCAAAATCAGAAGGCAGAAGATTTAATTGAAGTATCAGACTTGGAAAAAAATACCAATTTTCCATCAGAGATTTCCAAATGAGGTTGAAATTTTTTCTGCAGAGATGCTGCTACCATTCTGGACAGATCCAATTATTTCAGAACCTTGCTTATTCTTCCATGCTTATCTTTCTTTCTTCCTTTTAATCTTTCCCTCACATCTTGGTCATCTTTTTCCACCCAAAATTCTTTGCCCTCTAGGTAAAGCACTTTTTGATGCTGGACAAGAAGTCAGAATTGCTCATTTAGAAGGAAGGATCTGTTCAGAAAAGCCATCTATGCTTCCATCATTGAATTCTGATTACTCTGATACTGGAAAATAAGGCAAGATCAGTCCAATGTCAAAACCCATTTTTGGTGGTCACAGAAGTTTATGTTCTTTAGTCCTATAAAGTTAGCAAAAACCACATAATAGGGCAGGGTAAAAAATCAGAATTGCCTGGACATTTTCCCAGTGAAATTAATTTCTAAATAATTTCATTTCCAGAGAAGTGATTTACCAGTCTAAAAACTCAGTTTAGCTCTTGTTGAATAATAGACTTGAGAATCCACATGTCTAGGACAGGTTCACCAGACTTGTGTCCATGGAGTCCCCTCATGCTTTTGCAGAGTCAGGAGCCTTCAAGCCCCAAGTGCTTTTGCTGGAGCAGAGGTTCCTGAGTTACCCTTCTCTGCATTGGTGATGCCTGGAGTCTGAAGTAACACTTTTTGAGGTGTGGATTTCCTATAGCCAGAGTGTTCCCTGACTCTGAAATACTCAACTTGCCAAAACCTTTCAAAACTGTGAAAGATCAGTTAACATTTTTGGAACAAGAGAGAGACTGGGAATAGCTGAAAAGTGTAAGTTCGAGGTTGATTTTAGAGAGCAATACCATGGAAGGGTGATTTTAAACAAGCAAATAAACAGATAAAAGCAAAGAAAAAAACCCCAACAAAACAAAAAGCCAAAACCCAAACACCACATAAAAAAGCAGAAATCTACTTAAGACTACAAAATATTACTTTTTTTCATTATAAAATATGATACATTAAAAAAAAAACAAAAAAACTGTCACAAGACAGAAATTTCATGTTTCAACCATTTCAAGAACACAGCATTCTCCAAGGAAACAGGCTCTTTATGAATAATAGTGTGTGTCTAGTTTCTGTGTGCAGCCAGATCTACCACATTAAATCCTCTAGTACCTCCCATCACAGCGAGATCCTACTGCTTTGTTAGACACTGCAGAATTGGAAAAGATGACTTTAAGGTGTCTTGTGACAGTTGCCTCAGCCATCAAGTCCCTTAGTGAAATACCTTTTCAAAGAATATCTCTATCTCTCCTACTGTTTCAAAATGTGTTGTTTACATTAAGAAATTTATAATACTGACATTTAGCATTTGGCAGTGAAATACAATGTTCTTTAAGTTAATTACCCTTCCTACATACAGTGACAAGTACTATAAGATATTGTCTGTAGAACAGCTGGGACATTTTGTGGGGTTTTTCAAAAGCCTAAATCTCCTATGAGGTATGAACAACACAGTGTGGGAAATGCTTTGTGGCAGTATGGAATGATGTGTTTAATTAAGTGCTGTATCCATACACTCTGCACTCCCTCAGCCCCATTACAGCCTGTTCCTTGCTACTGAATGTGTTTTTTACATTAAGAGAGATTCAGCACTTGCAAAACAACTTCAAGCAGTCAATGACTTATGGACTGGATCCTGCTCCATTGAAATAATTGGAGTGACTTCCATTGACTTCAACAGGAATTGGATCATGGCCCTCAGTGAGTAATTTCAGTGCAGCAAACCTGCACAGATTGAAGAAAGGTTCTTGAAGCAAGAAAGTGTGAAAATCCCAAAGCTGAAGATTTGTTAAGAAAGCTTTCTGAATCACTCTAAATAAGTAAGGAGTCTGAGTGAATGAACGTTTCCTGGACAAGCCCCTTTTATTTAATCAAATAATGATGCCAAATAAAGGAGAATAAAATGGTAAATGTTGAAATATGCAGTGAAACAAGTCATGATGTTTTTAATTGTTTTTCTTTTTACATAAAATGTTTTCTAGATTTTTGTCATAAAACCCCATAGAAACTTAAAGCACCGACTGAGAGATGAGTCTCTGTACTCAGTAGTTTTAGAAACAGAAATGAAAGGGTTTAGGGTTTAGCCAGCTCAAAAATGCAGTCCTTAGACAGAAATATGAGAGGAACAATAATAGGTTGTATCTTCTAAGGGTCTCAAGTAGACCTTCCCTCCCTCTGCTGACTGCCCCTTCCTCTTGGGACTCCATATTTATTTTGATTTCTTTCTTTGTGCAGCTACCAACCTCAACTGATTCTGCAACAGCAAGTTGGTCTGACAACCAAGGTAAAACAGAAATTATAAAAAAGCTATTAGATGACTAGCAATTCTGTTTAGCTTCCTTTCTACCCCTAGAAGTATATAAATGCATTTGACCCATTCCTGTGTACTGACTCCCTCTGTCTTTTAAAGTAGATACTGGGGCAAAGTCATGCCATGCTCAATTTTATTCTGGTCCTTTGTAGTAATGCAAAATGTACCACATGATACAGACCCACTGCTGGAACTGCTTTCCTGCTTTCACTTAATTCCTTCTGTTTTATTGCCAAGTAGGTCTGTGATAGAAAGAAAACAACTGCTAAAAGTCCTGAGAAAACCAGACTATTTTTACATGATGGCAATCCCATTTTGAATCATGATTACTCTCTTTTGAACAAGAAAGGTAAAAATATTGCAAGTCTTATTTATCAGAAATACCTAAATAGTATAGCACATCAAAAAGTGATTAAATAAAAGACTGTTGCTCCAACTTTAGGAAAATTATTCAGCACCGAAGCATTTGACTGGAAAACTGAAACAATTATTCACAAGTAGGCACAAATTTGGATATGTATTTTTTAACCGTAATGCCTGAAATAGAATTTGCTTTTTTCCTTAACAGAGGTAAAGGAAGAAACACATAACCATCTGAATCTTCAGACAGTCTTGTGTTTTAGTACAGTGGGATTGAATTTTTACAGAGAATATTTACTATGTGAACGTGATCAAGTCCTGAAAATGGTGGAGGCTGCTTGGGGGATATTTGAAAATCAGTTTAGAAGAAGAATGAGAACAGAAGAATGAGAATAGAAGAATGTTCTATCTATTAGACAATAACCTCCCTAAAAAAACCCCAGCTAAGTAGCTCCCAACAAAGCATCTGAGCTGCCTAAGCCCACCTCCAAAGTGGCACCTCAGTGGAGCAGTGCACAAATCCTGTGTACTTACCGAATCTAGAACCCATTGTATGATGCTGTGCACTGTCTAAACTCCTCTCTGTGATTTATGTATCCAGTGTATAAAACTGGATTTTTTTTTTGTTTGTTTATTCTGATATTGCAGTTTGTTAGCACTGTACAGAACAGGATCTAGAGCCTCATGGGTTTTGCATCGGTCCACCACGTTGTTCTTCCCTCAGAAATATTCTTGAGAGGTAGAAATCAATCTCAACTCTGCCAAAGGGTGGCATGAACCAGAGGAGGCAGACTCCATTGCAATCCCCTTTTGCAGACTCTGTTCCACCTCTCCTTCTCTCAGTCACTCTGCTGAGTGATGCCACTTGCCATAGGGACAGGAAGGTCAGAGCCCAGCACAAGGAGAGCAGGCAGCCACCCTCAGGGCTGGTACAAAGGACATTGCCAGTGCTTCTCCTTATTTCTCTTCTTTGATTTATCTGAAACTGGGATCTGATCTTACTGCCATGTCTTTGACTTGCACTCACATCATGTGGGGTCACTCCCTCAGCAAAACTGTTGGTCTCACCCAAATTTAGAAGAGGAATGTTTTTCTTCCTTAGGGATTGGATACAAATGGGTTCTGGCAGGAGTAAGGGAAGAACAGGAGGGGATAGTAATGAAGATATGGGCTATAAGTCAGGAAAATAGAATTGCTATAACATGGAGAAACACTCTTTTAGTGTTGAATGTAAAATAGCTTCCTGTTCTCAAATGTAAACACGACATTTGTCTCTCAGAAAGGGACAGAGACTCACAAAGACCTCAGGCCATGCTCAGCTGCCATCCCAGGATGTTCTACCCCCTCCATTCCTGCATGCTTGATTTGCTCAGGATGTGAAAGAACAAATTGAGAGGTCAACCCAAATGTCTCACAGAGAGGTCCTGGCAGACCTTCCACAATTCATACCGAGATCTAATTTCATTTTAGGGCTTCTTGCAGATGAAATAAATTGAATTGGTCTGTAAGTTTCTTCCTATACTACTGCAAGGGCCCAGTTTTTGTCAACTGGGAAGTTGATTTTAGGTGCATTGTACCAGGACTCCATGGGCAGCATACTGGAATTTTTTATTTCACTCAGGCTGAAGCAGTCTATGGTCTCCATCATTCAAGACACCAAAAGACCAACAAAACAGGTTATAAAACATTGTTTCTAAAAGTAAATAAAAGTTATATGCAAATAGTGAAATCCATCCAAACAAGGAGGCCTCCTCATAGCTTAGATGTTGATTCCAATTTTCTGGTAAATTAGAAGAACAAAGATGAGAAAGCAATGGAGCAACAGTGGCATGTAAAAAAACAGCTTTAACAGATGAATAAAAAAGATGTGAAGATGGGATATTATGCCAGTTGCCATGCTTGGCAGGGATAGTTTGACAGTACTGCTGGGAAGACAATAAAACAGAAAGGAAAAACAGTTTTCATTTCAACTGCCAGGCTTACCATATTTTAAGGTTTTGCAATGATGCTTTTATATTTCTGTGCTTCTGCTCCTGAGAAATCAGAGAAGCAGAGTGGACAGGAGAGATACAGAAGAAGAATGCAACAGCAGCATTTCTGGCACCAGCTTTGGTCCTGGGGGCTGGTTACAGCACGAGCCTTGTGGCTTGGTGTAGCCCTCAAACTTGTCCTTCCTTCTCTTTAACTCCCCCTTTCCACCTTTTCCTGTTTAACTATAATCCGGCTTATTTTGGCCAAACCTCTATTTGTTTCTTTATTATTTTACTTTCTTAATTTTCCTGGTTTGATTTTTTTGTTTGTTTGTTTGTTTGTTTGGGTGTTTGTCTTGTTTTTGGTTTTTTTTTTTTTTTTGGTTTGGTTTGGTTTGGTGTTGGGTTTTTCAGGTAGTTGTTGTTTCTATTGTTGTTAACCCTATGACCAGAAAGGCAGCAAATAGCAATGTCTTAAAGGCTTGATGCCAGTTCAAGCCTGCCAGGTTCTTGGAGTGGCTGATAACTTTGAGTTGTGCTTGTCTTTCTCCAGCAGCAAGGTTACAAATCTGAGTACAAATAGAAGCTTTATTTTTTTTTTTCCTTGGCTATTTTCCCTACTCTCTTTGCATATATGCTTGTCCTGTTTTATTTTCGAGGGAGCAGGCCCAGATTCCAATAAAAGAGACAAGTACAGCTCCAGCCATCTCAGCTGCTTTTTCACTTTAGTAATCTCTCCCAAAGGGGGAGTTAATATCATCTTAATACTGTATAAAAAGACACTAGCAACCAGGGAATTTTCCCCATAAAAATGCTCTGCAGCTAACACAAAGGGGAATAATGGATGCTGCTAAAATGAAAGTCTCCTTGAACACTTACATAACAAATAGATTATTTCCTTGTCTTCTGCATTTTTCATAAAAATATAAAAGATTTTAATACTGATCCTTTGCTGTTATATTTAGTGGCCACATTTCTGCAACCCCATTCCCATGGAAGGTGTGGCCATTCTGAGCTCTGCAAAGAGAAATTCATGACAGCACCTTCTCCCCCAAACTTCTGTACTCCAAAATGCAAAAAAATTCCCAGAACACATGCAATTGCGCTTTGCATGTATATTTGTTTTGATATTTATTTTGGTTTCTAAGGGTATTTACGTTGCATATTTATGTAATTTTTGCAATCTTGACACATGAATTTCTGTCTTTTCAGAGGAGAAGCACAAGACTCCTCCAGGTCCTCAGTTGGGGAAGGTGCTGCAGTTTGACACAGTCCTCTGCAGAATTATCTCCTCTCAACGTGGGCTGTGCAGCTGAGCAGGTGCCATTGCAGGGTGGCAGCTCATGGGCCAGAGGGGCTGTCAGGCATCACTGGTGTCTAGAGTGTTTCAATTCCAAGCTCTGCATTATCTCTAATGGCATAATAACAAAGGGCTCCTTGGGATGAAGGGAAGTGAAATGTGAGGCTGTGTCACTGTCACTTGTGACAGCATGAGATTTTCCTACTGTGCAAAAACACAGGTTATCAGCTCAAACCTGAAATAGAAAATGCTGATATTTAAGAAAGTGTGTGATATATACACAGAAGCTGCTGGAAAAAACAGGAAAAAACCATCAAAACAGCTCTGTTTTTCTCTTGTCTAAAAGATGTAATGTATAATGACATCTCTTTTCTTCATCTCCCATTTTTTTGCAAGGGCTATAGAAAACCACACAACTTAGATTCATGAGTTAAGAATTTTTCAGTTCTGAAACTCTTTCTACAGGAATGTCATTCTCATAGAAGGCACTACTTTGTTCTTTGCACAAGGGTCAGCAGCACAAATTTGTAGTGTATAAGAAAAAAACAGGAGTTAAAAACCAGTAATTTGATATTTTTACAGGAGGGGGGGTTGTGTCCACAAACAAATAAAAATGTTTTATTCCCCAAACCAATACTGTATAAGCTATTATAGTTCTGTATACTATCTCCAGCAGTAACCAAAAATGAATACTGAATGTGTGCAAATATGATTTTTATACAGAGACATACATCACAATTGTATGCATGCAACATCTGTGAAATTCCCCACATCTGACATCCCACATGGGTGGTGATCTGCAGCTCAAGTCCTTACATGCCCACAGTAGGATCTTTCACTGAAGTATTTCACAGTAAAAATAGCATTTTTAGGATATTATCACTAGGCATTAATTATCACTAAATCACTAGGCATTAATGATGTGATCAGCAGACATGAAAGGCAGTGCTGATATATGATACATGCAAACCAGAAGCAGAATCAAATTAATTACAATAAAATCAGGGTACAGTTATATAAGTGAGCATATTTCTACAGCATTTGCTGGTGGAGCTGGTGGATAGGCAAAACCATCCATCAGTTCTTCATCAGATGAAATAGGAAAATTCCAGCTGAATGCAAAAATATTCACAGAATCTACTGAAGTATATATTTCTCTGTGTTGGAGAAAGATGGAGGAACATGTGACTAAACAGTGTGTTGAATCAGATGCCAGGAAGAGTTCATTTTTTATGTTCTTCTCCCTTGGCCTTTTTAAATTGGGAAGGGATCCCAAAGGTACCCAGCCATGTAATCTACAGCAGGGAAATTGCTATGGGCCCCAAGACAAAGCTTAAAGCACAAGATGTGAAGATGAACTCATTTCCTTCCATACTCACTGGGCTATTTCTGGTCAAGCTGTGCTTCTGTAGAGAGGAGCTGTAAAGGATTCCAGGCACATGAACTGCCACCTCAATTGCTTATGGCAACACCTGGGGATTTGGAAGCAGGTGTCTCTGTGCAGGGAATGTCTTTCCAGGATTGCTTCCCTGTCATCATCTCAGTCCCTGAGAGGACAAATTAGAAACAGGAACACGTGCTTACATTAATAAATTGGACTGATATTAATATAGTTTTCAAAAGTAAAGGTTGCAGATAGCCAGTATGTGACCCTTTCCTCTTGAACTGAATCAGTTATTTCCCAAAAAGTCAGAGAATGGAAAAGATGCTTGAAATGGGGTCTTGATATTTGCTTTTAAGCTGTGAGGCCTTGATACTTGCCTTGGCAAAGGATTCCAACCCCTCCTTCCCCTTTGTGTCTTAGGGCTGTGACACCTCAGCATTCGTGATAAGTGGTCTACATAAATTGCTCAGAGGGAATGGAATTTTGCACTGGTCTGTTTTCCTCTGTAAGTCCAGGGAAATTCCTGCTGGCAGTGTGCACAGCACATGGCTCACAGAGCTCTGAACCCACATTGGAGAGCAGCTGGGACTGAGCTGTCTGTGCTGTACAGGACCAGCAACCTCCTTATGGAGCCTGGACAAGCTAAATATAATAGAACAGAGGCTCTGTAGAATATAAATATAGAAAGAGCAAATAATTTATTTTCCTCTAAATTTCTACAAAATGCATAAATGCCCATAAATGGATGCAAAACTCTCCAGGCTGCAGTTTCAATACTAAGGTGGACATCCACTTTTCATGGACTACTGTCCTATGTATTAAAAATGGACCAACCCCAGTATCACAGTTCTAGCTTTTTCAGTCCCAGCTTGACACTGCATGACCACTACACAGTAATAATTAAACATCAGTTTAATATAAAACATCATATTAAACAAAAGTGATAAAAACTGTGTTATGAACACTGTTTTCAGCACAAATCCAAACCATACTCCCACAAAAGCTACCATGAAGAAAATTAACTTAAGCCCAGTCAAACACAGCATAAGAGGTCCTCTCTTAACCTTCAGGTAAGTAAATTAGCAGCTGCATATGTGAGCCACTTTTCATGGACCCTCAGCATAGGAGAACTCAGGAACAATTCAGAAAGTTCAGTGAGGTGATATAAGAATCACTCTGTACAAAAGAAAAATCTTTTCAGGTATCTCAAGAGGACCAAGCTGAAATCATTAGCTGTGAAGTGCTGGTTGTTGGTCCTTTCAGAAATATCAGAGCTCTTTGGGGTTTTAAGGTGAATGCTTCTTCCTGAAAAAAGCATATTTTGGCTCTTAACAGCACAAGGTCTGCCAGCTGTGCTAAACACAGGTTACTGATCCTAGCTCAAAATAGAAAATGCTGGTAGTTTGGAAATGATATAATTTATACACAAAAGCTAGGTTAAAAAATTGTGATGTTTCCATATCTGACTAGAATTTAATTATCCTTAAAAAAAAAAAGAAAGTCACCATCAAGGTATCCAGCCGTGAGTAACCTGTGAATCATTTTTATAACACATTTTTGCTTGTCCTATGTGTTTTCCATTCAGAGGGAAAAATATTTTGTAATTGTCCATGATTATTACAAGTCAAACCATGCTGCTTGAACACATAAATTTTATTTTATTTTAGATTTTATAAAGATCTTTATTTCTTTTTACCTCCTTTTGGTTTTTGTTTTTAGAAGCTGCTTTCAAAATAATTTAAAAATACAATTAAAATGCAGAACTATGCTCGATAGAGTTTGTTAGAAAATGTGGAATCCTTCTGCTCTGGTTTAGTTGCTCTCAGGAATATGATTTGAATGATAGGTTCCATATGATGAATTTAGATTGACAGTAAAGCACTGAAGTTCTGTTTTATTGTGGTCAGCTCTTCTGTCCAAGTTCTGTTTAAGAGTAAGAAACCAGACTGTTCAGATTTTAGCAGAAGGCTCCAGTCTGTATTTTTATATCTTCATCCATGCAGACTCCCATTTTGAAGTCTATCAAAGTTGTCAGGGCTGTCTTTCCCTGCAGCTCTGATATTTTCCCTTGAAAAAGCCAACAAGAGAACATGGAGATGAGAGTCTTTCCTTCACCAATAATTTCACTGCAAATCTAGTGCTGACAGTAAACAAAATAAAGGTATAATGATGAAACTGATCTTATTTTTTAATTCCATGTGATAAATCATCAATGGTTATTCAAATCTCCAAAAGTGTAAACACTTGCAAGCCTGACTACCAAGAACCCTCTCTATGGATGGACCACAGTAGGTGTGCTCTTGAGCAAGTTGTACAAATATTTATTGGGTGCTTGATGTGATGTGGTGGTTGATGGTGCCTTATCCAGTATCAAATAGGCAGGGACGAATAATTTGATGTAATTAGGTTACTATGCAACCACAATGTAACCAATAATCTCAGTCAGTGGTTGAAGATTCAGACACTGAATGAAATTTTTAAAAATCTGTATTATTGGTGATACTATGAGCCAAATCCTGCTAATTATTTTTTTTTATTTAACCTCACAAAAAGTAGACTACTTGAAAACTAAGTTAAACCACCAGGTGGTTTCTAAAACCTTTTAGTGAAAAATGGGAATAGAAAAAAACATAAAATATTGTATACACTAAAAATGATGATGATGATAATAATAATAAAGTTTCTTTTTTATTTCAATTTTTTTTTTTTAATTTTTAAATTTTTTTATTTTCAATTTGAAAAAGTGGAATGAAAAGGGAAGAAAAGCAGAGGAGATGATGAAAAAGCAATGGTTGGGAAAATCACTACTTTTTTTACCTCTGCATTGAAAATAGAAAAAAATATAAAGCATTTCCAACCTCAGAAAAGGATAGGATTTTTCAAGAAAAAAAAAAATTAACCCAGAAATCCACTAATGCGAGAAATTTCTAGATCTGTATCTGTATTTTTATTGGATTTTATTCAGGTGTCAATTTGCTCCATCAACTGAAATTGCTGTCCAGTTCAGCAGCTTAGTGAAATCAGGGAATGGAAGGGAAAATGAAGACCCCTCCCAGAACATAAAGATTGTGGTATATCATATGCTTATTTAAAAAATCAGTCAAAGAGAAATATGAGAAAAGTGAAAAAATTTCCTCAATCACCTTTCAAAACTTATAATGTTATGATTTCATAAAAATTAAAAACAAATAAGCTACTCTATTAGCAGTAGAGATTCATGCTTGGTTATATATCTAAGCATTCACCTCACATTTCACCATTGACTAAGGACAGTGTATTTTAAAACCATCTGAAGAAAAGAGAAAAATTCCTCTTTCATTCAAAATCCAAAAAGATTAAGATACTTTTTCCCATTTCCATTCCCAGTCTTTTCTTTACAGCTCCCTTCAGCACCATTTTTGTTCACCTAAAGGAAATAGCTATTAGCTAAAATAAATATTTTAGAATTGTATTATCATAATGCATTCAGAAAACTACCAGAGGAATTGAGTTCTAAAGTAACTTCCAGAGGTGGAATAAAAATTCCCTGAATTAACTATTTTTTTTTTTGAAGATGCCTGATTTTATATTCCTGAATTGTCCTTTGGCATAGCTGCATAAACCAGAAAGCAGTTAGCATAATGAATGGTGCCATTTTCTTTAGTTATATGCTAAATTCAAATATTTCCTTTAGAATCTTCTCTCAAGGAAATCATACTTCAAATATTTATTACCTCACAATTTTAAAGAATACTATAGTTCTTAAATTCTAAAATATTTGTACTGGTTAAGCAATCAGTGCATGCTTTCATACCCATGGAATTCTCACTTCTACAATGTGCCTGTGGCATTTGTATTGAGAAGCCAAAACCTGTCTCTACCTGAATTAAGATCATAATCTCTTGGTGTCCATATTTTTTGTTATATATTTATGCAATATATAACTCCATCAATACTGATCTTCTAAGTGTTATTGGACTGCAAATAAAGGATAATATTCCTTATTACATATTTTTCAGGGGAAAAAATAAAAAGAAAAGTTATGTTTGAAAAACATAATATGAAGTTTACAATTCTCTGTCAGAACAACAATCTTAGAATAAAATCAACTCCAGGTTCAGTGACAGAGGGATTCTGTCTGCAATATTTTACCTGTGATTCCAAGCTGAGATAAAAAGACATCAATAACATGGGCATGCACTGCCCAGAGATTTAGACATTTTTAACAACTTGGTTTTCTGAAAATGAACAAAACGCTCAAAACAAATAAAAACTTGTAGGAGAATATTTCTGTATAGAGAATACTTCCTTAAAAATTCACTGGTGATGATTTCACCGGGAACAAAACTCAAGCAGAATTTTCAAATAGGTCTTGCCAAGGATAGGGAAACAAAACAAGTCTCAGTGAGCTGATGCTGTGTTCCTGCTTGGACTTTGTTATGACCAAAATAGTTTCTGTGGGCAAAGAGGAAACACTCCTTATTCATAAAGCCATAAATTTCATAATAATTATTCATTATGTGAATGAAATCTTAATGGCCTCATCTAGAATTAGTCTTAACTAAGGTCTAATTATTATATTAAAAAGAAATAATACTTTTATGATGAAAAGTCTCAATAGCAATAATAAAGTTAATACTGTTATGCACACAGTTCTCAGATTCTACCACTTTTCCTGGAGTTATGGTCACCATTCCACTCCCTGCTTGTTTTCTTTAGCTTTGTAACCAGGATCTTCTTTCTGTTATTTTTACATGTTTGCTAAAACTCTTGTTTCTATATTGGCTTCTAATTCCATGTTACAACTGAATATATTATTTATGGTGTCTTCTGTAAACTAGATAGTATTTTTCTTTTTTTCAGTTTTTTACTCCTAAGACCAACATGGTCCACCTCCAGGTCTGCATTTCTTTGACAGCTGGTGGGATGTTTAAAGTGGGATTTCTAGTGCCAAACCCTATGCAATTACCCCTGAACATATTATCCACTACTCAAAATCTCTGTTATCATCACGGGTCTGAAGTCCTTTAAGCTACACTATTAGAGTCAGAAATACCTTGTTCTACACAGAAAAACTACTTGTTATTCACATTATGAAAATACGATTCCACCATACAATAATGAAAACAAATCAGAGCATATTAGGCATAGGCACTTGGTCAGAAGATAAAAGTGCCTTTAATGTCATAACTTAACACAACATTATCCTGACAAGTCCTGAAACTTTGCAAATTCAGTGGAGAACCTGTGGCTGATATTAGCAAAAGCAGTGCCAGGGATAGAGGTTTCCAGGTGTTTCAGGATTCAATCTGTGCATCTCACTGTTCTTGATCAGCTTTGCCTTTTCCGTACCCCCATGAAACAGGAATGCATTGTTGTTCCATTATCTCCCCTACTGAAACACTTTGTAGGTTGCATTACTTTCTAAAGGTTAAACACAAAGTCACTTGAATAAAATTGAGTGTGATGTACTCTAGTTGAACATCTTTCCAGTTAAAATACATTCCTGCACAAAATGAACTGAGAATTTCTCTGCCACCATATATCCTGATTGTGAAACTTAACAATTAGCTATTCATTTCTATCCTATGCTTTTTTGTCTTTATTTTAACATTGCTTTAAATTTGACATGAAAGGTTTTAATGAAGGTGTGAAATACTTGGCAGTTAAATCTAGCATATGCTCTAACACCTGTTAATTTCAACTGTTCATTTTAAGCTGTTACTTTATTCTTGGCATTTAGTCTAATTCATGCTGTGATTCTTAGTTTGAAAGAAAAAAAAAAATCCAAGCTGCTTATATATTCCCTTCTATAGCAACTTTTACTTAATATTTTGTATTTCTGCCATCGTTTTTAACGTTGTGCATTTGTATGGAAAGAATGTTAAAATCACGATTGCAACCTCATGCCACAAAAGATTAAACTACAAGATGAGGAAACAGGGAAGTTAATGACTGAAGGTCTGTCTTGAATTTTCCTAGGAAAGCTTGGATCAGCTGAAATCATTGGAGGCTTGTGGCAATCTCCATCATTTAAATTTGATTTAAACATAGGTCTGATTTTAATGTTTAGTTATGGCTAACTCAGAAATCTGACTCTTTTTTTTGCATTAAAATTATAATTTTAGCAATAAGTATGTGATTTAACTAAAGTTTATAAAGCTTTATTTTAAGATGATGGTGATCATTGTGCTCCTTGAAGTGTTAATTCTGGTGGTGGTTAGAGGCAGCTGGATTAGTTGTGTCACAAAATCTGGGACTGTTCCAGTCAAAATCAGTGAACATTCAAATGAGTTAGTGATCCAATATTCAGTGCTGATTCATAAGGGTGCTTCAACTGCATTTTACAGAGTAGCCTAAATGTGTATATGTCAAGTACTTCATTTTTCTGTGGGTATAATGCCAAAAGATGAACCACTGTTAAAACAGGCTTCATAATTATGTGTGAATATGGCTGTAAGGTGCCATTGTATCATACAGAGCCAGTAAACCTTAAATACATAAACAGCATCATAATAGAGTCCTCCTCAAGGTCATTATCACTTTTTACATTCCACAGCTGCAACATCTAGGACATTAATAATCTGAAAATCCAGGTGTCTCTTCCCATTTCTCAGGCTACAGGGACTCGAGACGTTTCCAGCTCCTTGATTAGGGGAATCAGTGCATATCAGCTGCTGAGAGTGAGCTCAGAACGGTACAGTATAAACTCTTAGTAAAATAGGACTGAAGAAGAACTCATGACAATACTTTCACTCCAAAACAAAAGCAGCTCCTTTCACTTTATGATCTTTATGGGGTGTGGTATATGGCCAAGGAAAGCAAACCAGCCAATACCTCTTTTTAAAGGACAGGAGGCACTGCTTCCTCTAGAAAAAAAAAAAATGTATTTCCTTGATGGAAGTACTCTCTCCTCTTTCTCTCAGTAAGTGGCATATTGCATGTCAGGAACATTTCCTCCTTCTGATTCAGTTGGTTATTTTTTCCTTTGTAGATGGTTAATTCATGCATGAATATGCACATATGTATGTGTCTTACATTTTCAGCTCTAGAAATATTTCCTGCAGTAGAAGCACTTGGCACAAGTGAACAGACAGGGATTTGATGGATGGACCACTAATCAGATGAGGAATTGGCTGATGGTGGCACCGGAGTGGTTGCAGTCAATGGGTTGGTGTCCAAGCTCAGACCAGTGATGAGTGCTGCTCCCCAGGGATCAGGATTGGGACTGGCATTGTCTAACATCTTGTCTGTGGTGTGGACAGTGGGTTCAAGTGCAGTCCCTGAAAGGCTGACTATGACATTGAGCTGTGTGGTGTGGTCGACACAGAGGAGGGAAGGGATGCCATCCAGAGGGACCTGGACAGGCTTGGGAGGTGGGACCAGGCAAACCTCATGAAGTTCAACAAGGCCAAGTGCAAGGTCCTTCACATGGGTTGGAGCAATCCAAAGCCCAAAAATAGGCTGGGCAGTGAATGGATTGAGAGCAGCTCTGAGGAGAAGGACAGGGCTGTAGATGGATGACTCAGTGTGACCTGGCAATGCACACTCAAAGCCAAATGCGTCCTGGGCTGCGTCAAAAGCCATGTGGGCAGCAAGCTGAGGGTGATGACTGCCTTCCCCTCTACTCCACTGTCATGAGACACACCTGGAGTACTGCATCCAGCTCTGGGGTCTCCAGCATAAGAAGGACATGAACCCCTTGGGACAAGTTCAGAGAAGGTCACAAAGATCATCTGAGGGCTCGAGCATTCAATGCTCCTGTGATTTTACTCTGGGTATAACTAGTTCTGGCCTAGTACTTTTCAAAGAACTCTTTTGGAAATCAGGGGCTGCAAAAGGTTCAGTTCCATTCTGGAAACAAAAGAAGTGTTTAAATATTAAACACTAACTTTGTTAGAAACTGGTTTACCATGAAATATAAACTTTTTGAAAATTGTCACCCTGAGTGTTGATTTATCCTGAAAACAAAAAGGAAACACCAGAACTTGAAGTCCACCATGCAAATTAAATTCCTCAGATGTCCCAAGCTACCATAATGATTCTACTTTTAAAATAACCACAATCCCTGTCTGATGATAGGTCTCACAAATCATAGTTCTCAGATTTCATTACTAATGAAATTTGTCGTCTAGGTTTGGCAGCTGTGATTGCCACGCAAATGTGAGCCACTAATTAGATTGATTGTCTATTTGATGCTTGCTGATTAGCTTATGAAAACCCTCTGTATTCCTGACTTCATGATAAAATGTTCCTGACTTCATGATTGCTGATTGATGCTCAGAAAATCTGATTACTGTCTTGAATAGCCAAGTAATGGCTCTGTAAGCTTTCCAAGGATATAGATATTCACCTGACAAGGGTAATAGGCTAGGGTCTTACATTTAGTATTTGCTGTTGCATGTTTAAAATTCTTTTAATTAGTATATTTATTATATTTTGAGCTATGAATGGTAATTGCTTAGATAGGGGTCTAAGGTCTTCAGGGAAACCATCAGGTGCCTACTTTCTGACTTCTGACCTGGAACAAGTCCAACAGATTCGGAGACTACCAGAATCAAATTCTCTGATTTGCAATTACAGTAAGAAATACACCTAGTGACATTCCATTCAGCAATCAGGTTATTTATGGCAGAGAACAGAACATTACGTGAGACTTTTAGGACCATTTTCTGCTGTGAGTTCAAAGAGAAGACATAATACTGTATGAGATTCCACAACCTTATAATTATTGTCCTGGGTTATTGGACACTCCACAAATTTACTATTGCATGATGTTTTGATCCTACACTATTCTGTGAAAGTGAATATGCTGCACTTGAGCATACATTTTGTATGCTTGTCTTACAATTTCATAACTTAGTTTTCCACCATTTCCTGTAACTGTGAGGTCTTATTAAATGTTTAAGCTGACAGAGATACCAATGGAGGTATCATAAAGAAAACTGAAATCTGAAATTAGGCATACATTGCTCACCTGAGGGTACTGCAAATGATGTATCTTTCACCATGGCTTGGGCAAAAATTCATATAAAGGTAAAATTGCGTTACATTTATATATATATTAAAAACAAATACACTCTGATAATTATAACATGGTAGCTTAAAGCATATAAACCTCACTATCACCCTTCAGAAAACAAAGTAATAGAATTGTGATTATTACAATTGATTTGGACATATTTGGCAGAATTAATCATACCCACAACCAGATACTGCCCCAGACAATTTCCAGTCTGTAGAACAGGTGTCCTAAAAACATTACACACTAAGAATGGTAGGACTGACAGGATGAGAGGGTAGAGATAAGCAACTGAGCTCCTCCCTCTGGAAATGGCCCAGTCATTGATTTGCTATCTTGTAAACTTGGTCAAGTTGTTTAAATATTAGTGTCTCCATTTCCCATGTGTCAAATTGGATATCCTTGGTGAAACACAACAAATGAAAGTTGCTATGTAATCACTAACAACCTTTACTGCTCTGATACTTGCCACCATCATAATTTTGTATGGTTTCAGTGTGTCATTAGAAAATGGTATCTTGTTAAAAGAGAGTTGCAAAAGAGATGGTGCTTTTATGGCTTATAGATTGTCAATGACTATTAAATTATACTGGAAGGTACACTTGGTTGATATTAGTACCATTTTCATTGACTTTATTGGATT
Organism: Erithacus rubecula; assembly: GCF_903797595.1. Lineage (NCBI taxonomy): Eukaryota > Metazoa > Chordata > Aves > Passeriformes > Muscicapidae > Erithacus > Erithacus rubecula. Next base: position 8,358,201 of record NC_136685.1, on the reverse strand, counting down.
TATTTTAAAAGCCATTAACTTCAAGGAAATCAATAAAGTAGCAGGATGATATTATGCCTTACCATACTGTATAAACAATTGTATGCAAATTAATTATCATACCAAAGATCATGGAGTTGAGGTGGTGCAACCTTTTGAATAAATCCATTGCAATAATCTTGTCAATAGCAAAACACATTTCAAGTCCTTATTGTCCTTTTAACACTTTATTGTATATGTGTTATGACTATTGAATGAAAAATATGTTGATATTTGGGTTTTATTATGACAGAAAGCCAGTTATGTGTGAAGCCCAAGACACTTTAAAAAGGCTGATTACATACATTGATTGATGATTGGCTTCAAAATAGTTTTCCTTCCCTAGATGAGAAAAGTGATGGTTTTGACCCAGCTCATTCAATCAAAATGTTAATGCAACAGAAAGCATGGCTGCCTGCAGATTCAACAAGCCAGGAGAGAATCTAAATTATGCACCGTTTGTCTCTAATGTACGCTTATGAATAAAATCGTCATTCATTCCCATCCTCTCTGCCAGTGCTCAGGCCCAAAAACATTTTTGTCCCATTACAGTCAAACAAGGGATTCTGAAGGAAAAAGGAGCTGTTTTTTGTATTTAGTATTTCCCTAGAACTGGAATTATTTCTATCTTTTAAAATACTTTTAAAATTTTCTGTAGGAAGTCCAGGTAGGAAAAATGCATGTGATTGGAATGTTTTCTGCACACAATTGAAAAAAAAATTTGTTCAAAACCTATTTACTGAGTTTTCCACATGATACAAAACACAAGTTACTTAAGAGTTTTCTTCAAGTCCCCTTTTCTATCCTTACTTTCTTTACCTTTTTCCCTGCTGCTTTTTACAGATGAGTTAATGTAATTGTAGATCTTGTCCTCGCAGGAGCAGGAATTTTAACTTTCCAACTGAAACATCTGTGAAGATGGAAGATAGTATTTTAATCTAGATAGGAAGTAGAATGGAAAAGTTAAAAATGAGCAGGAGAAATGAGCGTCTTGTATAGCAAATATTAGCTGTTAAAAAATTTTTAGCTTTCTACCAACACTGAGAGATGCATCAGTTAATGTTGCCAATTAGCCAATGTTTTTACTTGGTGTCACTATTTTCTGTACTTCACCATGATTTTGCATATTTTTCTCTCTATGCAACTTTTGTGGATTTTTTTTCTGGGCCCCACAAGAGAACGCAAAATCAAATTAGCAGAAAGAGGAAAAAAGAAGAAGAAAATCTAATCAGGACACAGAGTCCTTAGAAAAGATTTTCAGGTATAAGTGCTTTGACTATAACATTTCTTCACCAATAAATATGCATTTTTCATTTGCCTTTTATACATCATTCGATAAATGAAGTTTGATCATCTGTTGTCCTTAAGGAAGGTAGAACAGTAAAACAACTTGAAGCATCCACAGGTCAACAGTGATTGTGGTTGGTGATGCTCACAAGAGTGGTCAAGAGCCATGCTCAGAGAGCTCAATGGCAGGACAAATATGAGAGAGGAGTTTGAGGCATTGCCTGCTCATCACAGGAAGCTGGGCTAGGTAGACAGGTGGCTGCAAGCTGCAGCTCCTACCAGCTTCTTTCCATCCAAAACCAGTGACCCAAAACCACCCAGCAGGGCTGCCACATCACTGACCACCTGAAACAGCCCCAGTGTGGGAGCTGCAGGGGAACACAAAACACAAAACAGCAGCACAAAACACAGCTCATCTCTCCACAGCCATTCCAGCTCTGCTAACTCAGTGAAGGCAAATCTGCCTCACAAAGAGAGTTTGAAACAGCACAAAGAGGCACAGAGATCTCCAGGAGAAAACTGCCGAATTTGGCAGGGTCTGTTGACAGGAGCTAGTCAAGATTTTTCCAGTGTAGCAGGTTGCCAGAAGAAAATGCCAATTTAACAACACCTAAATGATTTCAAGAATGTACCAATTTAATTTAAAACCTGGATGGGAAAATTACCAAAATGAGACATTTTGATAAGGTCAAAACATTTCATTTTGACATTTATTTTATGTTATCATTTAATATATAGTAAAAGTAAAAAAAAAAGATGAAGCAACTTTTTCAACTTTATCAGAACTGCAGTTTTCTACCTTATCAAAATGTAATGTTTCAGAGCAGTTAAAACAAAGTTTTCTGGAACTTTGTGCCTCATAGGAAAACCTTAGATTTTGACTTTTGTTCCCCTTTAGAAATGAAGGCACATTTAATACCTGAATTTTGCACGCAAAGAAGTTCCATTTGGAAGACAGTTCTAACATAGTGTTCACCTTTTGATCTTGTAATGTATTATTTCTGAATCAAATGAACTGTTGAACAGCTCCTGACAGCAGATGATGAGGCTGCATTAGACCTGAAGGGTAGAATTCAGTTTTTGATTAAGCTACCTAGATGTATGAGGGGCCATCTTAAATAAAATTCTCCCCAAATGTGTGGAATTAAAATGTAAATATTCATAAATAGATAATAAGATTATTAGGCTTCAAGATTCTCAAAAAGAAAGGATCCGATATGATTCCTGGGGTCAGTGATGAGGAGCTGTATGTACCAAATTACTGATGTGGTTTGAAACTTACTTAACAAGGAGGCATTAAATTTGGAATGGTCAGAAACTTCTACAGGTGGCAGTTACCTACACCAGGTATTTCTTTTGGCAAAACTAGCTTAATTTTATAATGTACAAGGATTTTAATTCAATTTATATAGATCTTTTCAACAATACCAGAATTTTGAAATATCAGTGACATGCATATGTATGCGTTCTTATAATGCAATTAATAAATGCTGAGGTTTCAGATAGACATGATGTTTCCTTTGAAATAATTTTATTATTGCATAGAAATTTTTCTTTTTAAACTTATTAACATTACAGGTGAAATTCAGGCTGTAAATCAGGTGGATCAGAGTCTATAGTTCAGCACAATGTCTGCCAGTCATCACAGTGGTGAATTCTCTGGAAATTCTTGTCCATTATTTTTCTTCTTTTCACAGTGGAGATCTTGAAGGCATGGCTGTATATATCCTGCATAGACCTTCAAATCTGCAAGTGTTCCTCAAACTTGCATAAGATAGAGCAGCTCTTATTTCAAAAGCAGTCAGTTGTTGTCTTCCCTTTTGTAAAACATGGGTTTTTAAAGCTGTTATCCTCTGGAGACATGTAAGGAAAGAAAGAGAAGGCAAGAGATCAAGAGATTTTTTATTTCTTTTTTTTTTTTTTTGTCTGAACTGGGAGAGGAATGCTGCTAGATATTCTGGGCATCCACAGCACTAAGGATCAAGTAACTCTGTTGAAGGCTGCGGATAAAACAGATGTAAGGCTCTTTTTCCTCAGAAGTGGAAGTATCCAGTGAAAATCCCAGTGCCTTTTTCAGCCTGCTGACATTCCCAGGAGACCATGGGAAACTGTGTCATGTAAAACAAACCACTGCATGATTCATTTCATCCTCTCATTTCAAGTAGAGGAAAATATGCCTTCTGATTTCTCAGCAAACCATGCCCTTAAGTTCAGGGAGTCACAAAGTAATAAAAACACTCTGTTTTGTTTCTGCCAAGTTCTATCTTTGCAGTTTATTTTTTTTTTTGCCACCTGAATTTTTTGTGGTTTGTAATGCAGACAGCAGAGCTGGAGTGATACATCATGTCCAATCATACAGAGATGCTCATGATGTCCAGTCACACATCACTGGATGCAGCACACTGCTAGGAGGAGGTATTGCATGACAAATGCTGTGTCTGTATCACTATGTGTGTGCATGAACAGGTAGAATTGGGGGATTCATTGATGCTTTTGAATCAGCAGCTGCTTGGATAAATATTTTTTTTACCTCTAAGGAGAGCAAAATGAACACTGAATGGAGAAAAAACAACAATGAAACAATATAAAAAGTGATTTATACTCATATTCTTGGACTGGAGATGATGTAGAATGAATAAAAGACAGACTGGGGAAAAAAAAAAAAAAAAAAAGAGATAATTCAGTTAAAGTCAAAGATTCTGCTCTTGAATGTTCAGCTGTGGAGCATCATTTTGTCATAGATTTATTACAGAGCTATCACTGAAACTGGCCACCACATAAAGTCTAGAGGAAGATGTTCCTTCCCATGGCAGGGGATTGGAATTAGGTGATCTTTAAGGTCCTTTCCAACCCCGTCCTTTCTATGATTCTTTCTCATTACTTTCAACATCTTCCTCTCCTCTCCTCTCCTCTCCTCTCCTCTCCTCTCCTCTCCTCTCCTCTCCTCTCCTCTCCTCTCCTCTCCTCTCCTCTCCTCTCCTCTCCTCTCCTCTCCTCTCCTCTCCTCTCCTCTCCTCTCCTCTCCTCTCCTCTCCTCTCCTCTCCTCTCCTCTCCTCTCCTCTCCTCTCCTCTCCTCTCTCTCCTCTCCTCTCCTCTCCTCTCCTCGCCTCTCCTCTCCTCTCCTCTCCTCTCCTCTCCTCTCCTCTCCTCTCCTCTCTCTCCTCCTCTCCTCTCCTCTCCTCTCCTCTCCTCTCCTCTCCTCTCCTCTCCTCTCCTCTCCTCTCCTCTCCTCTCCTCCTCCTCTCCTCTCCTCTCCTCTCCTCTCCTCTCCTCTCCTCTCCTTCCTCTCCTCTCCTCTCCCTCTCCTCCTCCTCTCCTCTCCTCTCCTCTCCTCCTCTCCTCTCCTCTCCTCTCCTCTCCTCTCCTCTCCTCTCCTCTCCTCTCCTCTCCTCTCCTCTCCTCTCCTCTCCTCTCCTCTCTCTCCCTTTCCTCTTCTCTGTGATTGTCTGGGCTAACTCAGGCCTGATAACTTCCAGCAGTACTTTTGGGATCTTCCATGATGAATTGGGAAAGAATGGTAATGGACACCTGTATCAGCAGACCTTAGGTTATTCAGGTCAGAAGGTACCCATTCTAAAAACCAGCCCTCACTCTCTGCCACCAGTCTTCTTCATGTGAGACTTCTATGCAATCTGATTAAAAAAAAAAACAAAACAAAACACAAAAAAAAACCCAAACCAAAATGAAACAACAACAACAAATCCCAAACCAAAATGAAGCAAAATAATCCCCAAATGAACAAACCCAGTAAAAGCCACATGTGGGATCTAGATGTGAATCCAGGTTTTTTTGTAGAAGTCAAGATAGATCCTAAGAGTACATCTCAACCAACTCCAGCAATGAAATATGAAATCTCTGTAAATATACTCTGTTGGCAATTGAGGCAGTGTATGTCCCCAGAATACCAAGAGTGAGTAAGAATGGGCAGCCCCAAGGAGGGTATTTGACTATGGTCCTGCAATATAGGCACTCACATAGAGCAGAGAGAGGCTAATTTGGCTGGTAAAGCCTGGAAACAAGCATTTCATTACTTCTGGAATGGACACATACAGTTAAGAGAATTCAAAGGTCACATTTGCTATTTTTCTGTTATTGTTTTGAAGAAAGAAGGGAGTTTAGGGAAACTTGAAATCTTGCTGTTGAAGTGTGATACCATCTCCTGCTAGATAAAGCAAAATAAATGGACATAAAGGATAGAAAAGAATAACAAAGGCAGGTATCTCTGGGAATAATATTGGCTCCTGACTTTGCTGTGGGAGAAGCAGACCATGCACACTGAGGTCTGACATGCTCTCTGCGTAGCTGGGCTGTACAGACAGGTATTTCCTTCTTGTTTGGTCCCAGGTTAGAGGCACTAGAAAAGGTGACTTTTGTTCTAAGAAAACAAGTGCTATATACCTGAAAGAATGGGTGTATATATATGTGGGTGCATATATATGTGTATATATGACTGAAGGACAACTGTGGAAAAAGGGAAGTTTTATGTTGCAGGTGATATTCAATTTTTAGCACACACAACGAAGGTGCTGTAGCACCTAGTTCCCTTCCTCTGTCCTTTTGCAACCAGAATGAATTTCATGACCTGTCTGATGAGTTCAGAGTAGTATTGTAGATGATCACAGAACTTTGGGACACAGCAACCATGATGATGATAATAAAAGTTGATTCTTTCAACTTGATTCAGTCCAAATAAACCACAAATATGATCCTAATTAGGATACCAGTCTCATCTTATTACAATCAAATTAGCTTCAATTTTAAAATTTCTATTAAAAATTTGTTCTGTCTGTAGAACTTCTCTTGACATTACTGGCAACTTGGATGACTTCTGATGACATTATTCTTTTACATAATGACTCTTTTATTTTGAAGGATTTTATAAATAGTTTCTCTCTGCACACACTACAGCCCAGTCTAGGATTTCATGCCTTTAGGTACCCCAAGGACTAATCACCAGTGCAAAAGATTAGCTCAGAAAGACACATTAGATGATCTGTTGCCAATACAGGGCATCTAATCAGGAGAGTGGCTAAAATAGCAGCAGAAATCTTGCAGCAACACAAGGACTGTAGCTCTCTTTGGGCTGCTTTCTGCCTCAGTGTCATCCTTGAGCTCACTCATGTCAGAGCTGTTTGGATGGGGAGAAGGATGAGCTGAGAAAACCCAGTTCTCAGTTCCAGTGGGAAAGCTTTCTATGCCTCAGCCTTTGCACTTGCTGCTAAGGAAAGGGGAGGAGAAGCACAGTTTTAACAGTCAGTAAAGGTCAAATGCACAGCACACTCTTGGAGCAGGGAGGGCTCTTTCTCTCCAGGAAAAGTAGAAGGATTTTTCTATTAGATCAGGGAAATAATCTCTCACTTTGCAAAGGGAGAATTTGAGTCTTCTCCAGACTTGTCTTGCAAACTGAGAAGCTTTTACTGCTGTGAATTTGTATATGATCATTTGTGCTAAGGAGTTACAGGTCATTGCAGGTTGCAAACGTTATTTGCTTCCTGCCCTTGGATGCCACTGGCTATTAAGGCTGCTGCACCTGAAAAGCTGACTTAGCCATTCAGGTGGACTGGCTGGTGACTTACATGTTTGGTTTTGACAGCATTATTACCAAGTGGGTTTGTACTAGAATAAGGGTTAAATATAGCAGAATTGATCTCTGATCCAACAGGAAAAAGAAAGGAGCAAGGGATCAAAGCATATATTCTAAAAACAAGAAGAAAATGGGCAGAAGAATAAATCTATGTACTACATGTAATAGGACTTTGTAAATAAAAGACATGACTGTAAGTATAGAAATACATAGCATGTCAGGTGAAAGTAGATTTTGTTCATGAATACAAAGTTAAGAACTACATTTTGTCAGACTAAAACCAACTTCTTGTTATGCATTAAAATGGATTTTTGTGCATAGATGCTTACAAGCATGGTTTAAGAAGTGGTTCTTGTCTTTTGTAGAGTGAGAAGTAAGACAAACTGTGACAGCATTCACAAGGAAAAAGGGGAGGTTAGAATGAAGCTGAATTGGCAATCCTGATTTTTTTTAGCTACCTGTACAAACGTATGAGACCTACTAAAACAAAAAGCGAAGCTGAATTTAAAACTAGCATATGGTTCATTGTTTGCCCATCCAAATGAAGTTGGAATGCAGCTTCAACTTGTCAGATTAAGTTATAGAGGACATCCAAGATTCTATTATATTCTTATTAGCTGTCCAGAACTTAATGAGCTCAATAGAGATAGATTGCTTAATAAGACCCCTCAAAGTGTATTTTTTCTGTCAGGAGATGGGGAAGTAATTTGACCGATCTTGCTGTCCAGGAGTTCAATTTTTTAATCACCTAGATGATGAAAAAAAAAATCTTTCCCAAGAACATCTACAGGAGTCAGATTTTTCTGTTATATCATTGATATACTTGTATATGTACCATAATTGCACTCCATTTACTGGGTCATGGGAACTGACATCTAGCTTTGAAATGAAATGAGTAACAATGAATTCACCTCTAATAGTTTCCCCATTACTCTGACCTTGCAAAACTATATTGAGATTTATTTTTGTTGTATTAATTTACCTTTATTCTTACTAAACACCTGTATTGGGCAGAATACAAAACAAAAATCAGATGGAAATAACTGAAGTGTATCTCTATTCCACAGATGACTAATATGATTTTTGTAAACCACTCATGCTCTGGTCAGGAGTGTTTAAGTCTATCAGCCTGTGAAATGGAAGGCCACAAACCTGAGCTCACTCTGTGAGCCCTTCCTGAATCTTGGCAGACAAACTAAATTTGCAGTTGTGGACAAATCTGTATGGATTATGTTTCAGAGTCAGAAAGTTACATCCAAAGTTGTGTCCATATTCCTTTTTCCACGACAGAAAATTGAGAGACTTTCCTGACATCAAAGGCTCTCTCCTTACTTAGAAACAGTTAAAAAAAGTAAAATAGAAAAAAAAAAAAATAACCAACCAAAACAACAAAACCCAATCACCAAAATATTATTCTGAATCCCTTTAAGATAATAGTGCTGGCAATAATAAACTACTGAGTGTCCTGTTACAGTAACATTTTTTCTATTGCCATTATAAAGTAAAAAAAGTCAGATAAACTCTTGTCCTTGAAACGTGCAATTCAGGAACAATTCATTATTGCACCAATTTTTATATAGTTTTCCTTTGTTTTATGATGACAGAAGAATTCAACGATGTGTGTAGATAGAGACTAAATTTAGCCTTAAGTGAAATTTAACCTTAAGTGGGACCAAAATTTTCCTGGGATTTTGATTTAACACAGTGATGTTAGTGATATTTAAATCTCCCAGATGACAGTGATATCATAAAGTCAGTTCATTTTTTGAAATTCAAACTTTTCATACAAAGCCATTTTGAACAGATAATGTTAACATCCTAGACAGATCTATTCTTTTAGATGCCTTCTAGACTCTGAATGTGAAAGTATGTAAACTAAGCACAACCCACACACAAGATTCTGGTTAACACTTGAATCATCTTTGATCCATTTGTTTCAGAACACCTGGTACTGAATATATTATTAGAGAAAGAGAAACCTCCAACTTTAGTGCTATTTGGAAGTGATTGTCACAGGCAGAATGTCACAGTACTGTCAGGGGATACCCTGGGTGAAAGTTCACTTCAGATTGCACCCAAAGCCATGACTTTCACATTTTCTAGGTGACATGGTAAATTTGTGTTCCATAAAAGCATCATGTTTGATCTCATCCCAAAAGTATTTTTTTTTTCTTTTTAAACTCTGAAGTGGATCCTCTTTGGTTTTTAAAATACTTCATGATGAGATATTGCTGGACTCTTAACATTGATATAAGTTAAAAAAAAAATTGCTGTAGAAGACAAGACTAACCCAATAGTTATTCTTTCTAATCTATTCTAGGAAGTTTTAAACTGTCTACTCATCAAGCAGGCAAGATTTGAAGGCCAATCTACTTTTCAAGCTCTTGATATTACGACCTTTGTACTTTTCCTACAGCTCAGCAAAGACCACAGTTGCTTTATTGGAGAGCATACAAAATCAGGCCCCCCAAAATCCTCCCCTGAGGCAGTGCTTAGGGCTAACCTGTGCATCTTTGCAAAAAGGCATAACATTTCCTTGTGCACTCATGGCAATTATCCACTGGAACAAAATCCTTATGTGCCATCCAAGAGGCCCTAAGGATAAAAGTGGCAAGGTGTCCAACAGATGACTGTCAAAACTCAGGGTTCAATTGCTTCTTGTCAGAGTCTAATTTTATCTCACATTATCTGTTATAATATCTAATCAAGCGCTAATGGCACAGAAAGTGCTCCCCACACACACTTGAAGAGCTTTGTGTCCTCTTTAGCCTCTCACAGGAGAGCTTTCAAGCCATATTTCACATGCATTTGCTATTTCCCCAAATCATTTGTCTTCTATCAGACTAATTTTTTTTATTTTTGACTTTTTGATTTTTTTACCAAGTTACCTTTACTTTTTGTTGGATTTTCTTTTCCTTTTTCTTCCCTGAGATAGATATTACAGACAGTAGCAAGAGAAACAATTTTATTGGAGATTTTACAGCTAAAATATTTGTGTCTGGCAACACAACAATGGGGGGATTAATCCTCAAGTGGGATTAATGCTTCTTCTCCTATGGACTTTACAGGCACAGTAAGAGAGTTCTTGCACCACAGAGTGTTCAAAAAAATAAAGAAAAGAAATCCCAAAACAAAACAAAACAAACAAATCCCCCAGAAAAACAGTTAAAGAATGAAAGAAATGAAAACAAGTTTCTCTAATTTTACCAACAGGAAGCTTTGTGGAATGGATATCAAAGAACCACTGAGAATTTTGTAAAGATAGAACCTTCAATAATGAATAATATAAACTTAGGTGGTAAAATATTAAATTTTAATTGTAAAGATGATAATGTGGATCCTTATAATTAAGGTACTAGGAAGACTAAGGGTGGTTGTTTTAAGGTTGAAATAATAACTTGTATTGATAATTTTGATTATTACTCATGTAAATAATTATTTAGATATGTTTGGTGCTTAGAAGAGCAATGAGGTGGCTCCTATATTTTTTAATATTTCAAATATGTGAGATAGAAAATATGAAATAGGATTCAAAACCAATCATAAAATAATAAATGTCAGAGGTAAAGAATGAAGGAGGCAATGAAATAAATTTAAAAATTATGTAAAATAATGGGGAAAAAGAACTTCTTTTTTTTTTTTTTTAATTTAAAAGATGGCCAGAATGCATGAAAATATTGTTCAGAAAGTGATTTAGAAAATGCAGTTTTTTAGTATGGAAAAGAGAATATTAAGAACTTAAGTTCTCCAATTAAAACAAAAAAATCTAATTTTAACAAAGAGAAAATTTGCTGATAGTTTTCGAAGGTTTGAGGAAAAATGTACAAATATGGCCAAGCACTAGATCAGACTGCAGAGGAATTATACAGAATCTGTTTTAAGAGATTTTTAAAAACTGAAAATTAAACAACCATCTGAGTGATAAAGTTATTATTGACACCATCTAAAAAATGTATTTCTTTGAATTCTTCCTAGTACTCTTACTGTCTGATTGCATTTCTTTCCAGAGCAAGGAACTTACAGAGGAAAGGAAAAACTGAGGCCAGTGGTAACAGGAAGGCAAATAGAGAGTCTACATGCCCAGATATCCCAGGACAAATGTTTAGTTCTACAGATGAAATGAAGTTCCCATGCAGGAATCTTTTCTTGGGAACTTAGTAAGTTCCCAAGTGACTATGGAAAATTAATGGCACAGCTCGAGGCTGCAGTTTGCTCTTACCAGTCTCGACTGTGTATGCACAATGATATGTCCATAGCTAAACTATTTCACCAACATTCGTGTCTCTCTTCTGAGAATCTGGCAGATGCAGGTACTTGGATCTATTGGGTTTGTGTGACAAGGTTTTGGTAGTGGGGGAGCTCCAGGGGTGACTTCTCTGGGAAGGTGCCAGAAGCTTCCCACGTACCTGCCAGAGCCAGCTCCAAGATGTACCTGCTGCTGGCCAAGGCCAGACCCATCAGTGATCATCAGGGACCAGCAGCTTTGGGATATCGAGTTTAAAGAGGAGGAATTGCAGCCTGAGAGAGGAGTGAGACTGTGGAACAGCCTCCAGAAACCCAGTTCAGAAAGGAGTTCAGTTCAGGAGGAGGTGCTCCAGGCACCAAAACAGAGATTCCCCTGCTCTCTGGGGAGGTTAAGAGTGGAGCAGGTTTTTGGTGTTTTACCCTGGTCAGAAACACAGCCCCAGAGAGCCCCTTACTCACTCACTCCTGGCAGGATAGGGGAGAGGATGACAAAAGTGAGAACTTGTGCATTGAGACAGTTTAATAAAGCAAAAGTCATGTGTGCAAGCAAAGCAAAACAAGGAATTAATTCACCCCTTCCTATGGTCAGGGAAGTGTTCAACCAATTCCAGGGAAGCTGGGCTCCAACACATGGTCATTTGGGAAGACAAACCCTGTGTCTCCAAATGTCTCCATTCTCCTTGGGGGGAGTAGGCAGAGAAGTTCAGACTGAAGCTGAAGAAAAAGGGTTGTTTTTACTTCTCATTATCCAACTTTGAGTGACAAAAAATTACTTTCCCTGAGTTTACTCTGTTTTGCCCTTGACAATAATTGATGAATAATCTCCTTATCATTATCTTGTCCCATAAGTTTTTTAATTATATTTTTCTCTCCCTATTCAGAGACAAGTGTCTAGGTGGGCACTTGGTGTCCAGCCAAGGTCAGTCTACCAAAAATTCACTGAAGTTCCCTTAAGTAATAAATAATTCTCCTTCCAACAGAGATGTTAGAGCCGATCTTTTAAACTGACCAATTCTTTGCAGAGCTCATAACAGGTGTCTGCAACAGACCCATATCACTGATTACCTGCAGGGAACAGAATTTAGTGTTTCTGGAGAAGATTATATAGATGTAGGAGTTTTCAAATGAAAGTCTGCCAGTTTTGAAGCCTGCAAGTATATTTTACCAGGCTTTTATAAATTAAATTCAGTGTTAGACCAATGGTAATGAAATGCTTGTATTATTTCTACAAAGTTGTCTCAGCTTGAAAACTTGAGACAGTTTGGGGTTGTGTAGTGATCTGTTTTGAAATTCTGAAAAGGTGGGGCTGCATTCATTCCCAAATGGATTGTCAGAAAAGCTTCAAACAAAGTTTTTATTGTGCTGAGGCAACAGTAATCTTAGCCTTACTTTATTTCTGACTAACGTGGCTCCCAAAGAGATCTCAAGGTCCAGAAAAGACATGAAAATAATTGGTGGGTTGTAAGGAAAAAACGTATTCCACCACACTACACCCCCAGAGAAAGAATGTTGACTGCGAAGTTTAGTAGTGAGCTGAAGTTGTGTTTTTATCTAAATTGTGGAGGAAAAGGTGAGTTAGCATAAAAGAGTGTGTGTGTGATAACTATATGGCCAGCCTGAACAGCCTTTTATCTGGGTCTGTGGGTTCCCATATCTGTATGCTGTTGAGGAGATAGTTAGAATTTTGATTACTGAATGAAGCACCTCCAGAAAGTGCTATATGCAAATACTGAAGAGCATGGGTCAAAGTTTTATGTTTCCTGGGACTGCCTAGCATATTAACAGGTCTAGGGAAAAATGGCTGTGGTTAAAAATTAATAGCACACTGACAAGTATGATTTAAACCTATCCAAATCTAAATCAGTCAGCCCTAGTCAAATCTTCAAATCCTTAAGATGTAACCCGTAGCCAGTGGTGTCAAAAAGTGCTATGAGGATTGGGAAATTAATCTGCATTTCTCTCACATAGCAGTTTTGTCCTTGTGTGAAAAGTGAGTGAGGGATTTTGTTGCCCTTCTGTCTTTTATTTAACCTCCATTAGCACTGCATGTAGTAAAATGCTACTGTGTTAAATAAACATTACTTCTTTGAAAAACAAATTAGATTGCAAATAATATGTTGAGACCTGACTGAATTTTTCCTACCCATTCAGTTGAGATAAATCTCCTTTTTCTTCTGTCAAGCAATTGTTGCTTGGAACTTCCTTATATTCATCAGAAAGTTGGAAAAATAATTTTCAGATGCTGGACTAACTGGAAATTGATTGCTTCCTCTAAGTGGCATTTATGGTGCAGCTGGGTCATTGTAATACCATGGCATTGCTTCTGTTTTCTAAGTAGGTGACAGAAACTTCCATAATTGGAAAGCAACAAGGGAGTTATAGTTATTTACACAGAAAATGTTGGGAAGTTTTGACAACGTTTCCCCTGTTCAGCTGCTGTCCATATTTTAATCAATCATCTGACCTCACGCAATACAGCCAACCAATCTTGATTCCATTATTAATGAAAGTCCTTTCTGAAAATTCTCTGCCACCTCTGTATATAAAAAACACTGATGGCACTGTGCAATACAAAGATTGCAGTGATAAATCAGGCCGTGGAATGAATGGCAACAGCCATATCTGGCTCTAGATCCAAAATGTCATCTATTTTGTTATTTTCTTTATGGTAGCACACTGTATGTGTTAAGTGCTTTGCTTTCAGGAAGGACAGATGAAGATCCTATTTAAAGGAGTTCAAGTTGAGGACAGGCCAGTAATAAAAAGATTAAGGAGAAAAGAGGCAATAGTAGAAGATTCATACAAATATCACTTGGGTACTTTGCTGCAAAAGTGCTGGACTTTTTTTTTTCAGAAGTTTAGAGGTGGAGCAGAGAGAGGTGCTCACTGGTAACTTCAAAACACTTCAGTTGCATTGGAAGTTTAATTCACTGGCTGATTTATTGTAATTTTAACCTGTAATCACAGCCTATTCCCAATTGTTGCACTGCTATTCACTAATTGCAAACTGGAAATCACTGGCTTCTGTCTAAGCTTTAGACAGCTGTATTTTAATTCTATTCTGGTTTGGAAATGCTTTCTAGCTGCTTCCAAACCAGCATTAGAGATCTGTTTCAGAGTGGATGTACGGTTTTGAGGTATTTCAACTGTCTCAATTTTCTTTGCTTTGATTTGGTTTGCAAAATGACTGTGGTACATAGGAACCAGACTTCTGCCAGAAGGTAATAAATGAGAAATTTCTGTCCACATGGGTGAATAAAGTTTGCTGTCCCCTAATGGAGAACAGAGGGAAAGAAATAATATCCAGTCACTGAGACAGCGTTGAAATATCCAGAGGGTATGTTTGGATCAAGGGGCCAGAGTAAATTTATCTGAAGTACACCCTTAAATCACTCCAAATTACTTCCTAACATAAGCATATCCTTTCTGTGTCTAGTATGGCTTCAGGTGGCTTCATTGCTCTTAATTACCTAATGCATACATTAAATGAATAGTGCTTAATGAAGATGGAAAGATAGAAATTATATTAAATTTACTGATATAAAGTGCTTTGAGAACTTTGGAAATTAGTCTTGGAAAATGGCAAATCGTTACCACATGAAATAAATGCCTTATTCTCTTGAAATCCAATGAGGTAAACTATTTTAGCATTAAATATTTAAAAGCATTTAGTATTGCTTAATAAAGAAAGCAATAAGAAGGAAAGAAGGAGTGGAAGTAAGCTACTGCAATGCCTATGGCAGCTCTAGGGTTAGCAAAGAACTAGTGTGGAAAGAATTCTCATTATAAAGAGAAACAATATTTGCATTTTTACTGTTTCTTTTGTTGAGTGTCATATTTTAAAAAAGGTAATCTATCAGTATTAGATATCTGATTTAGAAATTTAATTGAAATTGGTTTCTCTTTCCTTTTCAGTTCACCCATTGTTATTGGATTTTATAATAGCATAATTATGTAGGAAGAAAAGAGCAGAACTGGGCAATTATATGCACAATTATTTTTAAAATACAGTAACAATAGCAAGGATGAGCTGAAAAAAGTGCTCCTACACTGTTATAGTTTCAAGGCATAGTCCACATGTTAAGAACAGCCAGAGGATTAATATTAATGAACAAAAGATACCTCTTTTATATTCTAGATAATAAAAGACAGACAGACAGATAGATATTAGGTGTGTGTATATATAAATATATATATATATAGTTACCATAGGTATTGCAGTTCAGGTTGGCTTCTTGCTCCCTTTCCCAGAATACATCATGAGCACAGAATCAGTGTGGGCTACAGACCTTCCCCTCCATCCCCTCATACACACACAAGAGGCACTGAACCAGCAACTTTCAGCTCCAGAACAAAAGGAACTGGTTCAGCTTGACCTGAAGAACCAATACATATGCTGCTGTCAAAGGAAAGGTGCTGCCCAAGTGTGTCCCATTTATCACATCTATTCTTTCCTGATCTGGGTGATCTCATCAGTGCTTAGAAGCCTCAGATGAGACTCTATCTGGCATTTCTATATTCATAGCTAATAAAAATTCTAATATTTTTTTTTACAAACCACTGCTTAGTTGTACATCCAGAGAGGAGACTGAAAAAAAATCATTTAAATCATTAATTCAGTGGAAACCTGAAGAAGGGACTGGATTTTAGCCAGAGCCTTGCATTCTTCACTTTTATACTGTAATCTGACTTTCAGTACTGGATAATTATTTCACT
The DNA here is from genome assembly GCF_903797595.1 of Erithacus rubecula. Taxonomy (NCBI): domain Eukaryota; kingdom Metazoa; phylum Chordata; class Aves; order Passeriformes; family Muscicapidae; genus Erithacus; species Erithacus rubecula. Next base: position 8,342,350 of record NC_136685.1, on the reverse strand, counting down.
AGACATCAATCTTTACCACATCCAGAAAGACACTGAATTTTGATGGCTGAAAATGAAGGGTTTTGGGGTTTTTTTTTTTTCAGTTCTTCTACAGCTTGGCGAAAAAATATGCTCTAAAATATGTAAGCCATGATAATTCTTTGTAGTCAGACAGCAAGTTATATTAGTCATCTGAGGCTTAAAGCAAAGAAAAAATTTAAATAGCACATTGATTCCTAAAGACATTCGTTTTAGAAATTTGTATCATGTAATGTTAAAAGAAAGAATTTTAAAGTTTCAAGAACTTACTTCAAAGCTATGAATTTCACTTTGCTAAAGTTAAACTATAATAAGAATGGATTTACTGTAGATCCTTTTCCCCCCAAATAATATATTTTCTCCAGGTAGTATATTGCCTTACAAGAGAACAAAAATTACATCTTTCCACTAGTTAGTACTTATTGAAAGCTACTTAGAAGAGTAAATTGTTCTAGACTGGCACAAAAGCTTATAGAGTTAAAGATCAAAAGTTTCTTCCTTACAGAGAGACTTCCCCTGTAGTTTTAGTGGCACAAGAATCCCTTTCATTCTGTAAAGGATATGATCCAAATAACCTACTCAAAATATTCACTAATTACATAACTATGTAAATATGTTGTTTCAACAAATAGGTATAGTATAAAGCTTCTACCACCCACATAAATGTCTAAATAGAATTCAACATGTTTTCCTTTTCCCTGTGATCAGATAATATTTAAGTATTTTAGTTGCTCAAGGTCTTTCCAAGTTTTGAACATCATAGTATTGAAATAATTTTTTCATTCATTTAATTCTCAGAAGTAGAGACATTTTGCATTAAAAACTTCATGACCAACTTCATAACTAGTTCACCTGGGGACCCTGAGTCTTAAAGTTTGCTTTTATTCTAATCAGCAATAAGACTGTGACAAGTAATAATTTAGAGAAGGAAAATCAGAGGCACATTCATCAGACAAACATATGTGTGCACATATGTATGTGTGAGCTCCTATGTGTTCAAATGCAATTCAGTTTTGTCCCCTTTCAATATTGCAAGTATATTATATATATATATATATATAAACATTTCCTGCATTAAGTGCCTTTAGAGCACAGTTGTGCTGCTTTGCTAGACTCTTTATTGGAAATCCAGCTAAATTTTACCAATATTTTCTCAGATTTTCTGAAGCTTTGAAACAGCTGCTTTCAGATCAATGTTTTCCCACTGTGATTTTTGGCAGATATTATTGCTTCTATAGAGGTGCTGTTGTCTTCTAACCCCCTTTACTTTCAGACCCTGGTACTTCAATCTGAGGGGAAAAAAAAGCAGTTGTCACTCTTGGGATTGTTTCAAATAACTAAGAAATGAGAAAAGGGGGAGTGGTGAGAACTGGTTATAATTTGGAGCTGATAGGAGGGAGTTTCTCACCTGAATACAGGGGATTGTACATTGTGTGTCATTGGCAGGCCTGGGGTTGGGGTGACATCTTGCTGAGTTCACTAAAACTTGAAAAGAGGGAAATTTCACAGTGAATGGGGAGATATTAACACCTTCCTGCCTTCGGGACTATTAGCCAAACTTTAATTCACCTAATCAAACTCCTACACACAGAGTCATTAGAGACAGTTCAAAATAAAGAGAAGATAAAACTTCATAGCTTCCCCAAACTCAAAGTCTTCCCCCAAAGGAAGAGCAAACTGGAAAAACTAGTTATTTTGGAGTTGGCAGTGAGAAAATACAAGGACCATTAGTAAGCACATCAAGGTAAGAACTGCATTAATGGCAATTATGCTCAAGACATCTGGTTCTGTTAACCAGCCAACTTTTCTAACTTCCTGTAAAAAAATAAAAATATCTTGGTGACTCCAGAACTGAATCTTACTCATTCTTTTCCCAGAATTTTATTTACCAAGGCTGTCCACATTTCAGAAGTTTCTTGAAGGGCACCAGTTTATCTTCTGTTCTGTCAAAAGCTGTACCCCATCAAAGCAGCTTCCTTTTGAGTGCTGCTCTTGGTCTCAACAAGCTGAGGATCTCCTTATTTTCTCAAAAAGATGAGAAAGAGAGAAGACATGAGTAAAAGCAACATGGAAGCATAAGAAAAAAGAGTAAAGGAGATTGTAATAATCATTAAGTGCCTCTATACAGACATGCTTGCCCTGATGTTACAGACCCCCTTTTACTGTCATATTCTCAGACACTTCACACTGGAAAGAAATCAGAAATTGCTGACTTATCACCTCCCAAAGAACATAACAAAGTCACACAAGAATTTCCAACATATTTATAGCCCTTTTCAAAGGAAATATCTGATAGCATATAAAAGACTGTTCTTATGGCCCACTTCACCCCAGAATACACAGAGGGCTGTGGAGATGTTGACAAGTTTGGATATTAGGAACTGCATTCATTTAATTTACAGCTCCAATATGGAGAAACAGAAAAACAAATCCAAGTTATAACCATCTTTTTCTCCTCTGCTCATTCCATTACAAGGCTCATAAGTTGCTTAAGCATTCACTTTGCAGCCAGGTGTGACCTAAGATCTTCAATACATTTCTAATGATCTTTTTACTTAGCTTGAATATTAAGGAATGATGCACTGAAATTTTCCTTATAACATGCAGTGAAAACATTTTCAAGGATAAAAGTTTTTCTGCTTTTTTATCATAAGGGTTTTTTTTGTGAATTCCTGTTAGTGTGTCACATTATATACCACACTCATTTGCTTGCTTAATGACTTGTATTCTTAAGGATGTGTCTTAAGTTATCCCAAGGCATTTTAGCAAGAATATGGCAATTATGCATCATAAAAATTGAACTGTAAATGTTTCAATTGCATTCTTTGTTTTGTTAAATTTGAACTGTCTTCTCCTGGTGATTTTGATTTTTATTTTTAATTTTAAAATAAAATTAATACTAAAACCCGTCTGTAAATCAAATAAAAATTGACATTAAATATGATCAGCATAAAGATTTGCATAGACCATATTTTGAAATTTTCTCACATACTGGGAAATATTCAGTGTCATAACATGGAAAAATTTCACTAGGATTCAGGTTATTTTGTTCAAATTTTTCTAACATTGTAGACAATTGTGGATAAGATTACAGTAATAACAGGACTCCAGGTATTTGCAAGTTTTCCACTCTTTTCAAAATACTAAGCAAATGTGGGTCTCCACTAAAGACTTTTCCTGTTTTTCTAATCTCTCTTCTTCATGAATGTGAACATATTTTCTTGTGTTATTTAGAAGATAAGATATATGATATAAAAAAACATGTAAAAGTATGTATGTAACTATATATATGTGTATATTTATAAAAATCCACTTTGGAAACTCTCTTGCTTGCAACTCCACAATCAAATATATGTTAAACAAATTGCAACTCTATTCCAGTTTGCAGATTTTGTTGTTGGTGTTAGGTCCAACATTCGTGGCTTTCTCTTTTCTTCTTGTTGAGTTAGTCCTTCAATCCATTTAATAAAACATCCAGTGTTATTTTTTCCTGGATCTTCTTGCACTGTCATGCCAAAATAGCAGCAGCAGTCTTACGATTGTCTTTGTAATTTACTAATTGCGAAAAAGTCCATTTAAATTGTCTGAGGGATGCACCTGAAATGTCCTTCAAGCTATAAACTAAATGCCTGAATCTGATTAAAAGTTCTTATTTTTTCTCTTTCCTTTCTCTACATGAAGATAATGCTCTGGGTTCAGAGTGCATATCTGTCTAAAGTTTAGTTTGCCAACCATGGCCTTACTGTTTGTTTACATTTCTGAGACAACAATTGCACGACAGAAGGAGATGGTGATGGACTTTCAGACCTCTGAGCAGTTAGTTTTGGAAACCCATGGAATTCTGTTAAATCCTGTAAGGCTTGGGAAAAAAAGCAAATAGAAAATCCATGTTTAAAAAGAAGATAAAGAATTGTAGAAATGGAGATCAGTCAATCAGCTTTATTAATTTCAGAGAAACACAAGGATAATCAGACAATTTGTAGGTACCTGGATAATAAAAAAATGGTGAATAACAGCCAGTGTAATTTGTATCAAAACAATCTAGGTTTTTTGGGTTTTTCATAGCAGCATAACAGACTTTATGAGAAGAGGAGAGGCAGTCATACTAACATTTTCATATGATTCCATTGCCATGTATCTTCATTTTTTGGACTAGTCTTAGTTTGTTTTCTCTCTTGCAGCATTCTTAAAAGTACAATATGAAAACATCATCTGCATAATATTAGTGCAGCATAGGTGTAAGATGTTTGAAAGCTGAATATAAAGAACAGTTTTCAATAGTTCATATGCAGAACATTAAGTTTCACAAAAATAATCCCTCCCAAGATGTATCTTGAGTGGAACTCATCAGTATTTTTATGAATAAACATTAGAATAAAGAGTAGATGTATTAAATCTGTCAGTAACTGAGGTCAAAGGAACTGTCACTATATTGGGATATGCAAATAAAGCCCAAAATAACTTAATACAGGAGAGAGAGAGAGAATACTCAGAAAAAAATGCACCATTTGGTAGGAACAAGTGCAAGATGCTATTCTCAAATAAGAATGATCTAGCATATGAATCGGGGACGGGAGAGAACTGACCAAGATAACAGTACAAAAATGGATTTGAGGACTCTAGGGGATAAAAAAATTGAATTTTATTTAAAATTTAGAAAGAAATCAGATTTCTTCCAGAGGATATAAAAAGCCGAAGTAGCATCTCCAGAACTCCTGAATAAATCTTTTCACTTTTCTTGGCAGAGGAGAAAATTTCATCAGGTTCTCTGAGTGGCACTGTGCTTCCATGGTTTTAGTTAATATTTTCTTATAAAAACTTCCATGATTTTTTTTAAGTTATCATGAGATTTAAGTACTGCTATTATTTTTCTTGTGACAAATTAATTATTTAAAAGTTTTTTGGTTGGTTGGTTTGGGGGGAGGAAAGGGTTTTTGTGGTTGTTAGGGCTTTTTTTTTTTTTTTTTTTTTTTTTTTTTTGTTTCTTTGGTTTGGTTTGGTTTTGTGTGTGTGGTTTTTGTTTGATTTTTTTTTAGATTTGAGATTGTTGTTTGTGGGGGCAGGGGGAGTTGGCTGGTTGGTTGTTTTTTTGGGTTTTTTTCCTTACTATTTTTTCTGCATTGGCCTACCACTATTTTTAGCCATAAATTTTGTCTCAGAATCAGGACTCACATTTGCTTCCCAATGTCTTGTTCTCTCTTTTGCTCTCTTGATGTTAATAAGTAAGGGGGAGAAATGTGTGCAATCAAAAAAGGATTTCCTCTTACCAGCAGACGTTCATGCATTGATTTGTCTCAGAAAAGACTAATTAAAACTTACAAACTGCTTTATCTGTGAACTTTAAATTCATGTATTGTGCAAAATCTGTTTGCATACCTGCAAGACTATTTTTCCATTATATACAAATACCAGTGTATAGTTTTGTGGGTTTGAGGAAATCAAGGAAATTTCATGGCTTTTTACCATTTCAGTCAAAAATACATAAGGATATTTATTGCATATTCCCAGGCCATATAATGAGGTAGACTCTTCTATCACCTCTTAAGTCTTTGGATCTTTGAAAGTCAGAACAGATGGAGCAGTTTACTCTCTAAGGAGCAATGTAATAATTTAAAGACTGGCTTTGAGTTTTCCATATATTTTTTTTTCCACACTTTTTGTACTTTTACACTCCAATCACTTAACTATGTCTCTAAAGAGAGACTACTATGAAAACCTCCTCTGTGTTAGATCAGATTCAAGCCCACCATTTATAGTGTGTAAATAATTTTCATAACAGATTTCTTTCTTTTCTGAAATAATTGGATATTGATGTCAAGAAAGTATGACACATGTCATTTCTTTTCACTCATCAGGATTCCTTGAAAGCTTTCAGACCTCACTTTTTCAACATGAAGCTATTCTATAATCTAGACATAATGAGGTGAACAGTCTTTTGTTAAAAAGTCATAGAGGCTGATACTTTTGCAGTGGTGAAAACAGTGGCAATATAAATAGAAAATGCTGTGGTTTGTGGCTATGTTTATTTTAATTACAAAGCAGTGCCAAGGTTTTCTTTCTGGCCTTAAAGCCAAATGGCAAAATTACAGCACATTAATTTTACTAATCTCTCTTAGCCTCTGAAATAGGGTGCCCACATGCAATGTATCTAATGAGAATGATTCCTGGCCCAGGCTGCCTTCTCAAATACACCTGTTATTTGAAAGTGTTGGTTGGCCTGAGTTAAAATAATTTCAGAATTTATTGTCTATACTGATGACCGAGTTCCAGTGCAAGGGCCTGTCTTCTCACACTAATTTCCTCTTCTGAGAAACTGAGATGGATAGAAATTTGGTTAGCTGGCTGGATATGGAACTACAAATAATTTGCCTTTAACACTGAAAAAGATACCTTGGTTTAGTTAAATTGTTTAGTTAATAAATTCATCTGACATGTTGATTTCCTGATTTGGAATGTGTTTATCTTGAAATGACATGTGCAGCTAGGCTGTTTTCACACCACAGGTTTTGTTAAGATTCTATAAGATCCCTTAAATAGAATTAGCTATCCCAACATTCTGTGCATGGTATGACCGGAGATTTAAATGAATATGTAAATTGCAGCTTGTGGATTGAATTATAGAAAGACATTTCAAACACTCATTCCTTGTCACTTTGCCCAAGATTTATCTTTAGCATCTGCTGCTCATTTGCTCTGCCAGGCCAAGGACTTTGTGGCTATGAAAAGAGTAATATGGTTCTTCCTTTGTACTACTCTAATTGTGGATTTCTACTGTCAAGATTCCTAACTTTTGGTAAGAAGTTTAATATGGTAATTACAATTAACTAAAAAAATTTAAAGGTGGTACTCATCCTGAACATAATCCTTCTGTAATTTGAGACATTCTGTATTGTTGTGTTCTATCCTCTTTCCAAAACACACTGAATTCACAAATGTTATTCTACATTTTGTACTGCTTTCATTTGTTGACACTGGACTGACGACTTCAGAATTTTCTCAAACATGGATTCAAACATTACTTTTAAAGCTATCATGTTTTATCTTCAATGATATTTTGAAACAGCTAATATGCTTTTGGCAAAAGACAAAACACTAAGAAAATATTTTTATTGATATTTAATTCAAACATTCTCCTGGAACTTTTGTTGATGAAAGGCAAGCCAGATTTTGCATTCTGTTTCTGTGGCAAACTCTGTAGCTATGCAGTTAAACTTGTACTTGCCATACTTACTTTCTAAACTGTTTTTTTCCCTCAAGTTTGAAGATATTGCTTCTAATCCTGAGAAGATGAAGAAGCAAAGGGCTTTTCTCCTTCTCCTTCTCCTTCTCCTTCTCCTTCTCCTTCTCCTTCTCCTTCTCCTTCTCCTTCTCCTTCTCCTTCTCCTTCTCCTTCTCCTTCTCCTTCTATTTTCTTTTATTGAATTAATCTCATAGCCACATTTGAGGGGTGTCTCTCTGACTGCTGAAATTTATTGTGACACTCATTAGGAAAACCAATAACAAAAATTTTGACATTTTTCCTTGCTGCCCTATCCACATTAAACTTATTTCTTTGTATCAATTTTCAATGAAAATCCAGATTTATATTTGTATCCAACCTATAGCTAAAGTTTTGTACTAATTGAGGACTCACAAATAAATGTTAAACATGGTTTAAGTAGTTCAGATCAGAGGACCTGGCAGTGTCCTCTGCCACCAAAACAGCAAGAAACCCTTTTTACCCTTTGGAGCTGCATTTCAGTTTGATACACTTCTCTAGATGCATGCAGTGATTCTCTAATAAATACCTAAGTCTGAGTGAGTTCTCTTTGTTTGTTTGTTTGGTGGGTTTTTTGTTTGTTTTTTGTTTTGTTGTTGTTTTTTTTTTTTTGGGGGGGGGGGGGTGGGGTCTTTTTTTGGTTTTTTGGGTTTTTTTGTTGTTTTTTTGTTGTTGTTGTTTTGTTTTGTTTTGGTTTGGTTTTTGGTTTTTGGTGGTTTTGGTTGATTGGTTGGTTGTTTCTTTTGTTGTTTTTGTTGGCTTGGGTTTTTTTGTTTTCCTGACAATGTTAACTGAAGATTTTTAATTTTAGCCAAATAGTTTGCATTTAGCTGATATACTTCACATATATGTAGAAAAGCTGAGTGTGCTGTACACTTAAAGTGATAGGTTTCTTCTGTTTCTTTGTCAAAATGCCCACTTTGCTCTTTGTCTACATTTCATACTTTCAGAGTAGAGAAATAAGATTGCTTTTCTCTTTGTTATTACTGTATATAATTTCACCAAATATAAAGCTTCCCAACAATCCCAGTGCAGCACTTTTGCACTCTACCTGCCTGAGCAAAGATTCACCACTTGAAGCTCTTTTCTATTGTCACAGACACTTGCACACTCCCAGAAATATTAGAACTGCTCATCTAAATGTTATATTGAACTTTTCTAGAGCCCTCTTTAAAAACATTATTTCCTTTTTAAAGGAGAACACAAATGCAGAATTCTAATGTTTGTGATCCATCAGCTAGTGAAATTAGAGAAAAAAAGAGGATTCTGGTCCTCATGTCCAAGCCTAGGTTACACATTTTTACTTTAGAAAACCTTTCCAAGAGAAAGATGAGAAATGGATTGTTCTTCTGGGCCCATGAACTCTGTATGTTTAGACTATGTTTAAAGTCTGAGGGGAAAGGTTCAATGACCCAGAACAACCATTGTTTTCTATGCTATCCTGATATGTCTGACTAAGCTCATATTTCCTGATTCCTGGGCAAGCGTTCCAGCCACCAGGGTAATGCTTGGAGAGCATATGGCAGCACCACCAAGAGCAGCAGCTTTCAAGAAACAGTACTCTTGCTATTTTTTCATAATAATAAAGACAAAATAATACATTATAAACTTAAGGTTTTTAATCTTCTTTTACAAACATACAAGAATGAAATTCATCTTCTGGCCACAATTATACACTAAATATCTAGTCTAGGCAGATCATCAGGCTTTTCTTCATGGTGAAAAACAAGAATTAAATACCATCAGAATTTCAGTCCATTCCATTGTAAAATAGTTAGAGCAAATGATCTACTATAAATTTTTATCTCATCTCTCCAAGATAGAGCTTAGACACTTTAATTTTAAAATTAGCCTTCAAACACCTAAACTCAAGAAAGAAGAGTCTCACTTTAACAGGGATTGACTTAATAATATGAATATGTACTTTGGGGTACTATTAGTCTGAGATAATATAAAATTAAATCTTTTTAATGATTTGAATAAGATTTTTTTTCCCCTAAGTTTCTCTCTTTCTTATGATGTCAGGACCTTGTAATTGCATGGTCTAGAGCTGCAGATTTGTGTGGCCTCACTCAAGGGGCTACTGCCACATATTCAGTATTTTTCATTTTAATTAGTTATCAAGGAAAATTGGATTTCCTGAATAAGAATGATTTGTTGTCTTCATTGTGGCTTACTGAATAGGTATATAATTGTCAAGAATAGGTTTCTTGAACCAATAGAACAAATAATAGAACAAATAGAAACAATAGAACAAATGAGTACTCAAGTCTCATTTCTCTCTGTTACTTTTGTGGGTTTTATCATATACTAATCCTCCAATATGTTTTAATTATGATCTGGCTCTGAATTCACCAATTTAACTGAAGGCTTCAGAATTTTAAGCTTTACAAAACCTGTGATTTTAATTTCAAGGTTGCATTATCAGCATTTCTAAACAGTTATGTGATAGCTAATAAGGAATAATCTCCAAGAACAAGTTGTCTTCTTCATCAAACTTTTTTATAGGCTTCACATCACAAAGGAATGCTCTGTGCTTTTCAGATCGTCAGCACTTGCTGTGATTGAGAAGTGGATGATGTTGTAATCTCTGTCAGAGTCAATGGGCAACTGAAGTTGTTTTTTGAACTCCAAATACTCCTTTGATGTTAGTTTCTTAAGTGAAAACTTAGAAAAGGAGATTGCTATTGTAAGCATCTTTTTTACTCATATAATCTGTTTTTATTGGTATATGTTGGTTGAGAGGTTTGTACTCTGGATTTAAGTGCAATCAGTTTTCCCTTCAAAAGTGTCTGCGTTTTGCTTGTGTGTTGAACTCTCTACCCAACAAAGAAAAGATTAACTTTTCCACTTACTGGAAAAGCTTTCTTTCCAATTATACTCAAGTAGCAGCTCCACTTCTAGTATTTCACATTTGTAAGTGTAAGGACAACTGATTGACATTCCTTTTCTGATGAATTGTATATTAAGTGATGAGATACAAATTCACATGCTCATCCAAATTGTCAAATTCTACCTGATAAATTAATCATTTTTATTAAAAAAAAAAAAAAACAAAAAAACCAACAACCAAAACAACAAACTTCATTTATTTGGTTTTTCAGAAGCATTTTACATGATGAGGACATGGCAATCATGACTATCAGTGTTCCATCTTCTTGTCAAAATTGAAGAAATGTATTATGCATTTTGCTTCTTGCTTCTTTTTCTTTTTCTCTTCTTTTAACAATTATTCTAGAAACTGTTATAGGAGGGTGTCAGGGTGTGACTTGGGTTTTCCCAATTTTAATATATTTAATTTCTTTTAGAGATAGGATTTGGGAGTAGAGACAAGGCAGGCTCAAAACTTAAAAAGGTACAAGAAGAAATGTATTAATAACATAAAAAGAATTCAGAATAAGATTCCTAGATTATTCTCTCCTCCCTTCTTTTCACATTCCTTAACAACAACATACAGAGAACACTTCAGTCAGTTATCTACTTAAATAATCATTTCAGTTCACTCAAGACAAAAAAGTCCCGTTTTTGATTTAGGCTTAGGGGGTGTCTTCAATTTCACAGTCTGCATCCACCCGGGACCTACAGAACTATGAATTTTCCTCTCATTCCCACAGTCCTTCCAGAGCCGTGTTATGGGTTATGATGCACACATAGGGTACTACTTTTAAAGGCAAGCTGCTGAAAATCAAAATTCTATTAATCTCCTTCTCTATCAAATGTCTCTGTTCATATTCCAGTCCCAGAATAGAAAGTTCAATTTCCCTGAGGCAAAAAAGTCTTGTTCTCAACACCCCAAACCTCCCCAAGTATATTTCACAGTTTAAAGCAATTTTAGTGAAGTCACCATCCCCTTAGCCCACAAAAAAAGATTTTCAGCTACTTATCAGCTGCATCTTTTCAATTTCTTCCCACCAGGAACTTTATCTTCATTCTGCTGTAGTCTCCATGCTTCATTTCTGCTCGTTTAGGGGAGCTCAGGAGATCGAGAATCTTATTCAGGCATTAAGAAGTTAAAATTGTATCCAGATCGTGAAGAACCACATGGGCAGCTGGAGGCCTCTTCTGCCATGTGGAGAGCCAGTTCCAGAGCCATGTGAAGCATATGTAAGTAGTTAGGAGATCTTCCATATAATCTAGTGTACTTCAAAGGATGTTAGATATTTATGTGAGACCAACTGAATCAAAACCCACACCTCTTAAGGGTGAGCTGAAAAGCTATGTAGGTTCCTTTAATTGCATTGTTGCATGAGTCTCAGATGGCACCAGACTACTGTGTTTGGCGACCTGAATATATTCTAGGAAATTTAAGTATTTTTTTTAGGCTTTAATAGAGTTTAGGTTAGTTTAAAAGAACTAAATTTAAGGTTACATTTTCAGGAAAGGAATATAATTTGTAGGTTAGTATGAAGGCCGTTTTGAGTTGTTTGTTTTGTCATGAGAAGGCATAGAATGGAATGGATGGAATAAATCTAACACTAAATAGAATGGATGGAATGGATCTTCCATTAAATGGATGGATGGAATCTTACAAGTGTTCTTCCTGTCCAGCAAATATATTCTATGCAACTAATTCAGAAATAAGTGCCTACTCTGCAGTTAGACAGTTTTAGTCACTTATTGTATATCAGTATAATGACTTCTCTTTCCAGGAGTACAGACAGCATTACTAAGCAGTTTGTTTTGCCAGTGTGCCATATCACCATATCATTGATGCAGCCAGATGTTATTTTTATGTATGCATATCTCCTGCTTGCTTTGGGAGTTCAGCTGATCTGCCACAGATACTCATGACTATTTTTGATAACAAGGTCAATCTCTGCTTGCAAGCCCTGCCACTTCCTTGCAGATTCTTTTTTACATTTACACACATTTTTCCACTTGTGTGGCAGCATGTGAGCATTGTGTTTGTGCCTTTTTCAATCCTTAGATGTTTCCCAGCTTCTCTGCTAACTGCAGAGGCTCTGTTGCCAGCTGCTCCAAGAGAGGTGCAAACATAAACTGGTTGTTAATACTGACTACTTTGGTTTATTGTTTTTTGCTTATGTCAGCACGAGATGGAATTGGAAGTTTTCTGGCAGTTTCTGGCTCTTTTATGCACACAATGTTCCTGTCTCTTCTCATTTCTTCATAAGTGGGGAAATGTGTTAGGTTGTACTAGGTTCTCTACAGATGTTTGTGACTTTATTTAGTTTAAATTAAGCATGGCATCTTCTGCTATCTTATGGGAAGGTGAATATCAAACATATAAGGCTTTGACTTACTATTTTTACCCTCTTCAGTTAGTAGTTCCAAGAATTTTTTGTCCACATTTTAGACAAGTGACAATTTCAATTTTATCTTGTAGGATTCCTGCTCAACCCATACAACTCTAAAGTCTGACAAACCTAAGAATAAAACGAGACAATATTTATTTTAAAGATACTCTGGAAGTTTGGAAAGGTTCTGTAAGAACCTTTCCATCCATATTTCTCCTCAGCCTCTCACAGGTCTCTCTCTTTTATTTCAATGGCTCATGAAAACTAGTATTACTGACATCCCTGTCTTTCTGTCTTTCTCTTTTTACCCCATTTGACCTTCTCAGAAATAGGCAAGATCAGGAATCATCATTCACCTATTGCCTTATCTTAGCCTTGAGGAATCAATTAAAATCCACTGTCTCCTGTACATCCTCTGCATCTTTGCTTTAAAAAGAAAATGAGTCCTTCCTCCTGCTGGTTCCTATACCCATCTACCCATTTTATGGTGTGTAAAAATAGTCCTTGAATCTCCTATGACATCTCATCTGTATTGAAATTGCCATCTCATCTCTACTTGAATAATTCCTGTGTTTGGAATATTTTATTTCATTCCTCATTAACAAATATTTTCACGATTTTGTGAATGACTGCATTACTCTCTTAAATGTATTAGGCATATACATATGTATAGAGACAGATACAGTGTAAATTTGAAATGATTTGCGACTTGAAACAGGATAAGGTGGATAGTGTAAGATTAACTCTAGCCCAGAATATTAACCCTGAGTACAGTATGTACTTTCCCAGTCCCATTGTATAATCTCCATTTCCTGCTAACTACTCCAAATTTCCTTCCTCTTCTTTTTTAATTTGTTTGTTTCACTTTTTTCTCATATTTCCAGTGAGGAAATTCAAGTTTGTAATCTTAGCTGCACTTGACAGCAACCAGAGCTATCACAAGATCATGAAGTTTGGGAAAGGACCTCAGAGACAGTGCTTGATGCTGGTTTTATGCCAGGCAGGTAACTCCAACATGGAAAAGAGCACTTCTGGAGAGATGTATGATTGACTGGGAAAAGGTGAGAATTCCTGTGTTGTCTCATATCTGGTTCTTCAGGTACCACTTTACATGTAAGAGACTATCCTCTGTGGATGCCCATTGCATTCCTGTTTCCTCATATTTCAAAAGTATATTTTGGTTGTTAAGATTCAACTTTATAAGCCTTACTTTTAGTTTGACCTTTTTCAGAGCCCACACCATGTCATCTTCCACCTAATTAGCTATTTCTTCAGAGATATTTTGTGAGTGTGTCTCACTTCTCAGTTTTAGACTCTAAGCCTGATTTGATGAGCTAATGATCCTATTAGTAGACTCAGCATGGTAGTGACATTTTCAGAAATAGTATATAGGAAAAGATTGGGAAATAGTTTGCGCTTCTTACATATTACTTATTTTCTTCATGTTCCATCCTTCAAAGAATCTGCATGATGACATTTTAAGGATAAATAGAATAAAAATATTTTATAACTGGGTGGCAACATTCTGCTTATACTCAGTTTGCTTGGGAAAACTGCTCTTGAGGTCAGAACATCTTGCTTCCTTGCTAATTACCTAAGGAGTTTTTGGGTGTTTTTACTGTTTACAAAATTTTGCTGTATTTGTTTTCATTTGAACTAAATTTTGACTGGAAATGTTCTTTCTGTCTCCTATTATGCCAATTTTCTACCTCAATTTTTATGAAAACATTAGTCTCTGACTGCAGCAGCTAAGCTGTGGTTTTAGTAACTAAGAACACGATTGGTATTCAGGGATACATTTCCAAATTTTAACTATTAGTTCTGCAATTAGGGTGAGACAGTTTCCCTGTGGAAGATAGGAGTGGAAACCAGAAGCTACCGGGAATAGAAAGATCTGGATATATGTTTTACTGCTTTGATAAGGGCTGTTATTTTAACCAGTTTTCTACCACATTGGACAAAATCATTCCACTTCTGAGCAGTGGTGTATATATGGAGTGGGTACAACACTTAGTGGGGTACTGTATGTGAAAAGAGCTCGCAGAAAGCATGATGTGGCATTCTCATCATTAGCAGATATGAAAATTGCAGCTATGTATTTCCTGTTCAAAAATATTAATGTACTACCTACTGCTGTTATCAATGTTATCAGAAAACCTAGTAAGTAACAAACATTTATATTAAGTCCTTACGTTCACAGTTTCATCTGGTCATGGCTTTTCCTAATTAGTAATTCCTGATTGGAAGAAATAGGAGTACAGTTATAATTGAGACAGATTTTCACATGAAAAATAATCTTAATATGAATCTAAATTAGTCCAAAGCATTGATGAATTTGGAAAATTAATTAATTAGCAGTACAGTACTTTCAAGTGCCTGGCAATCCTGATTGAGAAAAAGACATTGGCTTATGACAGGTCCAGCTTTCCATGTCTCTAATGCAACTGTGATTCCTGCATAGTGCCAAAGCATCACAAAGAATTGGTATTATGATTATGCACTTTTAATTACAGAATACTTTTAAAGCTTCTGACATAACTGACTATATTTATTAGTCTTATATTTTAAAGGCAATAGTGTTATATAAAAAAAATAAGATAAAGCACTTTCCCCTTCTTTTTTTTGAAAATGAACCTATTTAGATAATTCAAAAAATTGATTTAAAAAGAGCATAATATTTTAATGGCCTAGTTCTTTTAGAAGGCCTCATCTTGTCTAAAATTGTATTTTTCTCCTTTCTGCAGTCTTTCTATCTTACACTGCACTGAAATTTGTAGAGTTGTATTCAGACTGTTCCCCAGACAGCTTGTTTACAAGCACTTTAATATGACTGACTACGTACTTCATCTTTTGGACTTGCACTTTGCCTATCCTCTGTGCTGCTTCAATGTCTCATGAGCAAATAGAAGTCTGTGTAAAAACAAGACAAAACAACAACAACAAAATCCCAACAAAACCTCACTTCTCCAAGCTATAGTTTGTCGTAACTTTTTTTTTTGCTTTTTAATCTTAAACCTCTTTTCTACATCTTTTCCCTTGAATTTTCTTTAGGTCTTGGTCTAATAATGTACACTTGCTAGGATTTACTCTTTGGAATAGCACTCAAGGTCTTCTCAGTTCACTTGTCTTCTCACATAATTTACTTCTATTGTATGTTTCTCTTCCAGAACACCTAGAGAGCTCTTCGACCTTTTATTTCACTTTTCTTTTCAACCCAAAGCCTTTCACATATGAACTAGTTATTACCTGGCACAATGCTAACTTTCATAGAAGCATATAATAGAATGACTTGGGAAGGGGCCTTAAAAATTATCTAGTTCCAATCCCTCACCATGGGAAAGAATGCCACACACTAGATCAGTTTGTTCAGGGCCACATCCAACCTGGCCTTAGACATTCCAGGGATGGAGCAGCCATGACTTCTCTGCACGACCTCCTCCAGTGACTCATTAGCCTCACAGTGAAGAATTTCCATCTAACCTGTAGCTTAAATATCTCTTCTTTTAGTTTAAAACTGTTCCATCTTGTCCTATCACTATCTACTTGTGCAAAAAGTTGCTTTCCATCTTTTACATAAACTCCTTTCAAGTGATGAGATGTTGATGCAGTACAGGATGCAGTAGGCATTCTGGGCTGCAACTGCACATTGCCTGGTCATGCCCAGATTTTCCTCCACCAGAATCTCCCAAATCCTTCTCCACAGGGCTGATCTCAATGAGTTAATTACTCAATCTCTACTTATGTCTGGGACTGCCTCAGCTCTGGTGTGCCAGCATGTAGGGGCATGTGGGTCCTGCTTATTGAGCTTATTGTGTGAATCCTCTGGATGGCATCACTTCTTTCTGTGTGACAACTGCACATCTCTGCTTGGTGTCATCTGCAAATTTGCTGAAATCATGCTTTTCCAATTCTTTGCTTGTTTCTTCTACTTTTCTCCACTCTGCCCCAACACTGTAGCACAGTGCAGGAGGGACCCAGTTATCTGCTATTATCTTTGCAATATTCATGCAATTCTTTTCAATACTTTATTAAATTAAATATGGATTCAACATTATTTAACAGACTAATAAAATTGTCATGTGTTAAAAAAAATTGAAGTAATTATGCTTTCTTTAGCCATTAAATCTTCTTCTTTCTATATCCATTCTTTTCAGTCAATAGGAATAGGCATTTAGGAAAGAGGAAGTATGACAAAGTGTTATTGAGTATTTGCTGTTGATAAGCTCTATAGCTAGCTCAGCCAGCATTTTATTTTGTATTTCAGATACAGTGGATATATCTCCATGTAACTTTGCAGTCAATTTTACCAAGACATCAGTCCAAATATTCTATGAAATAGTCTTTGCACAACCGACTGAAGGTTTGCACTGAAGATTTGTATGTTCATTTTCCTCCCACATATTTTGTTCGTGAAGTATTCAAATTATGTTCAACATTCTTTCAATGTAAATGAAAGCAGTTTAGTTTTAAAAATATCTATTTCTTCTCTTCCAAGTCCTGACACACATGATCACTTTTATCAATTTTATACTATAAATACAGTGTAAATGAAAAAAATGTCAGAGAACATGGTCTTTATTTTTACTATTCTTCTAGCTGTGCCATTACTTAGTATGTTATGTGGATGAAATCTGAACAAATTTGTTAATATTATTAGCAAATAGTTGTAAAATCAGTCCTTCTGTGGTGCTTTTCAATTATGGAATTATCTTATTCATTCTCTCTTCATTTTCATAAATGATGCCTCTTCATGTATTACTCTTGATGCATTTGTCTAACCATTGTCTAACCAATTTTGATTATTGACTGGAATCTCATTGTGCTCGATGCTGAATGCATGGATTTATAAGCAAGTAATCTGCCTATACTATAGAAAGTGTAAGATGAAAGACAATATATTGACACAAACAGTGGGATAAAAAGTACAAAAGGTGATCTATTTCCCTTTTTTTATGAGTATTGCCTGACTTTGCAATTTTATTTTGAGAATGTGTATTTTAATTTGAATTAACTCATGTCTGAGAAACAGACATTTTTTAAAAACTGCATTGGTTTTACATTTTAAATATAGAACTAGCAGTTACTTGTGCTTTTAAATCTACAGGTATGGACTTTGATAGACCATAAAAAGAATTCTTTAATTAAGAGGACATTGTCCATTGTCATAATTGGCATGGTGTTGGCTGCATTTTGCTTGTGTGTCTCCTGCTAATGACTTTCTGGTCCATGCTGTTCAATTAAAGGGATGAGAATAAGCCAAATTTTGGTCTACACTTGATCTACTTTGGAAAACTGATATATTTGCACGGTCTTTTTAATGGTATTTTATTTCACAGTAATATTTTTGTTGAAGATACCTTAAACCTGTTTTGTCTTAGTATTTTCTGACTTCAGAAGTATGCTACAGTTCTTGCTTCTAGACCACTACTTCCAGTTCTGTGTATGCTCTGGGACTTGCATTTTTGGTCCCAATATGGTTAAAAGCTATTTTCCCACTGAGCTTTGGAAACAGGTAGTTCTGACTGGTGGTGAATTTTTGTTTTCTCATTTCCTTTGGTAGTGCAGCTGAGCCTTCAGCAATAGTAGCAGTCCTAACAGCTGTGCCTCTGCAACCCATGGATCCATGGGGATGCAGATGATCCACCCACAGCCCATGGGGATCCAGGGGGATGCAGAGATCCACCCACAGCCCATGGGATCCATGGGGATGCAGAGATCCACCCACAGCCCCTGGGGATCCAGGGGGATGCAGAGATCCACCCACAGCCCATGGGGATCTATGGGGGATGCAGAGATCCACCCACAGCCCCTGGGGATCCAGGGGGATGCAGAGATCCACCCACAGCCCACGGGATCCATGGGGATGCAGAGATCCACCCACAGCCCATGGGATCCATGGGGATGCAGAGATCCACCCACAGCCCATGGGATCCACAGAGAATGCAGAGATCCACCCACAGCCCATGGGATCCATGGGGATACAGAGATCCACCCACAGCCCCTGGGGATCCAGGGGGATGCAGAGATCCACCCACAGCCCATGGGATCCATGGGGATGCAGAGATCCACCCACAGCCCATGGGATCCAGGGGGATGCAGAGATCCACCCACAGCCCATGGGGATCTATGGGGGATGCAGAGATCCACCCACAGCCCATGGGATCCAGGGGGATGCAGAGATCCACCCACAGCCCACGGGGGAAGTGCCCATACTCAAGCACCAACACCAACGACAAATTCACAAATGTTGTTCTTCTGAATTCAGTTCAAATCACACATTGGAAACTGCCATTAAGGATGGTCTGTGTGATCCTTGTCATGTTTCTGGTAAAGATGAGGAAGGACAAGGAAGTGGTGAGTGTAACTCTATGGAAATACAATCTGTTTTAAGCACTGATTATTATAGAAACAGCACAGATAACTTTGGCTCATTTGGACATCCCTGCATGAATGCTGTGTGTGGATGGCTCCTCTCAGGCACAGTACTTGTTAGAGAGGGCTGGGAAAAGAGCAAGGTCAAATCTAGGTGTAGAACTTGCTCAGAAGTAGAGTTTTTAAGGTATGGCAAATTTTAAGTGAGTATTATAGTTTGTTTGCTATCTGCATTAAATCAAAAGCATATCTTTGCTCTATATGTCTAGAGTTAGTTCTTGGATACTGCTGCTTCTTAGGGCAATTGGTGCTCCTGCCCATTTTCCAAATAATCCCTGTCATTGAAATGATGAGACTGTCATCTCCACTGGTTGGTTGCAGAGGACTTGGCTCTTGAGCAAATGTATGAATCCAATTTGAGTTTTTCACAGTTTGTGAGATCTCTGTCCCTATGGGACCTCTACCAGGAATTAAAGTAGTTCCCTGGAAACCCATCTCTGCAGTCAGTTAAACCCAAGATGTTTGAAATGAGACAGTTGGGCTCAATGAATTGCATGTTTCTGTGTAACTTTATTTTGTCAGGGCTTATTTGTCTAGCTATACACGTTGGCAGCTGCTGACAGACAAATACATTATCAGTGGTCTAAACAGTTTGATTGTTTTAACAGAGAAAAATGGATTGTACTTGATGTATTTTCAAGTGTTTCAAACTAAACTCTCTGCACTACGGAAATGTGCCTGATGCTTTCACAAAACCTATATGCAGTAATTGAAAATATTTATCATCATTCCCAATTTCCTTTCTCATCTCAGTTCTGTTTTATTCTGTGAAGATTTTGTGATCAGAGATAAACTATAATGTGGTGTTTTGGATACAAATAATGATAGAAGGAATTACATGGAAATCTGTTATCTATTTAAAAGAGCTGGGACACTTCATTATAATGGGAAACATAAATTTGAGCCTGCATTTCCTATAGCCCAAGCAAAGATCAAATCCAGATTGTGATGCATGACCATGAGCATTCCTATAAAATTCTACTCTCAGACAGCTGCTTTAATAATTCATTTTTGCTTCAAATAAGGAATTAAAAATATAGAAATTAATTAAAATTACTGGGGCATAGAGATATTCTCTACTTTGCTTCATCCACAGTCTGTTTGGCCTGTGTCACAATTAGAGAGTAACAGTACTGAAAATTTGCCAAAGCACTTCCAAAACAACTGCATCATCTACAGCAGCTTTAATTACCTTATCAGAACCACTGTTTCCCCACCAGAACCAGTGCTTTAGGAGGAAAGATGCCATACACTAGGTCGAGTTATGAATAGGAGATCCCTCTCCAACACACCAGAGTCATCAATACAGACAGATAAACATGGAAGTATCTGAAAGGGTGTCAGAATACAGATTTAGAGCAGAAATCTATCAACCCAGAAAAACTTATTGTCTCACTCCTTCAAGCCAAACTCTCCATGATGGTAGGTGTTTTCTTCCATCTGTGCTATCAAGGCATCAAAAGTTGTATGTTGCTAAAACATGTTATTTCTTTCTATTACAAAAATGAACAGGCTTGAATGAATGCCATTTACCTAAAATTAGCCTCAAAGTATTAATCCCATGTAATTCTTTGACTTGTAATAGTTCTGTTTCTCAGATGTCTCCAGCAAGCTATTGGCATTTTGTTTGCATTGTTTTGACCTTACCAATGAGATTTCTTAGAGAAATAAAATCTAAGTGTGTCTCTGCCTTTCTTCTTCTTGTCCATAATGTTTCAACCTGTCCACCAAGTTCAACAAACTTTGACATAGACACAGTAATTTGAAAGATGTGCTGTGCCTAGACATATTGTGAAAACAGACATCTAAGTACTTGAGAGAGAACATACAACTGTCTGCAGTATGACCTCAGCCCTTGCCAAATAGCAGGGAATACACACAGAAGGAATGCATTTAAAACTTCAACTATCAGATAAATTTTATATGGAAGTCATATCTTCCTAGATAATACTGGAAACAACTCCACAGGAAATGAAAATAGATGGTTTAACTGTTCACAGAAATATTGTTTTTACATTTAAAAATGTGTCTTTATAAACATTTCAGTTGTACATTTCACTGTATTACACTTTTAAAAATGCCTAACACTACATTTATCTTTTTACATTCTCACTGCTTTCTTTCTCCTTTTCTCAAGTAACTTAGAAATATTCAGTTCATACTCAACACCTGGATATGGAGCTGTAGAAGCCAGAATGAGGTTTTCTTTGCATTTTTTGGCTTCTAAAGTATCTGAACCCTTACACTCTTTTGCCTTTACTACATTAGCACTAAGGGAGCTGTTTTGGAGATTAACTTTACCCTCTGATGTCCTGCTTTCTATAAACTATCCTGAATCACCTTTATGAGATCTGTGCCATGCTGTTAACCTAAGTGTTGCAATCTGGACAGCTATTTGCCTTCTAAGCCACAGCCAAAGTTTTCAAGTTAATAGCATATAATTAATGAACAGGAAATCCTTCTATCTTGCGCTGAGTTCACTTTTTTCTAGACCATGAATTCATAATGGAGAACCAAAAAAACTCAGGGAAAAAAAACCCTAAAAGGGAACAAAGAAAATTAAGGTCAGGCATTTTGCTCAGTGCAGATGGAGCACATCTTCACACAGAACATCCTGAGGCAATCTACTCAACAGGCCAGCCCATCTGATGAAGTGTATCATTGTCCTGAATTTTAATATGACAAGTCTGCTTTTAAGTCTTTGTTTATGCATTAGTATTTGAAGACTATGGAAGGATCACAGTGGACTTCTTCATCTACCTTTTTTTATTGATCATGCATAAGAAAAAGAGAGCAGACAGAGGTCCTCACCCTTAGAACTCCGAGTGAAGAACCAAGCTCAATATGTGAGTTTTACACAAATTGCAGAATAATAAGAATGAGATATCCATAATAAAATTATCTTTACAGTATCCAAGCATCAAAACACCTACAGAGCACAGTGGCCCTTTACATGCACCCACAGTGCATCACGTGTTTCTTTGCAGCCAAAACAGTCTCTGTTCCTTCTAACCAAACTTGCACAGAAACAGCTGTTCCCAAACCACCCTTGTGACATAATTCCATTCTGTGTCTGAAGTCATTATCATAGTCCTGTTGCCACGACAACAGAACACTCTCTGTTGCTAATGCATATGTCTAAAAAACAATTACAGAAGTACCACTATCCCCAAATTGACTCTAATTAGAATAGTTCAAAAACTAGTCCCTAATACCATACATTGGGGGAAAGTTTGTGATAAATCTCTTCTTTAAAAAATTATTCCAGACAGAAGGAATTTGGTTCAGCTATATTCTCCCTTTACAGCTCTTATTTTTCTTAGGCTCATTTAAAAACTTATGTGAAATCAACAACTCTATTCCTACTACTTCGGAACATGCGATAATCACATTTAATCAGGAAGTCTTAAAAGGAAAGTGAACATTTCTTGTCAAATGCCTTGTTTCTCCTTCTGAATATTTTAAAATGTTCAGATCTAGAAAGATTTAGGTTCTTATTGCAATATTTTTTTTTCACCTTGCATTACAGTGATAAGATGGGAATTCACTACAGAATGCATCTGATTATACAAACCTATCCCTTCATAAAAGCGAGGATCAGTTGTCACTAAGTTTTCAAACCTCATTCCTCATAATATTTATCCCACCTAAATTTTAATATGATTTTCAGATTTTTTTATCCCACCTTTTCTCTTAGTTCTTTATACTAATTTACAGATTGATTATGATAATAGAGACAATACAACAAAATACCATTAGAGTTGGTGGGACTAATACCCTTCCAGGGTTATTCTGCCAAGCCAGTGGGTCCTTTCCAGTTCAAGACTCCTGGACCATTATGACATTTTTAGCTAGCATGATGTGGAAGCAGAATATATTTGGGATTATGAGCTTCATATATGTAACCAGACATTACAGATTCACCAAATAGAAAAATAGTCTTCAAACAGAATTTGTTGTATGATCAATGTTGCAAAGTTGCTGCTTCTGTGTTACTCCATTACTTTTCTGAACTCCTTATTTGACAGATGTCACTATAACAAGATGTAGTTGTCATGTCACAGAACTGAAGTGTAACTGTCTTGAAATTAATTTCTTGTTTATTTAAAAACATGTTCCATGTGAAACTTTTTTTCCTTTTTGTAAGTGGAAAAAAATCATAATTCAAAAACAAGTATTAACAAAAAACTCCCTGCTTCAAAAACATTTAAGCAAATTTTAAAATAAAAACAAAACCCCTCAAACAGTATATCTTACCTTTTTTTTTTTTTTTACATGTAATAACAATAGTAATGATAACAATAACTATTAAAATTCAACGTGCTGTTCAAACTACATTACTTTATATTCTCACTCAATGACTGACAAAAATCACAACTGCTACATTTGGTAGAGTTGAAAAATGGTAGCATTAAACACTAATTGCTTCCTAACTCAGTAATTTCTCTAAGATGCAATTAGATAAAAAAATGAGGTCTTCACAAAAAAAATGGGGCAATTTCTAAATACCCCTCAGCAAAATCGATGCTTGCACATGGGTAATAAAAATCCTTCCTCAGCTGAGAGACAGTGGATCTAAGCTCTGTCTCACTCTGTTGCTGAAATGTGCATCACTCTGATATAAATTCAGTCTATAAAATCAGCACCCATAATGGCATAGAAAAAATCGATGTGTTCTTGAGAAACCCATGGATGAGCCATTTTGTCAGAATTTTGCCATTTTTGAGGACATGGGAGCCTCCAAAATAAGGAATAATTCAAAAGATCTGGCAAATCTATCTACAGCCTTAAAAGAAGAGATGTCTGCACAGTGACCACATCCAATCACTCTGAACTCATCCCTGAAACCAGATTCTTCAGGATAGATTATCTGGTGGGAAATGACAGGGAATCTTCACAGTTTCTCAAAGATGTATGTGATTGTGTGCATGAAACCTTTGAGGAAAAGTAATTCTTTAGATACCATTGAACACTTTTTCAGATTTTGTGAAATCTGTGAGTCCCTCATTTGAATGCATTAGAACAGTGGGAACATTTAGAGTCCTCTAAGAACCTGTCACCTGACTAAATTCACTCAGATGACACTGAGCAGTTTGACATAAAATCCCACTTTGACCATCTTCTCTAAAGGCTCTATCTTGCACTAGATTTTAGAAGGTTTATAGAAGATTAGGATTTGTATACAAAAATGTCTTTGACTGCTTTTTCCAGGGCTGAATGAATGGCGTTATGTCACTCGTAGGTTTTACAGGCACACCATTCATTGAGGGACTCACCTAAGTAAAGAATCTTCTTGTTAAGTCCCTGTTGTGCATTGCTTGGAGCTATTTTTAAGACATGAGCATTAGGATTCATCTTTTCTCTTTCCTTGTGTTTCCCTCTTACTTAATATTGGCCACTCAATATTGTCCATGTATTTTACTATTGGCTCAAGCACTGTATTTGGAGGCTGAACAGATGTTTTAGGATAATACACACTTGGTACCCCCAGAGGAACTAAGACTGAGTGTTAAATATCCAGAGAAATAAATTTACAGATTTTTTTCTTCTTCTTTTGTGATAGGCAAAAGAAAACATCTGAAATACAATTACAGCAAAAATATTAGCAAGGCTGCTTCAGACAGTCCCCTGATGATATATGAGTAGACTACAATGCTGCAACTTGCATAATCCTCATTTTTATTAAAGATGCATTTAAGCTTACCAAGGAATGAGTCTCTTTGTATTTGTTGCTGGTACTTGAGTACAATCAAATTTGGACTGTGGCTGGTAGCAGGGAAGATGAGTGCTTCTGATGAAATTCTTGCTGGATTATTAATTCACGCAGCTGGTGTTCCTTTCTCCTGGAGATGTAGGATACTGAAGAGCATGGCATTTAAATGCTGTTGTCTATGTCTCTTTTAGCAAGTAGTATAGTGTAAAAGAAAGTCACTGGATAAAAGCAACTGAAACCACAGACTACGTATGGATCATGTGGATCCAGCAGAGAATTTGTGAATGCCCCAACCCTGGAAGTGTTCAAGGTCAGGTTGGAAGGGACTTTGAGCAATCTGTTCTAGTACAAGGTGTCTCTGCCTGTGGCAGGGGGATTGGAACTGGATGATCTTTAAGTCTCTTCCAACTCAAACCATTCAATTATTTTATGGCATAAAACATTGTAGTATATTGTCACGGTGTGACTTGGGTTTGCTAATTTTAATATATTTAATTTCTTTTAGAGATAGGATTTAGAAGCAGAGGCAAGGCAGGCTTAAAACTTAAAACGGTATAAGAAGAAATCTGTAACACAAAAAAGAAATTCAGAATAAGATTTCCAGATTATTCCCTCCTCCCCCTTCCTTCATTCCACATTTCTTAACAACAACATACAGAAAACACTTCAGTCAATTATCTACTTAAATAATCATTTATGTTCACTCTAGAGAGAAAAGTTCCCTTTTTGGTTTAGGCTTAGGGGGTGTCTTCACTTTCACAATTTGCATCCGCCCGGGGAATAACTGCAAACTATGAATTTCCTGCCATTTCCATAGTCCCTCCAGGGCTGTGCCATGGGTTATGCTACACTTGGGATACTATTTTTAAAGGCAGGTGCTGAAAAAACCAAAATTCTCTTCATCTCTTTTTCTATTAAATGTCTCTGTCCATATTTCCAGTCCCAAAACAGAGAGTCCCATTTCTTCGAGGCAAGACATCCTCCTCTCAAGCACCCAACCTCCCCAAGAATATTGTACAGTTTAAAGGAATTTTAGTGTAGTCACAGTCCCCTTATAGCCCACAAAAAAAGGTTTACAGCTACTTAACAGTGGCAAATCTTCAATCTCTTCCCATCTGGAAATGTAGCTTTAATTTCACTGACTTCAGTAGAATTCCTCTTCATTCCTCTCATTCCAGGAAGCTCGGGAGAGCTAGAGTCTTATCCAGGCATTAAAAGGGTTAAAGTTGCATCCAGAATGTGAAAAAGCTGGGCCCAGGCCATTGCTGGAAAGACTCTGAGCTGGTTATCTGGGGCCTCTCCTCTCAGAACGGGGTGGGGAAGGAAGAGCCTTTGGTGGCTCCCCCATCCTTCTGCTCGGCCATGACGCATGGAGAAGGAAACCAGGCTAAGCCAGGCTGCACCAAAGCCGAGCAGAGCAAAGCTGAGGGTGCCCAGGGCTGGAGGCTGAGCCGGGCTGCGCCAAAGCTGAGTAGAGCAAAGCTGAGGCTGTCCGGGGCTGAGGGCTGAGCTGGGCTGCGCTGGACCAAGAGCCAAGCCGGGGCTGGGGTTGGCAGGGAAGCCAGGAACCATGCCAGGGCTCCACCTCACCCTGCCATGCCCGGGCCGTGCCAGAGCCGAGCCAAGCCAAGCCGAGCAAAGCCGGAGCGGAGCTGAGGCCATGTGGGGCCGCACAGGGGCCACCCGGGGCCAGAGCCCTGGGGGTTGCTACCAGCCTGGTGGCCGGAAGGCCAAAACGAACGAATTAGCCTTAGCAATGTGAGTTATGAAAGCAAAATAACTTTTCATTGGTCACTTGGGATGCCAGCGACTAAATCAGCTCTCTGGTTGGTCCCCGCAGCCCGCAGAGGAAGTTCCCAGAGAGGGGACAGCCCTCCTGTTCCCGGCCTCGTGCTGCTCTTCTCAGGCAGCTCCCCCTCCGCCCTCCATGTGAAACCAGCACATATATTTAATGTGAGCCTGGACAAAATAGTCACAAATTTTGGTACAAATCTGTCTGAAGAATCAGTGTTTGGGACTTCATGTCCTCATCAGGGGTTGAAATATATTTTTCACGCACCTGAAATTCATCTTCCACTTCCGTTTCCTCAGGTTGAATGCTTGCTCATGTACACCAAATCCCCCCGGAATAGAAACTATGCAATACATGTGGTTACTAGAGTTTTGTGTCAGAACTCCATTACTGCTCCATCCTAAAAACTAGTACAGGTCAAGCTTTTTGATTAATCTATTTAATTTACTGATCCAGAAATAACTGCAGCTGGTATTCTCTCAGGACCACCACAAAAGTTTTGTTCCTTTTGCCAGCTTTTTCAGTAGAGGCATTTCCAGTAGAGATATTCCTGGTCAGAGCACAATGACCTCTGACAGTTTGGAAATTATACTTAACACAGACACTGAAGGGTAGAATAATGTTCAAGATATGAATGATGAGATGACAGAGCTGAGCATAGGGTAAACAAGTAGTTTCAGTGCCTGTTCCTTCTATGCTTTGAATAATTTAATACTTTAAGTAGCTCTTGTAATGATAGATTTTATTTCCTAGTTATTATGATATCTCATTCTTCTGCCTCTTGGTAGGTCTGTTCTAGTTCCCAGAGCAATCAAGCTGGATGGTGCTATTTATCAGAAGAGTTCTACATAAGCCTTTAATAAAAATGTTTCATATACATATAAATATGTTTTATATACATATAAATATATATGTTTATATACCTAAATATGTTACTAATATAGTTCTACATAAGCCTTTAATAAATGCAACCTACATGGATAGAATACAAACTTTGGATGACTTACTTCATCAAAGTAAACCAAAGAAGTGTTTTTTTAAAAGGACCAAGCATCTTTATTATTATTATTAAACCATTTTCTATGGTGTTTGTATAGATTACTGCAATGTTTTATTATGAATTTAGAAATTTATAATAGAAATGACAATGATAAATTCCTGGCAATTAATTTTCTCTCATGCTTTGCATCATTACTTTTTACCAAGTCCTTCAGGCATAGTAGGCAACAAAAATCTCGGGATCAATAACATGAAACCATAGACCCCACAAGGAGTTTGTGGTGGGCAGTAGCCAAAGATATATCAGATTGCCTTTTAAAAGTGGTTAAGAGTTTATTTGCTTAATAAATAAAAATCTAAATTCTTTGCTAATTCCCTTTGAAGCATACCCAGAAATTTAATGTGAAACATTTATAAAAGAAGTCTGACATTTTTAAAAATGTCTCAAAAAAGTATCACGGTATAACTATTGAGACCAATTTAACCTCAGCTGAGAGAGGAATTGTGTCAAAAAATTTTACACTGGATACACATTTGTTCCTCCAACAGATTTTGCTGCAGGTCACTAAGAAGATCACAAAAGCAGTGTGAGAATAGCATCACAGAGATTGTTAATCTCCTCATCTTCTGGAAAATTGATGGTGATAGGAGCAGAAAATTAATTCAACAGGATGTTTTGTTTTCTTCTCTTTTCCTTTCCTGTTTCATCATCCTTCAGAGCCTAAGCTTGGAAAATTCATGGAAACTACTAGGTGAATAAAAGGTGAGTTAGATTCCCAGATGGAAGTGTGGATGAGAAGAAAGAATTTAAATGCTGAGAGACTTGGAACAGCAAGCTTACAAGTACCTATGCTATGTCCATGGAGATTGTGAACACAGGAAACAATCTCCTTCCACGCTGGAAGTAAAATATTTTCAGATAAAGATGATGAGGAGTAACATAGGATTTATTGCACTAAATCAGACAAGTTTCATATTCCTCCTCATTCCTTGAGTCTCACATTTTTGCTGCTTTCAGAAGTGACCAATGTCTGGTGCTTGAGGGGAGGTTGAAGAAAAGCCCTTAATGAACATAGCTAGTTGTGTGAAAAGGAAGGCAGAGAAGAGGATATCTTCTTGACCCCTGCAGCTATCAATTTACCCTCAGAAGCATAACAATAGATTACTTTAACATTCATATTTTTGTTATTACTCACAAAATTATTCAGCCCTTTAAAAATCTTTCATATTTGACTTAATAATCTCCTGCTGGAGTTAATTCCAAGGGATGACAGCATGCTGTGAAAAGTATTCACTTTCACAATTTTTGCTGTACTTTTGTGTTCCATTTATTTCATTGCATATCCTTTATTGATTTATTATGTTGTAAGGTTAAAAGTAGGGTCTTATCATTCTGCACTTCATAAAAATAAATAGAAAGAACAGACCATTCTATTTTCCTATGTGAAATAAAACTCAAGCTGTTTTCATTTTGTATATATATATTGAAGAATAGAGTTTCTCTGCTTTCTGCACCTGCAAATAGGGAAGGTAAGGATGACAAAATTGTTGATGTGGTTTATTCTGCATATACTGTTTCTCTGTATGTTTTTTCTATTATCAATAGGTTGATTGACTCCTAAAGAAATTTCAGAAGCATCTCAGACATTAATGTAGAAAATAACCCTCACCTATAAATTAATTTTTGGGAGTCATTATCCCCAAGTTTGAGTTTCACTTCATAGTATCACATGGAAACAGGAATGGGGAAAAAAGGGAACATTGTATTTATTCTGCTATATGTACAACTTCTTCAAGAAATTCCTATTTATATCCTAAGATCTACATTGTAAATGATCTGAAATCCTTCAAACCATGATTCACAGAATTAATAAGAGATAATTGCATTTATATCTGTGAATGTTGGACTGAGATTCTTTCAGCATGTTTTTAGATTACATCTGATCTTTGTCCATAGATCATCACACTTTCTAGTACAAAGTGGAAATAGAAGTCAAGAAATGTACACCCAAGCATTCCAAACACCATTTCAGTAATACTTAATAGCATGTGGAATCTTACTGTTGGTGAGAATGCTCAGAAATGAACATATCCATATTTGTATATTGACAAATACAATCTTAATTAACCTTTAGCACAAGTAGCTGATGAAACTACTTTGCCATGAAATCACATCCTGAGTATCTATATTGATTCAGGTAAGCATAGATAATTTTTTTTTCTTCCTCTTCTAAATTGAAACTAAATTGTGTTTACCCACTATCTATATTCCTTTAGGCAACTCTGTTGAGAATGGGAGCTGTGCTGTAGGTTTTAGCCTGCAGGTCAATGTGGTCAGTCAAACAGACTCCAGAGGAGTTCCAAACTCAAAGATACTTCTATTTGGCCTGCTAGCTTTTCCCAGGGCATCACTGAGTAGAAAACACAGCCTGAGTAACTTTATGTTTCTCTTCAACATTGAAGTGTATCTGTAGCTGCACAGGATGCTGAGAAAGGGAAGACTGGAGGAGATGGAAAGGGCTTTAACAAAGCCCTTCTGGCTCCTTCTAATTTTCTCAGCTCTTCTCTGCATCAGAGAGGCACAGCAGTGTGCCAAATGGGTTATCAGGAGAGAAGTTACAGGGTACCCCTGCTCCTCATGCTTGGCTGCTTCCTCTCTGTAAAGGCTCCTAAACCCTGGACACTTCTGTTTGGGTTCCTTTGTACTCCCAGTATGCTGGAGGTCTGCAAATCTGAAGTTGCATTTGTGCACATGCAGATAAGACGGTGTATCAGAAACTGAATTTCTCTCAGCCTGTCTCTTCTGAACATGTCTATGCATCAGCTGTCTGCAGAACACTTTTATATACTTTCTGAAAGGGTTGGGCCCTGCACAAAGTGGAATTGCAGGTGTAATCTTTTTTTTTTTTTTTTTTTTTTTTTTAATAGTATGGAAAGAATTTATGTATGTTTCAGAGATCTGGGTTTCCTTTAACAACACATCTTTGAATTAGATGGTTTGATGCATTTACTCAGTATTTCCAGATGTTCATCCAGGTGTGCAGGTTTCTGTTTAAGCAGTAGAAGTGTTGCCACTTCTGACCAGCCCCTGTAATCAGTTCTGTGCTCCATCTGCTGCTGGGTAGTAGCCTGGTATTTTTAAAGTATTCAGTCATTAAGTAGGTGACCCAGGTTCAATTTCTTTTTTTCTGCTTGATGAAGGGTATTGCCTGTGAAATGCTTTATGTTCATAAAGAAGTGAGGAAGTTTTTGCTCAGTTTTCCTCTTTGAAGCTGTGTCTGTGTGTCTAAATGGTTGCAAGGATGCTTGGTCTGAGAAGGGAAAGAGCACAGTGGTGTAACTCTGTACCTCAGTGCTGAGTAGTGTTGCCTCAGAGAAAGAAGGCTGGAATGCTGGAATGTTTTTATCATCACTTTATTTTGTCACAGGATTGGCCCTGGGAGCAGAAATGGATATTTTTCAACTGGCTGGTGAATGAGGGTCTTTGTGTTGCCTCTGTACAGAGGTCATTATTTTGAGGTTGCTGAAAGCCCCTATTCACTGCAGTGGGTACCTGCATGGCCACCAGAAGTGCTGGATGTCACAGAGCCATGTCATTAGCACTGAGTGTTGCATTACTGAAGCTTTTGGGCATTTAAGCATTAAATTGGTTCCAGTCTGTGATGTCTTTCACTGTCCGACTTTTTATTTCTTGCTGCTTCTTCTGTGCTAAAGATAATCCAAATTTGTGACATTGTTACACTTTGTTTGCTTTCTCCTTCTTACAGGAAATTGTTATTTTCAATTCCTTTTTTTATCCTTCTTTTCCAGCAATAATTATGGCTTACTTGATAAAGATATTCAGAGGTTGGTAGTATGAGTCACTTTTCCAATTCACCTCCACAATGTCAAAATGACACTTTCTAAATCTAAACACCTGCCAGTCTTTTGCAGTACCAAAAGCATCTCTATTTTCCATTCCTACCATTTCCAGTCTCTTTTATGTTAAACCACAATCATATCATCTGCATTCTCTTCATGCAAGTTTTTTATTTCATATCAGTGTACATCCAGCAGGTTACTTACTCCTGTGCAACCAGTGCCTCTAATTGTTAGTGAGAATCCACCCTCTTGCTGCAGTTGTCTGTCCATAATGTAAATCTCATGCATACAAATATATACATATATATATATCTGCATTACAGATATGGCAAAAAATAAAGCAATAAGTTTCAGCATTGGAACTACTAAATTGTGTGTTCTCAGCACTGAGAATTATAACAACTGAGGATGGAAGGAAAGCTGATGGGTCAGGCTATTTTCTCCTTACCCACTGCCAGATTGTTCTCAACAATGCATTCTTAACATTGCCTGGCCTTTTTTTAAATGCAGCTTCTTTTCATACTATTAAAGTCTGAAAAAGTGAGAGACAGATTACTCTTTTATAGCAGAATGACTCTCTTTGACTTAATGACAGCTAAATTTATTTTATTTGGTGTATAGAAGAAAATGAAGTACATTTCATTAATATAAAAAACTAAAATATGGGTAATGAAATCTGAACTGAAAAAGGAAGTGGTCCAAAGACACTAACAAATTTGTGATTTTCAGTTTCTGAAAATTGTGTGAGGACTTGCTGAAAGACTATTTCTTGGCATTTTTTTTAATAACTTCTATACTTTCAGTCAGATAACTCTTATACTAAACTACAAATAGGCCAAATACTCAGCTGTTATAAATCCAGTATCCCTGCTGACAGGGCTGTTTGGCCAATTTGCACCAGCTTAGGATCTGTCCTTTTGATCTGGCCATATGTTTTTTGATGATAAGCATCACAAATTAGGAATGGATTTACAGAAAATCTCTTTTTCTCTTTTACATCCCTAAGGATAAATAGGTGAGCACAAACTTTCGAATATTACCAGCACTTTGGCATTAATGGCTGCTGTTTCAAAATACACTACTCTGTTGCAAACCTTCCAGTTTCCTGACTACAGGAAATTATTTTGCAAGTGACTTTTAAGAGATACTGCACTGAGAAATGATACCAACAAAACAAACCGGAAAATCTTATGGGAGCTAAAGTATCAAAAATGGTACTGAGGATCTATCTTGCCTTCTTAAATTTAGCCTATAAATATTATTTAATAAGCATTAATTTTTGTTCTGATTTTATTTGGATTCAAACCAGAAAAAATCATAACTAGAAACGAGGGAACGAGTGAGAAGGATGTGGGAAGAGCAACAAAACTGTTCAAACAACAAAAAGGGGAATCAACACCAAAGGAAAAGAGCCAGGTCTCCCTGCTGTTGTGTGATGTGCCAGTGGCTTGAAAGTACCATATTAACCAAATAAAGTATCCTTCGAAAATTTCGCTTTTGTCAATATTAATCAAGTCTTACATTAATAAAAGAAATAATGAAAAGGACCCACTTAGAACTGAACAACATGAAATATGCAGGATAAAGGGGATATAAAAGAAAGAGTCTTACTGTGAATGGAGTTTATTTTTTTGGTGTTTAATTTAACATATATATACACCTCAGCTCTTTTGAAACCAGATTAATTTAGCATGTTGTTGAGAAAGACACTATTAAGGTGATAATATCAGAAAGCAAATGGCTCAAATATTTTCTTAATTGAGGGCAGAATTCTGAGCAGCAACCGTGTCTAGACTTAGGAAAGGGTTGATGCTGCCTGGTACAGAGTGAACTGCATTGCCACTATGCAGACCTGATTGTCCCTCTTCCTGACTGGATACAGGATATTTTGCAGCTGACTCCTGCCACCAGCACTCTGAGGGTTTGTATGCAGGGTTGGGACTTAGTTAAATACAGTTAAACAGTGCTGCTGTAATTACAAGCTTGCTGCACATAGTAGAGTAACATGCTACTGGTAAAATTGTACTTTAAATGTGTTTCTACAGGTCAAATTTTGGGATAGAATAATTACATCAGTGTAAGGTTAAAAACTTACCCAGTGAGCCAAGTTTGTGAGAAGCTGGACACTGTGTTCATTACTTTGCTAAGAGCTGCTGCTAATATGGGTGGCAAAAATGTTCCTCAAATGGGAAGATCACAAGATTCCTTCATAATGGAAATTGCTAGGAAACCTAAATAGATGAGTTGATCTTAATTCCCCCCTCACATTTTCAGGGCAAAGTCCTATAATATGCAGCAGATAACAGCACATTGTAGGAAAGTATCTTGGTTATAAAGTAAATGTCAAGAGTCTCACTGTTAAAAAAATAAATTCTTTTATAGAAGTATGGGCAGACATAGGAGCAGAGATGAGGTGTAGAGGGAGCAGTGAATTCTGCACAATGATGGAAGTATTCACCCTTCACTGATTCAACCTGTACCACTCCCACTTCTCTAACAATCATTTAACATGCAACAGTGACTATATTAAGTATTTTTACTATTCCCTACAAAGCCACCCTGGAGAAATGGCACAGCAGACCTGCTAATGCTCTCAACTTCCATGCTTTTAGCTCCATCTTAATTAGGTGGTGGAGTGAATGAAATTATTTTGCCATTCCCGTGTCCCAACTTGACAAACTGGGACTTGGCACTAGCTCAGGCTAAGGCTCTCCATGCAGCTATATATGGTATGTGTTAATGATGCTATTAGTAACACATTGCTGAATGTTAACATGCTAGAGCTTGTAGCTTCATCTCTCCATGGAAGCGACTTGATTAATGTTAGAACTTTTTAACAAAGGTATAATTTCTGTGCCACTGTTTTATATCATCAAAGAAAGGGGAATAATCTTTGCACTGAGTATTATTATGTTTAATTAAAAAGACTGTGCCAGGGTTTGTACTCCCCTGTCCACTCACACACATGTAGTTTTTTTCTTGTTTTTTGAAAAGGGTGCTATGATTTGAGGGACTACTGGTCACCTCAGTGAGTGCCCTAATGCCTGTCTGCTGAGGGCTGGCAGGTACATAACAGTACAGTGGTTGCAGGGTGATATGTCCAGTCTGTGATATGTCACTTCAACACATCTGCAGGCCTAGTAATTTTAAATGAAAGCTTGTCAATGGAACAACTAAAAAAGATTTCCTAATGAGAATAGTGACACAATGGGGACACATTCATCAAGGAATTAGCAGGTAGGGTGTTTTTTGGAGGAGAAGATTGTTAATGATTAAATGGCAATCCTACTAATTAAAAGTCAAATGGAGATAAATAAGGGATAACTCCCATGATAATTGACAAATTTATATATGTAGAGAAACCTACCACATCATAAATATTAAATTGGGCTATTGTCTGCAGTGTATTTGCACCAGGGATCCATAAATACAGACATTCAGGACTAATCATTAGAAATTTGCATTATTTATCTTCTTCCACATTTTTAGAAACAGAAAAGCTATGTATTCAGTATAAATCACAAAGAGAACATGTTTTTTGGGTTTTTTTTTTGGGGGGGGAATGTTTTTTTTTTTTTTTTTTTTTTTGCTTGTTTGTTTTTACTTATTAGTTTGGTTTTTTAAGGGAATCTTTTGTGAGAAGAAAAGAAAGAAGAATGCTGTGGGAATGTACAAACGAGAGGAGATCTCAGCCATGAGAAAATCTTTCAAGACAAAGCTTGGCTTCTCATTTCTTCTGTGCATTAACCTCCTATTAAGTACACTAGTTTTATGTCAATGTGTAGCTCCATTGACTTCAATTAGGCTGTCTCAGACACCCACCCTGCTGAGAGAGCAACAACACACTGTTTAAAAAAGTCATCCTACACAGAAATGCAGGAATAGTAGTGATTTGGGTCATTTGTGTAATTTTAATCATTAGCCCTGCCTTGTGCCTTATGTAATAATTTATGCAAAAAAATGGTACCTAAAGGCCTTTTTAGGGCCTGTGGTATTGCTACTGATATTAATGCAGCTGTTTTATGTTCATTTTTGCAAGATTGAATGTGTATTATGTGCACAATTTTATGCACAGTTGGCATCACTGGACCAGGATCTTGCTCTGCACAGAGCCTGGGACTGTTGCCTTCTTGGCTCACTCAGTGTAGCTGAAAAACTGAACAGCTTGAGAAAGTGGGTCTTACCTACAAGATTCTCAAGTATTCTGGGAAATCAGAGGAGAGGATGGTGTCAGTTATGCATCAGTACAGAATCTGTAAAGAAGTTTAATTTATGGGAAGCTGAAAGCTCATTTGGAAACCTCCATGGTGAATTGTGCCACGGACAAGTCAGACTGTCCCATCTGGATTATTCTTGGATATGATTTGGTTTGGCTAGATTATTTTTGATCCACCAGATGCTCTAGTTCCCATAACAAGACAAAGTGTGGGAGACATTCAGCAGCTCGACACTGGGGTATTGACAAAGAAATGCAGCTACTGACAATTGGCAGAGCTTTGCTTCGTATCCCTGCTGTCAGTCTTGTAGTAATCCTCTTTGGCCTTTTGACTACTGAAAAGGGATAATATTTTTCCTTGTATTGGATATTATATAGGAGCTAGTAGTTCTAAAGAGTTAAAATACAGCTAAGAAGTAGCAAGAATTACTTGAGGGGAGCACTAGACATCCATTGCTGCATGCTAAGCCATTCTATCTGTTTGAAGCATGCCAAGTAAACATGCTGCAATATCATTCACGCAGTCACACAGAGGCTGTAGGCAGAAGTGATATTCTGCAAACTGAGATCCTGACTCCTGTCTGAATTCTAGTAGTTTAGAATGGGTAAAAGCCCTGCAAGTTTGTGAAGTCACACGCTCAATATGTGAGGCCAAGAGTAAAAATAAGACCCCTGACCTCTCCCTTCTTCCTCTTTTAGATACTTTTCTCTGTAACAGTGGGTAAAATGCAGGAGTGGAATACCATTGCTATTAAATAAAAAATGGGCTTTTACAGTTAGCCATGAAAATGAAAGTAATAATTAAATCTTCATATAACTTTAGGTTGTATTGCAAGTGCTTAGCTGAAAAATTTGTCTTTAACTCATGGCCCGCAGCAATCACATCTGTTATATTTTAGGAACAGAAAGCTAATGAGGTGGAATCTGGAGTACTGAGCTTAATTGGGCTTGTTTTGATTAAGTGTATGTGCTGGGAATATTTTACACACTAGTATAAATTGCAAAACAGTCAATATAAGCCACAAAATTTGCAAAATCCATTGTGGGTAGTGTCAGACTGTTTCCAATAAACAATAAAAGGCAGAAAGAAAATATCTGAGGTTTTGACAAAAAAAAAAAAGTGCTTTAATTTGTTTAATTAGTGGCTTTCCACATTTGTAAGTGCATTTCTATCTTGTTCACATGCAGGCAAATACACACACAGAGAAAAACAAAAATGTGCTGTATATTATAAAATTGCAGCAGCTTGTCTTTGGGCTGAGTAGATTAGGTCTGACTGGAAAAGCCATTTAAAACTGCATAATCTTTATACAAGCGTGAAAAGGTGACATATCCTTCATATAATACGTATTTAGCAGAAATAATAATATTTTACAGCAGTTTTAAAAACATGTGTTTCAAGAGGGAAATAGTATGTGGAGTTTTTCTCCTGCCAGTCCTTATCACCATGGGCCATACTCTTAGATAATGTAAACCCACATAACTTCATTGGCTCTACCACATTTTGCTGATCCACTCAATTTAGATCTGATCTCTCAAGTTCCTGTGTGTATTCAAAGCTTAGGAGGTGGGGAAGAAAAAGAATACTATATTTTAGCAACATTATAAATGGATTTTTTAAATGGATTTTTAAATGGATTTTTCTCTACAGAAAAAATGTTGCAGTCTGGATGTTTGATATTATCCTATCATCCATAACTAGAAAGAGAGGCTGATTCTTCAAAGTAAATTACACATGAATGAAAAGTGTTTCTGTTTGGAGTACAGTCAAAACCACATCAACAAGAACAACAAAATTGTCAACTGCTTTCATTAGTAGCTCTCAAAACACCTTCCAAAAAAAAAAAAAAAATGCCCCCATCTTTGCTCACAAGGGAAGTAAGACACCAGGAACTGGCTTGCAGAAAGCCAGTGCCAGAATTCCCTGAGTATTGATGATCTGTCCAGTGGCCACTTTACTGCCATAGTCTAAGGAGACTGACATAGGCCACATGATATCGGACATTTGGCTGTTGAATCTTTCTCTGGCTTGGTGGATTTAGGGTTACAGTGCTGACATTTTTATAGTGGTCACATATTTCATACTACCCAGACATGACTATCTCATGTTGAGCCCTTTCATCTGGTAGATATTTTTAATCAACCCCAAATCCAAACTGAAAAATTTAGGCTGAGATTTTCAAAATTTTTAGATTCCCATGGGATTTATTTGTCAGGTTCTTCTATTCCTTTAGGGTCTTATCTTTGCTCAGTGAACGCTTCATGATAATTGACTTATATGTAATAAAATGTCAAGAGCTAATAAATTAATTTTAACTCCTTACTGGCTTCATATTATTCAAAACATTTTGCCTGAGATACTATTATTGCTGGGAAAAAGAGACATTTCTTCAGATAAGTCTCTAAACAATTCCTGACCTTCCCAGTGTTCATGCTGGCTCTTCTGATCTTCAGGTAACAGCAGTAAATGCAGTGAACACACTGAGCACACTGAGTTTAAGGGCAAATACTCTGCAACCTTCCAGGAAAATCATAATAGTAATTTTTTAACAGGTTGGACTTAGTTCCTCTGTCAATGAAAAAAACTGGTGAGTTGCTGCTCCTTCCAGTGAGGTAGGGGAATGGTATAGGAGTACATATAGACCTCCTATATACTACTAACACAAGCTAAGGGACTGACTGAACTAACAGAAGACAAAGTACAATATTCAGGTTAGGTCTTGATGGAGCAAGGTCTTCACTCATGAAAAAAAATAAATCTATCTAACACCCAGAGTTATTCAGGGCTTTGGCTTTACAATTTGCTCAGAAGAGTGCACTGCTCATTGTGACCCCTCACACTGTATTGTCCAATTGGTTCAATAATGACTCTGAAGAATGAGAGCCACCTACCCTATTATTGGCTCCACCTCCTGGGGTTTTCCTGAAAAGGATTTTCATTCAAGTCTGGTCTAGAGTAACATATGCAATTATACTTGGAAGAATGAAAATGTGAAGAGGGCAGCCACTGCAGCTTCAGGTCGTGAGACGATTGCTGGCTGCGATTAGGAAGATACCCCTCCTCCTAAATGAAGTATAATAGTGTTCATATCTGAGGATGCAGGACTGGCCATTGTCAAAGATAGCCCTGTGACAGTTCATACAGTCTTGGATATCCCTCCTCTTAGCCTTTAAAAATGAAAAAAAGGCAAAGAAACTTGGAGAAATTTTCTACGTTTTTATTGAAAAACAAATTGTGGTAAAGGGGAAATAAATTTTAATACTCTGCCATTCTTTTGCTCAAACTTGTACTATGGCTTCTTCCTTTGAAAGTCATTTGAACATTCCTTTTTTCTTTCTTTTTTCTTTTTTCCTTTTTTTTTTTTTTTTTTTTGCATAGACAGTGTTTCATGTTTCTAATATTTGGTATAAAAAAATTCTGAATTAATTTCACTGTATTGAACCTACTAAATATGATTTTTTAAGCAGGTTGCTCTTGTGAAAGGCTGCGGTCTCTAAGGATTGTCTGTCAGTCACCTCATAAAATAAAGGTTATTATTATTATCAGTGGTGAACAATAGCTGATGACTTTAAATTGAAGAAAGGTCAAGAGACTAATCACTGATATGCTTTCAGCAGCTATCTTTTCTAGTCAGGACTTAAGCAATTGTTAAAGGCATATTTTTCAGCTTTCAATTTTTTTTCTGTTATTTCTTCATTGTCTGTATACGTGCATGAAATGTTCACACAAATCAATCTCGGGTCTTTTTGTATATGTCAAGTTGCACTCAAGCAAATGAACAGAAAAGCATGAGCCTTTCAGAATCTGAATGAATACATGTGGCATTCATGAATTGTGTGTCAGAGGGGAGAAAGTGGGTGAGGAATCCTTTTCTCTGTTAGCAGATACCAGGTTTGTGTCATCCATGTGAAAATTTCAATTCTTTGGCACAGTTCTCAAACCAGAACTCTTACTCTTCTGCTGGAATGCTCCTTCCACCCACTCCACTTAAGAGTATGGGATACACTGTGGTTCCTTCTTGAGACCTTTGCCTTAGAATTCATGGACTCTAAAACTAGACCAGGTTTTCTGGAGGTACATCCCCATTCTTTTGATCTTGCAAACTATGGAGTATCAGTAATTTATGAGGCTGTTCAGATCTGGGAGTCTGAACAGAGCTGGTGGGATGTGCTGCCTTTGCTCAAAATTCAGTTAAAGCCTGGGAAGTTTATGTAGGTCAACTGTGCCTTCCTTCAAACTGAAGAAGCTGGCCATGCTTGGAATGTGTAATGTAGGTGGAGAGACAGCCTGAGAGAGACATAGAGGACTGTTCAACCAAAGGCTGGTATCAACTGAATCCTTTCATTATTCTTGAACGTGATGCTGGAACTACTGAGCAAGTCATTGTTGGTAAATGCCTGTCTGAAATAGTCTGTTTCCTCACTATAGATTTAAAGGAAAAATTACAGCAAGACAAAAATAAGTTTAAATTGATTTCATTTAACAACAACCTTCCAGCCTTGCCTCATGTCTCCCTCAAATAACCTTTGTAACTAATTATAGTGGAGCTTGAAAGTAAAGCTCTTCTAGGCTAAAGGATTTTGCAAGTCATCAAAATTATCCATTGCTCAGTATAGCCAAAATCCTATATGCTATGATGTTCTTGTGCCAGCGAGGCTGCCTGCAAGTTAACATCTACAGAGCTATGAGAGGAACAAAAGGAAAACTTTGATATCATCAAACAATATATTGATGTCCAAAGACATTATGGTAAGCTGAGAAACCATTAATTTCTAAGTGCTTTCTTTTTTGACTTAGTATTAAATTTGGAATGATTGTAATAATTGGTGCTTTTCCTCCTTTTTCAAGTCTGGCAACATATTCAAACAGTCACCTTCATGCACTGTCCTGCCATATTTCATGTTGGTTTTTTTCCTTTCTGCCCCTTAAGAGTTTAGAAGTATGCATTAGGCTATTCTGTCTGATGCAGATTTCAACTAAAATAGTCTTATATGTCCCCCTCTCTGTGGGAATCCAGGGTACCTCCCTGGCTCCTCTGGGGATGCAAAAACCCCTCTGGCAGATCCCTCTGAGACCCCCAAGTGTCGTCCAGGAGCCGCAGGGGCTGGATTTGGCTCCTTGGGAGAATTTGCCAATGCTAAGGGAAAAGACACAGAAAATTATGACAAGTAGAGTGCAAATTAGAATATTAGAATGTAGTATAAGTAGGTTTTTTGATTGTTTATATTAAGAGCCATGTGGCCAAGATGGAGAATCCTAAGTGTGGTGGGCTTTTTCCTCCTCCTTCTTCATGTCATCCATGTTGAAGTTGCACCCTGGAAACCACAAATTGGATGGAAAAAAACTAGACATTGTAAAAAAAGTTACATGGCATTGAAGAAAATTTGTAAATATTGTATACGTAGTTTAGAGTATAAAGACCTTGGCACAGCCTGCCCAGGGGTTCTTCTGCAATGGTCGACCTGCAGAGCGGACCTGTGTCGGGCTGGCAGAAACATTTTTAAAGATAAGATAAATAAACAGCCCTGAAACAACACAAGGTCGTCTCAAGCTGCTTTCTTGCCGGTGCCCCCAAGAAAACCAAACTCCTAACCACCTGCATGCCCTCTCTGGAGAAGTTTCACACCTAAGGAGACCCTCGGGGACGGGACACTCTTAGTTGGGATGACTTTTTTAACCCTTTGGAGTCAAGATTTGAAGATTGCTTACATTAAAGGGACTTGTCATTCTTAAAAAAAAAAAAAAAAAATTAAAAAAAGGAATCTGGGTTCCTTTCTCTGTAAATTCCCAAATGATCTGTGTCTTTCACCTATATGTCTGAGCCTTTGTTTCTGTCAAAGTAACTTCCTTTACAGTAAATATAAAATCCCAAATATGGGGCTTTTTTTGTTCTTTCTGATTTTTGTTGTTGTTGTTTTTTGTTTTTGTTTTTTTTATTTTTATTTTTATTATTCTTTAAACTTTCAGGATACCAAATGCTCCATTCACATTGCTGTAGGGAAAATTTTGTTTCTTATGTTTAGTGACCTTCACCATATAGCACAAGGTCTATCTGTTTACTTACTTGGGATTTCTTCAAATCAATAGCTCCCAACTGCAGACCATGCACCATTAGTGATTCATGAAGCACTTGCTGGAGGTCCATAGAGAACTGCCTAGCAAAGCACAGGATCCTCTGCATTTTCATCTGCTAACTTACATTAAAACCAGTTAAAATTATATTAAATAGTTACTGAATGCCACTATTCAGAGAAGACATTTGCTGTTGTTACATCAGGCTGGTATCTCGTTGTGAAATATTCCATGTGTGACTTAGTAGGGACTGAAAGCAGGAGTCAAGGGGTTGAGATGTGACCCACACCCCAGAACAGTTTAGGAACACTTGCTCTTCACAACTTCTGTGCCTCAGCTATAATCCTGATTGGCCTGTATGAAATATCCTTTGGAGTCAAGTCAGTTTTATGATTTCTAAACTCTGATGGCTTTAATTTGCTGCAAATCTTTCCAGAGATTATGATACTTTGTACAGCATACCTATAAATAAGTTCTATGACAGCCTCATTAATCAGGCTACATTTTAAAAGCATTAGCCTTTT
Organism: Erithacus rubecula; assembly: GCF_903797595.1. NCBI lineage: Eukaryota > Metazoa > Chordata > Aves > Passeriformes > Muscicapidae > Erithacus > Erithacus rubecula. The sequence goes on along the minus strand of NC_136685.1, from coordinate 8,300,209 downwards.
TCCCCTCTGTTGAATCCACAGCTTATCTTTCCCCAATTATAATTAGTGTTCATTAAAAGCAGTACTTCTTTTTCAAACTAGAGAGTTACACTGGGACTGATGCAGACTTCCTTCATCCTCCAGATGATGAACCCCAATATTGGAGAAGTGTTTGAAAACTTGACTCCACATTAGCAAATTAAAAATGGACTATTTTAAACAGGGTAAGCCTAAAGAGATCAGTCACAGTAGTGCAAAGCTTGCTCTTGATATTTTTAACTTCAAGATGCCTGGTTGTGAGAATGGAGCATTAATTGGATCAACTTATTTATCTTCAGGAAAGTAAGTGACACAAACAAAAAGATCAAACCCCAGTCCCCTATCCCCCCCAAAAAAAACCCATGCAAAATTGGTCAGCACATAGAAACTTTGCCCTTCCACTTCATGAAAGAACATGTAATTTTTTTTTTTTTTTTTAATTGTGGTAGATATGTCCCCACACTGAACAAGCAGGAAACTTTGTAAGGTAAAAGCATCAGAGATAAACCTACTAGCGAAAAATAGGGTTCCTAGGACTTCTAGATTCCTTGCCAAATGTTCTGGTAAGTAGAGTAGTGTGAACATTAGCCAGAGTTATCTCATGGAAACATTTACAAGTTAATTATAAAAGTCCAAATCAATTATCTGGGGAGACATTTGGTTCATAGTCAACACGGATTTAAAGCATGGACCTGACAACAACATTTTGAAAATAATCAGTTCTTTCAGTGCGGGTGAAGGGGGTAAATGGTACAGCATAGGACCTTGAAAATATTAGTATGCCTTCCACCACTGCTGTTATGAAAAACATTATGTTGCATAGTAGTCATCCTAAACTCATCCTCTATTTCTGTCTCCATCCAGTGAAGGATGGATATTGTCACAGACTGATTCATAAGGGATGTCTTTGGATGAAGTAAACTGTTTGCAGAGGTGCTTGACTCCATCAATAACAAAGAAACTTAAGTTAAATAAAAAGGTGGTTTATTTCTAGATATTCCATGTGAGAAGAATCCAGTCACAGGTTTAAAAACATTAATATACTTTAGAGGAGGATGCACATGACTTTGACAGGGAATGTTGACATCAGATTAGTTTCTCACTTCCCAAAACATCAAGACATTCAGAAGAAGTACATGATCAGTGAATTCAGATACTTCTAGAAGTCAGGAAGAAGACAAATGGATGTTTTCAGGATCCTAGTTTTGAACCTGAGTAGGTCAAATTTGTTTATACTTTTAAAAATATTTTTCATTTTCTGTGTCTGCCCAATGGTACCAATATCTTGAAGACAGGCTCTTCTTGAATGTCTCTGAGTATATCCAGGTCTTGAATCTTTTTGTGATAATAATGTGAAACAGAACTGGCATAAGTTTTAAATATGAACCTTTGTGTGGTGAATTTTGAGGAGGAAAGGAGAAAGTTGCAATTTCTCAGTTGTTAGAAATACAGCACAGTGTGTCATGCAACAACCTCACTCTATCAGTGACCAGAATTTGTGAAAAGCTATGTAGGATACTGAAAGACATTTCCCACTAGTACTCTCTCTGGAAATGAAGTTAACTTTCACACCCATCTTCCCTTCTTTTTATACCTAAACATATTCACAGCTATAGCACACTTCTTTCTAGTTAACAAATGTCCAGCCTTGACAATACATTCTGATGTCCAGTACCATTATGTCTTCACCTAACCCAAAATCTGTCGTCTCCTGTCAGGTGCATGCTCCACTGGAGTCTATTTCATACTTGTCAGGGAAAGCAAATAGTACTTGTATCCCTCTTCTTTTTCTTGAGTGGCAGGGAAATAATGAGCAGGGTGCTAGAACTCAGGTGTGATGAAGACCAGTGGCTACAACTGAAAAGGAAACTGTGAAATGTGCTCATCTGGAAATTTGGCTTATAGGTGTCTCTTCTCCCACCCCATCACATCAAGGTGTGAAAAGGTTAGGTGCTACTGCAAGAAACAATTGAACAAAAAGATTAAAACTATTCTAGGATTTTGTATCTCTTTAACAGAACTCCTTACTAACAAGTGGTGAAGTTATTTGCAGATCTGTGACAAGGATTCCTACTCCTGCAGAAGGACAACTGTGTGAAAATAGCACTCTGCAGTGAAGAGGACAAGGCTGCTGCAAAAAGAAATGATAAATCATATCTAAGACATGAAGGAAGTGAAAGCTAAACAGAGCTGGAGAGGGTCAGAAAGGAAAGGTTTAGAATGAAGGTCTGAAGGGTCTTCCTGTTTTGTCAGCTTCTCTTTTCAGAGTTAAATTTAGTGGCAATGAAAACAGGAATTTGTTTTGGTTGGTTTTATTTGAGGTTAAAATTGCAAGGTGACTTTGCCTTTCATATGAGATGTTGTGAGAAAATGCATGTGATGTGTACAGTTTGTGATGACTGAGAATGTTTGATCACAGGAAGGGATGGCAAAAGGAGAAGGAAATTTTCAAGGTCAACTTCAGAAACTTTAAAAATTAAATATTTTGAAACCAGTCCCAGAATTCTAATGACTGTATGCTGTAGAGTTTTATTATGGACTATAATTTGTCCATGGAAGTTTTCCTGGTGCTTTTACTCGTCCACTGCTGTAAATCACAGTAATATGCACAGAGGGGTTAATGATGAATTTACACTGTGCTCACTGTAGCTAGAAACACTCTGTTCTTGCCCACCCTTCAGTGGGCAAAGTGAATTGTAAGGAGATGTTATACTTAGCACCTAGCTAGGTGTACATTGCTCTGTGCTGTGCCATGCCATGAGCATATCATACATCCACAGGGGAAAAAGCAAGCTGTCATTGCAACACTTGAAAGTTAATAATCTTTTCTCTCATTAAAGCTCTTCAGTGCAGAGACAATACTGACTGGAGCAGGGTTATACTGACTTCCTGTCTGTTGTCTCCATGGTTTTGGATGACCTTCCTTTACTTTGCTTTGACTTGTCCTATTTGAACAACTGGGAGCTGACCTTCCTTCAAACACCTTCCTGTGAGTGCCAGAGGATGGCAACAGCCTTCTACAATTCACTGGGAAAGACTCAGTGGAGATTATCAAACTACATCTGGCAGCAGGGAATGGGCTTTTACAAGCCCCAGTGAAATGTGCTGCTGAGCAAACCTTGTGAAGAAAAAAGCCAGTCTGCCGTGGTTTTGTAAAGTGGAAGCGCCCATGCACATTGCAGGTGGTGAAACCAGGAACAGGATCTCTCTAACAAAATATGAAAATGTCCTTGTAAAGGAGGAAGGAGTCACTTCATGGCAAATACCAGAAAAATTACATCCTAGAATGGCTAGATTTTCTCCAATGACTATAAAAAAACCCCTACAGGACAGCTCTAGTAACCACCATCAGTGAAGATGTCTTTACTGTTGGTTTCAGTGGTGAGCAGATTGAGATTAAATCACCTACCTTCAGCAATCAGTTAATTGCCACACAGCTACATCTGAGACAACCCTAAAGAATTCAAGGCATCCACCCCAGACTGGCAGATATGAGAAGGGAATTAGGGGAAACACCTCTTCTAGAAGTAGTAACAGATGGAGATAGGTGGGGTCTTCCAGGTCCTAGGTATTTCAACTATTGAATTCCACCTCCCAGAATGCATTTAGACTGTTCCTTGTGGACTTGAATTTAGGTGTCAGTAGTCTAAGCAGGATCCTAGCCACAAAGTTGAATGAGATGAATTCCATACAACAGATCTGAAGACCTATGTCAATTTTGAAATGCGATAGATGCTCTTCATGATAATCCACAGTATGTTTGCTGCATGAATTTCTTCTTCTCTATGGAAAGATGTGGAATTACTGGAGTCCAAAAAAGGGCCATGAAGAAAACTAATGGGCTTGGAGTGTCACTCAAAGGAGGAAAGGATGAAAGAGCTGGATTTTTTTATTCTAGAGAAGGGAAAATATTTTAAAACTACAACCTCTCCCACTAACTAAATTGCTATTGTAGTGTATTAGGTTTACATGGCCAGGTTTTGGCAGTGGGGATGGTTGCAGGGGTGGTTTCTGTGAGCAGCTGCCAGGAGCTTTCCCCTTGTCCAGCAGAGCCAATGCCAGCTGGCTCCAAATTGGACCCACTGCTGGCCAAGGCTGGGCCAATCAGCAATGGTGACAACACCTCTGTGACAATATGTTACAGAAAGAAAAAGAAATTACTGTGCTGATGTAATTGTGCTCAGAAGAGAGGGGCAAGAATGTGTGAGAGAAACAGCTATGGAGATGCCAAGGTCAGTGGAGAAGGAGGAGCAGGAGTGAAGCAGTGTGAGGTTTGACCTCCAGTGCTTGAGGCACCCACTTCATTGGGTCATCTTAAATGAGTGAGGCAGCTAATAGTTGCTAAAGGTTATTTATTGCAAAAGCACATCAGTCTCAAAGGCACAATCACAGACATCAAAGTCCATGCTAAGTTTTGGTATAAAGTGCCAAACAGAAGTAAAAGCTGGTCTTGTCAAAGATCCTGGGCAGCTGATGGTGCTGTGGCAGCTCCTCTCTTCTTCTTGGGTGTGGATGATGACGGTAAGCAAAAGCAAAAAGAAAAGCAAAGACAGGAAAAGCATAAAAGGCATCAACTCTCCCAATACATACTCTAATACAGGATCTTCTCAACAAACTAAGACATAAACTTGGACCACTATTAGAATTCTAGTTTCTTAACACTCCAAGTTACGTATAGACTACACATATGACCTATCTTGTTCTATCTGAAAAATGTAAACAATATTCTAGCAATATTCATGGCTCTATTATGTCTAAGTACTGTCTAAAACTACATTCCGAGAGCCTCTACTGAAAACATTAATGTGTTTTTCAGCCTTCACTAGAACTTGCACTTCTACTTTGGTATCTAAGCCTTTCACTTACTAAAAGCATTAGACCTCATACTAAAACTTACTGCCTTACTTACTTATTCTAAAACTTAAACTTACACCTCTAGCTTATGTGTGAGTAGATTAACATACTTCAATCCATCCACAGGCTTTAATTCAATCCCTGCACTCTGATTTCTCTCTGAAGGATTCAGAGATGCCCGAGTCACTGACAAAGCAGATTCCCTGCAGCCCATGGTGAAGCAGCTGTGTCCCTGCAGCCAATGGAGCTCCATGTGGGAGCAGAGATCCATATTTATTCCTTGGAGGGCCCAAAGGAGGCTGTGAGCCCATGGCAGGGACCTGCAGACCTGTGGAGAGAGGAGCCCAGGCAGGAACAGGATTCCTGTCAGGACCCTGTGGGGGATCCACGCTGGAGTGGGTGGTTCTGGAAGGACTGCACCCACAGAAAGGAACCTGTTCTGGAGCAGTTCATGAAGAACCATAGCCCATGAGAAGAACATACACTGGAGAGGTTCATGCAGAGATGTCTTTGGGGAGGGACCCCAGCCTGGAGCAGGGGAAGGTCTCCTCTCCCTGAACACTGTGTGATGAACTGACCATGACCCCACTCTGTCTCCCTGCACTTCTGGGGAAACACAGGGAGCTGGCAAGGAGGAAGGGGTGTGAGAGAGTTGTTTTTAAGATTTTCTTCTCATTATCCTGACCTTATTTTGATTGGTAATAAATTCAATTAATTTTCCTAAGTCAAATGTGTTTTACCCAGTATGGTAATCAGTGGATTGTGTCTCTCCCAGTCCTTATCTCAGCTCTTGAACCCTTCATAATATTTTCAGTCTCCTCATTTGCAGAGGGGAGTGACAGAGAGGCTTTGGTGGGTACCTGGCATCCAGACAGAGACAACCCACCACATTCAGTGCAAACACCACATTTTTCACAGGGCATTTTAAAATCCTATCCATTATAAAATACAGATTAACTTGTATGAGTGTGTCTGTCTGTTGGCATTGATTTTCAAGATAAAATCTCCCTGAGGTGGAAAAAGTGCTGAACATTTCTACAGTAATCAAGGCAATTGGCAAATCACTTATACCACAGGCATCTTTCCTTCCATTTAGGACAGTTTGTTTCATTTTTACACCATAAATGTGCAATCTAAACCAACAAATATATTTGAGCTAAAAAAAAGAAAAGGCTTTTAAACAAAATTCAGGAATGTCCTGAACACCAGATTGCTTGTGCTGCCACAGTTCTAGATGCTATCATCAAATTACGTAATTTCAATGCATTGAGATGGTTTGGATCATGTTTTGCTTCACAGATAGGACAGTATAGCCTAACATTTGTCCAAATTGCCTTGTAGCTACAAATTCAGATTAGATTTTTTCCATTTGCCCATTTGTTCTGGATAAATTGAAGCCAAAGATCCTTCCTTCTTAACATTTTCTGTAACAAATTCAATTTGTTGAGCTGTGTCATAATGGACTGACCATAAATGGTGCAAATCTGCCAGTAATTGGCAAGCAAATGCTGTCTGAATTTGATTATGTTTATTTTTATAGAGCTCAGGTCTTGCAAAGTCACACATTTTTTATATGAGTGTTGAGGACATTCAATTACTGGCGGGACTGTGGACTAGTAATTCACATGTGTTACCTGACTGACTCCTGAATTTACTAAGCAAAGGTGTGCCTAGAGTTCAAGGTGATACAGGCATATCCTAATTTTGCTGCTCTCAGGACAAAGACCTGGGTCTGTCATGTTCATGCTATGGCAGCAGGGGAAATGAAGGTGATGGAAGGAAGAAGTGGGGAAGAATATTTCAGATTCAGTTTTGCTGGTTCCACTGCCTTGAGGAGCCATCTATGCAATTTTAAACATGTTGTTTCCCACATCACCTACCTTCTCTCACAGTTCCAAACTTTCTCCAGTGGTGGCAGTGATAAAAAGTAATCTGACTTTTTAGGAATTTTGTAAAGCAGGCATTAGGGATTTTTTTCACTTGTCTTTTCTGCTGTCAATTAGTTTAGGGAATTGCCTATCTTGCTGTGTGTGATTTAACTCTCTTTATGTGTCCAAGAACCACAACATCCTGTGCTTTCCATGGCCAGATAAATTAAAGTAACACAAATTTTCTGCAGCCAAAGAAAATAATATCTGTGTTTTTAAAGCAGAGAACTATGCAGACAAAGAAGTTGGGAAGCTTGCTAACAGCATCCCAGGAATTAGCCATGGGTAATGAAATATCCAATCCAATATGCACAAGCAAGTGCTTGTCTAACTAAATTACCTTATAATTCAGATATTGGCTGTTGGGTTTGTACAAACATATGTATTCATATATTTTAACATAGAACTCCTAAATTATTTTAGTAGGGAACACTGTAGAGAGCTTATTTATTGGCAGGCTGCCTCTGTGACTGAGCAGGGCTGTGGGAGGCTTAAGTGTGTTCTGGGTAATGTAGTCTGATTTCTGTTTTAATGGACTGAATAACTAGAGCAGGCACTTATGTTAAATGGCCCGACTGAGAACTCAGCAGCCATTTGAGGTAAGAGAGAGTTTAAGATAAAAGTAATCATCTGTAAGAGTTTAAATCTATTGTTCTAAAACAGGATAAAATGTGCAGTACCAGAGCTCAAGAGAACAGGTGGAACATTCTGTTCTGCATCTGACCTGGATGGTGATTTAATGTACGATTTTGCACAAATTTGGGGAATATTCCTGGGTGATGATTTAAATGTCCATTAACCATATTAATTTATTTTCCACTTGGGAAACCATGGAAGGAGAGATTCTGGAGCTTAACTAATGTTCCAAGGTGCTTTAACATTGCTGGATGACTGCTATTAAATAAATATAACACTCAGAGAGTTATGTTTAATCTATCTGAAGTAATTCAGGAGGATTTCCACTGAAGCCCACTGAGCTGTAATGGTGTAATGCTGGCATGAGTAAGATCCCTTTTCAGTCTTTCTTTAGGAAAAAACCCCTACCTCTCTCCAGCTTTCTGTGTTGGGCTATTGTTAGTGCCACTGTGCTGGGCTGGGACATAACCCCAGGTGAGCACAGTTCTATATTCTCTCTACAGAGTCTGCACAATGGCTTCACAAGAGCCTGTAGCTGTTTGCAAAGCCATGAAGAAATTTAGACAATGATGGCATGTCTGAAGATGGCTATGGGTTAAAAACACGTAGAAATCGCAAAAATGAAAAAAACACCCAATAACTTTATCAAGGCAATACTATATTTTAAGACAAATACTTTAGTTTCCTCATGTTTAAGAAAATCAGGATGGAGGAAAAGTCAGCAAAATACACTTGACTCAGAGAAAATGGTATTAACATTTTTTTTCCATTTCTTCTTATTTTAAATATTTTTCTCCAAGGCTTTTAGATTTCAGTTTCTAACTCACTGAGACTGGGGAGAATTTGATTTAAAAAAAATAGTAATATAGTCAAAAGTGAATTGAATGAAAGACCATACAGGATATTATGGAACTTTTAAAGGATAAACATTTCTGAAAAACCCTGAATGCAGTTTGGAGTTTTCCTTGACGTTTGTTCATAAAGTTTATGTTCTTCTTACCGAAACTAAAACTGACTGACTAAAGGAATTTTAGTAAAAAGATGATCTGGTGAAGAACTTTTTTATCCTTTTCTTTTGTGAGCAGAAAGGGAGGGTTGGGTTTCAAGCTTCAATCATAAAAGAGCAGAGCTAGATCAAAAGAAATTGTTCCAAAGAAATTGAATTTTTCCTGATGGATTGCAGTGAGTGTCAAGCCTTGCTGTGTAACCCAGGCACCAGGACATGGTGGTACTTGAGCTGCAATGTCAGTAGGAAATACATTCTCAATAAATTCAGTGACGAAAAGCTTCTACTGGGTGATAGAGAGAATGTGTGGTTAAATTTTGGGTGCTTACAAAAGCAGACAGTATTGGAGAGCAGGTGGGAAGGTTCACTGTTAAAACATCAGCGAGGGTCTAGGTATGTAAGACCAATTTAATAAGTTTAAATGAACTGAGTTACCAAGTTCCTACCTTCCTTCTTTTTTTTCCTTTTTTTTTTTTTTTTTCCTTCTCTAAATTTCAAGAGTAGAAATAAAAGGAAAAAGAAACATCTGCTGTTTTAAATCTCTACATCAGGTTTGGACTTCTATGGGCTGAGTGATCAACTTCATCAAAGCTACTACAACTCAGATTCAGTAAAATATTATTTTGAATTTAATTTAAATCCAACTGCTATGTACTCCACTTTCCTGAAGAGAACACAAGACTGAGAACTTAGCTGTAAATTCCAGACAATATCAACCCCCCAAAAAGAATTAAATGTGTGAGAACATTTCTGCCTACTTTTAAGTAGTCATGAAAAATTTAATTATTTCAGAAAGGATCTGAATCAGCAAGTTTTTGGGATAAATGCTTTTGCCATAAGACACAAAAGAACAATTATATTGCTTAAGCATAGAGAATATTCCTAGCAGTCCCCATCTCCTCCTGCCCCTAAAATACTGTTCTCTAAAGGTTTGGGATTTGTATCTTGAACACTTTCTAGGCCCTCAACTCAATGTTTTCTGGCAGATATATTTTCAGGTCTTTTTTATTTTCCCTCCATTCACTGAAGAGTTTTGTAGCTGTACCAAGATGTCTTAACATGTGTCTGGTATTAGTAACAGTACCACTTGTCTTTTTTATCTTTCTTGGTGCCTGCACAGAGAACTGGTTTAACTTTGCTTCCAGCACAATCAATGGACAGAGAGATGCAGCATTAGGGTATGGTGAAAGCAAAAGCATCCCATGCCTGTCCTGCTCCATGGAGTGCATGCTCTTGGTGATGGAGATGGGAGGGAAGAAAAAAAAGGCATACTTTTTGTTTTTATTGTTTGAAACATAACAGTTTTACCTAAATGGGGCTCAAAGAACAGTCTCCAAGGGGTAAGCAATCTTCCATGTCACTGGTTTCAAAAATCCTTTATTCACAGCACAATTTTTGCTTTGAACCAGCTGTTCAAGTGATGGAGCCTGGACAATACCTTCTGTTGTTTTCCCATTTGTTTACATCCTGCCAATTTCACATTCACAAAATGTCATCAACAGCAGTGTTATGTCCTTATCGTGGGGAAAAGACAAGCCTGTACAGGATTTATTTCTGTCTCTGGAAATAGACAGGAGCCTTAGGTAGCATCTATACCAGTAAATTGAATAGTGAGGGCAGCACTATTTTGACTGTGAGGCCAACTGATACCAGCTAGCCCCATCTATCCTGCTAAACTCTTGCCTTCCAAAATGAAGAGGTTGTGTCTCAGCTGTCTAATGGGGATTGCCTTTGCTTAGTTCTGACCCCCTGAGCACCCCTAGGAACTCCATGGGACAGTGCTAGCCTGGACCTGGACAAAAGCATGCCAAGAGCTGCTTGGTTAATAAATTCAAAGTATGGATGGATGGTTTTAACTTGGTTAATAAATTAAAAGTGTGGATGACTGAGCTGCCTGGTGTCTGAGCCCTGGCACTCTTTAATTCACTAATGTAAACTTGCTTTGATGCTTTTCTGTGGATTTCAGATGTTGCTGTCTGTTCCTTCTGTATCTCACTATTGAACTCAGGTTCTGCAGCCAAGGGTTTGGAGGTGGGGAAGCCAGGAGATGGCTGCAAGGCAGACATTAACTACTATCTCAAAAATTATTGGGATAACACAGGGCACACAAAAAATGATGCAAATAAGGCACCTATATTCTCCCTTAAGCATCTATCAATGTTTGGCTTGGTACTTCTATTGTAGAATTTAATTTCCAATCTAGAAGAAAGAAAAATAAAAGAAAAGAACACCTCAAGACTCCTAATGTGTACTGTATGTTTCAATAAAAATATGCAAAATAATTTTCTCTTTATATTAATTATTCCTGAATGAATTAGTACTTTCTCATATGCAAGAAGAGCTTTATGTTATAGCTTGGATTCTACTTGCATGACTCACAGATCAGCTTGGGATGGAAATGATGTTAAAGGTCATCCTGTCCCAGGCCCCCTGTCATGGCAAGGATACATTTCACTAGATAAAGTTGCTCAGGGCCCTGTCCAGCCTGGCCTGAGATAGGACTTACACTATTTTGGAAAATTTGTGCCAGTGCCTCACCACCCTCACAATAAAGGATTTCTTCCATGTCCAATCTAAATCTATGCTCTATCAACTTGTAGCCATTGCTCCTTGCCAGTCCCTGCTGGTAAAAAGTGCCTTTCCAGCTCTTTTATAGCCCCTTCACGTGCTATAAAATCTCCTGGAGCTTCCTCTTCTCCAGCCTGAACAACCCCAGCTCTCTCAGCCTGTCTCCATAGGAGAGGTGCTCCAGCCCCCTGGTCACCTCCTTGGTTTCCCCACTCCAACAGGTCGATGTGCCCCTTCTGCTGGGGGTCCCAGAGATGGATGTTGAACTCCAGGAGAGTCTCATGAGGGCAGAGGGGCAGAACCACCTCCCTCAATCTGCCTTTGATGCAGCTCAGGACTCTGTTGGCTTCCCAGGCTGCAAGAACAGGGCATGTTCAGCTTCTCATCAGCCAACATCCCCAGGTTGTTTTCTCCAGGTCTGATCTCAATCCATTCACTGTCCAGCCCATGTTTCTGTCTGGGACTGGCAAAGAACTGGCAAAGAATACTACAGCATCACTTTGGAAGGAGAGAGTCTTCTATTTTTTTTAATTTTTTTTACTCTTTTTTTTTTTTTTTTTTTTTTTTAATACAGACTTCATAGGTGTCCATAGTGTCCATGAAATCATTTGGAAAAACAGCTAAAAGGGAGAAAATGCTATGTTTTATAATGTTCTATTCAATGACAATAGGTGACTTGTACTTGATCATAGCCTTGAATTTCTATTTGCAGTATGGGTATACAGAATGAAAAGCACTGAGAAGTTGTAGATAATTTTGGTTCAATTATATGGTATAAATTTTAATTTCTGAAGCTAAATTGAAAATAGGAGATAAGAATATAGTTGGCTTTCTTTCTTCTATTTGAAAACTGTAAAAACCCTCTCTGTCTAAATGTTAGAAAGGAAATGAGACTGTTTAGCTATTAGAATTTAAAATCTCAGTGAAACATTGGAAGAGAGAGTAGCAATGTGCATTGAGCCTTCATGTGTAGATTGTTCAGGGGAGTCATATTTCCACTTGACTGACTTAGGACATGAAAAGCAACCAGTAGTTAATTTTTAAAAAATGAAGAACTCACTTCTTTCATGTTTGACTTCCTTTGGTTTCACGCTGTTATTTGTATGTAGACTTGCAGCCACCTAAAAGGTCTCTTGAATGGACCAATAGTACTGGGTCCTATTAAAAAAAATGAGGTAGAAATGTCATCTCTGATAGTATGCAATTTAAAGTATATTTGTGCTGCATACTGAGTGTCAGTGGGAAATCTTCAAATAATTCCAAATTCAGGAACAAGACTGGCTTGAGACAGAGTGCTGCTGTTGAGCAGGGCTTGTTCCCTGAGACACAACCTCATGGCAGCACCACTTCCATTCCTCATGCTGGGGCCTCTCAAGAAAGCTGCACTCTGCTGTGGGCACAGCAGCCCATGCAGAGCTTTGAGCACCAGGGTCCACACAACTGCCTGGAACAAAATTGGAGCTGTGAGCTCGAGAGTTAGACTGCTCCTCCAGGGCTGGAGCTGAGGAGGAAGGTACGAGACAGCAGATGGTTTCCAAACAAACAAACACACACAAACACTCCAGAAAACAGATGGGAGAGCCCAAGCAGGGTGAGTGCTGCTGGGATGACGTGGAGCAGTCTAGAGCAGCAGCTTTGCTGAGTGTTCATAGACAGGCTGGGTAACCGAGGCACTAGAAAAGAGAATGGCAGGAAGGAAGGTAGAGCTTTTGGGGGATTTGGTAAGAACTACTGCACTAAGCCTGCCAAGCTGGAAAAAAGTGAAAATGCTTTTTATCAGTAATGTTTGAAACTCAGCTCCAGGTGCATAGAAATGAATTGCCACTATTCCAAAGATGAACTGAACAGGCAAAGACTGTGATCTCTTCTTTCTTGTTTTTTCATTCAGTTCTACCAACCCTCAGCTGAGTAACTCCATGGCCATATAATTTTCAAGAAGATAAAGAGTTTGGCTTATGAAGAACAAAATAACTTCTGGGTTCAAAATCCAGTCTACATTTAGAAATGCAAATCTTCACCTTCTATTTTTTTTTCTTTTCTATACACAGAATTGAGATCACCTACCTGTACACTGAATGATGGTGCTATGGAACAAAAAAAAAGGCAGATATGGATTGTCTACTTTCCTTTGGGTGACTAATTTTGTTTTAGCCCATCTCCATGAATTTGCAAATGCAAATGTGATTTAACAAAGGACAGTGGGTGTCTGTACTGTGTAGATGTGTGAAGCAGAGAGAGATGCTGGTGGAAGGTGGATAATTCTAATCAAACTACTCACACCTTGCCCTCCTTGACATGCAATACCACTTTAAACAGCAGTACTCTAATAGAGAAAAGAGCTACTGTAGTTACCCACTCAATAATTTGCATAATTTTGAAGAGCTGAAAATGTCACTGCTGTTTTATGATAATTGTGGGGAAATGATTAGCTATAGCATTTATGCATTCCAGGAAAAAAAAAAAGAAAGCATTTTACTATTCTCTCTTTAATATTAATAAGGATTAATAAAAAGAAAAATAAAATCACCTTGGAGGACAAACATTATGTATAAAATAATGGGTGTCATATGAAGGCACATGAGTCATCCATCCATTTGCTGTAGCCTGTCATGTCTGAGAAAGTCTTAAAAGGACAACCCCTTGACTGCCCCTTTTATAATTTCAAATGCAAATTTTAGTAATAGGAATAGCTAAAAATAAACCATTTTCTTCCTTCTGTGCTTTGTAGCTTTGATTAGAATATACCAAATTTATGTCTCCTGTAATTCAAATATTTTTAATTCTAACTAATATACATGAGGTGCTCATCTCCTTCTCATCACTATTTTTGCAGACAAATCCTTTGAGAAGAAGATTAAGATATCAGTTCTAGGTAATGATTTTTAGTCCTCAAAGCTCCTTGGACTTAGCAGGTTCTGTTGTTGTAGAGATACATAAAGTGAAGAATAGATCCAATACAAATCCTTGTGTAGGAGTGGTTTAATTGAAGTCCCTGTCCAGCATCCTTTGGCTTCCTATGCCTTTCTCAGACTCTCCTTTTATACTGCAATAACAACACAGCTGAGATTTAGAAAGGTCATTTTTACATTACTCATGAAAGCCTAGAGTGCTCTACTCTGCCCAGATCCATCTGGGAAACAGCCATGAATTCCAGTTTCAGGGTTTTCACTCTCTGTGTGATGTGAATGATGTGTTTCTTCTGACAGATTCTGATCTGACAGTCTGTGCAGAATGGAGAGTTTTTTAATAGTTTTCCTCCCAGTTTAGTGAAACTGCTCAGTTACACTCACAGTCTAGAAAGGAGATGTGAAAAAAGATGACAATTACTGCTAAACATATGAAGATGGTTTTAGGTGCATCTTCTTTATTCAGCACAGTTTTGCAGTGGATGAAGTATCCCACATTTATATGGTATAAACTCTCATTAAGGAAACACTATGACTTCTATCCAAGGCCAAGTAAGTGTTCCAAAATATGACATATATTCCATAGAAAGTTTTTGAGGTATATTTATTTTTACTTGATCAGGAAAATATTGTCAGGAATAGCTAAAACATCTGCATTTTAAAGAACAATTTATTTTTTACCCTTTATTAGAGGAGAAGACTAAGCAATTACTGCCTTTTTTGAAATGTAGGTTAAAGAATAAAAGGTAGCCTGGATGGACATGGAAAAACTAACACAGCCTCACAAGGAATGGTCACTCCATCTGCTGTACTAAAATATGACTATGCAACAACCCAGATCCTCCACCATTCCTTCTAGAAGGACCAGAATTTCAATAACTTCTCTGCAAGTTACAGTGTCTTGCTGCCATCAGAAGACCTCAGTGTGAGAGACATATTTTCCACATTCACTGGAAAAGTTTGCAAAGACTTTATTTTGATACAAAAGTCCATATTGTTGCAGAATTGTTTAAATTCATCTGGACTATTTCTATGGTAGAGTAACAATCCTGGCATGAATTGGCCTTGTCTCTCATTATTTATGTCTACTTTATGTACTCACTAGAAGATATTACCTACAGCAGCATATATAGATCTCTCTCTAACAAACTAAAATCTTAAATTTTATTTTCTGGAGATTTTTCACTACATACTTTTTTCCAATAATTAGACAAGAGCATTGTTTTTTAGAAAATGCCATGTTTTAGCACCACCCAGCAACTGAGCTGCTTACTCACAACCTTTCCTTGGTGAAATGAGGAGAATCCAATAAAGAGGTAAAACTCATGGGTTGAAAGAAAAACATCATCATTATTATTATTATTAATAATAATAATAATAATAACAACAGCAACAACAATCATAATGAGAAGGGAAAAGAGAGATTAGTAAAGCCCAAGAAAGACTGCTTTGGGCAACCTGTTCCAGTGTTCACCATCTTCACAGTAAAGAACTTTTTTCTAATATCTAATATAAATTTGACATTAAATGCTGAAGTGCTTAAAAAAGCAGGAGACACAAACTCTCACATCAGATACCTTTAGATTATAAATTTCACCTAATACTTTTTTTTTCTTTCAGTAGTTGTGACAGTCTAATTCATAGCTAGAATTTTTATTTTCTGTATACATAACCACTTTCATAAGCACTTTCTTTTTCAGATGTTATTATATTTGAGACAATGTTTTTTGTCAGTTTTTCTCCTTCAGGATTTTTTACTCAGTAGTTCATGCTACATTTTATTTTTCAAGAAAGGCTTTGTAAATACTGTAAGTTCAGAACTTTTCAGAGTATCAATCTATATTAAGTTGCTTTACCCCCACCTCTCCCTCCCACTGGTATACCCACAGCAGCTCTTTTATACCTCATCTGAGTGAGCAGCTCAGAATGAAAAAATAATGTATACTGATAACAGTTATATGCTAATTCATTAAGGTCTGACTTTACCTGAGTGCTAATTAAAGGAAAAATATTTGAAGGATAAAATAAGGCTTGCAAGCACATCACACAAGGGTTCTTCCCTAATATATTTCCCGTCTATCACACTTATTACTGCAGGGTGGGCTGACAGGTTAATTATGTACTTGCAGGAGAACTGATACAGAAGATATTATGATCTCAAAAGCAAACATTTATAATCATTTTATTTAAACAGAAGACAGCCTCACCTTGATGAAGGTCTGCATTTAGTGAACATTTTAAGGCAACAGTCACTGCACTCCCAAGGAAAATACCTTATCAGGTACCATCAGTAGATACCAAGCCAGCAGCATATAGAATGTGCTCCAAGAATGTAACCTATTCATATGGTAGTACATGGGATTAGAAGGATTGATTTTGTGATGATGCCATAGGACTGGGGTTTACAAAATTCCATTTTAATTTCCAGGTTAATTAATTTCCAGATTAGTTGTGTGCAGGCCTTTTACTGACATAGAGACCTGCTGAGTGAGATTATATCTAGTGGGTCATACAGCATGGGGAGATGATGCTGAAAGCATCTGATATGCCTGATTATTTGATTCCTATATGAATGCATGCCCTACTATCTGGAAGGTGCATTCCCAGATGTATCAGATCCTCCCTGCTGGGATTGTGGGTCCAGTGAGGTTACACTGTGAGAGGGATCCTCCTAAAAAACACACGTGCTTCTACTGTGGTACAAAATTTTTAGGCTGGTCTGGGATGGGCAAATCCATCAACTGATTGTAGTTCAGGTTGTTCATCTACATCTAGCAAATGTTTTGCCAGATCTAGAGAGTGCTTTTCATGTGAGTACATATGAATTTTCTGACTTGTGGAAGGGGATATCTGGACAGAGTGAAGAAGACCTAGTCACACGCTGAATAGATGAAGAGGTAGCTATAGTTATATTACAGAAATCTTTATGTATTTTATTTAAGAAGGAATCTCAAAACTTGAGTCCATTAAGTCCTGACATTTTGAGGTTTTTTCAGTTTTCATGTTTGATCTTTCCCCCTCAGTTCATCTATTTTTCAAATGAGCTGCATTTTTACTCATGTTTCTCCCTTAGCTGCCTGCCATAATTAACACACCCATGTGATGCCAGTAATTTTGTACTTTGTGATTGTTCATTACTTATTACAATCAAACCCAGACTGTAATTAAATAATAATGCCTGGGTACCCATTCACTTCTTTTTCTGTGAGGTTAAAAATCCATCATAATGTGTTTTAACTTTCACTGTACCCCAAAACTACAAGATCTATATCAGCTGCTTGCTTTGTATCAACTTTCCATCAAGGTCCAGCAGGCTGTGCACAAGTATTAGTTCCCTTACATGGATATGGTTTTAACAAAGAATAAAATATTCATCAACTAAATTATTCAAGGAGTAATTGTTGGTATTTGTTGAATAATGTATTCTGTTCATGGTGTCTGAATACTACAAGAATGAGCTGAATAAATTATATGCCAAAGCAACAAAATCACTGCCTTGCATTTGTTGAATAGCATTTATCTAAGCTAAATGTATTTTAATAAAAACATAGCTTAAAAGAACAAAAATTTTTACCTTTTTCTCCTTTCTGACAAAGAGCATGGTTTTAGGTATGTATTGTGATAGTCCTTGAGTTGTACAATAGATGTTGAGAGCTGACAGCTAGAACAATAACATCTTGTGTGGTGATTTTCAGAGATCACAAAACACAGTATTTCTTCCCTTCAGAAAACATTTAGTTTATTGTTACTAGAAAGAAGCCTAGTAAGTGGGCCACAGTAACTGTGAAAGTAACTCAAGTTCTGCTTATTCAGTATTAAAGTTTATATGTTCTACACATTCAGCTATTTCACTTCCCTTGCTTACTTTCTAGAATCACATCCTTCACTACATGAACAAATATTGTGCTACTGATAAAATACATATGCTTTTATTTAAGGGTAGAACTGAACAATTCCACACAGACAGAAAAAACTGATTTTCAGCAATGAGCTATTTCATCTAAGAAACCTGTGAACCAGAAGTCTGGTCTGAATAAATAATGTGGACATACAACAGGTGCATGTTGAACAGAACTAAGAGTTGACAGTCCTTCAATTCAATAGTGACTTGAATAACGACAAATGTGATCCCAACAGAAAACGTCAGGCTGTTGAGTTCAAGCAACTTCCATGTGGGTGGGAGGGATGTTAGAAAGGAACAACTCTATTTGTAGAAGTTTACACTGTTTTTGTGTCCTGACTAATATTCCTTGAGGCAACATATTGGCTTCAAATGGCTGCTGACACCTCCATTTATGCAAAGGTGTTTCTTATAGTTCTAATATGCTGGGATGCTCTCTATCTTTTGGTTAAACTACAAGGGAACATTGCATCAATCAAATCTAGTCAGTAAAACTGCAAGATACCCACCTTTAACACTTACCTGGAAAGTAGAACAAGAGAGGGTGGTATGAGTTCTATGGGTCCTGCATGCACAATTCACAAGTTATTGACATTTATGAAAAGAGAGTTTTAAACGACCTTTTCATAGTCATGCAGTAATTCACATTACATTGACTGTTTCCTACAAGGATAATCACAGATTATCTCAAATCATGGAGTTGAAATGTGCTCAGTAGGTGCATGTCTGTGTGGACAAGTAGCACAAAAATTTGCTCCTTTTGGTTATTTCTTCATTCATCAATACTGAGACCCCCAATGTCAGTTTGTTTCAGTGTCAGTCAAAGGACTTTGAAAGCTTTCTGAAATCAGAAATCAGTAAAAGTAACATAATTAAACGTAAATTAAGCACATACTTGCAAAGAGCATTCACTCAAGAAATGAGTTTGATTTAAGCACTCAGATATTTTGCTTACTGGATTCTAAATAAGCAACTGTCACTTTATAGAAAATCATATTCTGATTGGTATATTTAATTCTGTCTACCATGGAGGAATTTATCTTCCTCGTAAATATTCTTACCAGCACCGACTGTGAAATGCTGGTTTCTTCAGATATCTCTTCCCTGCCCTCTCAACACTGCATGAGAACAGCTTACTAATTACAAGGAATTCAATTCCTGTTGGTGACTTCAGCCTTGATTGCTATGAGATTCAGATGCTGTCACAATGCAAGGTGAAGGCTTCACCTGGGGAGAGAAGCATGCAAATACTGAAGGCTAGAAAAGAAGAGAAATACTGACAAAACTAAGGCAGACTTGTCTCAGAGAAGATTAGGATTTTGAGTTTTTCATGCAGTCCAGAAGATTAATTAACTCTTACTTAGCTTTGAGAAAAGAGAAAAACTGTACTTGGATCAAAGACAGCTACTTCATTGCTTCTTTCAGCACACAAATTACTGTAAAAAAATGCTAATATCCCTATTATTTAGCAAATACATATTCTTATGCCACCAGAACTTTTACATTGTGTCATTTTGAATACAATGAAAGTTGCCTTGTAACTTGTAACATGCTACCAGCTTAGTATAAAATGGTCTTCCTTACTCATTTTTCTCAGATCATGACACTGAAATTGAAGGGTTTTTTTCTTTTTCTTTTTTTTTTTTTTTTGGCTGCTTAATAAATATTAATCTTAAATTACTTCTCTTTTAAATTTAAATTAGGCTTTGATAGCTTTTTTTTTTCATGGAATAAATTCACCTGTAAAAAAGGTTTCTGAGAACATAGAGAAATTTACCCTCTAACTTGTGAACTGGTTAATTTTCAAATATGTTTGAGAGGAGAGCACATTAAAGACCCTTTTGCTCTTGATTTAGATTGTTGAAATCCAACAGATTGGCTTGTATTTTGCAGTTATAAATGAGTATTAAATATGTTCTCAGAAGGAGAATGTGTGTTATATTGGAAAAGAAAGCATAATAAAAACTTATGACTCTGATGAGATTGTGATGAGTGGAAAGAAGAACCAAAGGAAAAAGATAAGAGTAAATAAAATGAAAACATGAAAACAATATTTGGAAAAAAATAGTAATTAAGAAATAAATTTATTCTCAGCCACACACTAATTGGTAGAGGCATACTTGTAAAAGAAAAGCTTATAGAGTTTATCATCCACCCTATCATTTAAAATTGCCATCCAAAGACTTGTAGATGCTCTTATAATTTGAAAGAAGTTATTTAACCTTGTATTCCTTCTCTCTACTTTGCAACTGCACTTGCTTCTTTAGAAATCTGCATAATATTTACATAATGAGACTCAGACCCTAATATGCCAGACAATTGTTCAGCAAACTTCCCTTGTAAGCAGTTATTATAGACAAAGAGTGAGAGGGGGAAAAAAAGATAATACAGAAGTCATTGGTTTCTGCTGTGGAAAAACATCTAAATATCCAAACCTATCTCTTAGCTTTTAGCTCATGCCTTTTCTGCAAGATTTTCTCATGGCCTAATATGAATGTCTGTTACTTGAGTATCTAGCTTATTATTTTTTAAAAAATTAAATTCTAATTAATATTTGTGAAGATTGCATATGCCAGCATAAGTACAATGCTAATTAGCTCTGACAAAAGTATGGCAGACAAACAGAAATTGAAGGTATTCACACTGTGTCTGTCTGAAGTCTATGGAACCCCATAAAGAAATTCACCTGAAAGTCTTACGGATCTTAGATACTCGTAGAGAAGAAATTGAACTCTTTTCAACTGTGTTTTTCTCTCTGCCTCCTGTTGATTTACATTTTTTCATGGCCATTTCCTGTAACACACTGTGTTTGAAATGAAAGTTTCATATGTCATAAGCATAATTTTCTTCTATACTCTCTTCTCATGACCTCGTGAAAACAAGGAAAATGATAGAGGGATCAATTTTTTAAAGGATTTTGATTGATGACATTTTATTGCAGACTTGGTCCCTAGTGAAAAAAAAAAAAAAAAAAAAAAAAAAAAAAGCGATACTGGTTTGAAATATCTGAGCTGCTGTACAGGCAAATTATGCTTCTCCTAAAGTCAATCCCAATATAGTATGTGCTCAGTAATCTAAGAATTTTTGACTGTTCTATACACTGGTAAAGCTTCACGGACTCTTTTTGCCTTCAGTCTGCACCTCTTGACAAATTCCTTTGTACTAGTTGCTGCCCAGCCAAAACACTTTCATAACTGTTAATATTTCTCCCCAAATACAAGAAGAATACTTCCTTGTTAGTTATGACCACATTTATTTTCTTTAAAGCACACATATGAGAGAAATCCTGTTTGTTGGAACAGTTGTCAGATGTGAAAGTGTCATGAATATTCATACAAGCATGTATTCACACAAACATTGGTATCACATGTGCCTGCATGACCTTTATGGAAGCTTTCTGTGGGCTGAGAACTGGAAGAGGGAAGAAGGAGTGTTTTGGCAGAGGAATAACAAGTATGTGTTTCTTCATAAAGCCTGCAGGAAAATGAGCAGCTGTTGTGGAGGAAGTAAAGGACAATATGCAAAGCAGCCACCAACATGAACATGGGTGTTCACCATGTGATACTCCAGATCTGAGGATCAGCATGCTTATTTGTCTGTGCACCTGAACCCAGCCAGGAAAGAGAAAAAGCTCTTAAGACACACTCCTGTTCTCATGTCATCAAATGAAAGGAAAAAGAGGTTGTAGCTCAGCAGTGGATGGCTATGATCTCTTGGGAAGGGATAGAAAAGGAAGGAGAGGCAGTGGGGCAGCTCTGTGTGTCAGAAGGTGGTTGGGTTGTCCAGAGGTTAATGATGGTGACAAGAGGGCTGAATGTTTTCAGGTGGGAATTGGGGAAGGCAAACAAGGCAGATACTGGTGAGGAAGCACCACAAGTGATGTGTCCAGCTCAAGGCCCCTCATTTCAGGGATATTGAGTTACTGGAGTAAGTCCAAAGAACAAAGCTGTTGTCCAAAGACAAATCCCATGAGGAGCAGCTGAGGGAGCTGGGGTTGTTCAGCCTGGAGAGCAGAAGGCTGCAAATTACTCTCTACAACTGCATCAAAGGGGGCTGAAGTGAGGTAATGTTGCATTTTGGACATAGGAACAGCAAGAAGGATAATGCAATATAGTTCTTGGTGTAATTCCTCATCAAAATCTTGTCAAGCATTGTAACAGGCTGCCCAAGAAGTGGTTGAGTCACCATACCTGTAGATATTCAAAAAGATGGCCATGGTTTAGTGGTGGGCTTGGCAGTGCTGTGACTGGTCTGCAAAGTACAGGTAAAGAGATAAAAAATCTGTTCCAATTGTATCATTTAATGACTACAGTGGATGACTGTAAAAATGCCCATGTATTTCCTGGAAATGTTACTTTATTTTCTCAAGAAAGAGCCTTCAGTGAAGGAAAATGTTCATTTATAACATTTATTCATACAGCTGCATATATTTACATACATTCAATCACTATAAAAATACAGTGTTGAAAGACAACCTGAAGAAAAAAGAATTGAGTGCACTCTAATGCAATTACTTTGAGTAAATGTGTGAAGAAAAAAAGAAATTTTAAAATGTCTGGTTCCTTTCTCATTCATTCAGGGATGGAATCAGATATTTTGATAATGGTCTTGCACATATCTTTAAAAGGTAAGATTAAAAAATAAAAGAAAGGAAGAGGAAAGGAAAAAGAAAGGAAATGAGAAAGGGAAAAAGGAAAAAGGGAAAGATTTACAGTACTTTCTTTTTTCATAGTCCTAGTTATCATCTAGTTATAATCTCAATCTCTCCTGTGCTCCTTGGACAACTACTTCTCACAAAAAAAGCTAAGATCTCTGCTATTTTATAAAAATTCTATCACAGGACTGGCAGAATGAAATGAGCTCTGGCTTGAACTTCCAGTAAATTTTCCCTAAATATCACACTTAAGGTCACAGTTTCAACACACTCGTGGACTCTTTAGGTACCAAATGAAGCTCCAATTTTCAGTGTAGTATAAACATAGCAGAGGCTGTAATCCTTATTTCAGAAATGGGTTATAGCAACAGTAAATGCATCCTCAAAGGGGTGGAAAAATGGCCACTAACTGGTCCATAAAAAGGCCCAGACAAAATCCTGTTTGCTTTCAGAAAGATGAAAGGGTAGAAAACCTTTTATTTATCATTCTCAGTTACTTTAAAAATTCATTCCCAATTCTGGTTGTTGGCATTAAGTTCTCATCATTTCTGAAATTCCTGGAGTAGTTAATCAATCACACAAACCAAATGTTAACTGCTTGCCTCAAAGAGCTCTTGCAAAGCCCTTATTCGACAGGTTCATTTGACATTTGTTTGCAACAAACATGTAAATGAAGACTATCACCTATATGGACAATAACTTTAAAGGAAAAAGATAACACTGAGGGGAATGACTGATTTGTAGGCTATTTCTTCTGTCATAAAGAACAAAGTAATATCTACATATTGTCAATCATGTTGATTGAGGGTTAATTTGCCTGCAATTCTTCAATAGAAGACAAGAAACATGAAAAGCATGTAGGTAAAACCTCTGCACATCATATGCACAAGACTCCATTATATATGCATGTCAGCACAACTTACCTCTGACCTCAAAGGGATGTGGGAAGCAAAGCATCTTCCATTTGCAGTATATCATATTTCCAAGCTGTGTGGTGCAGGTGACAAGCTGGAGGGGAGGGTTGACAGTCACAGGGACCTGGACAGGCTTGACAGGTGGGACAGTGTGAGCTCCACAAAGGTCAAAAATACCAAGTGCATGGTTGAGGCAATCCCAAGCACAAATGCAGGCTGGGTGGAAAATGGATGGAGAGCAGTCCTTGAAGAGAAGGACTTGGGGATGTTGGTTGACAAGAAGCTGAGCATGACAGGACAATGTGTGCCTGTAGCCCTGAAAGCCAACCGTGTCCTGAGCTGCATCAAAATCATTGGGGCTGGAAGCCAGTGACTTTATGGTGCTTCTCAAACCAAACATTCTATGATTCCCTGAATCTGTGAGCTCTGTACTTTAGCACTGAACTCAGGAAGGTTCAACACCAATGCAGCCCTTCCAAACGTCCTGGCTGTCACATGGACGTGGCCTTGGGGCTCTGAGTGCCCCAGCAGCTCTTCCCTGCTCTGGAGGTTTGGCTGCTGGGATTCAGGGCAGGCTCTGAGGAGGAGGAGCTGAGTAACCTTCACAAGCACATAGTTTATGTTCCAGGTCTGAACTGTTTTCTGAAAGACTCTCTCCCTCTCCAGGTACTACAAGGAGCAATTGGGACACACATAATCTGCTGTGCTGTAACAATTTCTTAAAACAAGGGCCATGAAATTAAATGTCAGAGAATTGCTCCTCAGAAATGTTTCCTCTCTAGCATGCATGAAACTGATTGACAGTAACTCTAGAAAGCAGACTCTTTATTTTAAAAAACTGTAGGGAAAAAAAAAGGAGAGATGTGTCCAAAAAGTCCTAGTGATTCTCTTAATAAATCTTGGAGGACTTATTGATCTAAATCTAAAATTTTATTTTAAGTTTTTTTCTTATAGTTTCTAATAATAAAGTTTCTTTATATACCATTTAAAATTAAGCCTGTTTTTCCTTCCTCCTAATCCTATCTCATAACAAAAAAAAAAAAAATTCAAATTAACAAACTAAAACCACTACACTAAATTAATATTTCTACCTAATTTTCTGTTAAAACCAAAACAAGTATATATTAGCATTTTTAGCGTATAAGTAGGAAACACTATATTCAGCAGAAAAAACCAAATTTTGTTTTTGAAAGATGAATATCATTATTCATCCAATATTACTGCATGGTTTAATTTGTTTGGGTTTGAAGATCAAATGAAAATTATCACATCTCTTGAAAACTAAATCAAAGTTTTTCATACATCTACCAAAACTTTAATGAATTTAGAAAATACATAACATAAAGGATATAAAACTTTCTTTATCAAAGCTTTTATGTAATTGTACTTAGCAGAAAATATATGTAGGGATTTAATTTCCATTACATGATTATTTCAGTTCTTAGACCTTTTATTGAAATGTGTATTATTTGTCTGTCATCTGGCCCAGATACAATGCTGAACACTTTACTCAGAGGAACAGATTCATACTAAATAGCCTGTTTTTTCCCTGGTTTAGTGTAAGCAGAAATGCTTTCAGACATGTTTCCTCTGCCACATGGACCATTGTAGGTTTTAAACTCTTCCTGCTGTGAAAATTGGAAATACTGTATTTCCTATAAATTCCATCCATCCAAACATCAGTAGCTTTAAACATACTATATTAATGAGCATAACAGAAGATGAATGATAGGTCATGAATAAATAACATTGCAGAGAAAAAAATGTTCTTTTGCAACCAGTGAATATAAAATATCTCTCAGCAGTACGAATATAACGTTGTGTCCCAGGCTAAAATGAAGGTAAAAAGAAACCACATTTAATAATTATTATTTGCTTAAAATTAATCCTTAATACCACATAATATATAAGGAACTGTGGAGATACATACATTTCTAGGCTCAGTGTAAACCATGATATCTCAGATAACAGCACATTGAAACCACTAGAAATTCTGGTTAAGTTCAAAGTAAATACTAAATATGCAGTTGCAAAAATTTTGTAAAGTTTCCTCATTCCTGAGATAATTGAATCTGCTGCAATAGATGATGGGAGGTTAAAAAAATTTAATGCTTATCACTAAAAATTACAGTGTGAAATAAATATCAGATATTTTTAATGCAATAGCGATTATGAATATAGGAATCCTTCTGACTGCCTTCTAAAATTCCATGGAACTTGAAGGAACTCCTTGGAGATTATCTTTGTCTCATAGCTCAGAGAAATCCTACATAGCCATGGAGCAAGAGATAAGAACTCCTTGCAAATGAAAATGGGCCTTCAGCATGTTTTTACAATATTTATATTGATTTAGAATTTAATGAACTATTCAGATTGTCAAGAAGAAAATTATATATTTAGGGAAAACAGAGAAAAGTAGAAGGAAATGTTAATCCTAATGGACTTTGAGAATAAGAATTGATGCTTGGATTCCTTATGTAATCAAAATAGCTAAGTATTTCAGTGTGTGAAAAACAAAAATCATCAGATTTATGCCTTTAGAATTAGATTCTGTTGAACTTTATGTTTATATTAATGAATTCAATATCTGCATTTTAAAAGAATTAATATATAAAATGTGAGATATAAGAGGAAACACTATTCTGAAGGTCTAACATGGCTCTCCAATACTTCCAGAAAAATTCAGAATTCAGAGGAGGAGATTTCTGCTTGAATGTTAGAAATAGATCTGGGTTAAGTGTCTGTATTGATACTTAACTTTTAATGGAGAACTGACATAAAGACAGTTCCAAATCTATTACTGAGCTAAAACAAATGCAGGAGATGCATTTAGAATTCTTCAAGTAGAGGAATGAGACACACAATGACATAAGACTATTTTTTCTACAAATGCTGATGTCAATTATGATTACCAATGCATTTCAACAGGGAAGACGTGAGACTGCAAGAAGTGAAATCTTGACACAGATTTTACAATACTCTTGTTGTTGTGCTTGAAATGATTCCTGAATAGAAAATTATGGATAAGCCATTATAGAACTTAGGTTGTGTGCATGGACATGTCATGAGTGAATTGACTCCAATTTTGACTAACAGAAAGCTAACAGCTAATGGGATAGCAATTTCTGTGAGCCATATGGGCACATGAATATTTTCTAATTTTGTTCTATGAATATTATCAGGTTCTTTTGTATGGGCACATTGTGTTATAATTATTAGTGCTGCTTCTGGGTGAAATAAACAAAATATGATAATTGGAAGGTTAAAGGAGGAAAAAGGACAATGGCACCCTCTCTGCAATGTAAATTATGCTGATGAATCAGAAAGGACTATGACACACATTTTTTAAAATACATTATCTGTGAAGCACTGCAAATTGAGAATCAGGTGTTTCTGTGTGCATTCAGATGGAAGATTTTCAAGAAGAATTTAAAGCTGGATTCCATTTCAGGCAAAGGTATCTGCTCATTTGATATAGCCAGTTCAACAAAGAAAACTCCATTTTTGTGCACTTTTCTGCAGACCTCACATCAAATTTAGAAACTGTTTGCTACAGACCCATATGATTTGATCTTTTCCCTGTGGAATGGACCATTGTGAACTATAATGGCTGACAAACAACACTGAAAAATGCTCTGCCATGAAACCTAAAAAGTCATCAGGTACAATATTAAAGGTACTGGCTATATGGGGGGAAATTGTGGGGAAGGCAGTCACTAAGTGTCTAAGGCACTCCACAGGGTGACATAAACCAACATGAGTCCAAGCATCATGCAAAGGAATAGGAAGTCAAATCGACAAATATAAAAACATTCATGCACTTCCTTAAATCTCACTGGTTTCAGTAGTAAAATATTAAGACCTTCTTAAGGAGATGATAATACTGATATATTTAAAGCTCAGGTCATACTTACAGGCTTTGAAGGTTCCAGAGGTCTTGGGAAGTCCTCCCTGCCAAGATGTTTGTCCTGTTCAAAACTGTGCTATTCAGACTCCCAGTTAAAAACAATCAAGGTCTCGTACAGGTAAGCTTAGATAATGCATTAGGATTGAATTTGTAATAACACCTCCATCTTCAAGGAAATTTCAAAATATATTTAGAAATTGAATTCCACTTAAACATTATTTTAAAAGAAGTTTCGAAGAGTAACGGAAGTTACTTTAAAAAAGTACACCCTCTACTTAACAACCTTTTATATGCCTAAATAATTTAAACTACTTATAAATGAGAATGTCTTCTGTGTATACTTCAATTGCTGCTATTAGTATATTTTCTCTCTTTTTTGCCTAGCATGCAGCATATACTCAATATGTCTCCAGTGCCTATTATCCCTGTTCTTGTATAATAAACTTCTTATCTGTGAGAATATGACCTTGCCACTGTGAAGAAAAAAAAAACCTTTTAAAGAATAGCTCAATTAAAATCTAATACCTCTGTTTAGGATTTGATTTCATTACTATTCATAAGACCATGCAACACTATTTGAGTCATGAGTTCTCATGCAACTCGAATACTCGTTTCAAAAGAGTCATTACAAAAATAATTTTTATTCTTCTCTCTGCCCTATTGATTTTCAGTCACCATGGAGCTTTCTTTGTTGACTTTGCAAAGGTCTCTGTTGAAAGTTCATGCTATTGTTTTGATAATAATTGTTGATCAGGGTCCATTTGGAGCAGGTAAATTTAAATGCAGGATAAGTAGAGGTGGGTAGTAGTAAAAAAGCATGCAAATCACAGAATGACTTGGGTGGGAAGGGACTGCAAACATTATTTAGTTCCTGTATGAAGCACCTTCCACTACCCCAATTGCTCAAATCAATCCAATGTGTCCTTCGGCATCTCAAGGGTGGGGCATCCACAGCTTCTTTGGGCAACTTGTTCTAGTGCCTCACCACCCTCACAATGAATTTTTTGTATCTCCTCTTTTAGAATAAAACCATTCTCTATGTCATATCACTATCTGCCCATGTAAAAAGTTGCTCTCCCTCTTTTTTTTTTAAGCCCCATATAGGTAGTGAGATAGGTCCCAGTGAGGTGTCCCTCAAGACTTCTTTTCCCAAATCAACAGTGAATAGGCTGGAAATGAAATATAGTCTACACAAATGTCACTCAGGAGTGTGAAGTTGCACTCCAAAGATGAACTTTGGATGTGTCACTTAACCTGAATATTTGTTTACCCATCTCTAATTGAGAATAATGATTGTCTACCCTGAAGGGAATTATGGTTCTCAATCAATTAATTTTCCAAACTGTTCTAAGAGGGATAGACAAATAGCCTTGCACACATGAAGTGGAAAATAGCATTTAAATGAGCCTTAAGCTTGTCTTCAACATTATTGGATTTGAATTGGCATGGACATTTGTACTTGTGAAACAAGCTCTTTGCTAGATATAAATTTCTCTTTTCTTAATCAGCTAATATATTTCCTCTCTTCTCCCTTTCTTATTTCAAATCAGTACATTTAAAAAAAAATCAAGAATATCAATTAGCAAAACAAGGTCAAAGATGGTATTTACTGGAAGTGTCAAGTATCTTTTATCTGAAGATTTCAGGCCATGATCAAGGAGCAAAACACAGAAGGAATATGCACTGATTTAGATAATACATAATACCTTTTGAGAATATTTAACTGAGCATCTATTCTGAATGTGAAAAGGAGAATTAACCACAAAAGCCCTACAAATCAGGAGGTGATTCAGATAAAAAAAGGACAAAATGCAAGCTATCCAAAATCAAGCTCAGTCCACCCTGAGTTCAGAATGTGAAAATGATTAACAAAGATTTTCAAAATATGCAGAAAAGAACAAATTTTAAAAATTATGTCTAAGCCTTAAACAGATATCTTGTTTTTCACTGAAAAGGAAGGTGTGAAACAAAGGAAGATAAGCAGAGATTGCACAATTTAGAAAAATGTGTTAAGAAGAAAATTATAATGTGGATTACTACACCTGAGATAAACTAAATCTCATGTTTGAATTTTCAAATAGATAAACACCATTGCAGAATTCTGGAATAAGTCATACACTGGATAAATTGTAAAATTTGAATCAATATCCCTTATTCTGAGTATATAAATAAAACACCTGATTTGAGAACTACATATATGATAAATATTTACAAGGGGCATTAATTCAGTTTGGGACTAAGGTGCTAACCTACCCTTGTTCACAAGGAAAACTAGCAAGTTTTGTGGGAAAGAATAATTAGAAAAATTGAGTAATGCAAAAAGGGAGAAATGCAATGCAGAGGAACATGACAGTCTGACATGACAACTTTAGCTTGTAAAAAGTAATTGATTTTCTAGACAAAGAAATTGAAAAATATCCCTGATATTTTTGACATAGCATAGGAAATTGGTGCTGTATAATAGACTACTTGTTAAACTGGATTAGAATAGCAGAAATTGAATGGTGGAATAGAAACAGATTAAAAGGGAAATCATAGAGGTTGTTCAGAAATAAAAAGGTGAATTTTTTTTTTCTCAAATAAGTTTGGATATTAAACTTAGCTATTATCTGTTTTAATAATGTTGCCATAAAAATGTGCAGTTCAACTGGGCATATGGCATTGTTACAAGAAGTGCAGATCATGAGCAGAAACAACCCTGAGATCATGCAGAGATCCAAAAGACTGAAATAAGGTCTGTGCTAAGACACTTAATAATATAAGCAACTGTGAGAAATTTAGTTGCTACTAGCAAGAATTACTATCATGAACAACATTTCCTGGGTGAAGATGATGCTTTTAGTTGATGGCCTGTTTGATGGGCATAATCAATCTGAAAATTTATATTGTATCAGTCAAAGGATATTTAGTATGATAGGCAAGTGTTCAAGCAGATCTTAGCCAAGGCTTTTTCTTTGCCTGATTGTGTATGACTCATTATCTAGAAACAAGAACTCAGTGAAAGAAATGTGAACAAGAATTTGAGGAACGATCAGAGAAGAAAAAGTAAAACTGAAGACCATGGCATTTTTAGATAATCAGACACCAAGGGCTGTAAGATTTTTTGAGGGTGAAGATGAGAGATGCTTGACAGTGACTCAAGCAGCCCAGACTCATCCTTTATTCCTTTGCACTGCCCATATGTAATTGTGGTCTGTATAGCTCTTTCTGACATGATAGAAATCAGTTTTCAACTCTGCCTTCAGCATTGGATTGGTGGAGTGACTTTCTTCTTACTAGTGAGAAGTTCCAGAAAAATCAGAAAACATGTAGTCATCAGGCTGCCCAGCAGAACTCAGAATTAACAGGATGATGGCACAGTTTGGACATCTTTTTTGTAATTTTATTCTTCATAATATGAAAGAGATTGTCTATTTTCTACATTATTTAGGAACTTGGGCATCTGATGATTTCTGTCAGACTTTTAAGTTGCATAAGACGAGAAGAATAAAGTTGTCCAAATCTGACATTTACTTTTACATAAATTATAACATTGCTATTAAATGCAAAATTAATATGAAGCACTAAATGTCTGTGATTTTTTTTTTTTTTTCTTCATTGGAA
Source organism: Erithacus rubecula (assembly GCF_903797595.1). NCBI lineage: Eukaryota > Metazoa > Chordata > Aves > Passeriformes > Muscicapidae > Erithacus > Erithacus rubecula. Next base: position 8,269,314 of record NC_136685.1, on the reverse strand, counting down.
GGGCTGTAGCACTGAAATATTCTTCCTAGATGATCCTTGGAACTTAGCTAGAATTAATGTTGTCATGATTTTCATCTGATTGATAGTTTGACACTACCCATTTCTGACATTTCACTGGTGTTATTTCATTTTGGGTTCAGTGGCACATTCGCAAAGTGAAGAGTTTAAAATTATTTCTGATGTCTCAGCAAAAGGAAGGGTCAATAAGCTGCTGGGAAGGAAATGTACAAGTCAAATGTGCTGCAATCTACATTGAAATCATCTGGAAACAAATGGCAAGAATACACTTACATACACTTTTAGCTGATGACAACAGTTTCAGTAGCGGAAAAAATAACCTAATTTTTTGAAGTAAACAGCTGAAAAGTTTCTGCCTCAAGAGCATTCAATGCAGCTTGTCTGAATAAAAAAATGTCTATCCTAGGCAATCAGTTTTTATGTCTGTACAGAAAAAAGTCCTTTTCCAATGATAATGAAGTGAGGGTGCAACAGTGAACTATTTGTTTAATTATTCCAGATGGGTCAGTGATTGGAATTTCTTTTTTGAACATGGGCAGACCTGACAAACTGCAGCTTAATACCCAGTGACTTAGTGACAGCTTGTTACAACCTTGAGGAATCTTGGTCCTTAAGAATAGTATTGCTGCCAATTTAGACAAGATAAGGGTGGAAATTAAACAGAAGATTGTGAGAAAGCAGGTACTTAATAAGAGAGTTCTGTTTTCTGGATGTCCTCTGCTACTAACTATGAAATTCCATAGAACAATGATTCTCAACATATACATATGCATAACACTTGCAGAGTTTTAATAAAGGTATTTTTGCCTGTAGTAGAGACATAATCCTATATCATATTTATGGATTTTAACTTAATATTCATATTCTTCATTAATTTTTATGCAGTCTTGGGTTAGTTAATCTAAATCTCTATTTACATATCACAAAACTACCATAATTTTATTTCTTTCAAATCACAGAGGATGTTTTTCAATATGATGGGAGATTGCCTGAAATGAAAGTGCTGGTAGTACAAAAGGTACCTGCAGAATAGTTTTGAATAAAATTTAGAATGTTTTAAGTCCTCCAAAACATGGTGCAATAAATCATTAAAAGAAAGAACTGATGGGTCTTTTTCTGATAAAAATACCAAGCAGGATGAATTCTCACATTTTTCAATTCAAATTTTATATATGGCTTTTTTTTTTTTGTTTTGTTTCTATGAACAGTGATGAAGAAAAAAAAAAGTCTACTTGCAAAATCCTCAAAGCATTTCCCCCTTTATCTTTTTTTAGATCTAGCATCTAAAAGTCATCACAGAATTTGTGTGTATGTAAGTGTCTTCCTGTCTGTCCCTCCAATTCCTTTATGAAGTTTAATCCTCTTGATTGAGCTCTACAGGGAAAGTAAACATTACAGACCTATGAAGTTCCTCCAAATTTAATTAAATATAGCAGCTAGGTAGAGCAAAGAAATTTCTCACATGCTGCCACTCAGAAAAATGCTTCTGGATGATTTATTTCTTTTCAGACAATAGGCAATCTTCTCAAAATACAGCCACCAGAAATTCCTGCAATGGTGAAAAATCTTCATTTACTCTTAAACATAAAAATCAATAATGTATGCTATGCAAAACTACAGTAATTTTTCCTTAATTTTCACATTCCTGGTTTTGCAAGTTTCCTTTGCTTTGTTATTTCAATGTAACCTAATAAAGGGGGAATCCCACCATCTGTGCCAACTTTCCTGATTTATATTTTTTACTGAAGAATTCAGGTGAAAGTCCATCTGTGTTTCAAGATGTTAAGCAAGGCAAGTTAAGTGCTTTCAAGTTCTTCACTTCTTGCTACACAAGTCTCCTATTTCTATCACTGTGCCATCAGCAGACTATACTACAGGGACTGGTTATGTCAGCCTGAAGCCAGTCTGCAAAGATAAATCCACACCATGTTGATCAGTGCTGAGGCTAGAGAGCATTTGTGAGCCTTCAACAAAGCTGAGGCAGCTAGTTTTATTTTGGTTTAGTAAAAAACACCCATAAGGTAGATAAAGATTTTTTTTAAAAGAAACAGAGAAAAACAGCTATAAACAATTTCAGAACAAGATTATTTTTATTTTTTTAACACAGTAGGTGAAAGTTTGGTGTTTTATGAATAAATAATAAATAAATATATAACAGAATAGAAGGAACTTGTCATTCCATCAACAGCACAGAAATGCACAAAATGAAACACTTACCTCTGTGTATCAGACTTGTCATGTGTAAATGGAAATAGAATCTACCTGGAGCTGATGCTACAGTCCTTAGTGTGAAAATAGGAGTCACTGTAACAGAGCAGTGGTTTAAACCTAGTTTGGTGCTGCCAGAAGTCATCAGGTGACAGCAGGGACAAAAGTCCCAGTGAGCAGCAGCCAGGGGTGGGAAACAGGGACCCCTGAGAGGTGTCTGAGGTGTCTCAGGGATCTCCCTGCACAGGCATCAGGGTTTGCATGGAGCAGCACAGGCACACACCCAGCTGGAGCATCCCCAGCTCCCAGGACAGGGGATCCACACAGTGCCTGCACTCCCCAAAGGGAGGGATGGTGGGAGCAGCATGGCCTGTGGGGTGTCTGGTGTGCATAACTGTGCAGATAAATGCATGCATGTGTGATTACACATTTTTGAATTTGTTATAGAAGGATGCTTAAAAAATTATCTGCATTTATTAACATTTTGTAGGTGTGCACTATACCCTAACCAGGACAATGCTTTATGTGTTGATTTGCTGCTATTGATCCTAATTGTATAGTTCACTGATTGCCAGTTAATTACATGCCATTAGTAATTCAATTAACTGCTTCAATCCTGATCTGATTCAGACAATATGAATTTCTCCCTATAACATAGGGAAGCTAGACTTGGTTAGTTTAGCTTGGTGTGCAAAAATGTATGTAAAGATCCTGACTGAAATACACATCCATTCTACTTTTTATTTGAATGGAAATGTACATTGCCAGAGTCATAATTTCTTCCTAATTATATCATTACTTTGCTATGCAATATAAGTAAAACAATCCTTGAAGCCAGAAATCATTTTTTAATATAATTAATTGACCTAGTACCTAAGGTTGAATCAAGTAATTATTTTATTGACTGTAAATCCAATATGTGCTGTAATGACCCTTAGCTATTCATGGCTAAGATCTCATAATCTTACACTCTAATGAAGAATCAATGTCATTGCTTTTAAAATCTATTTCCTTCTTTTCAGAGACGACAAACAATGAATGCATTTTTAGGACCTGCACTTTCCACTTAAAGTTTGGAATAAAGAAAAGTATTTATAGGAGATCAGTAACTCTTTCCAGCTCTGCAGAAAAGCCCTGTTTAAGTTTTAATGTAGTATTTGTATCATCAAGCCATAAATACACACTCATTTAACTGCATAATTTTATGCAGCCCCCTCTACAATCTCTGCAGAGAGATCTATGTACCCAGAAGACCTGGATTTCTCCCTTTTAAGAGTTGTATGATCTAGACACTGAGTCCTGAGGGAGCAAGTAAAGTCTGTCTAGCCACCCTCATGGCTGTCTGTAAAAGTACCCAAAATTTTGGAACACAGCAGCAAACTTTGAGGAGCATCACTTGTTACTGAGTCAATGGGCAATCTTGCACTGAACAGGGTAAAATGCACAATTTCTTCTGTTAAAGGGACTGGAGGAAAAGAAGTAGCAAAAAGTCAATGTGCCTGTGTGAAAATAAGCAAAGTGATGGTATGGAATACAGCAAGTGGAATGATGCACATGGAAAAGACATTGACATACTCGGAGGGCTGAATCCTTGGAGTTGAATGTATGAAGAACATTTCCAATTTGGTTTTATCCCTGACAGGTTCTTTCTTCATTTGTAGCTCAGCTGCTGGGAAAATTTGTCTTTTTGAAAGGGTTTGGAATTTCAGAAATATACATTTTCCTTCTCTGAAAAGTGGCACTGACCCCAGGAGTTGGGTCAGAGATGAAAGTGGGAATGCTTATCTCACTTTTGCAAGGAGTTGTTTACCTTCTAAACTGTCAGAAAACGCCACCTGCTTTTTTATTGCTAGTTCTCCTCCATGTGGATAAGAAACTCTATTTTAATTGGTAGAGCACACAGAGCTTCTGATGCTGGGACATAATGGCATAGGAACTTAAATTTGGAATTAAGGTATCTACTCAGAGAGAAATCAAAAATCTGGTATGCAAGATCAACTGAATTAGTTCAGCTGGAAAATGCCTTAAGCCAGGCTCAGAAAAATGGTTCTGAAAAACAAAAAATTGTCAGGGAGACACTTCCATTGAGTCATGAGGATCAGAAAGAAACCCCTTTTGTTCCAAACTCTTCTCATAAGGGGAGCTTAGGTCCATCTGGATCCATGGCACATGGTCTAAAGTTTCAGGACTCCTGAGAGAGATTATCATACTCCAGGTGTGAAGCACACATGGATTTCTCTCTTCTCCCTGGCCCTATTTCTTCTATACACTCAGTTATGTGGGATTTATGTCTTCTCTGCAGGAAGATTAGGACGTGCATATGTCTAAATTATGAACTCCTGAAGACTGGTTTCTCATGTTGAGTAAACTGACATCAAGTCTGTGGGTGAAGTTGTTATTGATACTGATCATTTTTTCATCACAGAGAAACTTATTGATTTCCAGACAATTTCATGTTCAAAAAGCTGTACAAGCTGGGATCCATTTATTACAAGTGCACTCTGGAATCATTATGAGTTGGAAACATTTCATCTAGAATTCTGTCTGAAGGACACTGAGAGCCTATAAATTGTCGTGCATCTCCTGCATAGGAACATTTCTTCACCTACATATTTTGTCACCATTGCCATTGAGAAGATAGAGACTGAACCTTCTGGAAACACTTGATGAATTTAATCATAATTAAAATAATAATGTGATATTAAAGTGGTTACAAACTTTCTTATTTACAGTGACTGAAGTTTATCCCCCAGACTCATGAAAAGTCCCTTCTTTCTCTGTGAAATAATTGATACCCTGAACCTCAAATATATCTGGTCCATGCCAGCTACAAAGCAGAACCAATGTGTAGACTCAGTGAGACCCACTGAGTTACTGGTGTTACTGGGAGTGCATGTGGAAGGTAAATACTGACAAATAGCTCTAGAAAAAATGGGTACATCTCAGCCTGAGTCAATTGGCTCACCCACAACAATGGCAAGAAATGGGTCATGCCAGTGAGAGCTCCCAACAGCTTCTCATTTTCTCTCCTTTAGCTTGGCTATTTCAGATTACTTAGGAATACTAAGTTGAGAATGTTATCCAATGTGAAGAACTAGTATGACTGAAATAGAAGCAATATCATGTCTTTGCCTGAAATTGTAGAAAAGTCCCAGTGGCATGTGTTAGAAATGGCCAATATCATTAATTCTTCAAGCAATATTCAACAAGTCTTCACGCAATATATAAAAAAACCCAAAAACAAAAAACAAAAAACAAACAAAAAAACCCAAACAAACCAAAACAAAGAACAAAAACAAAAACAAAAACAAAAACCAAACCCCCAAAAAAGACAAAAAACCAAAAAACCCCACCAAAAGCAAAACCAAAACCACAAAAACAAAGAACAAAAAATATCATTTTTCCAGCTCCTCCCATCCATAAACAAACCAAAAATACAGGATGAAATATTTTGATTAGTGAGATACCAATACACAGAAAAATCTTCTTTTAGTATAATGATTACTGTTTGGGAAATAGAATTTTAAATGCTTAAACATATTTTTAATGAATAATTTCTGTCTCATTCTTGCAATTAAACGCTCAAATATTTTTAGTGTTTTAAAATGCATGTGAGACCCTTCAATTCCTTGATTATGTTGAATATATGTCAGTTTTCTTATGCACACCTAGACTAGCCATAATGTTATATTTTACTTATTTTGCTTTATTTGTATTTGTATATTTCTTCTTTACACCTCATTTAGTTTTTGAGTTTTTTTCTTTTTCTTTTTGATTCTCCCAGAATAATAGAAAGAAAAAAGATGTACATGGTGATAACCCTGTGCAGGAATCAGAAGAGGATGTGAGCTGATCCCAGTGCATTTCATTAGAGGATCCCCTTATCAATTGCTTCACTTTATGTTCCAGGCTGAAATTAAGCCTTGGTCCCTGTTTCTGCCAGTATGTTTGGAACATAAACCAGAACTTCTCTTTACCTCTGAAGCATGAGTTAAGAGGAGCAAAAACCCCATATATTTTTTATAACTTTGCAAGGTGTTTGATGATTGCATCCAGATGTTGTGTCACAGATACCTCTGCATTAAACCCTCTGACAAAAGTGGCACAGCAGCACAGTCTGTCTGGTCTAGAGGATGAAGAAAACAAAATGGCATTATCCACCAATGGGAAAAGTTGAATCCAGGGAAACAAGTTATGCATAACCATCACAAGTATAAAAATCCTGATAAGATTTCCTTGTATAAGTAATATAAAAAGCTTAAATAAGGCATTGTCATTAAGTCTGTTACTACTCCAACACAGAATGAAAAACTCTACCCATACAGCAAATCCGATATGTCTTCACAGATGGGTAAGATAAAGTGTGCATAATACAGTTTGCAATCTGTGGATTCAGTAATTTTCTTAATTAACTCTTCTAACAGAGTACTCTTGCATTTAGGCAGCTTAGAGAAATGTTTGTGTGGACAAGACAGGAGCTGATTTTGTCTGGTCATGAAGGGCTCATGAACAGGAGCCATGTGGAGTTACTTCTGTTGGAAACCTAGTTTGTAGCCTTAGGCCTAAAATAATTCTTTCCCTACCTATTTTAAAGGGGAAAATATAATTTAAAGCTGTTCAGAATGCCTGAAAGAGTAGGATGTGTTAATATTAACAAGATTCTTCTATTTTGCAGTGGAAATGAAGCTAGGCACCATTGATAAACACTCTGTAGAAACCACTGAGGCACTCTAAATTGGGAGGTACTTTTAAGGCTTTTCTATTAAGGAAATAATGCTCTAAGTAATTGTTTTAATTTTAAATCAAGAAACAAGCTCTGACTGTTATATGCATGAAAGGAAAGAATTTATGTTTTATTGGAAGAATTAGCAGAAGCATTAAAAGAAAGAGTTTATGCTTTTTAAATTAATTAAGAAAACAACGTTTCAAAAGATTGAAGGTCTGCTAAATTGGATATAGTACTGGTCTTTAAATGATATGTAGTATTTGTCTTTTCCCCTATCCCATTTTGTTGTTGAAAGCAGGTAAATTGATAGGATACTTCTTTACATAAGCCAGCAATTTCAGATTTCAAAGTTTAAAGTTAGAGCTGTAAATCTGCATTCTAAGCACCTCAATAGAATCTTCAGATACTCAAATAACCCAGTTAGCACCCTTGAAAAAGCAGTCTGCTCCTATTAGGTGGCTAAAAGCAGATTTAGAAACTTACATTTAACAAGGAAAAACGCAGCAAATGTTCTAGTAAGGGTGACAAGAAAACAAGAATCCTCTCTAAGTGCAGTATGTTACCAGGGAAGAAGGAGATCAAGGAGAGAGTTGATCTGGTGCTTACCAGAGAGATAGCTATTGACAGGCAATACAAAGAAGAGTCAAAGCACTTACTGCATTTTCTGCTTCAGCCTCCACTGACAATAACAGTGTTCATCAGGCAGCTCATTGCGTCACTGTGAACAACGAGGGGTAAAATCTCGGGCCAGAAGAGCAGTGACATGAGCCAATTAGAGAGCAGGCAGATAAGTTTGAACTGTCTGAGCTTGATGAAAATCACTTTGTGCTACTGACTCAAACAGTCTCAGGGTCAGCAACTTTGTGAACTCATAAGGACTAGTCTGGCTTCAGAAGCTTGGAAAAGGAAAATGTATTGTCTATTTTTAATGGGTGTAAGGAGTAACCTAGCAGCTGACCTTCAGTTCCTGTGGAAATACTGGAATAAATAATTGAACTACATGTATACAGCTAGTACGTGTTTATAAGGACATGAAGAACAGCCGAGAACAAATCATGTCATGGTTTTTCAGCTTCCTTCTGTGAGAAGTTAAGAGCTTTCCTGAAAAAAGAGGAGAAAATGAACAGAGATCATGTGGCTAAACTTCAGCAGGTATCTCTTAAACAAGCTAAAGAAATATGGCACGGCTGGAAGGGAAGGATATCACACTGGGGAAAGTAGCTATTAGGTTCACTGCCAAGTTGGAGGGATGCTGTAAGTGGAATTTCACAAGGTCTGTCTTCAGTCTGCCACCACTCGATATCTCCCTCAATTATTTCAAAAGCATGAAGTGTATACTTATTTAATTACTAATCAGCACCAAGCCAGGAGGGGCTGCACTAAGATTTGAGGGAAGGACTAGAATACAAAATGATCTTTACAAATCAGGGAAAAAAAAAAAAAAGAAAAAAAAAAAAAGAAAAAGAAGAAGAAACCCCAAAAATTCAAAATATTTCTAAAAAGAAGTAGCAGGAATAGGACTGCAGAACAAGGCATGCCATGCTGGGCAATGGGGGTGACCATACTGGACAGAGGTGGGGGCCTGGCAGACCTGGGTTCAGCCCTGCAATACTCAAGCAGGGTGGGGTCTGTGCAGTCACACTCCCCAGGGAAAGTTTGGTGAGCATCATACAAGTACAAAATGTCTGAGGTGAACTGGGAAGTCAAGTGGACAGATTAGGATGGGCAGGGGACAGGACAGGGCCCACACCCACCCTCAGCATGCCTGCAAAGCACTGGGCTCCCCACTGACCTGGTGCTCCTGGACCAAGGGCTGGAGACCTGATGAGTTTGCTCAGAGGAATTCAGACCTATTAATGCACTTTGTGTTTCTGGTCAGAAAACAACCTCTTGAAGGTACTCAACCTGCTTTTTTTAGGGAAAAATAATCCTTAAAGGAGGGATGATAACTTGTTTTCAACAAATGAGTAGAAGAAAAGAGACAAATGAGCTCTCTCTACAAGCATTACTCAAATAGATGCAGTGGACTTGAACTGAAGTAGAAGAAAATTATTTTAAACAGAAGGGAAACATTTTCTAAGTATCAAAATAAGCATTGCTGAAAGGGATTTTGCAGAGAGTAAAATGTCCTTCATCCATCAGGGTTTTCTAAGTAGGGTTGATCATGGCTTGAGACAGGAAAATGGACTGAGTGACCTTTAAGTCCCTTCTAATCCTATTTGATTCAGTAACACTGTTGATGAGCACACTCCATGGAATATGTATCTACAAGTAATCAGTGAAATGATTTGTAGAATAAGGCACTAATGTGACACTTTAACTCTTTAGTGCTAAGTGATTTGAGTAAACAGAAATAGAATTTACATTTTATACTACATTAGAAATCATCTAGAAGAGCTGCTATTTATTAACTTATAAGATGTAATTATTGATACTGAAATATCTACTTCTAGGTGACACATTTTGAAAATAGGCATTAATTCTTTCCCAGTGTTTTCTGTAAAAGCTTTCAAGATGGCAAGTAACTTTAGGCAGAGCAGGAGACATCTTGTTTTGTCATGTAGCTAAATACTGTACAGATTAAGGATGTGGATTTAAAGAACATACAGCCTGATTCAAACAAAAGTAATGTTATTCACTTCTGGATCATTTCAAAGTGATTTTCTCTGTCTAGTCAGCTTTGTCTATTTGACTGAATTTAATACTATTGACATTTGTACTCTCAATTTTAAACTTTGTATTTTTCTCTAACTTGTTTTTACAGTAACTTAATTAAAGAGTGGGTAGCTTGATCCAGACGCCAGGGTGGCAGTTGCCTTATATAATATGAAGCAGTGTACAAAGTGTTCTGAGTTGATATATAACAGTGTCAGGGACTGGAAGACCCTGAGCAACCAAATTGCAGTTGCTTGTTTATTTATTTATCTAGTTCAATTGCTTGTGGTCAATCCATGGAAGTTTATTCTACACAACTAGCCATGATATGTAGGCAAGAGCCTGTTTAACACTTGGTCATTTTCCATGAAACAAAGCTGCTAACATTAAGTGTCAATACCTTTGTCCATATGTATTACCAAAGCTAAGGTGGAAGCACTCCATTGGGCCATCGATGGGACTGGATGAGTTATTCTGCCAGCTCCACTAAATCTCACAGAATCTCACAGAATCACAGAATTAGAGAATATTTTGAGTTGGAAGGGACCCACAAGGATCATTGAGCCCAGCTCCTGGCCCTGCTCAGGACAGCCCCAAGAGTCACACCTTGTGTCCAACAGTATCATCCAAAAACTTCTGGAGCTCTGTCAGGCTGGTGCTGCGAGCACTGCCCTGGGGAGCTGTTCCAGTGCCCAAACACCCTCTGGGGGAAGAACCTTTTTCTAACATCCAACCTAAACCTCCCCTGACAGAACTTCAGGCCGTTCCCTCAGGTGCTGTCACTGTCACTACAGAGCAGAGATCAGTGCCTGTTCCTCTCCCCTCTTAAGGAAGTTGTAGCTGCACTGAGGTCTCCCCTCAGTCTCCTCCAGGCTGAACAGAGCAAATTCTCCCAGCTACTCCTCATACAGCCTCCCCTCAAGACCCTTCACCATCTCTGTTGTCCTCCTTTGGGCATTCTCTAATAGCTTAATTTCTCTTTTGCATTGTGGCACCCAAACTGCCCCCAGCACTCAAGGTGAGGCTGCTCCAGAGCAGAGCAGAGCAGAGCAGGACAGTCCCTCCCTGGCCTGGCTGTGCTGCTGTGCCTGACAGGGTTGATCCAGGACACACTGACTCATACCCAACTTGACCTACTTAGGGCTTGATTTGGTTACCTGAAGGCAAGTTTTGGGTACCATGGAAGATGTTCTGAGCTGTCTCTGCTGGTCTTGATGCCAGTGCAGGTTACTGTAGTCCTGTAATTCCTGTGCCAAATCTATAAAGTTTATACAGATCTGAGCTCTACATGGCAGAAGATATCTCACATGGCACTCAGAGACATGTTTTGGCAGGTGAATCAAGGGCCAAAGCAGCTCAGTCTAAAACACTCAGCTGTCATTTAGTTACCAACAACTCAATGACTTAATCTGAAGGCAGACACTTGTACAAGTAGATTTATTCAGCTGTGTAACTATAACTTTTTGCTTTTTGTAACCTTTTGTGGTATCAGACATCCATTGATTAGTGACAAGATTGTACTCACCTGGACTGACAACTGGAATGGGGCTTTATACAGAGAACTATTAAAGTTAGAGAAGTTATATTTATCTATAGAAATTGTTTGGCTATATATGGACAATTCCAGGTTGGAAATATACCACAGTAACCCCAATTTTATTTTATAAAATCCCATTTATCAGATAATCCCAGATGAAATAGCCAGACTAAAACCCCTATTTTTCCTTCCTGTTTTTATTACTAGTCAAAATATATTAATTTTGGGGTTTTTTTCCCCTATCTGTTCTCTCTAAAAAAACCATGGAAGAAACATATTATGAGGATAAGCAGAGTATAGAGAAGCAATCCTTGAACCTTGCTTCTTCCTTCCTCAGAATCTGTTTTTAGGTGTATTACATACCATATGATAACATTGCAGCAGGAGATGTGTCATAGCCCATCTAGGCACCCATCTACACTTTTAATCACTGATAACAGTGTGCTTGTGCAGCAGGTTTCCTAAGCTGCCTTGCATCACTGCCAGTTTACAGCAGGTTTAATTGCACTGAAAGGGTCTTCTTCTTTCATCTTCCCTTATTGGAATATTATATGCCAATTATCTCTCCCTCAGCTGTATACAGAATGATTTTCATCTCTAAATTTAGGTCTCTGTAGATGCTTGCATGTGTATTAATCACTCCCTATGTGATAATGGAGAGAAAACAGCCTCACTTGGGCAAGTTTCATGTGCCATTTTAGGTGTCTGCCTTGACATGAGGCAGATCATTTGCAGAAGTCCCTGCTCATCTCCCTTATTAAAAAATGCCAGAGAACAAACTCAAGCTTTTAATAATGAATATTCCACCAAAAACGACACTTACCAACTGATTGCAAAGAAGAAAGCACTTTAAAATGCAAAGTAAAGTGACTAATGGTCAACTTTAGTCCATTTTCCAAGGAACTGGATGGAGGGTATTTATATAATCAAATGTCATGTCTCATTTTAGGACTAGAGAGTAACTTGGTGCAGTTCTCAGTCTATATTATGAGCCTATATTATACATGTGAACATGACCAAATGGTTTGTGTGCCACCCCTATCCACTGCTCTCTGCAGGAAAAAAATATTATTTTAAGGCTTTGCTGACTCATGTCTAGCATGGCCAAAACCAATTCATTTTTGTACCTACTGACACATATATAAACTCAGGTATAGAGCTGCTACATACAGGGCAAGCCTGAAGCTTTCCATGGGGAAACTGCCTGTGTCCTGTTTCAGAAGATGTACAAAATACATTCACAGGAGTATTATTCAGCCCTAGTCTAAGCAGAGGTTCCAAATTACACCTCTCACCCTGTACCTGGATATTCTTATGACACCACATTGTTCAAAACACTCTGACACTGAGGTGGTGGCTCCTGTTGTCCTGAGCATCCCTATGAACTACTGTGGAAGGATCTGTATTGACCTGGACCCTTTGTATTATCTGTCTGTTTTGAAATAGTCTAGAGCTATAGGAGGCAGGACTGCATGTACTGTATTTCAGTCTTCCTAAAGAGCAACAAAATTATCACATAGATTATAAAATATTTGGTGAGTCAAAAATAATTTTCGAAGTTTTTCTTTGGCATTTATCTAAGGTTTTTACCAGCATATGATAGTCTGTGCTAACCCTAGTAATAAAGGCGAGTTTTTCTTCAAAATTAAAGGGGAAAAGAATGAAATTCACAGTGCATGACTGTGACATTTTCATTTCTATTTAAAGTTTCTTTACAAAGTAGAGCTCAGGAGGTGCTGTTCCAGTGCTCCTTCATTTATAACCTATTTTGTGACTCACAGAAACCTTGTATAAACAATCATTGTGAAAAATAAATTAATTCTTTCCTCATTTCTGTTACTCCTGAAATGTCATTACAGTAGTTCACAAATATGGACATGGTCTCAGTGCTATTCATTAAAACATTGCTTAACAAGGAACAAGATAGATGTTAAAACAGAATTGTGGTTTAGATAAAATATTATTTCATATGCTGCCAGCAAAGATTGGAATGGATTCCATTCTGTTTGTCGTAGGAGGCTACTAAAAGCACAAGAACTCCCTGGAGAAACCCACTGAAGCAAGGCCATGACCCATCTCTGTAGGAGGTGATCCACCATCATCCTTCCTTTGTGGCTTTTCTGCAGATGAACAGCTTTAGATCACACAGGAGCTCTGCAGGTAGAGCTGAATCCACTTTGGTTTTGGACTGCCTTAGCCACAGCAGGAAGCCAATCCTTCCCCTTCCTACTCTATTAAGTAGATAATTTAAAGTGGCATCCTACAGCATTACAAGCTAATTGAAAGTGTTAAATGAAAAATGATTGACAGAACCAATTTTTGGTTTTATGTAATTTGCACAGGCTTGTGGGAAATGTTCTAATAATTTACCTTTCCACTCCACATTTAGGAATACATCTTGCTTATACGTTGCAAATATTTTTTTCATGCTGAATAGATTTTATACTTTACTAGGTTTTTTGCAGGAAGAAAAGCATCTACGATGTGTGCTGAACTCCTTCAGTTATTTTGGAAATAATGATGAACCTGTAAGATTGCTGAAATTATTAAATCACTGTAATTCCCAGGCAGTATGTCTAGAGCCATCAGCTCTTGAGGCCCTATAATAAACTCTGCAAAGCATCTGAAAATCTGACTCTGATGTTTTGCAGCTAAAATACTTCAAACTGACAAAAAGCACAAAGAGGTAAATATGCCACACTGCCAGTGATACTGCACTATAAGGAGCTGCATTTTCAGCAGTGCAATCAGAGCATCATCTCTTGCTCAAGAGTTAAGATGACATTGAAATATAATTGCTCAAAGTTAAATAACCAAAGAAATATTTTCATTTTCATCAGACTTCTGGAGGTTTAATAATTTAATTTAGAGGCTTAACAGAGAATGATCACATCGAAAAGGTCTTTCATTTTATAATGTTACTTTGGTCTGGGAGATGTTTCCTCCACACATAATGGGAAATAGCTCTGGAACCAGAATATTTACCAGTTAGAAGATCATTTTTGGATACTGCCACAAAATGGATTTAAGTGCCAGTCTTTGAGCTACAGAATGTAATGAAGTGAATCTGAAACTGTTACAGGCGACTGGATTGTAGCCTATGCTAGACAGTTATTTGAAGGGGCAAGTTGGACTAATTAAAACATCTCAATGCTACAATTTTATTCTCCAAGTAGGGGGGAAAGGAAAAGTATGATGCAAATAATTTCTTCTTTTTCCTAAAAAACCCCACCAAAAAATGCCATTGCATTATGTCAGGCTGCATGGATTCTCTAGGGAATGGGAAATACTTGTTACACAGCAATGGATGAGGAAGAATATGCTACAAGAGTGTCTGTGGAACAGAATGCAAGTTTTCCTCCTATTTCTTGTTTTCTTCAGGGGTAAAAATAACCCCAAGGTGATATTTGCTTATACAGATTTTTGTACAAAGGTATCCTTAGCTGCCTGTGGAGACTGGAATAATTATTAACAATAATTATTTAATTGGCTTTGGATATTCAGACACAAATGGTAATGATAAACCCTGCATTTCTACCCATGGGCAAGCTGTGTAAGATTCTGTAAAAAGAAAAGGCATACAGGCCTCCCTGGTTATTTAAAGTACAACAGAAGCTTTGGGGTCATCACATTACTGATTGAGATTCACCTCTAATTTTATAAAACTTCCTCAGTGAATTTTTGGCACAATCATAATATTTTAAGGCAATTTTATACTGAAACCTTTCTAATCAGAATCTCTGGTGAGAATTCTGAATGGAAAAGAAAATCTCAGGCAGTATATTTTTAAAGCACAGAGCCATTCAGAATCTGATTACCTTTCCACATTTTCATACAAAACGGATTAATGTGTCCCTGTCTTTATTGCATTTTCAACACTTGTCATTCGTGATTAAGCCAACACTATGAAGATGTATTACACAGCAGCATAAATGGCCACATTAAAATAGGGTATATAGGTGCCTGAGAAGTTAAAGGCAGATTGATTTGTGATACTTTTGCATTAGATGTAATGTACCTAAAAATATTTCACACAACTCAAGAGTCAACAATCTGCGGGGAAATACAAATAAATAGATGGAAGCTTCCACAGAGGGGAAAGAGCTGCAGAAAAGTGTTAATTAAATCAACCACGTGTGGGGATGCGATAGAGTGCTATGAAGAAAGCCAGATCCAATTTCTTATAGATAACAGCTCAAATCAGAAATTGCCACACAATTGGAAGCACCTACTCCAGAGGTCCAGTGCTGGGAGACACAGCTTATTATGAGGCAGAACTGATGTGTACTGAGAAGGATTCTGGACAAATCTTACTTTATGCCTGTCTTAAATTATCCCTAATTCTCTTGTGAAAATATTTCCCTCATTAATCACAGCATTGCTTCCCTATGCAATTTATCTCACTTCTACTTATCCTGCTACACAACACATGGACTTTCAGCATGTAAGGGCTTAGAAGAAAAATGGAGGGAGACTTTTTACAAGGGGTGCCGTGACAGGAGAAAAAGCAAGGGGTTTAAATTGAAGGACAGTAGATTAAGACTGGCTATAAGGAAGAATTATTTTACTGTGAGGGTGGTGAGAAACTGAAGAGAGTTTCCAGAGAGGCTTCTATATCCATGGAAATGTTCAAGGTCAGATTGAATGTGGCTTTGAGCAACCTCGTCTAGAGGAGGATGTTCCTGTCCATGACAGAAGGGGTGGACCACATGACCTTTAAAGGTCCCTTTCAAACTAAACCATTCAGTAATTTTCTGTTGCATCACCTCCACAGAGTACCTGACTCCATTCCTATTATTTAAACCCCATTCCAGGTTCATATCTTTTTTTTTACTGGACATTTGATTTGTTGCTATTTAAAGACATTTACTTGTGTTTCCAAAATAGAGTTGCACTCAAATATATTTTGAAGTTTGTTATTGGGAATTTGAAATGGGTGACAGGGCAGCACCACCTTTTTGGATTTTTTTCTCATTTCTATTTTTTTTAAATACCGGATTAATCAATCCAAATTTTTGCACTTAGGATCTAACAAACTATAAAAATCAATAATAATAATAAAATTTTTTAATTTGTTTTCTTACCTGTGACTAACTCTGCTCATACAAACTTATAAAAATCTGTCTAAAATCCAACCTGTTACTTAATTGGCTCTAGCTTTCCATCAAGAAAGCTGTAAAGTAAGGCAACTTAGTGCCATTAAAATCTGTCTTTCCATCTGCTTCTGTAGGCAAGTTTTCTATTTGAACATTACCTGTATAATACAGCTGTCAGCAAAAGAGTGCCACTGCTGTCTTAAAAGTCAGTTTGAGACAGATCCATCAGACCATCATTATAAAATGACCTCTAGCATGACATCACCTCTAGCAAAATTTCAGCTTGGAATGACCCTTAAAACATCTTTTTGCAGTCTTTGATGTAATCTGCTGCAATAAGTACAGGAAGTAGAGTAGCATGGTTTCAGCTGTGGTAGTGACTTGCAGGCCAACAACTGACCCTACATTAGAAGCACTCAGATGGAAACTGCAATAGAGGGGACAGGCCAGCCCAAAGCAGCAGGCTCAGATCTGCTTGGTCCCAGATTTTTGGGGCATCTAGTAGTTCAGTTTACAGTGCCTGTTTGTGGGAATGGTGTGAGGTTATACCTCTGGTGCTCTTAGGCACCAACTTCGTCAGGTTATCTTCTAAAATGAGCAAAGCAGCTAATTGTTGGGAAGGAAATAGAAAAATACTATGAGTGCCTAGCAAGTAGTTCTGAAACAACAGATGAAATAGAGATGTTAGCAATTTTCAATACAGAGGCTGAAAACACCCATGTGAAGGTTTAGAGCCTCTTCCTTTATTTAGATGTCAGATGCCACAAATAACAAAGAACCAACAGACATCCTGTCCCAAGCTGGGCAGGGAAGGTCTAAAGATAAGGGTTACAGATAAAGACATAAAACATGGTAATTTAGTAGTTCCTATAGGGCGCATGCTGATATTAGGAAATTAGTATATTGTATTAGATTGGTTAATGGAAATTAGAATATTCATCATAGAAGAATACTTATTGTATTGCAAACGGGAAATCGCGCTCTTACCTCTTACCCTCTTTGCTCTTACCCCTTACTCTGTTACCCCCTTGCTCTTACTCTCCATGCTCTCCACTCTCTCTTACACCCACGCCCTTATAATAAACTGCGAACCTGAAGAACAGAAAATAGAGAGCTCCTGAGTCTGTCCAGCGACCGTCCAATCAACTAAATAACACCCACTGTTCCCACAGTTTATAGTTGCTAAAAAGTTCTTTATTGCAGAAGCATATCAGTCTCAAAAGGCACAGTCACAGACATCAAAGTCCATGCTAAAGTTTGGTATAAAGTCCCAGATAGAACCAGAAACTGCTCTCAAAGGTCCTGGTGGAGCTGATGTTGCTGGGCAACTTCTGTCTTCTTCTTGGTGTTGATGATGGTGGCGACCAAAGCAAAGCAAAGCAAAAGCAAAATAGAAAAACAACGACAAAAAGAAAATGGCAAAAAGCACTAACTCTCCCCAGTACATACTCTCATATAGGATCTTCCTGACATGCTAAGACACAAACTCAAACCACCACTCCTCAACCTATTAGAATTCTACTTTCTTAACATGTTAGGTTACATATAAACTACACATATGACCTATCTTGTCCTATCTGAAAAATGTAAGCTATATTCTTACTATAGCTCTATTACGTCTAAGCACTGTCTAAAACTGTGTTCCTGGAGCTTCCACTGAAAACATTAGTGTGGTTTTCAACCTTCACTAGAACTTACATTTCTATTTTGGCATTTGAACCTTTTAGTTACTAGAAGCATTATATTAAAACTTTAGTTTCTAGAAGCATCATACTAAAACTTACTTACTGACTCACTTAATTATTCTAAAACTTAAACTTCTATTTTATGTGTGAGTGTCTTAATATACTTCAATTCATCCAAAGGCTGTAATTCAATCCCTGCACTCTCACCTTTCCCTGAAGAATTCAGGGAGACTCCTGGCTTACTAACTCCAACAGAAAGACAAGTGAAATTCCATGGACATCTCACTTTCCAGTGTGGCCCTGTCAGAGCAGCTCTCTCCTTCAGCAGCCAGCTCCCTCCTGCCTCTGTGCATATACATATCTGAACCAGCTAAGTTTCATCTTGTACCCCTCTAATTTATCTCACTGGTGCTGCATTATCATCCCTGGTGTGATTCCCAGCCCTGTCCCTGTTCCCCATTCATCATCCTGTGCTCATTGTCTGTCCCGGTGCAGCCGCCGATAGCATCGGCTGCGCCGCGCTCTGCAGAGATTATTCACGTCTGAGCTGCTTGCTCTGTGTACAGGCAATCTCTCCACGTAAATGAGAATACCTTTACTGTCTTTCTGATAAACACTGACCCCCCTTTGTGTGCCTCTTATCCATTTTTCTCTGAAGTCATTCTCAGTGCTTGCCAGTAACAGTGATCATTCTGAAGACTTTAGCGAGAGCATTTATCTGCTTTGGGATAATTTAGGGTCATTTTTTTCCTCCTGGATACATTTCATCTCTAAGGCAGTTTCCAAGGGCAGTTCCATGGTTAGGGAGAATTTGGAGGAGAGTGCATTTACAGTTTGGGGTTTTTCTCCTGAAGAGGGGAATGCAGAGTTAGCTGTCTATGGGGAATTATGAGAACAAGATTCTAAATCTCACTGCTTTAAATTATTCCAAAAGCCATGGCCTGGAAGGTGTAATTGGCAGGGAAGTGGAGAATTTGTCAGTGCAGCTCAATAATTATCTAGTCAGAACTCCTGAATGAACTCTTCCCAGTAATTTTTTTCAGCCCTAGACAGCTCTGCAGCTATTTTATTTCAGCTTAACCATTGTGAAGTAGTCATGATTTTGTGTAGCATTTTTAGTTTCCCAGATGAATAATGCATTTTATTTTGCCCACTAAGGTTCCTGGGGCTCAGGTATTTCTACATTTTTTAATATTATTTTTATTTTTTTGAAGAAAAAATTGTGATAGAGTGCTAAATCTGTTTTGTACAGTGCAACATATGGCTGCCGAAGTACCCCCTCCTTCATTTTTTTATTCATATGATACATGAAAAATGGCATAAATGTATTTCATTGTGTCACCTAGAATCTGTGTAGCCAACAATAATGAATATGCTTTACTCTTCAGCTTAGTAGTGTTTTATTTTTTTCCTGACAAGATTATTTGACAAGCAGACCCTGCACTGGCAATGTTGTTTATTTTCATAGGCATGTAAATTATCTTGACAGTCTCATAAACATAAATTGGCAAGCATACTGTCCCACAGCAGTGCTTGTTAAAATACACTAATGGAATATAATAAATAAATTATTCTAGTGTGTTTATAATATGCTAGCATACCATTACATCTTGTGAAAGTTATACAGCACAGGATTATATACTCTATATTTCTTACAGCTTACAAGAACTTGTAGGTCAGATATTTAATGCAATTAACTGTGAAGAAAAATGCATAGATCCATACTCAGGGGTGTATTCAATTTTAAAATAATACAAATAATAATTTACCCAGGCTGAAAATGTGAACTAGTTTTTACCACACCATACACATCTGTTTCTTGGAATCATACAATGGTTTTCACTTGGAATACCTGTGAAGGAAGTAGTGGAGGGAAATGTACATGTATCATATTAACAAACTGATTTCTTGTTAGCTGGTAGTTGGACTGGATACCAAAATACTCAAAGATGTTTGGAGTGCACCTGGGAAATAGGTTTCGCTTTGGAAGTCCAATGGATGCTAATTATTCTTGGATGGTCCAGGTGAATGCCACACTGAAATTGATTCAGCTGTTTTTGCTGGTTGTTCAAAGCTCCACTTAGAAGTCATCAGCAATTTGAAGTTGTCCTTGATACCAAAAAAAAAAAAAAAAGGAACAAACATCTGTGCAAGTATCACAAGTATCACCTGAGACTGCAAGACCATAACCACAGCATCAGTGTCAGCTCAGGGTGGCCCACAATCCTCAGGGGTTCATTCTTATAAAGTCCAGGCCTCTCTAGGGTACCTTTAGTGTCACTGGAGGAAAGAAGAGTTTTTGGGGAAGAAATCATTTCACCTAATTTATAAGGTGATAAATCATGGTCTCAAGGAGATTATATCTCTGTTAAGGAAGCCTAGATCAGTTTAGATTAGCTTAGGTTTCAGTAACATTTTTTTTTTAGTGAGTTAAAGTCAGGGAGAATTAGTTCTACCTAGAGAGTTTGAAAATTGAAGAAATATTCCCTTCAATATTTTCCCTCATTATATAATCACCATTTTATGAATCAACTGTAAATAACAAGCAGCATCTAATCTTCTCCCTGGAGTAATTAAAATTATGATAAGGGAAACAACTCCAGAGCACTTGGCTACCTCCTATCTCCTTGACATGTGTCAAGTTGGTGTCACTGCCAGTATCTTGTAGAGACCAAATTGCCTGCTTTGTCAGGCTGGATAACAATTTGTCTTTGTGGTTTTTTTTTTCTGAAATCTCAAATTTTTCAGTACTGATATGAGCAGGAGTTCAAAAGGGTCATTAAATACCTTCAAATTCTTGAGCCACTTTAGCACCAGTCTGAGTGCTGTCTGCAGTTGTCTAATTAATATCAGCTCCAAAGGACTCCTGAGAGCCATTTCAGTGGTCAGCATAAGCCAGCCCAAAGGCACACTCCAGAAATAACCTTTGCTCATTTTCAAGGCAGGGCAAGGGGCTGCCTGGGAAAATTTAAACTGCAAAAAAATTGTTTCTAAATACACAACACAGAATGCAAGAACTTTACTTACTGGTGTGGTTTTGTATTGGGCCAGTTTCAATGAAAAGTCCTCTTAAATAAAAATGATTGCACAATATGGCTCATAATTTCATTATTTTCTTACCCCTTCACTTACTGAAATAAATATTTATTGAGCTCAACAGGGGGAATAAAAAAATCCCTGGCATTTTCTGTGTACGACTTTTTGAAGGAGCTTTCCTATGTCTCGTTTCTCCATGACAACCTCATTTGACAGGCAGTCCCTGCTTTGGCAATGTTGTATCATATTTTCTTAGGCATGTAAATTCTGTTGACAGTCTCATAAACATAAATTGGCAGGCATAGTGTCCCAAAGCAATGCTTATTAAAATACGCTAATGGAATAGGATAAATACATTATTTTCAGATGCAAGCAGAAAATACACACAGGTTCATGTGATATTTCTGCCACTGATTGATGGGAGTTGCAATCAGGGACAATTACAAAATTTCCAGGTTTGTGGTTCATCTCCTGGAGTCAGCACTCCAGGTCTCCCAGTCCACCCAGTTGCTGCCACAGCCTTTTCTTCCCAGTCCCAGCACTAATGCTGAGACACAGCCAGCCTTGGGCATGGTGTTTCTAATCTGTGCTCAGGCTGTTCTCCCTCAGCATCTCTCCAAAGCTTTTCCTGGCACTCTAAACCCACAGATCCTGCTCACACAGCAGCTGAGTGTCACCTCCCTCAACGCTGAGCGAGGCTGTCAGCACACCCTGGGAGTAAGTGACTCCAGTCTAGGAGCAGGAGGGAAAAAAGAAAGGAAATTTCCAATTTTCCTGAGATGTAATTCCTCTTTGGTAGTATTTTTGTGATGGCAGAACCAGGCTACAGAAATTGTTCTTATAACAGTAATCTTCACGCCAAAATGAAATTTTTATCAATTGTGCAATTCCAGAAGTTTTTGTTTGTTTTTTTTTTAATTTGAAAGGTGTTCTTAAAGCTTATTGTTCAGTTTTAATATATTTATTTCTTCAGCATTATAATTAAATATGTATAATTACTTTTAATAGTGAATATTTTTATTCAGCTTCAAGTAAATGTTGCCCAAAGATGTGGACTCCTCATCCCTGGAAGAGTTCATCAGGTTGGATGGAGCCCTGAGTAACCTTGGAAAATCTCTTTGCCAATTAGAATTATGGAAAATCAGTTTAAAAGTTAGGCCTATTTAAAATTTTCCAAAATTGAATGCCATTATTTTAATATTAGAAAAGTGAAAACTAAAATACACTTATGACCTTTTATTTGCCATATATTATCCAATCTTAGAAAGTCAACAAAATTTTAATTTTTATAATACTGCAGAAACTTTTACAGTAGTGCATTTTTATTCACTTTGACTACTCATGTTTTAAATATAGATTGATTAATTTAATTTCAGTTGTAATAAAGGTTCCAAAGACTTTCTAAAGAAAGATTTTAGTGCAAATAAACCTTTTTTAAGAAAGATAAGCAGAAAGAGTGCTGTTAAGCATAATTGAGAGTTAATAAGCTTTCACATTTTAGATGTACCCATTTTATTTGGAAGTAGATGAAGTCATTTGTATAAGACAAGCTTGGAGCACTTAGTAATTTATCTTCAAAATAGCATTATATAAATGTAAGTTGCAGGACTAACCTTTTCAGCAGAAACTTAAAAATTTAGAGACAATTTAGAATTGGACTTAAGGTCTTAAGAACCAAATTTTCAAAGGTGAGGACAGACACCTGCAGAGATTTTCAGAAGTGTGAAAATAGTTTAGCTAACTAAATCCAGAACAAACAGAGCACTTATGAGCTTAAAATACTGCTTAGGTTAAATGGAAGTGTGATTTCCAGAGCATTAATGGAAATATCCCCTGCCCCAGTACATTTGTATCCCCAGGTATCCTTCCATCTGTATCCCCAGGTGTGTGCTTGGGTTGGAGACACCTGTCTACAGCAGTCAAACCAACTCTCCACTGCAGGCAGGGGTGAGAAAAAGGCACTTTTAGGAGGCAATTCATCAGACTCCCTACCAAACCCCAGTTAGACTAAGATACATTTCACTCTTGAAGTGTCTTTTTTATGATCATAAAGAGTCTAAATAACTATCCTATAGTAGGCTCCTACATCTGATCAGGTGAATCCTATCTTTAGTCATTGGATACCATGGAAGAAGTGTCAAAGTGTCTGAGACACAGAGGTACAAACAGTGACCCTGTAGAGAGTCAAAACTTCTGCCAGGAGTGAGAGGAGCCCCATCTCTGTTCCCAGTGCAGCTGGGGAATCATTGGGGAATCATCATGTAATAGACAGTGGAAGTTGGGGCAGGGACACAGGGAAGAGTCTTGTGGTAAAGAAAAGCACCTCCATTTATCATCTGTGACCAAACAGAGCTCCCAAAAAACCATTTTTGTTACACCTTTGGTAATTGCTTTTTAAACTGAGTACATATCTTCTGTGACAGAGACCAGACCACTGAATTTTCTCTTGTCTATCCTTCCCAATGATATGTTGAATTGTCTCATTTTTTAATGGTTCACTCTCCAGCTGTCCAAGCTGATCCTTTAATCCCAGACTGGAACTTTGGGTATTTTTGCTTTTGGGTTAAAAAAATTCTGTGACTCCAGAACTGCATATAATTATTTATATATGTGTACACAGAAAAAAATCTAAATGTAAAATTAGCATTAATTAAAATTTTACCACATACTTGACTCATAATTATTCTTAAACTATAAGTAATAAATATAATTAGGGCAAGTGAGAATCATGGGACAGGAATAGCACAAAAAGCTGGAGAGAAATTGCAGAACATGGGTTAAGAAGACAGGAAAAGTATTATGAAATTATTATTATTCGGAAAGCAAGTAAGCTTGATGGCTCATGACATTTCTCCCACTGGTATTTTTCAGACCTATTTTTGTGTGGCACTTTAAAATACTTCTGATGGTAGCTTAAAAAAATATATATTTGAAGTATGTCAAAATAAAAAGCATGGAAATAGGTAAATGTGTGTGAAGTGCAACTACTGATATCATGTAAAGGAACAAGAATTATTTAATTTGCAGAAATTGTTAAGAAAGATCCTACTGAGTTCACTAGACTTACCACTGCTGGGTTTAATCTGTATCAATAAGATGGAGGGATCATGCAATTAGTACTTCAACTTTGTAAAAGCAGCAGAAGTGAAGGATGAAAGCAGGCATGAAGAGGATAAAGCAGGAATGTGGAGTCTAAAGATATAAAGGAATGTAAAGTCAACATTTTTGTGTGTCTATATCAATTGCTGGAGTTAAAGCATTTTGCTGACTATTGCTTTGAAATAAAAATTTTGTGAAATGCTCATAGCAGGGCAGAACTCACTTGCTTTAATGTGTCTTATAATCTGAAAGAAGGAGAAGCAATATCTTTTATTAAACTAGCTGATACAGTTATAAAAAGAGACCAGTTTTCAGGGCACAAGAAAAAGGTTTGTATGCCTGAAGCATGTCTGGTTTTGAAACCATAAAGTTGAGTTAATAAAATATCCTTCCTCTCCCTAAACCTTACCTATGTGTACCCTTGAATATCATCTGCAATGATCCTATTACTTGAAAAGTAAAGAAAAACTTCAACTGTCTCAAGAAATATCCCTCCTATCAAATTTCTGACTTTTGTCATGATGATTGTCAAAGCAGAACAGAAGGACAGAAGGAGGGACAGCCAGTTATGAGCCTGTATATTTCTCACAGTGGATCTTCATTTTGCTAACACTGGTACAAAGTATTCTTAGAATTTTGGGTAAGGAGATGACTTTTAAAGGCAGTTATACAAGTGCCAGTCTCTAATTTACAGTGTTCAGAGTAGAAACTCGGCCTGTTCCTGTGTAGATATTAACCCTTTAAGTGATCGATGTAAGCAGCTGATGGGTTTCTTTTGTTTGTTTTTAGGACAAACAGTAGATCAAATGAAAAACCCTCCTGGCATACCTGGAAGTAAATTTTAAGCATCCCCCATAAAATGAATATGGTGGAGTATTTTACAACTGTCCTGAACCATTCAGATAAGCAATTGAAATATTCACATTTTCTGGATTATGATGATGCTCCTAATGTTGATACTTTGTTGGGTGTCTGGTTGATGTGCCTTACTTGGATATATGAAGGTAATGTGCTTGTTGGAACTAGATTCAGAAGAATTTTTTCCATTAGACCCCAATCTATTAGATTTCATTTATTTTGGGCAACCACTAAGGCTCTGTTTTCTTACAAGGTTAGTATTTGGTTTTTCCAAGACTGTCCAGAAATAAACACCAAGATTGCTGTTTTTGAAAGTAAAAGAGACACTGACAATTTTCTCATTACTTTCTGGCTTTTGCTATTTTCCACTCAGGACAAATCTGTTAGGAGATGCTAAGGAATATTTTGAAATCTGTTTTTAGCAGATGAGAAAGATATCTCTAAATAATGTTAGTGTCCAATACCAATTCCAAAATCTAGAGAAACATAGAAACACAAGACCTCTTCCAGACCAATATTTTTGCGTTTCTTTGCTAATATTAGAATAATTGTAAATATTAATTTAATCCCCAATTTCAGAGTCAAATCAGTTGTTGAATTTGCTGTGAACAGTGTCAGTTACAACAAAGCAGCAGATTGAGTGGATAAATATTTCACCAAAATATTCACAAAGAGATTCAAATACTTAACAAAATGGTTTAAAAAAAGAGGTAAAAAAGGAAAGCAATATGCATTTGGTTAATCCTCCTACGTTATAATTAGAATGAGAAATAGTAGACTCTTTTCCACTTCTCTGCAAAGATTAAATAGCTGAATGTCAGTATTGAGGAAACATAAACTTTGATTCATTAATAAAATAGAGTACACTGACTAAAGAAATAAGAACCAGTACAAATAATTAAAATTTCAGAAATTTCACTTGTATTAATAATTAAAAATAAAAGGTAAAAAATAGCTTATAGTTTGGGAATTCTCCTGTTTAACATTTCTCTCCAAATATGCTAACTCACTGTGCATGTCTCAGCATTTAGGTATGAAGTCTCAAGAACTTCCCCACTTCTCACATAAAGGCAAAATGTAGCTAAAAATCTTTTTCTTTTGGGTGCCAGCTCATAGAAATCAAGGGATTTGTCAGAACACTGAATCCAACAAGTCAAACACACCAGCAGAGCTCAGCTTAATCCCCTGATCAGAGACAATCAGCTCATCAGTGCCCTGAGCTGAGCAGACACAGGTCTGCTCCCTCCCAGAGGCACCCACCGAGCTGGGGCTGTTCCTGCACTCTGCCACTCCTGGACAAAGATATTTTTAGGTCATGTAGCAACTCTAGTAAAATCGGGGGTGTTGTGCAAATACTGCACTGACTGCTAATATAAACCCCATGGTTGATGATTATGTTTTTGTAGAGGGTCAACCCTGACCAGGCTCCCTCTTTGTTACTGCCAGCCTCAGCTAACAGGAGAGAGAAAATATAGTGAAAGACTCGTGGGTTGAGAGAAGGGCAGGAGAGATCACTCACCAGGGACCATCATGGGACAACAAACTAGACTAGGAGGAGATAGTACAATCAAATCAAATTAGAGTAAGGAGAAATAAAAACTAAATCTGAAAAGAGGATGGGCAATAGGGGCTGTGGTCAGTTCAGTACACATTGCTTCTGCTGCTCTTTCCTCCTCAGTGAGAGACTCTTCACATGATTTCCCTGCTCCAGCTTGGGTCCCTTCCATGGGATATATTCCTTCAAGGAGCAGTCTGCCCAGCTTGGGTCCTTTCCATGGGATATACTCCTTGTGGAGCAGTCTGCCCCAGCTTGGGTCCCCCCCAAGGCCACAGATCCTGCCTGGAGCTTCTTCCAGCACAGGCTTCTCCCAGGGTCACAGACTCCTTCAGGCATCCATGTGCTCCAGTCTGGCCTCCTCCATGGGCTGCAGGTGGATTTCTCCCTCCCCATGTGGACATGAGGAAAGCCTCTGGCAGTTTCTCAGAGATCCCACCCCTGTAGTACTCTGCTGCCAAAATTTTGCCACAAACCCAATATAATTTTATAAGTATGTGCCTTTGGTGTATTCTGTGGTTAAATCTAGACTGGACTACTCAAGGATGATGCCCAATGTGCAGCTCCAGTGTACTGAACAGAGACTCAAGTATGAAAACACTCTGAGTAAGGAGGCTCCATCCCCCTGTCCCACCTCACTCTGTGCCTCTTCTACTTGCACAGACCCCTCTCTAAAATTTCTTTGCACAGGTCTGTGTCCTGGCTCAGAGCAGGGGCTCTATTACACAAGCCTGCATCTGTGGTGGTCTGAGAACTAATGTCATTCAAAACAAAAATTCCACTCTGGCTCTGAGCAAGGTCCCTGTGGTGTCCCCTGCACTGTGTTCCCAGGACTGGGAGTGCTGTGTGACACAGTGCTGAAATCTGTGAGTTTTTTGGTAAGTCCAGATGTGTTGTGAGATTGGACTCGGGTACAGCAGTGATGGATCTGGTAGCAGATGGAGTATGGATGGAGGAGCAGGAAAAAAAGTGACAAGGCCCTTGAGCTTGATTAGGGCCAGTGAAGAGTCTCTGCAACTGATAATTTTCTCAGTTTCACAGTAGGATCAAGTGAAAAATTCTGTGACAACCATTGCTGGCAGCTAAATATTGCTGAAATTCTTTTTCTAGTAGGTTCTGCATGACTTTTCTCCCACTGTTACTCAAGTCCTCTAACCTAGCACTGGCACTGAACAGAAAGAATATGATTCTCTGAAATGTTATAAAACATATTACAGTTTTAAAAGAAAGCCAGGAGAAGAGTGATGCCCTGAAAATTATACAGAACTGGGGAGGAAGTTTTGATATAACTACATCTCCAAATCTTGTGTTCAGAAAAGTGAGAGCTAGATAATAGCTTATCCCACACATTAAATAGGAGGGAAAGAGTATGACTGTGCCCTAAAGGGACAATTCAACCCTGTTTTCCTTAAAAGTGCAGCAGTTAAGCAGTTAGGAACCGTTTCCATCTGTAGTGAAACTGCTTGATAAAAAATCAGTGTCACAGACTAAGCATAGTAAAGGGAAGGCAAAGCAGATTTCCTATCAGAAAGAGCAGTCCACTCAGAAATACATTCTGAGACATTTCAAGCTTCATAACATATTGCTGTCTCAGACATTACAGGAAACAGTCCATTAATAGTGTTGCAAAATGAATGCTGACCTCCACTTATTTATTTATTTGTATTTCTCAATATTTCAAATAGAAGCTCTGGGTTTGGACCTCTCTCAGCTCTGAGGCAGCAACAAAGTTCTGAAGCTTAAAATGACTTGTTTTGCTGAGGTTGTGCTTTTTTTTTCCCTGAAATATCATGCTATTTTATATAGTATAATATTGACTCATTTTTGTATCCTCTTAAGATAAATCCCAATGAGCTGTGTTCCTAACTCCTCCTTATTTAATGTTCCAGTTTACTTTTTCCTTTCTTCTCCAGAGACAGACAGTGTCATATTTAGTGGATGTACAGAATTAGAAATTTTTAGTCACATTTCTTTTTAAGATGAAGATAAAAATTAGGTCTCTCTCTCTGTATTTTTATCTATCTATCTATCTATCTATCTATCTATCTATCTATCTATCTGTCAATCAAAAAAGAAGTTAACATAGGGGCATCATCTCTAGTTGACCCTAGTGGGGTCACATTTGGAGTACTGTGTTCAATTCAGTTCTCCACAGTTCAAGAAAGGCAAGGAGCTATTGGAGAGGGTCCAGTGAAGGCCACAAAGATTATGGGCTCAGGAACATCTCCTGTGTGTGAAAACACTGCGGGAGCTGGGTCTGTTCAATAAAGAGAAAACAGAGAGGGGATCTCATTAATGCATGTAAAAATGTCAAAGGCAGGTGCCAAGAGGATGGTGCCAAGCTCTTTTCAGTGATGCCCAGTGACAGGGCAAGGAGCATTGGGCATGAACTAAACCACAACAAGTTCCACCATGAACAAGGAAGAACTTTTTGTTGAGGGTGGCAGAGCACTTGGAACAGCCTTCCCAGGGGGGCCATGGAGTCTCTGCAGACATTCCAAACCCATTTGCATGGTTTTTGTGTCCCCTTTTGTACGTGTAGGATGATCTCCAAAGGCCTCTTTGAATTAAAAAAATTCTGTGAGTCTCTTATTTTTCCAAATTGATTGAGTGGTAATTTAAATTAGATACAAAGCAGATTGATTTATCATTAGACTACCTCATGTTGAAGTCCAAATTCAGAAAACTGTACCTGTTCTACAAAAATCTTTCTGAAGAGATTAACTATAAATGTTATTTCAGGCTTTTCTCCACTGGGATGTTTGCAAATGAGGTCACAGTCATAAATAATAGTCTCAAAAAACAGACATTTGTGTAAGAAAAAAAATAAATCAGGGAAAACAAAATTTTAAGTTAAAATAACATTTATGCTATCTTTGTAGCATAAATGTACATACACTTGTACATATACATAAATGTACCATATATTTGTCAGTATATGTCTCATGAAAAAATGAAGCCAAAAAGAAAAAATGTGAAGAACCTGGCAGAGTTGTGTCCTTCAGTAGCTGGCCTGACAAACAAAAACTTTCTTCCTCAAAACTTAAAATTTTGTGTAAAGGGGAATAAAATATAAAAGAAAACAGAAAATATCCAAAGAAGTGCATATTCCATAACTAAAGAATCCATTCTGGAGATCCAAACTTCTTATTTCACTGTATGCTAAAAGCTCAGATTTCTTTAAATATGGCCTCAGATGAAGTCTACCCCAAAGCAGGGTGATAAATGCATGGTTTGCAAAGAAAGTGGAATCATCATGGAGTATAAAAGTCTCTAATGTTGTCAGTATAATGGAAGGAAAAACCCCAAGCCAGCTGAGAGTGCAGTTTCAGACACATGCTTTTCACAAACTGACTGATGTGGCTCTTTCAGAGAAATCAATCCAAGGCTTTGCAAATCACTCTGGGACAGATTCTGCTCTTCACTCTTTGTCCTAGTTGCACTGCAGACAAAAAAATGCATTTCTCTGCAGATATAATTCACTGTGATAATTATGCCCTACAACTACAGAGTGAGTCAGCAAGCGGAGGCTGGCAGAATGCATCCTCAAAACTGAGCAATCCACACTTCAGGGGCTCATAACAGACAAACTTTAACTAAAAATGTTTTGGGTGGTTGGTTTTTTTTTATTTTTTTTTTCTTTTAATGTTTTCTCCTGAGATATAAAGGTACTGATTCTCTCAAATTCCTGCAGTGATCCGTTGCTGTCATTCACAACATCAAACCGTAACCTTAATGGTTATTTATATCATTTGCTGAGTGTTTTGTGTTTATAATTCCATTTGGCTCAAGGCAAAGTGATGCAAGGTATTCGTGGACATAAAGGAGTGTAAAAGAAAGAAAGTTTGATCAATAGGACAACTTGTTGGTAAACATTGTCAGAAAATGATCAGTGTCAGTGCTCTAAGCCAGAGAAAACTAATAACATGAGTGGCAAGCTTCCTGCAAGCATTTGGAGTATTTATGTGGCATTCCAAAGGACGATCTGTAAACAAGACTAGAACAAAAATACAATTTTATTGATATCCACCTGATTTATGTTTACAGCATGTGTTGATAATAACCCTATTTGTCAAGAGAGTCCATCTTGAATACTAATTTACTGTTACTGAATCAAAACCAAATAAGTGAGGTTGATGTGATGCTGTAGTCTTATGCATTTTCATGTAATCACATTTAGAGTGACCTGAGTCTCCAGTAAAGAATTCAAAGGACATTCACAAGACACAGAATGTTTTCTAATGAGTTTATAAGTGCAGACTGATATGAATGGAGCTCAGAGACTAGGAAGATAACCTTACTGTCTATTTAATGAAACATGAATAAAAATTATTTTTAATATCTTATGCATGTTTTTATTCCACCAACTTACTTTTCAAAGCAGAACATCTCAAAGTCCCAGAAGATGAAATCTACAAAAAAGTTGTTGCATTTTGAACTTTCTTTCATCCTAATTTGAAACGGAAGACACCAAGACATTTCCTGTGATTGTTACAAGGAAATAAATGGTAACCTGGTAAATATTAGAATGGTCTGATCAGAAGAGTTTTCTATAACACAAAAAGAATTAAATTTAAAGTTTACCACTCAGTCTATGGCAATAACATAATAGTGAAGTGAAATGTTTCAGTATAAATTAAATGGATTTCTAATTGTTAATGTATAATTTTGTTAAAATTGAAACACTCCTCTTTCAAAGCATTATGTTTTGACTGATCAGTACATTTCAATGAAGAAAAAAAATCCACTGGTTTTCTTCCAAGAATGGATGAGTATTATTTAACAAGTTGAGAGAAAAAAAAGAGATGAGGTGACATTTCTAAAAAGTAAAATCCAAAATTTCATCTAGAATAAATCTGTTCAGTAGAGTGTGAACAATGTGTTCTAGTTAAGATTTAGGAAACCTAGTTCACAGAACCATTGAGTTGTTAAGATTGGAAAAGATCTTTAAGATCATCAAGTCCCACTGTCAAACCAGCACCATCCCATTCACCATTAAACCATATCCTAAAGTGCAAAAGTTCTTTGTTCTGGTTAGAGAATACACTCACTTTATTTAAAAAACAAACAAATGAACAACAAAACAAATAAACAAACAAAAACCAAATAAACGCACAAAACCACATTAAAAATCAGGAATTCACAGAAAATTAACAATATCAATTAAAACTTGAATGCATGTTTCACCCATGATGTTGCCACTTGTGAAAGCCCTTCAGAACTGCCCAGACTGAGTTTGTTCTGCCCATCTGAAATGGTAAAAACTGTGCCCAAGCCTGGTGAAATCTGAGTGGTAAGGGGTGCCCAAAGAACCCCAAAATGAAATATGTAAACAACCATTCCTGCTTCTAGGTACTTTGTGACAGGATTATTACCTCTTGCTTTTTACTCCTCCTAGAACTTGTAAAAGTTCTATGGAATGTGCTCCTATCTCTCACTAGCACTGGACATAAGACCTCTTTTCTTGGGTTGCTTCACACAAAATTGTACAAATAGAGTTGATCAGGAATTTCACTGTCAGAAAAAATATATGTTATAGCACCTGCTTATCTATAAATCACTGCCAGAATGGCAGGAATTAACCAGCCAGATACAGGGACTCATAGTTGGCACAAAACACCCAGTATATATCATAAAATATGTACAGAGTTGTTTCTTACTTTTCAAAATGAGTTGTTGTGAATTTTCAGTTTCTGAAATAAATAAATAAAACAGGGATAACCAAGCATTTACTCTAAGGAGAAAGGCCAGGGCACTGGTATAGAAAAGACTGAAGTTTATACAGATTTTTATATGCAGTTTGTCTAGTTTATAATTTAATTGAAAATAATTTGTTCTTGCTTTTTTTTTTTTATTATTTTTTTACTCATTTCTAAATGTCCTACTTCTCTGAAAGCTCTAAATTGAATTTAAAATAATTCCCTTGAAATTGCGGGGTCAGAATCAAGGCTTTGCTAAATATTTGCTGTTCCCTCATGAGTTCCCACTGCCTTCATCTGGAGCTTCTAGTACTCAAAACTTTTTAAAAATCAGTTTCCTGGTCTAAACTGACCAAGAAACAGTGCAAAGCGATAAATCTCCCTCTAGCTGAGCCAATTCCATGCTGGAGTGCTAGGTCTGATGAAAAACAAGGAAATAAATTCCATTCTTAACCATGGGAATGCAAACTTTCAGGCAAATTGATCAGTTGATAGCTGATAATTAGCTCAGTGCTTGTCCAAGACTTGGGTGCCTAAAGCATCTGTTGCTAAATTTCAGCATCATTCAAGGTTTGTTTGCTGGCATAAGTGCAACTAAAAGCAACAGTTGTGTATGGAAGATTGATAGCTGGATTTCAAAGGCAAAGGCCAAATTCTTTTCTGGTGATTGGTCTGGGTTTTTAATGTGAGCAGTATCACTGCTAGCAAAGAGCACTTCTCCAAGGAATACAACCCTCTTTAATGCAAGGGAAAATCTAAAACT
This sequence comes from Erithacus rubecula, assembly GCF_903797595.1. Classification (NCBI taxonomy): domain Eukaryota; kingdom Metazoa; phylum Chordata; class Aves; order Passeriformes; family Muscicapidae; genus Erithacus; species Erithacus rubecula. Next base: position 8,236,379 of record NC_136685.1, on the reverse strand, counting down.
ACGGATAGTGACATCTGGTGGCACCTAAAAATGTCACATTTCAAAGTGAACCACTTCGTGGTGCAAAATGAAGATTGGCAGCCTTATGATCTGTCACTTTTCCAACTGGAGTTAATAAAAGTTTTATTCAGTGGTATGAAGCAGAGAGATCAGTGAACCCTTCCTTCCTCACCTAAGCTAGAGATGCCTCTGAAACCTCAACCCACAAGATCTTCACCTATGTTGAGCAAATGAATGAACACCCAGCTGCTTCTCAGGGCCTCTGCTTTCCCTATGGTCCCTGCACAAAATACATTGTGTAAATGGCACTTATATATATCTGGTTATTTAAATGAGACATGCTACCATCTATGAAGAAATAAATGTGGATACAAATGAACTTTGGCACTATGATATATGATATCTCTCCAGACTGGAGAAATATATCAGGTGTCTTCAATTAAAATAATAATAATAATCCTCTCAACCCTGTTCAATTCAAGTGAACCATTTAATTCAGTTTTCTCTCAGCTGATCCTAATAACTCTGCTGTACTTCACAGAATTCCCTTTGACTAACTTCTCCTCTGCCTACTGTAGTACAAATATTTGAGCATCATTTGCTTCCTTCTTTTCTTCAGCTATTTCAAACAGCATCTTGGCTATTTTTTCCTGCAGGCCCTGATACAGACTCTCTGATTAGTATTACCTCAGAAAAATAGTGGTATAGGAAGGAGGAAGAGTATTATATCTGCTTCTATCACCATTCTCTCCCAAAGAAACTGTGATGAGATTGCTGCTAATGTTCAAGTTGAAAAATCAGAACAACTTACACATTGGGAGCTGCCTGCATGTCCATTTTGTTTCCTTTTTTCTTAAACAGGGGGGTAGCCAAACACCCTGAAGTCTTGATGTGGAACCGAAGAAATATTTTTCAGCCTTAGACACTCAGCTTTGCTTTCCCAAAAAGAAGCATCATCTTTCTCCTCTAGGTTTCAAGTCATATTTCTTTGTAAGAGAAACTTCTAACATTCAAACAAGTGTTAATGACAGCAGTAGTTTCTTCAAGCTAAAACACAGTGCTACAGTTGAGACAAAACATTGGCACCCTTGGGTGACACTTTGCACTGAAATATTATTTCTATTGCATCACCTGTAGAGTCCAATAGGAATGTGGGGACCCTACTGAGGTATCTGCTAAACCTCAGAATATGCAGAGTTTCTGAGGCTCAGACAACTGGCATGTTATTCTCCAGTTTCCCCTGGGATATGAGCTGGAACTATCTCTGCTGAGGACTCTTCATAAAGCATCATGTGCAGCTAAACCTGAAACACATGTGCATTCACATAACCATGTCTGCATATAAATCTATGCCTCAAATTTAGGTGTGAATAATTCCCCTGTCAATTGCCTATTGCTCTTTTAGAAAAACAAAGGTGTTTGCCTAACACAAAAATAGAAAAATGAATAAAACTTGGGTTGATACATTGAGTATTAGTACTAATTTGCAAACAAAACAGGTATGTTTATGATAGCTAATCTTTCCCATCTGGCTTCTAGATCTACTCAAGTACAGCATTTTGGATATTTTTCAGCTTGCTTTACTTTCCTGAACTTACACAGCTTTTTCACCTCAGATCTTTCAGAGATGGTTTCTCAGTATCAGAGGGATAACCACGATATGCAGTGAGTATCTCTTGGAGCTGGCAGAGCTGGAGGAGAATTGCAGCTTCTCAGCTCGTTTATAAACACTTCACAACCCTGCCAGAGAGTGAACAGTGAGCAGTCTTCACAGTGAGCAGCAGAACAGGTTTAGAGTTAATAGCTGGCTGATCCTCAGATTTAGGTGAAAGCAGAAACGTGCGAGTTTGTGCCCAAACGACACCAACACTGGGACAGGAAACAAATAGTTTAGTCTCACTTCAAGACAGCCAGAGTCCTTCAGGCAATCCTTAATGCCCATATTTATAATTTCCTGACTCATCTGTGCTTGGATTGACTCGGCTCACGGAGGATGTGTGCATTCAGCCTGCCTGGCAAAGCACTCAGAGTGAGAATTTCTTTTGGAGGTTCAGAAACATGAACTGTCACAGCTGAATTCTGGATGTCTCTGGGCCCTTGCGGCTGAATGGATTTTCCTTGTTCTCAACACACATGTCAACAGAGAGCACTCCAATCTAATTTTTTTTTTTTTTCTGCTGTTTTTCTCCTATTTTTTCAGAGGAGCTTACCAGGTAAATACTACAGTATCAAGCATATGGATTACACCAAAAAGATACATGGTTTCTGCCTCTAGAGACTTTCTGTGAAAGACAGACTACCATTAGAAAAATTAAGGTCTTAAACCAATATATGCAGACCCTTCAAACTCCCAGAAAAGCAAAAATATATTTTACTAGAAAAAAAAAAAAAAAAAAAAAAAAAAAAAAAAAAAAAAAAAGGTTTTAAGAGAGTTCCTGTTGAGAATCTGCCCTAAAGAATGCTCTGAAATGGTTTTACCTCTTTAACTGAGCATCTATGCCCAGAATTGTCTCAGATAATCCTATAGTTTTGGCTTTACATGTACATTCATACATTCAGCAAACACTGTGAGTACCTTCCTGATTCAGGGGAGTCAGGGGAATACTCTCTCATGTATTACCTAACATATAAAACCTTGCTTTGGGAAAAAAGGTATAACACCACTCTAGGCTTTTGGTCACAGGTGAAGATTTTTGTTTTTTGGCAAATCAAATTAATCCAGATCGTGATTAGTAAAAAAAAAAAAAAAAAAAAAAAAAAAAAAAGCCCCTTCATTTTTTCCCTGCTGACATGAAAGCCAAAGCTCATTGTTTTATTAACTGGATTACAATACCAATTCCTGAGTTCCTCTCTGGAAGAGACCACAACAGGAGCTGTCTCAGCAAAAAGCAATTCCTGGATAAGCTGTTCAGTGATTTTATTTTTGCCTTCAGGCATGAGAGATGGAAGAGTCTGACTGCTTTAAATTGGAAGTAAACATCTGCCAGTGCAGTATTAGAGGTTTGTACAATAACCACGGCAGAGAGGAGATAGCAGAGACAAAAGCAACACACAAAGTGGAATCGTGTGACCACTCAAAAAATTTTCTTTCAAAACTTTCTTTGGATTTTTTTTTTTTTTTTATTTTGAGGAGGGAAAAAGCTTTTTTAAAAGAGCCTGGAGTGAGATTCAGAAGGTTTCTAAGTACTTCACAAATTAATTAGAGATACCTTCTGTCAATTTTGGTACAGGACTTAAGATGAGATACCAAAGAACACATAGGAGCTTAAAATACAACTTAAACAGAAATTAGGCACATATGTCAAAAGAAGAAATCCAAATCTCTCCATGTGTCTGCTAGGATGCTGAAGAACTAAACAATCTTTGAATCTGGGAGAGATGTACTGCATACAGGCATATTTATCACACCCTAAAGGCTTTCATCACAAAACCCAGTTAGCTGCAATGAAACTCAGACATGGAACATGCCTAGAGATGCTTTCACTGCCTCAGGATGCTTGGGGATCACAGAATAAGTATTTTTAATTCCCACAAGGACTATGAAAAAGAACTGCCCAAACTGAGAGAAAGCATAGATTATGGGGGATAAGAATGTCCTTTCTAAGAAGAAAGACTTGATGCTAAATGTCATAAATAAACTGCAAACACAGTAAAATAAGCTAGAGTAATCTAGGAAAAAAAAGCATGAATTTAAAAACTCTCATATAATGTGAGAGAAGCAAAAGGTGTGTCTGTGTGTACATGTAGATATGTAGATATGTATCTTCTGCTTGTTCTTAATTTGCTAAGGGGGTATATCTGTTTTAAGAAAATCATAGTGCCAAGGTAGAAATTCTAAGTGCTCACAGTGATGCTGGAAAAGCTGACCTGGAACAGAGATTAGTCAGAGGAAAAGGAATAAAGTAGGAATTTGTTAAAAGGATACACCTTGGGTAGTGCAAACTGTTGCTTGAATAGAACTTTGCAGAATGAACTGAGAAAAGTTTAGGGAGTTGAGGATAAGCTAGACAGGCAGAGACCCAAAAACTGGGGAGAACATGTATGGAATATAGAACCAGAGAGCTAGTTTTGGGAAGAGCAGACCCATGATAAAGTCCTCAAAATCAGACACATGGGCACATCATTTGTGCATCTTTAGAATTACTGAGAGTTGTAGATGTGAGAACGAGAAGAATTCAGTGGACAAAGTGCTACAACTTTGGTTTTAAGTAATTTCCCTAAATCATGCACACAGATTTCTGTGTATTTAGATTAAAAAGAAAAAAAAAAACAAACAAAAACCAAAAAAAAACCCCCATAAATAAAGAGATATATAAATTAATAAATTATAAAATAAATTTAAAACTATCATAAATTAAGTATTGTGTGTCTGAACACAGCAATGTTTACATGATCACAGTTTGCATGTATAGACCCCTAGTTTCCTTTGACATATGTGTTTTAAAGAAAAGATGAGCCAGTCTTGAGCCCCAAGAGGGTTTTGCTACAGTATCTCAATTTCAATTATGATTTGAAGGGTTCTGGGTGCAGTGGGAAGCAGCAGCTGGGAGGACACAGAAGGCAGTCAAGAGTCCAAAACTCAGGCAACAACTTCCAAAATGAAGAAAGGATGAGAAGATGGATGTAGGTAGTTATTCTGCCATGAAGAGCTTTTGTTTTCAAGTCAGAGATTGTTTCCATTTCTTACAAAGGACAAGTAAAATTTCCTTTTTCTCCATTAGATCTGGGCATTTCTGTTGAGTTGGACAATTCCAAACTTTAGTCAGTCATGCAAATTTGAACTTTATTTACTCAGAATAAAAAATTACTACTTGGCACTCAGTGGGTAGCATTTATTTCACTGAGAAGGCAGTTTAAAACTGGTTCATTTGGCTCCCACCATGTTAAAAGGAAATTTGCAGTGGTCTAACCCTTCTAGATAATTAGGAACATCACTGATTTCAGTGCACGTATTAAAGAAACAGTAAAGATATAATGGCTGCCAGTTTCCAAGAAACTTTATTTGAACAGCTGTCTTGTGGTTTCTTTCCAGAGTCCTAAATTTCTGGTTGTTTAAGAGTATGACTTCAGCATGTAAGCTCATCAAAATGTGATAAATGATTTTTTGGAGAGGACTACTTATGATTAGATGAAATTTCTGGGCTGATGTTTTTCACAGTGACTCAAAATCTTCATTATTACACTGGAGACCTTCAGTGCAGATGTTTGCACATGAAAACTGTTCTGTAAAATATCTACAGGCAAATTTATATTCACAATTTATTGCTTCAAATAGAATTTTTAAAAAAGCATAGTTAAAAAAAGTAACAGATCCTAATTTAGCAAGCTTTTGCAAATAATAATCAATCCAACCAAATAATATTATTTAACTAAGATGGAATGAGTGCTTACTGTGGAACAATATATCACTAATGATTGGAACAGGTGCACAAAGTGTCTTAATAAATCAGTAACCTGGAAAACACATCAATTATTTTGAAGGTTAATGGTTTTTTTGCTTGTTCTCCAAAACTCATGAAGATATTTTCCTGAATACTTCAAACTATTCTAAAACAAATTAAACAAAAAACCTCATAAAAAAAAAAAAAAAAAAAAAAAAAAAAAAAAAAAGCTTAGGGTGATTTATAAGACAGAATAAAGTACTAGTGACACAAACATAAGCAGAATATATTAAGGAGCAAGTGGGACTGTTGTAGCATGATATGTATTGAAATGTAGATGAAACATGCTAAAAAGAAGCAGTTGGAGTTACAACTGGAGTTACATCTCCCCTCTCACTTGGATGTAATTAAGGTCCCAAATTTTCTCAGAAACATTCTTTACTGAAACAACAAATTTTTTGGTGAAATTTTCTAGTGGCAAAGATTTCTGAAATCCAGAATGGGCATTCTGTCACAGTATAATGCAGGGACTAATCTGATACTTGATACACTCGTCTATAATCCAGCAGTTCTTGGAATTTCGACATTAATTTCCTAATCAATAAGCTCTGGAAAGTCAACAGGCTGAGGGAGGTGGCTCCCTCTACTCCACTCCCAGGAGACCTGGAATATTGCATGCAGCTCTAGGATGACCAGCATAAGATGGATGTGGGCCAGCTGGAGCCAGACTGAGACAATTGGGATGGTTCAGCCTGGACATGAGAAGCCTCCAGAGAGACCTTATATCACCTAAAGAGGGGGCTGCAAGAAATCTGGAGAGAGACTTTTTACAGGGCATGTAATGATAGGACAAGGTGGTGTTGAGGAAAACTTCCCAGTGTGAACACTCAGGAGACTCGGTGGCAGTCACACAGCACCAGGGATTTCAGCTGCTTGGATCAAAACTCTCCACAGCAGGTGGCTCCAGCAGGTCCCTTGGCTCCCTACACACCCCACTCACTCTGCCACACTCTGTTCCTTACTGGTGTGAGTCTCACATGTCCAGCTCCATAAAGCCATTTATTCATGGTGCATTAACACAGAAATAAACAGCTGGAGCTGGTGCCTCTGAGGAGAACAGACCCCCCACCAAAGGAGCCCCTGGGCTTTCATACCCTCACAGGCTCAAGTCCTGCTTTTCATCCCAACTCTCCTTCTTCTTCCCCATGACTCTTCAACTCCTGCTATGTTTTTCTCTGTCCATGCATCTGGCCACTAGTCTTTGTACCCTTTATTATGCAAAGGGTGACAGTTCATGGCCTTTTGTATTTCTGGGTTCCCACCCCAGAGCTCACTCTGCATCTCATTCTGCATCTCTAATTGCAGCTTGTAAATGGGAGCTGCCTGCACCACATGTGCTCTACAGGGGAATGGCTTTAAAATGAAAGATGGCAGGGTTAGATTAGATATTAGGGAAAAAATTATTTACTGTGAGGGTGATGAGGCACTAGAACAGCCCAAGGAATCTGTGGATGCCCCATCCCTGGAAGTGCTCAAGGGCAGGTTGGAGCAGCCTGATCTAGTGGAAGGTGTCCCTGTCCATGGTAGGGGACTTGGAATGAGATGATCTTTAAGGTCCCTTCACAAATCATTCTATGATTCCATGATTTTAAGCCATATTTTCAAAAGAAAGAAATTAGTTAACATCAGTAATTAATGTCACAAAAGCTTAGTAAAGAGAGAGAAAATAAAATTAATTATTTAGAGTTTTAGGATTTTTATTTTACCTCATCTTTTTGTATGCTATTGAGCTGCCAGAGAGACTGAAGAAATGGAAGAATTAAATCGATCACTTGGAAACTTAGTCAGTAGAAAATTTCACCAACAAAAAGAATTTTTTAAATGAAAATTATGTTTGTGTATAGGCAAATTTCATAATGGAAAGTAACTTGCAAAGTTAATGCTCTTGCTGGAAACCATTTATCTTCTTTGCTGTCTAAAAAGGAATTACCTATGTACATTTTTAACATGCACTGTGTGGTTGCCTATTGTGACTAAATTATGTGCAACTCACATATGAGTTTGTTTTCACAGTTTGTTCCATCTTTAAATATTTTATTTTTAATTACACTCAGATGTAAATCCCTTTGATTCAATGAATTATTTCAGGTTTATAGATGCAGGAGCTAGCAAATCAGCATCTCAGATTCAGCTACCATTTCTTGAGGAAGGAAGGGAGGAAAGGATTGGAGTTAAAAGAATAAACAGCAATACCTGTTTTGATTTTTTTCATCTTAGCACCTTCTGGATTCTTACTTCCTAGAAGGATGCTAATTTTTTCTTGCTTTGGATGTATCAGAAATTATTTTCACTTTTCCTTAGGTCATGAATTATTTTGTCTAGGGAATTAGTTCACCCAGTGATGCAAAAGGTCTGTTTCAATTAAATCCAGTGTTTCTACAGAGAAAACCCTGAGATAAGTCAAAGGTTGGACTTGATGATCCTTGAAGTCTTTTCAGACCTAAATGATTCTGTGATTCTATGTCTGATGCATCTCTGCATTCACACAGATGAAATTGATAAGGAAGGAGACTTCAGTTTCAGGAAGTTCAGCAAGGGCACAGAACCTTCTCTTGGAGAAAAGGTAAATCCCTGAGTAAAGTGTTCCAAAGCTTGACAACCCTTTATATGAAGAAGTTTTTCCTAATATCCGATTAAACTTCCCCTGGTGTAACTTGAGGACATTTCCTTTCAAGGGAACATCCTCCACTTTGTTACACTCGTACTTCAGGTAGTAAGGTAGAAAAAACCCCAAAAATCATGGTAGGTAGAAAGTGATAATGTTCACCCTGAGCCTCCTTTTCTCCAGGCTGAACAACTCCAGGCACCTTGGACCTGAGACCCACAAAACCAGATCTCTGCCTGTCTCCAACCTCCATGGAGGAGAACATGAAAAAACAAGTGCTCATAATGGGTGATTTTGTTAAGGGAAATGCGTTGAGCTCTGCCTGGGAGGGGGTGAAGAACGAGCTGAGAGCTTGTGGGTCAGAATCCCCAACCATTCTGTGGTTCTGCCTAATTTTCTGCAGTTCACAATCAGACCCTTTGAAATGCATCGTTGAGCTCCTCAGGGCATCCTGCAGATGGCAGCAGCCATGATGCCATATGTTCCCTGGGGCAATCACTATATTAGCAGGACAAATTAAAAATAGTTTGTCATTTTGATAGACATATTTAGTACAAAGTATTTTTCAAGCTAAAAAGCAGGGATGGTTGCATCTGGAGGCAGAAGATTAGACAGATTTACAGAAGGAGTGGCAGAGATACATGGTGCTTCCTTATAATCCAGCCTAATTTAGAGAAAAGAAATTGACCTGTTAGACAAAACCTGGATATTTGACTATGGTTCACACAGGGACAGCTGTGGACCAGAGATAGACAGAGGACTAGAACAAAAATCCCTTAGTTTCTTCCCATCTGACCTGAAGTCAATCCAACTCTTTCCAGTCTCGTAAACTAAGCCAAAGCTAAAAGTTAACTGGACTCTATTGTACAACACAGAAAATTGATTAAGAATTGTCATGAGAATTTAGATATTTCAAAAAACAGATCAGGTAAGATTTAGTTTTCTTACAACAACCCTGCAGCCCATGGTCCACTTCCAGTGTTGGAGCATCATGCGCAGAGAAATAACCTTCAGACTCCTTTGCTTTTGATATTATGTGAGCCAAAGAGCCTTCTTTTGGCTATTATCTTCTAGTTAGTATTCATGTAATCTTGCTTTCTTACTCTCAAGATAAACAAGCAATTGACAGTCCCTTCATTTTCAGCCAAGCTTACAGTTTAAAAAGCTGCAACCACTTTCACAGCCATAATTAGCAGCAAGTGTGAATCCTGCATCCAGTCCTCTACCACGATTTTCACTATTGAAGGAGAAGATATGTTTAGACTGCAGACAGAGAGGTGATGGAAAGTCATACCTGAGCTGTCTCTAGCTAATTTGGGTTTCAGGAACAGAAGAGATCTATGAAAGGGACCTCTGGGCAAAAAAAAAGAAAAAAAAAAAAAAAGCAAAAAAAAAAAAAAAAAAGCACTTTCATGATCTTGTTGTGTCAGTTTGTTATCATCTGTACTCAAAAAAAAAAAAAAAAAAAAAAAAAAAAAAAAAGCTAAGGGCTAAATGTTTTCCTTCTTCTGTCTCAAATTCAGACCCACTGCTAACAGCAGCTATACCACTGTGGAGTCAGTGCCAGCCCTGGTGCTACACCTGTGCCATGGGCCAGCCACCAAAGGCAGCAGCTGCTCACAACACCCACCTCTACAGCACAGCTTTTAACCCAGATACTCCTGCACAGCGTTTGTCAGTGCCCAAAAAGGGCACAAAAATTCCTCATATATGAAGATTTTGAAAGATGTAAAATCCAGTTATCCCACTGTATTTTTAATTTGATTCACACTGAGTTAAAAATAGGAATTTAACACAAAGTCGAAAATTCCAATTTGATGTTCATCTGCTGGTGTTCAGCATGCCTTTCACTCCCTGATTAGGAAAGTCAGTGTTTCCTCTTCGGGGGAGATATCAAATCACAGTGATCTTCTTTTGATAAATTAGCAGATTAAAAGTTTAACAGTCAAATTTTAATGGATTTTCCTCAGTCTAAATCACTTTTGTGACTTTTTCTTCCTCTTCCCTTTGCCAACCTTATTTTAAAAAATGCTGTCACTAGACGAATATGGAATATTAAAGTTTCTGTTTCAGCAATGTTAGATATGGGAAGAAAATCTAATAATTTCTTTGTTCATTGTTCTCTTGATAATTAGACCAAATAAATCTTCTTGTCATAGGATTTCAACTTAGGAAAATTAAATCTGTCTACTTTAACCTCAAAATCCTTTCAGGAGTCAGAGGCCATTATTACCAAAATATATCTATTTTTGTTTTTTTTAATTCCATTTTTGACATGTATGTATAAAAGCACAGTGCAATACATTAGTGAAAAAAATAAGCAAACTTTTGCATTTTGATCAGAAAGACACTACATTGAAAAATATAGATTTGGCTCTGAACAAATTAGTAAAATGACAGACAGAGGTAAAAAGACAGGAACAAAGAATGACTGGCTGCTGGACAACAAAAATGGAGAATGGAGAAATTATAAAAAATAAGAAAAATTGATCAATTTTAAAAACCTGATGAATGCACTTTTAGTGAAGATTTAGAGATTTAAGTAGTAGTATGAAAATGAAAATAGCAAAGTTATGGTTGGACATCTGAAAATGTTTTTTCTATCACTGTGTGATGCTATACAACATTTTCTAAAGGAAGATTTGTCTCTTGGGGCATTTTAAGCCTATATTGGAAAAAATAGTTGGATGGAAATAATCTGACTTGGGTTGAGATCTGGACCAGATGGTCTCATTATTTAAGTAAATAAATAATGTAATGAGTTTAGTACCATGATCTATTGAGTAAGCAAATGCCATTTTTCATTACCAATTTTCTAAAGACACCCTTTGGAACCAAATGGTCACTCTGGATACAAAACTTAGCTCAGGCTTTAAAGAAACTTTAATATGATAAAAATTTCATTTTCCAGGAACTCTGAGTAGATAAGAAATCAAAATATGATTCAAGACCCTTAGTCTTTGGGTAGAGATACAGTTTGAAAAACTTTTGTATAGCATAGCCTACGGTAAACCAGTTTCAGTAAAAAGCATACAAAATTAATTTCTAGGGCATTATCTGCTACATCCTATAAAATATTGTGGGAATGCATTGATTTCACTGGTATTTGAATCAACGCCTAAATTTACTTTACAAAAAATGGAATAAACTGTATTGTCTAAACATAATGAACCCTTTAAAAAATAGTTTTATTCATCCACCAGAGAAATACATTAAAGTAACATTAAAGTTGTGATGCAAAACAAAAGATGTGAAGAAGTTTTGCTCAAAGTAATGCTTACCATATGTTGTGCACTGACACAACATGGTACATTTAAAAAGTATTTAAGGGGCACCCTGTAGTGCCTAGGTGTAAGGTGACATCTGGTAATTCTTCTTTCGTGACTCAGAGTTTAATTTAATTTGATTTTTGTGTCACAATCCTCTTTTTAGCGTGCTGAACTAGATTTCTTTTTCAGTAGGTGGATTGAAATAAAGTAAAATGGACACAGTTCAGGGAACAGCTGAAAATAGACAGGTATATACACAGAGTATTCATACAAACTAAGTTATCTCCCACCCCCACCCCTGCCTTGGCATGGAATACTCATTGATTAGGAAAGAGAAGGTTGTTGTCATCCAGTCTTTTATAAAAGACATAAATAGTTGTTTGAAATTGAAGCTTATCTCCTAATTTCCTTTCAGACATCAACTTAACCCACAAATACAATATTTATTTGGTTCTTTCTCACCAAGTGCTGTTACTGGGATGTCTTCCTTCTGTGGTTATCTCATTAACCACATAATGCATCACCACAGATTTGTTTTTTTGGTTTGTTTTATTTTGGGTTTTTTTTTTTTGGTTTTTTTTTTTGGTATAATCATCCATCAAATGTATGGTGCCTTGATCTTTTCTGTGTTACTTGGCCAAAGTGCAACTCAATGATTCCTCAAACAAGTCAATGAAATTATGCTTACAACTAGGTTGTTTAATGATTAATCCCTCTAAAATCAAGTGAGTTGCACTTTAGAGGCTAAGCAATAAATATCATAACTTTTCTATTGTGATACAGATGCTTTAAGCCCCCTTGGTTGTCTCAAATGTCACCAGAAGCCTGCACAATTCCCTAAGCACCATTTTAGGTACCTGTGCCATTGATATGGTTCTCCTGTAAGTCACCATCACATCTGTCTTCCATTTGCAGTTAACTCAGTTGTTAAAGCACAGTCATATAAAATTTTTACTGTGCATCACTATTATTTAAAAAAAATTAGCATGCACTCTCAATTTTTTATATATATATTGAATCTTCTCTTAGGTTCCTTCAAACATAAACCTTTCTGTGTTTCTATGATTTATTTATTATTAATATATATGTGCTACTTTATTAATATATTATATACATTACAAAACATACAAAAATAGATATTGGAATGGGTAAGATAAAGATGAATTAAACATAATTTAAAATGTTTTGTTTTATTTTATTCTGTATTAATAGAAAATACATTTTTCTCCTTCATGTAAATGGAGACTCTTATAGAGCAAGCACCCTTTATGCTGACATGCCAAGAAGTGGCTGGACATTGCCTAGTGATGGAAAGTCGAGAATTATCTTTTGCTTTTCTTTGCTTTCTCATGTAGTCTTTGCTTCTGCTTAATTAAAATGCTCCTGTCTTGGTCTACAAGGGGTTTTTCTTTTTTATTTTCTTCTTGTCCCCCACCTTCTCAGAACATCAGCCAAGGTCAATACAGCACACATATTTTAGCATGTGACACTCAGCACTTTTACAGGTATTTCACAACATATCCAGATTTCATGATAGGTCAGGGACTTCTGTTTGAGGGATAAGAGAAGTCAGATTACATAGAAACCCTCAAGATCAGAAAAATGCCATGAAATAATAAGGATTCTGTTATGAGCAGATGCACTTCCTGAACAAATTCCTCAGCATTCTGGAGTCTGTGATTATATTCAATACAGTTTTACCTCTGAAGGAAACTAGTAGCTAATGTGTTGTCATGAGTCACAACAGTAACATATCCTGGAGAGAACCTCTTCAAAAATATTCAGATAATTATTGTAGGACCATGACATGGAGGTATTAATAATAACAATCCTAGAATGAGGCTCCTCAAACATAACCCTTTATCACCATTTTTTAATGACCAAACTACCATAGCTTGAGAACAAATGCTGTGGCTTTTTATCTGAACAGCCTCTGGCTTTTCCATACACTGCTTTAATCTTGTACATTGTACATGAACTCCTCAGCTTAACTGAGCTCAGATTAGATTCCCACCCAATCTATTTGTCTTCCTCTCCTGTCTTTAATTCAGTCTCTGCCTGTCTCACCTCTAATATCTGAGGGCTAACACTAACTTCCAACCAATCCTTATCTAAACTAATCTCACCTATTTATCTGTAATCTCTTTTTCACTTCAGCTTCCTACTTCATATTCTGTGCTAGTCTAAAGGTTTGGCAGTAGGGGAGATTTCAGCTGATGGAAGGTGCCCCTCAATTGCAGTGTTTCTTCCAAACATTTCGTATTATCAGCCATGTCATCTCCAATTTACCAAACTTCAGTGTAGGTAGCTGTCATTCAACAAGTTGTGCATTTCCCTAATGAAACAAGATAGTTCAGAAGGATAATAACTATTTGAGTGGCAAAATAACAGAGGATATAAAAAAACCTTTCTGAGCTAGAACAAATATCTATCTAGCACAGTTTTCTATCTTTGTGAATGGGTCGATACAGAGGCTGATTGAACAGTAAAAAAGAACTGCACATATGTAAGATAAATCCTTCTTTTCACAGAGTGCCTACTGGCTTCTGCTGTGCAGACATTGTGACAGAGATTGCATCTGAACCATGTTTTACCACCACCACCAGATCTATTCCCAATGAAACTGTCTGACCTTTTAAAACTCATTTATGCTTTTGTTCCTAAAGCAATCTATGGCAATGGATTCTACAGTTGAATGATGCATGGTGTGGAAAGCACTTACTTTTGTTTGCTTTAAACTCTCTGCCTAATAATACATTGGGTCGTCCTTAGTTCTTGTATTGTGTCAAATAGTGAATAATTGTTCTTATTGCTATTCAGCATGTCATTGTGATTAATGTCTTCCTCATATTGCTAGCAAATGGAGTTCTAGTCTATTAACTGTCTACTTTTATGATAGCTATTACATATTTCTGATCATCTTTCTTTCACTTCACTTCTATTGTATTTTATTTCAGAGAGGTGTAGCAGAACAGTACATATTGTGCAAGATGCAGGTGCAGCACAGATTTATACAGACTGCAGTGCTATTCTGTGCTCTACTGAACACTTAAGATATTACTATCACCAATATCAGCAGCACAGCTAGGTCTTCTGCTACTGTGATTTTACAGAAATTAGAATAGAGGATGTAGAAGATAATACAGAAAAAATATTTTTGTCATAGACATGACATTTGTGAGTACTCAGTGTAGTATTTCCATTTAATCCAGGCTTTCTTTTATGTATCTCCAAATATAACCTGTCTCATATACCTATATATAGAGAGAAATATACATATATATATATATATAGAGAGAGAGAGAGAGAGAGAGAAAGAGAGAGAGAGAGAGAGAGAAAGAAATAAAACTGAACTTTAATCATAGACAATTTGATCAGAAGTGGCCTTTTGCAAACTCCCAGCAGATTAGTGGGAGGTGTTTTTTTCTGTGATTAGTGTTTATATTAGTGTTTATGCTTTAAAAGTTGATTAGGGCAAAGAGTATTAGGGAGTGTTTTTCCCTTGTAGCAGAATAAGCAGACAAAGAGAAGGAGTTTTACTGTGTTGATCTTCCAGCCATTGCCCATCTGCAAGCTGCAACATATAATCTAGCAGCATATAATGACAAAATAATAAGTGGCTTTGCCCTTTTTATTTTTTTTTTTTTTTTACATATATGAAAAATAAGAATCAAATTAGAGAATCTGTAGGAGAAGATTAAATTAAAATTGTATAATTAGAATAATATTTTAACTGGAAATTTGTCTATGATGCCTTGAATAATGTTTCAGCTATCATGGCTCTATAATGCTCATAGGAAGTAAAATTATCATTAATCTGCTTTCAGGAAACTAATAATTCCTCTCTAATCAATTTATAGGATCTGTTTCTATAAGAATATGGTTCAGTTTAACAATAAAATTTGGTGGATGGGTTATATGGAGGAATCCAAAAGGATAATAGTAAACAAAAGCATAATTAAAACCCCCTACACAAACCAAATGTGTCAGTTTATCATCCTTTTCTAATGTCTGAAATGTGAAAAAATATGCAGATTAATCATTGTTTAATGCCTGTTTACCAGCAGGATTACTCACAACAAATTGCACACCAACTTAAAGTCTAATGCAAATGTTTATCTGCAGTGCTCATTTCTAGGACTGCAACTTACTCCATCATTGATTTTCATAAGGAACTTAACAGCCACGATCTTAATTTTATTATCAGTAAAACGGAAATTATTCTGTATATTTAGGAGGCATCTCTTATACTAATCAGCTGTTGCATCACTTTTTTATTTTCCCTGGTAACACGAATGGTCAAAATCTTTATTGGGTCACAAAAGCCCTCAGGCTTTGGCACACCATGCTAGTCCTGTGTGTCCCTATTAATTACCAAAATCTATACCCAAGAGGTAGCCTGCAAAACAACAACAGGATGCTCATTTATGACAGAAAGTCCAGCAGCCAAAACAGGCCCCATTTGACCTGAGCAGCTCCGTGTATTTTTGCATTCTGTACTCAGTCAGTTCTTTCACAAAGTTTACCCAGCTCAAGTGGGAGTGTGGTGCTCTGAGCTGTGCACTCTGGTATTGCCAGTGTAATGAATCTGACCCACTCAGCTAAATTGCATTTCTACCCTGACTGAATATTTTGGTGCCAGACTCGTGCTCAGAACACTCTCACCACACAACCTACTCAGGTGATGAGTCTTGTTTACTACCCATTTTGGCATTACATTGTTCTTAGTATCTTTGCTATTTTTGGAAAATCCCTGTGGATCTTTGATGCACTTGAATTCATTTTTTTTTCTACTGAGACATCTATAAATGAATGTAAGAACAAACTTTTAGCCTTCTTCACCTGCAATTTTGAAAGAATAAAATTAATTGACTGCAATACTTTAAACAGAACTTAAATTAGAATTGCAAAAATAGCTTCTTGGCTTATGAATGCTCTGTGTGACTGATTTTTCCCCCCTATTCTTATTAGTACAGAGCATATTGTCAGAACTTAACTTATAATAAATAACAGATAATTAAAGTATGCTCACTCACAGCAAGCCTGAATTTGACCCTGTATTTATGAACTGACAAGTCATCTAGGCAGCTACTGTGCCTCAGGTGGTGCTATTGTATTCCTAATCATACTTACTGTCAATTAAAAAAAAAAGAAAAAGTAGAAGTTGCTAACATAATTATTACAATGAAATGAAAATTCGTTCCCACAATAGTATTGAAACAGCTGAAAGGTCACAGACTGTCTTTCATTAAGAGTCTTTTAAAATATGATTTTTAAAGCACAATGAACATAAATATCCATTTTGTTCTTGAACAAACTCCCAGATCAGTGGAAAGGTGTTGTAATGAGATACGTTGTAGTGTAATATATTTCTTCAAAGCAATAGCAAGTAGTTACTCCCATCTGTCCCTGTACTGGGGTCTGTTACATCTGCAGTTTTTTCACAGAAAAGATGGATTTTAGAAGTGTCTAAGGAGTCAATAATGAGGTAGCCAAATTCTTCCTATTGTTCTAATTTTGCATTTTTACTGAAAAGATGTGAGTTCTATATTCTTTTAGTTTTTCAAACATGCCATAACTTGATTTTTTTAAAAAATATTTTTTTAAATCCTGAAAGCCACTACATTTGTCTTTAATAATCTGAGAGGTCAAAAACAACAAGGAAGCATATAGAGAGTGGAAGCAAGGATGTGTAACCTGGGAGGAATACAGAAACATTGTCTGAGCATTCACAGGCTGAGTCTGGGCAGCCAAATCCAAATAGAATTGAATCTGACCAGGAATGCCAAGGACAAGTAGGAGGATTTCTATAAGTACAAAGGAAGACAAAAGGAAGATTGGGGGAAATGACTGGGGAAAATGGGAGTGTGTTTTTCAGTGAGGCAGAGGACATGGGAAATGCTGAGGAACTGAACAGCATCTTTGCCTCAATTTTATTAGCAGGATGGGCCTTCAGGAATCCCAAGTCCCAAAGAGCAAGGGGAGTGGGTATAGCTAGGAAGATGCACCACTGGTGTGAGAATCAGGGAAAACTTCTCAAATTGAACACTCACAGCCCCATGGGCCCCTATGGGATGTGCCCACTGGAGCTGAGGAGCTGGCAGGTGCCATTGCAGGGCCACTCATTATGATCTTCAATCAGCCACAGTGACAGGGAAAAGTGCCCAAAGCCTGGAGAAAAGTGCATGTCACTACTGATTTCAGGAAGTGTTAAAAGGAGCTCCCAGGGAAATAAAGGCTGGTTAGCCTCCCCTCAATCCCTGGGGAGGTGTTGGAGCAGCTAATCCTGAATCAAGTTTCAAGGAAATTCAGTATGGCTTCACCGATGGTCATGACAGGGCAGAGTGTACCTTCAGCATGTTTGCTGATGGCACAAAGCTGGGACAAGTAACTGATTTCAACTAATTCATCAGGCAGCAACCTAGTCCATTTTATTTCTGAATCTTAAAATAAGACAACTAGACTATGCAGAGCAATTGCAATTATAGCTAGCAATGTAACATCAGGAAAATAGAGATCATGGGCTGGCATCTTTGTCACACAAGTATAGAGGAAATGTTTAATGTTTTCTTCTGTCCCCAAATCCTTATTTAATTATGTATTTTTTCCTATGCAAGTGACACATGTTAACAATTTTGGTTATGCATATCACCATAGGTGAAGCATATTGCAAAGAACGGGAGCCAAGTTTTCCTTAGGTTCAGGTCCTGTGTTTTCAAGAGACATGCAGTATGGACAAATTAGATCTACCCCTTTCTGTGCTGCACTCAATGCTGGCACTGCATCTGAAGCACTTCTATTTGCAGCTGTGCTGCTACTCATGCAGAAGCTGTATCATTCAAGGTCGTGACTCAGAAGAGAGAAGATCAAATTTCCCATCAAATCCTTTACCAGCGTCTGCCAGTAAGTCCCATTACTTGGTTTAGTTTTTCAGAAGCTCTCTCCCATTCTAAGCACAAAGGAAATATACCTCAGTCCTTTTCAGGCCTTTCTTCCTTCTGCTTCCTCTGAGATCTCTCAGACTTCATACAGCTGGTGATATCTTTCTCAGACTAGCAGACACATATCTCTTAGTAAAACTGCCAGCAGCAAATGTCAACTATTTTCTTTTATCAATACTAAGATGGTCCCTAACAGCTTGGTTTAGTTTCTTGGTTCTTAGCTGTAGTTGAGAGCTGTAGCAGTTAATGAAAATGATTTATGTTTGTCTAGTATAGTTCATCTAGTACTGTTCATCTATCTGCATCTGGCAGGATCCAAAAGTGTTTTGTCTGATCAACAGAACGTGTAGAGGGAGCTCTGTCCCTGCTACTGAAAGAGAGAGCACTGAAACTAAAAGCAAGAAAGAATTCATACAGACACCTGGTACCTTCCTCTCTTCTGATAGCTGGGTAACAATACTGTGGATCACGGCTGTCCTGGGCTCCCAAGAGCTGTCTGATGCAACTATTATGAATCATTATAGCATCTCATCATCATTACTGAAAGAACAAAAGCCATTTAGGGGAAGGAAATATGAGATTGAAAAGAAAGGGGAAAGCAGAAGACTAGTGTCAAGAGAAACATTCAGTAGAAAAGTTGTGGGTATCTTGCTTAAGGCAGTGGAGAACTTCCTGTTATTCCCCTTTTAGGCCAGGATCTAAATTTCAAGAGAATTATTAAATTATCAAAGAATATTCTAGTTGGAAAGGACCCACAAGATAATCAAAATCTGATTCCTGGCCCTGCACATTACCAATCCCAAAATTCATACCATGTGTCTGAGAGCATCGTCAAAATATTTCTGGAACTCTGCCAGGCTTGGTGCTGTGGCAAATTCCCTGGGGAGCCTGTTCCAGTGGCCAAACACCCCCTAGGGGAAGAAATTTTTTCTAATATCCAACATAAAACTGCCCTGACACAACTTCAGGCCATTCCCTCAGTGCTGTCCCTGTCCCCACAGAGCAGAGATCAGTGTCTGTCCCTCCTCTTCCCCTCCCAATGAAGCTGTAGCTGCAGTGGGGTCTCCCCTCAGTCTCCTCCAGGCTGAACAGAGCAAGTGTCCTCAGCCACTCCTCACACAGCTTCCCCTCAGGGCCCTTCAGCATCCTTGTAGCACTCTGGATGTTCTCTAATAGCTTGTTTTGTTGGGTTTTTTTTTTTTCTGGTATTATAGCTCCCAAATTATCAATAAATATTCTAGTGGTAATGACAAAACTTGTCAGACATCTTTTTTATTATACTTATTTTTATTATACTTATTTTTATTTATGAATTTTACACAAAAGGAGAAGCACTTTAGTAATAGTTATATGTATTAGTAAGGGTAATATTAGTTATAGCCAGAAAGTGAAGAACATGTAGAATGAGACACTAAGTACTCAAAGTGCCATTTAAAAGGAGCAAGAAACTATGATAAATCCAGTTATAGCACCAGAAGAAGAGTAAAATTAAAGTCCAATGTCTTTTGGGTAGATAAGGGGAAAAAAATCCATGCTACTATTTACAAGCTCACCTGTTAGTACAGTGAGAGAAGAAAGGTTATTGAGTGGATAGAGTGATTATGGGACATTAACATAATGTATCCTTGGAAAGATCAAATCATCTATTAAGCTACATCTGAGGAAAGATTTCCAGCTGCAAGGTGATTGCAGGAGGCACTGCTGAGACCTCACCTGTACAGGCTCTCCAGTGTTGTAGAGGAAAGTTGAAACAGGACTGAAAGTTTGCACCACTGGTCCAAGAGAACTTTAAAAGTAGCACACAGGCTCCTTTATGAGGAAAAATAAAATCATTTATTTTACCTAAAATAATTTATTTTACTCCACTCGATGGAGTCTGAAAATTATGTACTTTATTTCAAGAAATGGAGAAAGGAGGAAAAGAGAAAAAAAATATTTACATAAAATGGATCCAAACTAGATATGAGCAAATGCAGGCTCTGAATCAGAGAAAAAATATATATATTTCTGAAAGCATAGAACACAAAAAAAAAAAAAGTTTAAGATCAAGCAAAAACACTTCTGAAAGGATAATTCCATGTAGCCATTGACCTTAGCCTGAATTCAGTAGTTCAGGATGTTACCCCAACAGTCATTTCCAATACTGCTGTTATGGAAATACAAGCTGATCACCAGGAGACACAGAGACAAAACACAAGGAAATTATCAAAAAGTTACGAGTGGCCACATGTCATAACCAGAAATACTCTATGTCCCTGACCTTTGCCTGCAGCAAATGCAAAAGCTCCTTGACAAGCAAAGAAACTCTTGTTTTGTTGCTGTGCAAACCACAAGCCAACTATTTCACAAGCTATGACTGTACCTCTCTAAAGGCACTGCAGTCACAGACCCAAAGAACTCACTTTGGAGATGCCTACCTTTTTCTGCTCAAATTAAAAGGGCTCCCTTATGCAATTTTTGGGTTTTACTTAGGATTACAATAGGTTGGCAATTTTTAATGGCTAAAATTAAACATGTATGTAGTTAAAAAGAGGTATCTAATAATAGCAGTACTATCAATTACAACAAAAATAATTCTGTTGAGTTAATGTAGATTTGGTGGAATTTTCAGGTATTTTCCAGTCTGAATTAGGATTAGAAATAGATGTTAGGTCTGAGAAAACTGTCATGGGACTGCAAAATTTTCATGACCATCTTTAATTTACCTTGATCTGAAGTGACCATTAAACTACTTAATTGGAACACTAACATTTAGCATCCTGCTTGCCATCATATAAAGCAAGGCAGAAATCCCAGAGCAAGTTTAAACAAGCCATACATTTACAGTTATTTCTCTCAGGACCAAAAGCCCCCAAAACCCAATGACATAAAGCTGTGGGGTTTTTAACCTGAATTAGCATCTCTGATGTTGTTCACAGTGTGACACCAGTGTTTTCTCTGTTTTTTTATGAGGGAGTGAGATGAGATAGTGATAAGCAGTGAGGCTTAGGGGATGAACAAGCAAACACTGATGCCAAAACAAATACTTGTGAAACTAGAACCTCAGACTTACTCTGAAATTATTGTTTCTTCCCACTGCTGCTTATCAATCCCTCTATCTTTTTTATCTGTTTCCATCTTATTTGCTTTAAAGTGTTCCTCAGCAGGACTGAGTCACATGCAATATTTATAAGAACCTCTCTTCTTTAAAGACAAAATTTTGTTTCCATTAAGGGGAAAAAAATATGAGCTGGGAATACTTGTGGCCATGAAGAGTTGTTATTTCTGAAAAGTACTTCTTTCCTTGAATAAGACAATCAATTATTATGAAACAAAATATCTGTGATTTAATTTGTTAGTAGGTTAAATGAAAGAAAATGTATGCCCATCTAATGTTTTCTCAGGGTGTAAACACACATGGGTCACTTGCAATTGTTCTTGGGACTTTGGAAACTTACAGTCAGTACTTTTTTTCCAGTCCATGGATTTTATTTATTGAATTGAAACCATTTTAGACAAGGTAATGTTAGTCTCAAGACAGATAATTCTTCTACTTTAACCAGCATGGGGAAAAAAAAGAAAAGCAAACATGTTAACTCTCAAATCCATCTCTATTTTGCACACTTCAAAATGAAGGTAGACTGAATTTCTTGATACTTTATCTAATTTAAAGAATAAATGCGAAACCTGAGTTCTCTGTAGATATAGAATTATTGTTTCCTTGCAATGTACTCTTGTTTCTTGCTGAGTATAAGGTAATTTCAGAATAGCAAAGGATTGATTATTTACAAGCTAAATAATTATTTTATTTACTTCTGTATTTAACAAAACCCAAGCCTGAGTGATTACATTCTGCCCACTTAATTTTCCCCTACACTTATAGTAATAAGGAGTTTGAAGCTGATCTTGCTCATTCAATTGTACATCAACATAGCAGTGACTCCATCTGCCCATGGAATTAGGTAAAAGAATAATATTTTTTGTAAAGGATATTTTAAAAAGATCTCTTTTTTTCCTTTTCTTTTTTGAACATTTGTCTGATATGTGGTTGCCTCTGAAAGACAGGTGATTCACTCCTGGTTTTAATTGTTCTAATGAAGGAAGAACACCTTCACTGTTGGTATCACCAGCATGGATTTCAGTTACCGTAAACAGATAAACACATGAAAATTAAATTATCCTTTTACTGCACTTTCAGAATAAAAAGCTGATATATATAATAGGGAAACTTTGAGTCTGTTATAGCTTCCTGAAATGCCTTTCTTTCTATCTCCTTAAATAATTCAGAGATGCAGTTGCCTCTGCTGTTGTGCTGTGCATCCAGGTGCAGTTAACAGTTGCCACAACCTGCCTTAAGGCTACTGAGATCATTTCCAAAGACATGGGGTGAAGCACAGTTCAAAGAAAGCTACTCTGACTTATTCCCTTTTTCCTTACCTTTAGCTCAGTTGTAAGTGAACGTGACTTGACTGAGAGAGGAGGGGACAAATTGTCTGATGGTCTTTCCTTGTGTGGGACACTGAGATCCATCTCTGAGGGTTCAACTCACCATTTTTTTAGACTTTAAAATAATATAGTCTTGTTTTACTTGTCTGGCTGAGCACAGTGCACTGACAATCCGTTTTCTCCTTATAATAGAGCTAATGGCAACTGGAAATGACAACTTCAAAGTTAAGTTAGTGTAACATTGTGTCACTTTTTGTGAGAACAATGTTAATTAACACATCACTTTGCACCATGCTGGAAAAATACTGTTATTAATTTCATTAAAACCTCAATCCATGATGTTAGCTAAATAGAAAAGTTGTGTCCTTTTTGGTACTGATTATTTGACAAAAGATTAGGTGGAAAAGAGGAGTTCTTTATATTTTTGTTAAAATTCTTGGAAACTGACCTGGATTTTGACTGGAAGATTCATTAATATTCATTTGTATATAATTGCCTTAATTTTAGTGATAATGACTTCAGTTACCAACTGTGTGATTGATGGGACTTGTGTCTTCTCTCTGAAGGAGATGAGCTAAATAAAAAAGTAGAAACTTGCCATTCATGCATGATATTTTTAGCTGCCTTTAATTACAAGCTAGCTAAATAAGCATGCAAACCTTGCTATGATTGATAGGATCTCTATGCTGTAGTGATTATTTTACTTGAAGTTAGAAGGTGCTTGAATCAACTGAGCTCTAAAATTAACTGGAATCTCTATCTCAAAAAAGCTTCAACTCTTACTGAAATTAGTAATGAAGAAACATTTAAATACTTTGGCTGTTCTAAAAGCATACACACATCCTCTCTCTCTCTCTCAGACAATAATCTTCATAGTCATCTCCAGAGGTACCATCTAGATGGGCATTGTATATCCCAACCAGATATGAACCAATTATTCTTTACAGCAAAGAAATCCCTGTGTTTTCAAAACAGTCTCATTCTTCCCCAGAATGAAACATGACCTTCTAAGCTCCTAGCAAGGGAAAGCAGGACATACAAGACACACTCAGGATTCTATTTGTTGTCATGCCAGGCAGTCAATATCTCTGCTTTGGCACTGTCCCATGTTTCAGAGCAATACTCAAATGGAGAAGTCTAAACCTCATAACCCTGCCCTTGCATCTCTTGTGTGTCTTTGTTTTCAGTTATATCTTCCCTAGAGCAAGTGCTTAGCAGAACCAAATCAGCTCAGCTTGCTGCTGCTTATTTCAGTGGCCTGCCCAAAATCTATTTGTCACTTAGAAAAGGGAAAAAGAGGGTGTGTGTGGGGGGGGGGAAATACTTTCTTATATTATTTCAACAGAAACTCCACCATGCTTCTAAGGGAAGTGTTGAAATTAATGAATACTCACATATGGAATGAATGTATGATGGTCCTGTTATCATTTGTTAGGCTCAGTCTTTGTGCAGAAGGTGATTTACAAAGGCACACTGAAACACAGTGCTGTATCATGCAAAGCTGAAATAATCTCCCAGAGTAATGATACATTTTAGTGAAATTATTTCCTTGGTGATCGGGACTATTTTTCATTATTCATCTGTCATTTAAAAACATATCATACTGTTCATAAAGCCCAAACTAAATTTGTGTTGAGAGTGGTGCTAGAGAGGGGATTAGAATTTCAAGAGTGATTTCTTAATCCAGAATGACCTACATTTTCCTTCTCTTACTTTAGAGAAACTATTCCCAAATAATGTTATTTAATAGCCTTTTAAAAATTATATTTCTCAGTGATTCTATGAATAGTTCTTCCTTTGAGTCATTTGACTGATGCCATGGTTGTCAGAAGATAAATTCAGAAATCCCTTTGTAGATGCAGTATGGGTGTGTCTTAAGCCAAATTTCTCATGTTAGGCTGTAGCACTTTCTCTGGATGTCAGCACATCTGGAGTTGCTTTTGGCCACAGCATGGTTTTACAATAATGTTTTTGAAATTACAAGCAACCACCTATAGACTGGAATAAACCCATTCAGGCCAGGTCTAATGAGTGTTACAGAGGGACACTGCAAAATTATATTTTCTGACCAGCAAAACCATGCTGATGAAAACACTGTAGAGGCATTGCACAGTAGGGAAAAGGCAAAACTTTCTTTCTTACCTTCTCTGAATGGAAGAACTTATTATATTCTAACAAAATGGTGAGATTGATTGATGTAAATGGAACAGAGAGTTCTCAGAGAGGACAGGCTGTGCTGTGGAGCTTCCCCTATGTCACTTGCTTTGTACTGATTGCTAAATTTTAGTTATTATTATAATGTGATGATAATCCTTCACTTTTTCATTTAAATAAAGAAAAAATGAATAGGTTTAAGCAGCTAACAAGCTATTTGTTTTTATCCTTAAAACATTTATTTAAGTTTTAATTTATTAAACAATTAAATAAAATATGACATTGCTAATAGCCTCAAAGACAAGGGCAATTAGCAATGCAGGCTGTTTACAAACTGATTTATCTCAGTAAATAACAGCTTGATATTCAACTGCAAATACAGTTATGGCATTTTCACTTCTCTTCTTTACTTTTTTACCTATCACTTGCCTGTACAATTTCAGGTATATTCAATAGTGGTCAGTGGAACTCTGTCAATTTATTTCAGCAGTACAATTGGCCCTAAATAGCTAATGCTGACTCACAATATGTCTCAGTTGTTTGAAAGACAGAGAATCAGCTGTCAATGAAACTTGAAGCCAAATGGTACAAACATTTTATACTTTTTGGGAAGTGGCCATCAGTATTGAAATGTCAGGGTTTGAGCAGGTACTCAAAGGAAAGTTTCTGAGGGTGTCTGGACAGTTTCTGAACAGTTCTAAATTCTCCCGAGGCTATCAAGCTGAGAGCCTGCTGTCATACTATTGTTAACATTTATTTTAGTTGTCAAAAATAAGACAAAATATCTAGTCTTCTAAAAGTGAGGAAAATCCATAAATATGCACCTCAAGAGATTTCAAAAGTGCATCTGAACCCACTTAATTAATTTCTTTTCCTCTCTGGACCATTTAAAATGAAGTAATCATAAACACATCTAAGAATTAATATTTAATACAAAATTTAAATGGCTAAACTGAACCCATTTTAACTGAAACACATCTGATCTAGTTATATAATTGGCTCATGTCCAGCCTCTCACCCACCAGCAGACCCAATTACTTCTTGCCAGTGCTGCTGTTGATCTCCTCATCCCCCAGACTGGGTTGGTACTGGGTGCTGCCCTAACCCAGGCACAGCACCTTGCACTTGGCTTTATTAAACCTCGTGAGATTCCTGGTGGTGATGTTTTTTATTTGTCTCTCCTTAATTAACACACTAATATTATAAATGGATAAGTCTCCATTAATAAAGATGTTGAATGAGTGTCCCTTCAGTCTGAAGTTGTCTAAGATAAGCAGATGTAGACAACTTCAGGAAATTATTCCCTGAATTCCTCCAAAGAATTCATTGACTTGACTAAGATAACAGTTTCTAAAGATAAGGTGGTGCTGGAAAGGATAACCACAATATGAAAGTTGGGTTTCCTTCACATTGTGAAGGGAGAAAATAGTGGCATCTGTGGCTATTCAAGCTTTACATCATGCCTAGTCTATCTGTTCTACAGACACAGCTATGATGTCTGAACTCACAACAGCATCCTCATCTTGAAGTCATGTATTTTTGTACAAGGGCAGATCTTTCTCATCCTGTAAACACAAACAAGGTGCACAGTCTGCCACTGACAGTGAGAAGATGAAAAGATCTCCTTTCATGTAAATCATGGAACCAAGAAGAAGGAAACCAGAGAAAGTAGGTAGTGCCTAAATTAAAATGAAATTCTTTATACATATTATGTGCCAAGCATTTTCACAGAGGGGATGAGAGGATAAGGTACATTTGGAGGTTGTGTCATCCAGCTTCCCCATTGAAAACATAATCAGCTAAAGCAGGTTGCTCAGAAGTGTACCTAGTTGGGTTTTGAATATCTGAAAGAAGATGACACCATGTCTCTGGGCTGTCTGTTCCAGTGTTTGACCACTCTTACAGTAAGAACCAATGCAGACCATTGCACGTTTCCACAATAAAATATCTTTAGTTTCTTTCTCATCTCCTGTAGCTTTATTTCACAAACTTGTCATACTGGAAAAGACAGTGAGCAGTCATTTCCTGCTGTTCTCTCATGATACTCATCTTTCAGACCCTCCCCCACCATATCCCCAAAGTAATCTCTTTTCCAGGATGATTACACCCACACTACTCAACTATTCCTCTAGAGAAAATATTCCATACAATTGTGATTTTTTTTCCCTTTGTTCTTTCCCACTTCTGTCATATTCTTTTCACATCCCCCAAGTCATGGACAAATAATAAATATATACAGTGGAACATTTTGTCCTATGTAATTTATTAATAAGTAAAGTAGTAGTCTACCACATTCTATTCTTAAATCAAGCCATAAATCTGAAAGCAGTTACACATTAAGTTCAGATTTTAATCTAGAGGATTTTACTCAAATGAAATAATAAGCTAAATAAGACTGTGATACACCAGATATATCAGTGAGGAAATATTTTTTATGTTTTTCTATTATTTTCCCAATATTTCTGTTTCTTCCTCTGTCCTCATATAAGATCAGAATGCACAATAAATTTTTGTGTTTCTTTAATCATTATAGTGCCTGAAAAAGGTTCTTGGCTGAATAAAGAATGTGATTATTCATGAAACAGTTAAAACCCAGACACTTGTCTTGTCACAGCTTTTCCACTGCTAAGAGCAAGGTAAACCCTCACAGGCCTCAAATTTTATGTTCATCTTTATATACAACTATGGGTCAGCTAAGGAACATATTTCATATCTTCTTACCCTCTGATCTTTGATCTTCTTCTCTTTAAAGTGTAATGCAAATGATTAAGATCTAAGAGAAAAAGCAGCAATTAGGTAGAAACCAGGTATCAGTCAAAGTGGAGAGGGAATATATTCTATACTTTTCAGCTAAGGAAAACAGTCTTGATATGTCACAGAACTGTGGCATTATGTTTCTGGAACTCTCTTCCTTTTAAAGCAAGCCTGCCTGAGGTGCTTGGTTAATTATTCTGCTGGCTCAGAAAGCCTGCAGAAAGCACAGGTCCTTGTGTACTCATTCATCACTAATTATTAGATCCAGAGTTAGCTGCTAGCTGATTCTACTTGTGTACAAACCCCTCCAAACAGATTTGAGCCCTAACACTACGTAAAAAAATACAAGTAGCACAAAAAAGGCTGTCAACTACATGCAAATCAGCAGACCAGCAGAGTAAGAACACCAAAACCAGCAACACCACAACATGAAGAGCAAGACTTAACTGAGCACCCACACTGGGATTCTGCAGTTAAATTGATGGATGCTCTAGGAAAATCAGAAATCAGGAAAGCAGACTGCAGTGGGCTGCATAATGCTATAAACACCCTTGAACTTTGAGACCCAGCTGCTAAAGCTCCATCCACCAACAGTAAAGGGACTTGCATGGTACAAAGGGATCCCGTGCTCTGGGGATGCTCCTTGTGTCAGTGGGGAAGATTTACCAGCCACCAAGTACTGGAGATAAGGATGGAACTGTGAAGTTCCACACATGCCTTTGTAATCACTACTGGCCTATCAGGCACATTGCTTCTTCCAGACACTAAATAACTGTAAAAAAATCCAAAACAGAATAAAATAATTTGTCCTGGTTCACTCTTCTTTGTATTTTGAATCTTAACTGTTACTTAACCTGTTAGATAACCATGAACAAATTTCTTCTTATGGTATAGGGGAAAATGTGAGTACTTGGAGGGATCAGTCTCCAGACAGGCTTTCTCCTTAAAGCTGTAGGTACAAACAGTGACCACTCATCTTGGTTTATTTGCTTCAATGCAGAAAAACCAAGATGCAAATCAATTTCAAATAAATAGAGCTGCATGCAGAGCATAGGCTACAATTTCAAGAGAGCATCTGCACTCATTTCTTTCTTCAGAATGAATCAACATTTCTTTATTTTCTCACTGAGAAGATTATTGAACCTATTAAGTTTTTTCTTTTTTTTCAGAAGGATAATCAGACACTATACCTAAATCCATCAGCAAAAGGAACAGGTTTTAAGAATAAAGCACAACAGCAACACTACTGCTTAATGTGAATTGTAATTGTAGAATTAAGTAGATAACAGCAGCATATGAGAATAACATGGGATTTATTTCTGTTGCATTATAAAACTAAAGAATTCCATCTGATGAAGTGCAAATAGTTGGTAATTTTGGTCTTAAAGTCTTCAGTTAAATTGAGAAAGTAATGTCTCCCAGCTCATAAGTATATATAAAACTTAATCCAATCCAGAGGAACCATGTATCAACTTAGATTTTATTTTTTTCATACTGGAAAACAAGAATTAAAAAAAAAAAATCCCACTGAAGCTTTCAAGTCAGATCATTACATTATAAACATGTTCACATTTTAATGGAAAATTCCTGGAGGAATTATTGAATTCTGTCCTGAAATTTGTGTGGCAATATAAATTTTGCAGGGCAAAAATATAATACTAGTAATATAAAAGACAAATGAAAGTTTGAAATGTATTCATGTTCGAACACACTTCTGAAAAATGAAGCCAAATACTCCACAAATGGAGTCAGAGGTCTGTGACCATGGCATCAATATCTCTGTCTGTTAGTACTTACCACATTACAAAGAAACAGATAAGGATAATCAGAGAAATAAGAGATACAACCATGCACTTTTCCCTCTTCATGAATACACATGGGTGATTTCACCTGAAATATTTTGAGTAGCAGTTGGATGTAATTGTCACCATAATGCTTAAAAAAACCTAAAGATGTCAGTTTAGACTAAATGGAAATAAATAACTAGTTTATATATAAAGATGTGTGTAGATGGAATTTTATGAAGGAAAAGATATTTTCTTAGAGCTCTGCTTTGAACAGCTTTATGGAAAGTTGTTGTATATTGATGTAATTATACTGTTTTACAGCTTATAAGAACCTGTTATTCTGTTCCATTCTATTCTAATGTATATGGGAAAAGTGCACAAATCAACATTTGCTATCTTCAGATATCCTATTCAGCCACAGGAAATAAGTTACCACCTGTCAAGATCAGATTTCTTATCACAGATTTCCATAGTATGAAAATAACTATATAAATTAATGAACATTTCCCACTGAATCAGAAGCAAAAGAACAGTTTTATCATCTGTCTGTGTGAAGAAAATCTCTTCTTCCCTAGACCATGACCTCAGCCCAGACACCACTGTAGAGTGCCCTTTGATGAGTGAGAGTCCAAATGAGAAGTGCTGGAGGCTGTGTTGATGAGGATTGCACTCTGTAACTTATTTATGAGAGTTTTTGTATGTAGTAAAGGGCTGGAAAAAAAAAAAAAAAAGAAAAAAAAATGTAATGCTGTTGTGTTTCATTTATTTATATAGTTCTTCATAGAAGAAAGAACTTCCAAGAAAAGGCTAAGGCTCACATTTGAAAAAATGAGCCATTGAAAACAGTCAAAGATGCAAACCAGAACAGCACTGTTAAAAAGTGGGAAAAAAAAAAAAACCCCTAAAAAAAAAAAAGAAAGTGCATTACTTCCTCTCTCCATCTTTAACCCTGTCACACTGAAACATCCTAAGTGTTAATGAGAGCTGCAGGTGAAGGGAGAGAATATGAAGAGCATTCTCAGCTGTTCCTCTTGTAAGCCTGCTGGCCAATTTCAAACAAGTCACCTCCCATTGTGTTTCTTTTTGGACACAGTGACATTAACTTAATTTTCAAGGTACTTTGAAATCTTTCAATGAAAACTACATCATTAGAGATACATATTGTTTTATGCCTTTCTAGTACTTCAGATTTTACATCATCCAGGGTATCAGAGACAGCGTTTTCTTTATATGCTTTAACTCCACTTAACAACATTCGACCCCATCTGCAGATACTCCTTGTAACAAATGAGTTGGTTGGATAAAGATGTTTTTAGCACAAAAATAATAGCAGAAAATTGAGGGAAAAGTTCTATTTTGCTAAATATATATATTTGTATTTATGCATACAGAAGTAAATGTATGTATAAATATATACATTTTTACAAATATTTGAAGATTATTTTAATTGTTCAGAGAATCTCCAAAATATTTTATGAGCATGGAATATTGCTCATTAAATTTCTATCTGGTTTTTAGATCATAGAGTAAAAAAAAAAGCTTGCATGGAAATATTTTTAAAAATTCCACTACTTAACTTTTTTCTTCAAAGGACTATGAATATGTTAATTGTCTAAAAGCGCAAAGAGTTTGATACCCTTGTTCCAACAAAGTTGCAACAAACTTTTTCTTGAGTCCAAAATCAAATTTCTAAAGGTGCAAAATCTTAGATTTCTTTCATGTTAATCTTCTTATTTGATTTTTGCTTCAATAAATTAAGGACACAAGTGTGAATAAGAAACAGGGAAGAAAAAGCTTTATATTGTAAATTCAAGTGTAGACAATAGTATCAGGAAAGAAAATGTCGGGTCCTTAATGCGGGAGTATTCAGGAAGTATCTGAACTAAATTTGGAACACCAAACCTTCCAGTGAGCTTCAGGATGAAGTCCAGTAAGTTCCACCAGTCATTTGTGCCCCGGGATGATCAGATAAACCAGGGCAGAATGTCACCTATGCTGTGAGGCTCAGGGATGGAGGAATTAATTGCTTTTGTTTGTCATTGCTCTCCCCCAGGGTGTGAAGTCCTGATGAATTCATCTCTGACCATCTTCCTCTCAATGCAGAGTTCACACTCTTGCAAATGCCACCTCTTAAAGCTTTACATGTACTTCAGGGCTGTGAAATAGTTGTAGACCAAATATAACAGAAATAGGGCACAGAAAGGGAAAATCTGCAATATTGCTGCTCACTGTCTCAGACACAATGGCTGCAGATGAGCAACTAGCTCAAAGTGCAAATTAATGCAGCGATATCTTCCTTAACAACCATGTTAAAAACATCAGTGCTGAAGTTCTTGCTCTCATTTTAATAGCATAATATTCCATGCCGGAGAATCCTATCTTTTTTAGTGGGCATAATCTCATGTACATTGATTCTTACATTATTTTAACTATAACATCAGTTAAAAAATTGTTATCTGCTTTCGTTTCAGAGACAGAATGACTATAAAATGCCACCTCAGAGATAATTGTGGAATTAATTGGGTTAGGTTAAATTTGTGTTTCCGTGTACATATGTGCTAGGATTCGCTTTACAGTTCACATTTTTCTTTGTTTGCAAGTGAGCAAAATCACAAATC
The DNA here is from genome assembly GCF_903797595.1 of Erithacus rubecula. NCBI lineage: Eukaryota > Metazoa > Chordata > Aves > Passeriformes > Muscicapidae > Erithacus > Erithacus rubecula. The sequence continues at coordinate 8,204,385 of NC_136685.1, read as the reverse complement.
TATTGCAGCCCTACTGATTCCAGTGTTTTATAGAATGTGCTATGATGGCAAGATGTTGTCCGCTTTAAAATATCCACGTGAATGTAAAAAAGTGTGGAATTTATTTAAGATCCCAGGATGTAATCACTATACTGGAAAGTTCAGGGATTAAAAAAAAAGGGAAAGATGTAAGAGATATATGGATTTGAATAAGCATGTAATTCAATAACTCAAGAGAAACACTGGAATTGTTTGGGTTGCTCTTATGGAATATATCATTCAGACCACATTCAAAAAAAGAAGCCTATCCACTGAACTAACAGTAACTCTGCTTTTAAACTACTCATTGTTCCTGCAACTGCAATTGAAGTTTCCTTCTCTTTCTTTCTTCTGCTCCTTTTCTTATTTGTCTCCCTGTGATTTCCACCCACTTAGCAAGGTCACGACATGTGGCTTACAGCAGGACTGGAAATTAGACTCAGACTTTGAAGAATCAGGCTGAATAAGATACACGGAGAGGCTAAAAGACCTTTTTATCCTACTGTTTTCTTAAAGGGTATTCTTTAAATTTGCTCTCAGTAGATTTCACAGTATGCAGATAAAATTAGCTGCTTTCCATGATCATCCATAAAAGGAAACACTAGGAAAGATGTCTAATCTTGTGGGGGAAAAAAGAAAAGTTTTGCAGAAGGTGACATAGAGCTTGTTCAGGGGAAAAAATGTATGAAATAATTTAAAAACTAAAACCTGAGGAAGTGCACAGCAAGCAGTTTTTTTAAAAATAAAATCAGTAACTTCATATAATGCAGTGAAAATTCTCTTTCTGTTTCAGAGCAGTTCAGCACAGAGGCAAAGGGAATTTGATCATTTGGGGACATCACCAGCATTCAGGAATGTGAAACCAACCACTGATCTACAGTCTCTGTCTAATCCACAGATTCCATCATCTCAGGTCTCTTGATATTTTCATCAGTCTCATCATGTGTCTGAATAAAAATGAGCAACAAGGCTACCAGAAGGTAACTGGAACAAGATGTATTCTATAAAGAGGACTGGGGAAGACAAAGAGAAAAGGGAGTGTGTAGGGCAGATATTATAGTGGTCAGGAAGGGGAAATTCCCATGAATTCTTTTATCCTAAACCTCCCCTATAAATCAATCCTGTCTTTTAAAAATTAGCAGTTATACTTTCCTGTGCAGTCCAAAGATAAAAAGTACTTGTCCCTCTTCCTAAGTTAAAAATGGTCAAAAGTGGGGAAGGAGGAGGGAGAAATGGAGGAAACCTTTATAAAGCAGGTTGAATTACAATTATTAGAAAGAGAACACTTTGGTAACTGCAATGAGAAAGCTTTGCCAAGCAACAGGAAGGAATATTTCACATTTTAAGCATTGCTCTAGAGTTCAGTTAAAGGTCTTCTGCAGTCCTTTACATTCGATGGTTAACTTATCTAGCTTAGAACATTTATACATTTCTTATCACTATTCTCTTCATAAATACCATTTTTTCCTGTTTTCTAGATAACCTTTGATTCAAGAGTTTTTTAGATAGTTAATTTTAGTATAGTAATTCAGTACAAGTTGCTTATCACCTTAATACAAGAGACCCCTCAGCTGAAAATTAATTTGAAGGAGATTGCCAGCCTCTTTTTCCCTGTTCACCTGTTTGTAAATGATAAAGAAAACAAACATTTCTTGAAATATCTGTGTCTAGCACTTAGTTCTCTTGAAACACTTTACATGCCTAAGCACAGTATCATACATCTATGATTATGCATCATTTTAATCTAATGCATTCTTCCCACTGCAAAATTCAGTTCCTCCCAATTTAATGCACAGTTTGTTTTGCATGTAGAAGACAGTATAGACCGAGCTGCCTCCTGTCTGACTCACAGATACAAAATGCCATTTTCTGCCTCCTATTTCAAATGCTTTAAAAAAATAAAATTTCCTTTAGCACAGATTCTGGCATGTTGACTGACTAGGAAGAACAGAGTCCATAAATACAGGGACTGGAGAGTCCTTGGTCCCACTCATCAGTCACTATGAAAAAAGAGAGCCTTTGGCAATGAATAAGCCAAATATATATTAAACATGACTTTTTTGGATCTGGGATGCAGTAGAAAAAAATTGGCAGCAAATAATGTTGATTAGATACATTAAAATAAATGTTTCAATAAAATTGCTTGACTACACACATAGAGTATTTTATTGTAGGTGAACACTAAGCAAATTGGGAATCAAAGAAAGTATAAAGCTAAGAGAGAGTCCAAAGGAGAGTGATGAAGAGGGGAAGCTGTGTGAGAAGTGGCTGAGGACACTGGGTCTGTTCAGCCTGGAGGAGACTGAGGGGAGATCCCACTGCAGCTACAGCTCCATTGGGAGGGGAAAAGGAGGGACAGACACTGATCTCTGCTCTGTGGTGACAGTGACAGCACCTGAGGGAATGGCCTGAAGTTGTGTCAGGGGAGGTTTAAGTTGGATATTAGAAGAAGGTTCTTCACCCAGAGGGTGTTTGGGCACTGGAACAGCTCCCCAGGGAAGTGGTCGCAGGACCAAGGCTGACAGAATTCCAGAAGCATTTGAACAATGCTCTCAGGCACATGATGTGATCCTTGGGGTGTCTTTTGCAGGACCAGAAACTGGACTTGATCCATTCCAACTCAGGGTATTGTACAATTCTATGATATTTTTGTGTCATTAGGATGCTGCATGGAGCCAAGAAAGCAGCCTTTTTTTTAGGCTGCTCAAGGACAAGAAATTACAACAATGATTAAACACCTGCTGGAGATGTGAGAGATGAGACATTTTGCAGAAAGCATGTTTTCAAAGAGGTGTTGCCTTCTTGGACCAATGAGCCTTTTTAATTTTGTACTTCACAAACTACTCTATGTAAGTGTAGTGTTTCTTTAAATAAAAGCTCTCGTTTGCCTCTCCATTACACAATGAACTATGTTACATTATTCTTTTGGCTGTTCTCCTGTAACACAAATGCAACACTTTTGAAGTAACCAATTGCCTGAAATAATTTTATCAGGTAATATTATTTACTAATTCTCATTCCTGTTCTATTTCATAAGTTTTGCAATGATTTTGTGTGGCTTAGAGAACTAATTTTTATTGAAATAATGCATCAAACATGCTAACAAACTAGAAAAACCCAACAAAGATCTCAAATATTCAAGTTAACTAGAAGAAAAGTCCTTATATAAAAAATAAAACCATGAGAGAAAAAAAAATTGTGATCCTATTTTTGTGAGAATAAAGGCTAAAATTTAAATTTCAATTTTGTTGAAGTATGCATGTAGATAGACTATTCCTGATGTTTAGCAAAGTAAATGCAATATAAGAAATTTCTGAATTCAACATGAACATTTTCTGGATGAGACAGCTGACAAATATAACAGATAATGTCATGAGGGATGATGTATTTCACAGATGGTTAAGGAGGAATTATGTGAGAAGTGGTTGAACTTCACAAATAATTGAAAGGGAGCTTTGTGAGCCTTTGGGGGACCAGCCAAGGCCAACAGAGATAACATAACCAATAAATATTGCCATGTGAGACCAAAGTGACCCAGGTAACAATGTTAGAAATATTAAAATTGATGTAGTCAAAATGGGCCCTTTGGAAAAAAACTGGTTACAGACAGATTTCTTTTTATCTCAACAGGGACAAGGTTGAAGAAGTAAATGCTTAAGGTGTATCAGGGAAAAAAAACATAGAGAAAAAGGGAGATTGAGGGGACAAGTAGGCAAGTGGTTTCCTCCCTGGGGCCTGCACTTGGTCACTGAGCTCTGATCTGTCTTCCTGATGAACTCTGTTCCAACCTATTTGTGGGTGTCTTGTTTGTGTGAGTACAACCACGTGTGTGCACCTACATACAAACATCTCCCAGCAAATTTTGGGCTGTGCAGGCCAGCTAGCAGAAAAAAACTACACTAGTGAGAGCCAAGGGGAGAGGTGAAACTGCATAAAAGGATCTTCCTGGTGCAGTGCCTGGATGGAGTCTTCATGGAATCCTCAAATGAGAATGTGCCTGAGGTGAGGGGAGTGCAGGAGTTGTGTGCCCTCAACCAGTGAATTCCAAGTCTGGCTAGCTGGGAAGGAGGAATAGCAATGCACATTTGTGTTTTTTAAGGTTTATAGAGGTGTCTGTTAAGTGTGTGTTTCCTTTGTATACATGTGTATTACACCTCTGTAACACAAGCTCAGTTCCTTGCACCTAGGAGTGGGGATAACCAGCTGATTCACACCTTCAAGATGGGATTAATTGCCTAGATCCTAAAGTGCAATGGAATCGACCTTCCTTAACAAAATTTCGAGTATGAAAAATTTAATTAATGTTCCAGATAATAATTTACCCAGGACTGATAACGGATAAATGGTTATACAAAATTAATATAATATGCTCTGCCCTTCAGAAGAAAAGAAATAGGTGAGGAGTTACATGTGAGCAGTGACTGATACATATATCCATATCACAGAAAAGAAATACAGCTGAAAATATAAACAACTTCCAGAAGTCTGAAGAATTCAATCCAAACCCTATTTCTTTGTAATAGATTTATAAATAAGCACAGGTGTCAAGTATTTGATTCTCAGGAAGTGCAGCTAATATAAGCTAATAGTGTTGAACTGAAAATTAAGCTTCCCCTTTCTCCTACTAGTTATATACATATACATGTACACACACACATATATAGAGAGGTGAAAACTTTGTGTACAAGGAAGATTGAGCAATCTGATTCATGAACATGAATATGACAATAAATATGTAATAGTTAGACATATGAGCCAGGACTACGGATTAAGAAAGTAATGGTAAAATAATATTTTTTGTGTTTTGCTTTAATTATATAAAATCCCCCCTTGTATCATAAAATCAGCCTGAGAGTTTTTAGTTATACTTACCTGCACTTTGAAACAAACACTTTTACAAGGTTTTGAAGGCTGATTTTTTTGTTGTTAATATTATTTTAAATTTTTAAAAAAATCTTTAAAAAAAAATAAAAAAAAATCCACAGTTAAGTTGGTTCAAAAGGTAAAGTCCCTGTTGATTACAGGGAATTATATCAAACTCTATTTTTTTGCATTTTCTTTGACTTCTACAGCAACTAACTTGGCCAGTCCAGAGAGCATAGACATGTAAAGATTTGTTTGTGACTGACTTGCCTTTTCTGCTTTTGGGGTTTGCTATGGATGTTGTATCTTGGTTGATACAGGCATGTGTCCTTACAATAAATTTAAAATAACTGAATTACATATTGCATACTCATATTACATGCATATGAATTACAATCTCAGACATATCAGTTGGACAAACTCTGCAAATATTTTCATATTCATAGAGAGACTAATGGGAGTTATGATCCGGCTTTCTAAAAATAAATCTCGATTAGTTTTTGCATTTTTAATACAATATTGAGAGAGCTTTATGCAATTGGCCTTTCCCTGGCTCAAGGCTTTATGAACTTTTATATTAATTAAAGTATTCCTTTCTGTAATGGTAAGATATACTCCCTTGTGCTATTATTTCTTAAATGCTTTCCCCTTTTTCTTTATTATGCATTGTATTCTTCCTAAGGTATTTTTAAGAATGTTTTCAAGGTAGATCTCTTTCTATAAATGCAGACAGTCACAGAATAACCAATAAAAACTAAAGGGTTTTCATCCCTTCTACATTAACATTTTTACATGATAGCTGATGTAACTTAGCTTTTCATCTTTACCCTATTTGGAGCAAGACTGAAGCATTCCTAGATTGTACTTATATCTTTCTCTCTATAAATTCATACATACAGGTATAAAATTCATTCAATAACTGGATGAGACTGGTGGTGAGGCACTGGCACAAGCTGCCCAGAGAACTTGTGGATGCTCCATCCTTGAAAGTGTTAAATGCCAGGTCATGTGGGGCTTTGAGCAACCTGGTGTAGGGGAAGGTGTCCCTGTCCATGGCAGGGATGTTAGAACTGGATTATCTTAAAGTTTTTTCCAATCCAAACCATTCTATGATTCTATGAACACTCCAAATGCATCACCATCCTAACAGGTGACTGATAGATATGGAAGATAACATCCTATATCTATAACCTCTAACATAAATATCACTATTCTAGAGGTCTTTGCTTTGAAGTTTATTATCTAACAGTCCCCATATATAAATTAGTGATCCACACACTATTGGGATATGCATTAAAAAAAGTCAGTGCAATTGAAAAAAGGAATACTTCCTATTTCAAATAATATTGCATTATCACTTATAAAATATCTGATACATTCTAGAAAATAAAACACAGTACAAAGGTATTTAACTGCAAAAAGACTGAATACAAGTGTGTTGCCTACTTTCAGATTCACCAGTGAACTATTACTTTCCTTATGCCAAGTACAGCTGAGTAATTGATCAATGAATACTACTGAGTGAATAAACAGAAAATGCTGTGTGAGCTGATGGGAAAGAAAATGCCTGAGGAAAAGTCCATTCTTTTGTATCAAAACCTACTAGGAACTGCTGTTTTACTGATCTATGCTTGTGCATCTCTGGAATTCTAGCTGTGTAAAGCAATTTTGATGTCTGTATTGCCATAAATAAAGATTGCTTTTTTCCCCACAGCTATTTGTTCCCCTACCTTGTCCCTTTTGAAATGGTTAAAGGCCATAACTGGGAAGGCATTATGATCTAATGTTTAGTTGACCAGAAGATAAGGTGTATTCTGTTTCCCTATGAAATATAGCAATGTTAAAAAAAACTAAAATAGATAATCATAAATCAGCTTCCTCTATCATTCCGTCCCAAATCTGTATGTAGAAGTCAATAAGACTTAGGTTTTAAAGGGCTGGAATGTAATAAAGAATTAAGTGGGTAATTGCCTAGCCCCAGTACTAAAGGCCATAATTATGTTTTATTTTGTTTTTGTTCCTCTGAGGGCATGCACAGCTTCCTGGCACCACACCCATCCCACAGTTCAGTCCATGAGGGATTTGTGGAAAGGACAGATGTCCCTCCCTTATCATTCACAGCAGCAGACGTGCTTGCCATGCTCAGGTTGCAAATGGCTTTGTACAGAGAGCTGCTAGAGAATCCTGCATGAAATACTTCTGTAGACTTCCTGTTAATTTTCCTAAGTATTGGCATACAACGTTTAGGCCTCCAAAGAAGACATGATCAGTGTGTCAGACCTGCTGCTGAATCTCAGTGGAGATAAACAAGGACCTCAAGTCAGCCCTTCAGACTGGTTTTATGATGAGAGGATGCCTTCAACACTCGAGTAAGCAAAGCAGCTTTTTGTTTTCCAATGCATACATCAAATACAAGTTCAGAGTGGAGCACAGTTCTGTATGACCACTTAATCACAGACTGTAAACAGAGGTCAAGTTGAGAGATTATGCATGAATTCAAGATAAATTTCTGCATGTGTCACATTCAAGCACCAATTTCTTGTCATGAGGTGCCAGGAGCTTTTGTGCATTTACTGATTTGTTCTGTGCATTTCTGGAACTGGAGCTTTTTTGATTAGCTGTAATATAGCTGTGGGTAATAGTTCAGGGAAGTAAAAATATTATAAGCCTAGTTTTAAAATCCTAGCTGTAGAGGCTGAAAGATATAGACAGGAAAAGATAATTTCCCTATGATATTCAAATTGCTGCAAACTTCCATATTTAATTTGCAACCACCATACTACAAGGCACTAATAATCTTTCCCCTGTCATATAGAAGCAAATGTGTGGTGAGTTTTTGCCTCAAAGATTGGTAGAATTCTATTAATATTCAAGGATAAATTCAATTAAAATAATGTATTAATTTCTGAAATCTAATTTATTTATACTACCTTACCTGCTCCATGGGCAGATAACTGTGTGGGTTTATAAATATTTCACTTGTAAGAATACAAGTCTAGCTTCATTTGCAACTCTTTTTGTGTCACTGTCCTACTTTTTCATAGTCTGCTTGACAAAAAGTTTCTGTGCCTTACCTACCTGAATTTTATAACAAAAACCTTTGGGACTAATTAAGATTTTTATAGTAAAATAATGAGAAAGATTTTCTGTCTCTGTGTTTTTTTTCCCCTAGTTTTCTGCCTTGGGTTATTCTTGGGGCTGCCACAGTCAGATTCAATTTATAGAAGCATATTTGTTGCTCATCTGCATTAATAGAGCATAGTACAACAACAACAACAACAGCAGCAGCAAAGATCTTGACAAGTTCTAATATTTTCTCTTAAGCTAAATAATTCCCCAGCTTCTTTCCGTGTAAGACCCATAAAACAAAACGTGCTAATTAATGTAGGAAAAATCCGATTGTTCTGAAAAAAATTAAATGAACTGAAGGATGCTTTTTTTAGTAGGAAAATTTAATCTGGCAAGGAGATGCTGGTAGAACAGGCTAGACCAAAGTGCAGAGCTCTGATGTATCTGCCATAATTATTCATGAAGCCTTCAGCCAGGCAGGCTATATCTGGTTATAATTCTTGCACATGTCAGTAATAGGGAACATCCAGCTTTTATCCTCCAGGATGCTGACAAGGGCAGGAGAAGGTATGATCCCAATGCTAGGAGGGAGCTTTCAGGCTCTTTGTTACCCGAAAAAATTCCTGAGTTTGACCCTCAGTCCCCAAAACAAAGCAGCAGCAGAGTTCAGGACTGAAGGGTTAAAGTAACAGCAGACATCATTCTGAAAGCCATTTCACACAGCCAGGAGGAAAAGCCAATGACTTCAAGTCACATTTCTGGGAGAAATCTGAGATAGTAGCTGTCACATCCATTTGGGAAATGGCAGACCTGAATTCAGGTTCCTCTTTTGTGTGCTTGTAGTTAAACCTGTTTTCACAGCTTGCATGGAGGATGCTCAGTCTTCATCAGTGAATGAAATGACTCAAGTCACTCTCTGGCTCTATAGGCAAGAGCCTCACGTCCATGCAGCTTCTCTTTCTGCCTGCGATGTGGCACAGATCTTCACACAGGCTGCCTTTGACAACGGTGACACAGAGGTGACACCCAAATCTGGATTCTATATGGGAGGGGACCTCCTGACACAGCCCATGACACCCTTCATGACACCACAGAATACACTATCCACTAAAAGAATCTGCATGACCACAGGAAAAGCTCTTGCTGCCCTTAAATCTTTCTGGTGGAAACATAACTGCTGATGGATGTGGCAACACCCGTGACTGGCTGCCTGTTCACTGGAATTGAGCTTGAAAGAGAAGCACAAACCCTCCTCTGCAGGCTTTGTTCACCTCAGTGTTTGCAGTAGCCACAGACATGTGGGACCATGAGGTTTGGTTGGGTGGAGTACATCTGTCACCATCTGGGCTCACCTTTCTATCAGCAAACTCACTATCCCAACAAGCAGCCACTGAACTGAGGGGCACTCTTTGCCTTCCCTTCTGCTTTAATGCTTCAATGAATATACATCACAGGCAATACCTGGACAAAAAGAAAAATCAAGAAACAGTCTCTAAACTTTGGTTGCTAAGAAAAATTCATACAGGATTCAGGAAATTTAAGAATAATATCCTCAGTGAGAGAATAGGTCCACTGTATTTCAGTAAGAAATATTTAGAATATACAGAAATCCTGATGGTAGGAAGGTCTCTTCAGAGGACTTCTGAAGACTTCTAGTTTCAAATTAGATTAGATAGTGAATGAATGTAATTAGTGACAATTAATGCCTCACCTGAAGGGGGACCTGTAAGACCCACAATTATAAAAATCAAGGAGCTGAGCTCTGTCCTTATGGAGCTCCTAATTTTCAGCAGCTTCTGTGAGAGATCAGGACCTCAGGTCCTTCAGTACTTTAAGTAACCAAGCATATGTAGAGTTTATCCTGTTTCTGAGTTATCAGTGCTCTTTGGGATCTAAAATTTCAAGTGACAGCTGGGCATGTCTGTCTCCCATAAATTAAAAGGATTCATCCATTCCATAGCATCTCAATGCTATTAGAGGTTTTCAAACGTGATATAAAATGGGTTGTCTCAAGATATTTTTGCTACATACCAGTTTAAGGTGCAGGATTTCCTGATTGCAGCAGACCAAAAACACAAATATGGGAATTTCTGGCAACTAACTTGGTGCTTAGTAATTTGATATAACACAAGAATTACTAGATTTATCCTCAAATTCCTCCTTTAAATCAGCACCCTACAGCACCCTGTCTACAGAAGTGCAATCCTTTTTAGAAGTGGGTGCTGGCACTTTCCAAGGGCATCAGGAGCTCCTGGCATTACTCCATTTGGTGTAGGACACTGCAAATCTCACTCCATTTTACTCTGAATTTTTGGCAACTGTTTTGTTTGTTCACTAGTTTCCAGCTGTCTACCTACCTATCTGTTTGCCAATTTTTCATTTCTTTTATAGGGCACTAATCCCTGTATGATGTATTTTTCTTTGTTGCCTAAGGACTGATCTGGGGTGTTTTCCTTTCTTTTCCTTATGCTCACTTCCCAAGGAGCTGATGCATTCATGATACTAAATTTTGTGAAGATGTTGTGATATGGACATGTACTCAGTGGGGAATAAACTGAAACCAACAGAGACATTTTCTGTCAAAGTCAAACTTCCAGAGGTGCAAAGTTAGTTCCTTACTGTGCAATCAAACCCTCAGCAGGAGTCAGCTACTAATTGTGACATTTTTCAGCAAGATGCTTGAAGACAGGTCACTGGAAATTCATGTACTTCAGATCATTTTAATAGAACTAATATGGTATGCACAGAAGGGCTTGCCTTCTTAGCCCTACAGAGTTTCAACTGAAAAGGCCATTTAACATTTTATTGTAAAACCCTTTATAAAGCAGAAAATATAAAACTTGGGCTTATTCTCCAATGGTTAATGTAATATACTGTAATAGCAAGGCTTGACTCTTAAATGCTCTCTCTAGTCCACTGAAGCATTTGCAGAAATAATCCCTCTGACTTCTGAGCTGTGGCTCGTGTCTGACGTTTAGCACATCGTCAAGTGTTCTGTTCCAAGGCCCCTAAATTTTTAATTTTAATTTTTAGTTTTAATTCATGAATGTATTTATTTAGAAGAAATGCACCTTTATATAGAAAAAAGATATAAAATAAGACACAATCAAGTTAATCTAGTTAATTCCGTAGCTTAAGTCTCCTAAATGGAGAATTAATCTAAAATAGGTGCTTTATTTTCCACTCCATAAAATGGAGAAAAGTCAGTGCCTTTTGAAAGTTACCAGAAAGATAAATTATTTGCTTAAGTAAGGTATATAATCTTGAACAGATCTGATTCTTCCAGGCTTTCAAAACTCTTTCTATTGCTTAAAGAGAGTCAGGCTAAGAAAACCATCATCTAGAATGAAGGAGAGAGTAACATGCCTAAATCAGAAAGACAGCTGTAGAAAATAAACAAAACCAGTTCTTGTTTTACATAAAACAGAAGAATAATGAAAAAAATAGAAATAAAACTTAGAAATAAGGAAGTTTGTAATCCTCCTCTTTTGTCTTTTTTTTTCCCCATCCCTACATATTTTTTTTCCCATATATTTTGAATACTGAGATTTGTAAAATCTTGGGTTCAAACTGTTCTATGCCAAAGAAGTTCATAGATGTTTTCTAGAAAATGTGTTTCCTTTCCTCTACTATCCATGTTCTGTCTCTTTTTGGGACCTGAGTTGCTGCAAAATTCTCATGTTGTGTCTTTGAGAGTGAAATAAAGAGTTCCTCAGTCTGTGAAACCAGGCCATGGATGTGCACTGGGATTCAAGGCAAGAGAACCATTTTTTTAGGAGGCAGCAAAATAATTCAGTTAATCTGAAAAAAGCTATTAGGGAATATAGTTATGGGGTTTAAGAAATTTTTTCCCTCTGTTCGAATGTTTGTTTTTTTTAAAAAGAAATGGATAGAAAATTTTCAAATTGCTGATAAAAAATCTATTCCTAAAATATTCCAGACCTGACCTGAATCAGAAATTGTGACAAATACTCTAAAAAAGTCTTTCAAATTTTCTGGCCTTGATTTATAAAAGGAGAGTTCCTGAGATTGAATTTCCCTTCTGTTGGTTGCCAACTTCCCTGAAGACAATGATTAGTGAGTTATAGAATTTGGCTCATATCATACCTTCAGTCATGGCCTGGGAGACTTAATAATCACTAAATGATGAAAGATCTGATAAATCCATCGTTAATTTGTATGTTAATGGATGCTTTCATCTGACAGTCATTTAAAAAAATTATTTATTAATTAACTAACAAAAACATCTACAAAGGAGCTAGGCTAGCACAACTGGAATTTGCTTCTCTCTCTGGCCCAGGAGAAGTTGTATGTAGCACTTTGAAAAATACTAAATTTAGGGATTTGCATGTTATTTTTTATGAGGGATGGATGTTTGCATCTGTATGAAATGGTGTACCTAACTTATTTTTGTTACAGACAAATATATAGCCTTGAAGGCATCTTTGACACTTCCATGATATGTATAGAGATTGAATAATTTTAACCCATAGCTTCAAGGAAAATTTGAAGAACAGGACATATTCACATAGATTGCTAGTTACTGGGGAAACTGTTTTCATCAGGCACACTCATAGATATAAAAAAAGGAGTGAGTTGCTCATATTTCTTGAAACATTATTTTGGTGTGTATGGGAATATTCTATACATCACAAAGGAGAAAATAATATTTTCACATTGCTGCTGCTCTGAGAGCCTATCTTCCATAGCAGATAGACATTTTCAATTTATTTTTAAGGTAATAATAATTAAAGACATGAAGGCAATTGGAAAATATGGTAAAAGTTTAACAAGGCTTTATGAAGATAGATGGTGTCATAGTAACTTGATAGCTTTCTGTGATAAAATACCTGATTTTCTAATTAAAAGACACATAGAAGATCTAATCTGTCTGGTTTCAGTAAATCATTTGATATGGTGTGAGATATTATACTACTAGTTAAAGCAGATAACAGGGATTAGAACAAAAATTGTAATATGAGAAATAGGCTGACCAAAAGAGACAAAAATGGATATTAGAAGAGGACAATTCAGAATAGGGAGAGGTTACTTTCAGATTCTTTAAAGACTGATCTTGGGATTAATCTTATTAAATACTTTCATTAAGGACTTTTTGCAAAATAGGTACGAATTAATGAAATTCATAGTTGAAGTGATGTTGAGAGGCACTGTAGATGTAGTGAGGAGTGAAAATATCATACAGGAGAAGATGAATGACCTTGAGGACTGGACTCACAGAAAAGAGGCAAATTTAATATATCTGTGTGCATGGCCATGCACTTTTACTCTAATACCAAGACTACCTGCTTTACTTGGAGACCAACCTTTGGAAATAAGTGAGGAGAAATATCTGTACATGTTATCTGATCCAAAATAATGTGCAAATGGAAGTGTGTGACTCAAAATGTGTAAGGCATATCCAAAAGAATTAAGGAAATATTCTTTGTCTAGAGAAAGACTAAAAGAATAATTGAAAGGATGCTGTATTTTCTAACTTCAAGTGAAAGGTGCTATGTCCATTAGACTGAAAATGGGAGAATAAAGAGAGATTGTTATTATTATTTAGAGGTGACAAATCAGGCTAAGTGTGATGCATATATGAAAGAAAATAAGCCTAAATTTGCAATGAACACATCAGCACTGATAATCAGAAAGGTATTTTTAACCATATATAAACTGAGATTCTTCAACAACCTTTCAAAATGGCCAGTATGGGAAAAGTCTTTTTTTCAAGCATCCAGAAACATTAAGTGATATATTTGTTAAAAATGGAAGGGGCTTGGGCTTGAAAACTTAGAAGGTGCCTTCCAATTTTGTCATTCAGTATTCCTGTAAATTAATGTTGTTAATTTAATTCAGAAATCCTACTTTTTAAATGAACAGTATTAATGCTTATATTTCATATATGGTTATATTTACAATAAGATTTTCTGTATACTGTGATCAGAGGCAGGTAGGATAAGTCATCCTCAGGGTCATAATAACAGACATAACTGAGATAAAATGCTACCTAAAAGGATATTTTCCTTTAATCTATTTCAGTTTTTAATTAAGATGGTGCAACACCCTCAATATTTCTGCCATAAAATTCACTGCCATAAAAGAATCCAATACCAGACTTTTTGACTCATATTTCTTTCTCTAAGTACTATGGTCAATTGAGCCCCTAATATATATATATATATATATATATATATGCATGCATATGTGTGTGTATATACATCTCAGCATCTCAGCCATGGGCAGAGTATTTAAAACGGATTTACTGGAGTATTTCCCCAGAGATTTGCATTCCCTAGGTTTAGTTTTTTTGTTTCTTTTTGCCTTTTTCTGATGGTAGACTGTATAAGATTAGCTAGCTTGGAGGTGTGAATGTACCCCAGAGGGAAAGTCTTATTCATTTTTTACAGTATAATTGATTATTTTGAATAATGTATGTGATGGCTAGATAATGAGTAGAAAAACAATGTGTAAACATGATTTGGTACTGTTTTCTGCAGTATCTGTGATTTGATGGCCCAACATATGAGGCTGGCCTTACAGGACAAGATAACTGTTACATTATTTTCTGAAAGTAAAAACATTTCAGCATATTTTCACCTTCCAGAAAAAGAATATGAATGTGCAGAATTTAACTTATATTGTTTTATGTGAGATACTAGGAAAAAATTATGTACAGAGTTAAATAATTCTTTTTTTAGTGGGTTTTTAGGGGAAAAATAAATGTTTCTGTGGAGAAAAAAAAATACCAAGAACTAAAACAAGGGAATCTGTAAAACTTTTTGACATGGGTTAGAGGGATGGAGCACCTCTCATATGAAGAAATACTGAGAAATTGGAATTGTCCAATCTGGAAAAAAGAAAGTATCAGGGTGACCCAGCTGCAGACTTTTGGGACCTGAAAGGAACCTACAAGAACAGTGGAGAGGGATCATTTACCTGAGCACAGGACAAGGGTGAATGTCTTTAACCTGAAAGAGAAGAGGTTTACATTAGGTATAAGGAAGAAATTATTGACTGTGAGGGTGGTGAGGCACTGGCACAGGTTGCTGCCTGGAAGTGTTCAAGGCCAGGTTAGATGGAAATTTGAGCATCCTGGAGTGGTGAAAGGTTCTTGCTCATGGCAAGAGGGCTGGAAATGGATGATCTTCAAGGTCACTTCCAGCCCAGGCTGTTCTGTCTTTCCTTAAAGTTGTCTTTACTAAAAATAGCATTTTAAAAAAGTTGGAATTATGGCCGGCTTTCTGCTTGAATTCTAGGGGATTACATGAGATGTGGTGTGACTTGCAGTTAGAGCAGGCTAATGTCATAACACCAAAATTATTTTTTATCTCATCCTAAACACAGGGTAGCGACACATGGGATCTTCTTTACTTTATACCAAGATTGACTTCTAGGTGTGTTTTGACTTGGACTTTGACTTTGGGCAGCAGGTCAAGTCACAAAGTGTATCTCACCTTAGCAAGACAACATTTACTCTGTGGGTCTGTAGGGGCCTCTAAGTGCAGTCAGGTGTTTAAAATGGGTGCATTTTGACAGATGTAATCTGTGAAACATCAAAGTTAATTTCCTTTAGCACTGTAAGCTGTACTTGTAGAAAAGAGATTGGATAAGAAGTACACAGTGAATATGTTTTTGCTACATTTTTGTGGTCACAGCTTGTAGATTGCTGAAGGGAAAAATGAACAAATTGATGGATTTGGTTATGTGTGAAATGGATATGTAACAAGGGGACTAGAAAACCTTTAACATTTCCAGAGATCAGAACTTCCAACCTACTCTATAATACTCCATTCCAATTCCATTCAACTGTGATGGAAGGAAAAAATTCCATAATATTGGTGTGCACTTAATTGTCACAGGGAAATAAAATTACGAAGTTTAATAATACCATAAAAATGTGTGGCGTTATGCAAGAACTTAAAATTACATGCTCCCTAAAGAAAAATTATTATACTACAGAGGCTCGCAAAAGCTTTCAAACTAAGCAGTATAATCTCACAGTTAAGAGCTTTAACTTCTGGTTGAGAAAGGATAGAAACATAAATGCCATTGCTGTCAAGACCCAGCAGTACAACAGACTTGAGGTGAATTTTTATGTGTTTTTCGAGCACTTTTCTTATGCTAATGGTGTTGATAAAAACATAAGACATAATATTTGTATTTTCTGTGCACAGCTGAGATATGAACATCAAAGGCAGAACAAAGGAATGCCCATTTATATATGGACACGTGGAGAAAGATGCTCACAACCCACTGACACTTTCTAGTCAATGAAAGAACAATAGAAAAAGACAGATGCTCATTGTCCTGAATCTATCAAGCTGAAGCCATGTATCTCCCATCTTATCAAGAGCCCCACCAGACAAAGCTTATCTGGGGAAAGATTTGAGTGCAGGAAAGGACAGATTTTTCAAGCACCAAATAAAAGGTCAGAGTGCTAATGAGTGGATAGAAAGACTTAATCACTTGTACTTTACCTACACTGAGTGTTCTTGTCTTCCAGTGTGATGGCCAAGGCTTCTTGGCCAGCAGGGCCATTTCACACAGAGAACCAGCTGATCAATATGCATTGCATGAGCAGATACTGGACTGAAGCACAGAATCCTCTAAATAGCTCTCACTCTGTGTTGTTGAAAAGATTAAGCAAATTCATGAGCAGAAAATGTGTATTCTGGATGATACAGACCCACTGCACTTTGGTCCTTTGTGGTCCATGCTGTGAAATTCTAGGACCCCTCAGAATTAGCCACGGAACTGCAAAATAGAACCAGGGCTTTTTCCAGCTGAAGCAAGGGAATGAAAAGCAACTAATGACTTCTGCCATGAGAAGTTATACATGTCCCCTTGACAGAAATGAAACAAACAGATTTTCTGAAAAGCCAATGCAATGAAAATGCAGTAGTCCAGGTCCAGAGATGCAAGCTTATATGTAAAAGTGTCCAGATTGTTATTGAAGTGATAAGAGTATCCTGTAAAAAATACAGTTGCTTTTTAAACTTGTGGGCAACAGGTTGTCAAGTGGTGAATAGGCACAAGGATGCCTAAGTAATAATAATGGTCTCACAGGTAAGAAATTAAATCAAGTCATATCCTAGGCTAAGGTGTGGGTTATGAAAATCTGAACCTGGAATTAGATAACTCACAGTGTCAGGAAGAGCAGTCCACCTGAAAGCCAGGTAGTGAAGGCACATCTGTCAACTTGCATTTGAGGAACTTTCAGTGTGCAAGTTGTTAAATCCCATTCTGAAACTTTGATTTTAGGGGAATATAGCTGATGTGTTTTGGTCATCCTGGTGGTTATTTTCTATTTTATGTTAAGGTTGTCATAGTTTGCAATGACAATTGAATAATTAATACCTGACGTCTGTGGATCTGTTTCTGCATTTCAGGCCAATTCACAGGTCAGTGAGCTGAGATCAGCTACTCTGTCTCACTTAGTATTACAGTTCATTTCCAAGTGAAGAACCTCCACACATCTCCCTGTTTTCTTTCCTTAAACCCTGCTGATTTTGGTCACTGACAGAGTAAAAACTAAGGAAGATCTGATTTTTTTTATCACTGCTTTTGTATTCCTAAAATTAAGGTGGCAGATTAACCAAGACCACAAGAAGTCTTCTCATTTCCTCTGGCCACCCATCATTTCCAACTCTCTCTGAAGGTGACTGACCAGAAGATTTAAATGACAAGGCAGCAAGACCACTAGAAGAAACTGAAGTGACAGAACTGCACAGTTTAAATTGCTCTTCCAGAACAGAATCAGAAACAGTGATGGAATTTACAGAAAGATTTTAATTGAAAAAAGAAAAATCTGAAGAGCTGTAAAATGTAACTTAACATGGAATATTCCATTCCCAGTGCTCTGAAACTGTAAATGCTTTTTATAAATAAATACTGAAAAAAATGTGCTGCTCTTTTTACCTTTCTAGTGTGTGGATAATTTTGGCTAAGGGCCTGGAAGATAAACTGCAATTTATTATGACCTGACATCTTGGATAGATAGAGTGTTTCGTTATTTGGCTTGGTTGTTCGCTCTTTTGTTCATAAAAGATAAAGTAATGATTGGCTTCTTTCTTACAATATTTTTGGAAGAAGAAAAAGGTGTTTTTCTCAAGGTGATACACTTTGATTTCAGAGTCAGAAGCCAAATTATGAATTGAACTTGATATTTTGCTTTATGTTCATTCATGATAAAAATATGTTTGATATTAAAACCCACAGTTTTCTGGGAAATTTAAATTTTTGTCACAATCTGTAATCATTGCTATACAGAATGCTTACCCTTATGAAGAAATTTATGGGCTGCTATACCTCACTTGTCTGTATCTACAAAGGTGGGATAATAATACTTATCTATGTGACAAATAAGATAAGCAGCTTAATTTATTAAAGTTTATAAACTGCTTTGAGATCCTCCAATAAAAGTTCCTGTGCAAAAAACAAAGTAATAGCAGTCATATCATAAAGGAAACGAAACCTTTAATTTTGCCCAAGTTCCCCGGGTGAATAGATAACTCTTTAATGAGATTAAGGACGTGTTCGAGATTGGCAATTTTATAACAAATCCTCAGTGGATACAAACATGTAGAGTTGCTTGGCATAACTTTTTGCAATTGCATTTGTAAAAGTAATTGGATATTATGAGACTGTGAATAGAGGAGAAATACAGCTGGGAGTTCCAAGTTGTGAATTATATGTCATATTTTATTGTATAGCTGTGAGTGTTGCTACTATTGTGGAATTTGAATGGGTTTTCTGACAGATGATTTATTAGTGTATGGACAGTATTTGACTAGCATTATGCTTATGTATTGATACTCATAACAGCCATTTGATCATATGGTAACATGAAGAAATTATTGCAACACTGTGATTCAGATGTGTATTTTTTTCCTTTTTCAACTAACCCTGATGTGCCAGAACATTTGTAATCAATTTTTAAAGGATTTAAAGACTCTTGAACCTGGGATGAAGAAGAGTATAGCTCTAATTAAGTATTCGTTCTCTCCACATGGAAGGATGGAAAGAGTTGTACTGACTATTTCCTTGTAAAATGAAAGGCAGGTCTCATTTGAAAGGAACCCTCATCATCTGAAGTGACCTAATATGTGTTTTGATTGAATAATTCTGTGCTATCCAGTAGAGAACAATAGCCTCAAAACAGCAAGATTACTTCCATTCATGTTTTGACATTTTTCTTTTGATTTTTTCTACGAACCCTCAGAGATAAAAGGAAACAATTTAAATTGCAATGGAATAAAAGTGTGCAGCTTTTGAGTGTGAAACCTATATTTATTTAAAAAGCAAGCATTTAATATTTTTAAGCAGTGTTACAACTGGGAATTTCCTACTATAAAAAGAAAAAAATTAAGGTCCATGAGGTCAAGAATGACTCAAAGCTATACTATTTATACTGTAGAATCATATAATATTTTGGGTTGGATGAGACCTGAAAGATAATCTAGTTCCAAGCCCTTTTCCAGGGGGAGGGACCCACCTGTCTGGGGGGATATATAAGCAATATCTTCAGTTTATGTAATATATCTTAAATATCATTGCTCCTGCACGATAGTCAAATATTATTTCAGTGTCAGGAAAGAAAAGTAACAAGAATGAAGCAGGATTCCACCACTAATTATATTATTATTATTATTATTATTATTATTATTATTATTATCATTATCATTATTGGTAGTCTTGGATTAATAGCCATACTAATATCCCCAGTTCAGCAGAGAACCATTCCAGGCTTTAGGAACAGCTTTACAGCTCAGAATCCAGTCTTGTCCTCAGTGGCTGTCAGCATCTTCAGGGTCACCTGAATTGTGCCCAGGGTGGATTTAATGCTGGGTCTGTCTGACACAGTTTTGAGCAGCAATAGCTTTTGCTCCTGTCCATGGGGTCAGGTGCCCCAGCTGCCTGGCTCAGATGCTTCTCCTGATGCTAAGTGTTGGGGTGAGGGTGAGGTGGCAGCTTGTCTCTTTTTTTCATCAATCTTTGCTCTGTCAGAATTGTAGGAGGCCTTTTTGCCCTGTTAGTCTAGACACCAGAAGCCCAAATATCTTCTTACACTCTGCCAGCATGAAATGACCTCAAAATGTTCTTAAATTACAGTGAGCTGTATATTCACTCACAGTCTAAAGCTCTTTGTAATGCTTGGTGCCAGAGTAGTGCCAAATGTAAATCAGAACCAATATAAATCAGGGCTCATTTAATGTACTATGCAGACTGGGAACAGGAAAGTTTAGAATCAAGGAACAGTCTCTTTTCTCTGGTATGAGACTCAACCAATTTATGTCCTGATCACTAATGCATTGAATCATTTGCACCCTATTATTAAGGAAATATGTTACCTCCTCAACATAAATTTCCCTCATTCTTAAGTTAAAACAATTTTCTGTATCATAATAATTTCCCATCCAAAAAACTCAAATTCCCTATTTCAATGAAATTGCAGAATTACATTTAAAGAGGAAAATATTTGGGGTGACAGAAGGAAGGAATTTCTTAATGTCCAGCCATTATTTGTTACAATCCTGTTACTGGTCTGTCATTTTCAACAAAAGCAGCCTCAGTAATAAGCTCATGTTTTATGGTATGACTTGGAGACCACAGCTGGCTCTTTAGCCTTTTGTTGTCAACATCCTTGTTAATCCAGCTGAACAAAGAAGCTTAGATCCATATGACAATGGGGTAAGGGATCTTTCTCCATGGTTTATTGGACACACATCAAAACTTAATATTGTCCTGTAATGCCATCTCACTGGAAGTGGATCTCAACTCAGATTTTTTCATATCTGGCTACTCTAACTGGACTCCTGGAGCCAATTGCCAGGCTTTTCTCCTCTGTGGGATTCTGCAGTCTACGTCTTCTAAGCCTTGTAGATAGTTCCTTTAATATTTGTCTTCCTTCCTTCCTTCCTTCCTTCCTTCCTTCCTTCCTTCCTTCCTTCCTTCCTTCCTTCCTTCCTTCCTTCCTTCCTTCTCCTTCCTTCCTTCCTCCTTCCTTCCTTCCTTCCTTCCTTTCCTTCCTTCCTTCCTTCATTCCTTCCTTCCTTCCTCCTTCCTTCCTTCCTTCCTTCCTTCCTTCCTTCCTTCCTTCCTTCCTTCCTTCCTTCCTTCCTTTCCTTCCTTCCTTCCTCTTCCTTCCTTCCTTCCTTCCTTCCTTCCTTCCTTCCTTCGTTCCTTCCTTCCTTCCTTCCTTCCTTCCTTCCTTCCTTCCTTCCTTCCTTCCTTCCTTCCTTCCTTCCTTCCTTCCTTCCTTCCTTCCTTCCTTCCTTCCTTCCTTCCTTCCTTCCTTCCTTCCTTCCTTCCTTCCTTCCTTCCTTCCTTCCTTCCTTCCTTCCTTCCTTCCTTCCTTCCTTCCTTCCTTCCTTCCTTCCTTCCTTCCTTCCTCCCTCCCTCCCTCCCTCCCTCCCTCCCTCCCTCCCTCCCTCCCTCCCTCCCTCCCTCCCTCCCTCCCTCCCTCCCTCCCTCCCTCCCTCCCTCCCTCCCTCCCTCCCAGAAATTGCTTTCTTCATGAGACATGTGGGTATATTTTGGCTTGGTATTTGGCTTCATAAAAGAATAAACAACATTTCAAGAGAAAGAATAATAATTAAAAAAAGCTCTTAAAAATGTGATTTTTAGAAATTGACACTTTTGAAAAGCATTTTGCCCCAAGCTCAACTCTTATGTAACAAAATACGTTTGAAGTAATTTTTATGGCTGATTTCACAGCTGCTTTTGGTCTGTTAGGTCATGGTTGAAATTGGTAAGAATTCTCTTATTCAATCTTTTTCTGTTTTTTCATGGGTAGTTTTGTTTTGTTTTGCTTTGCTTTGTTTTGTTTTTTAACCTGGGGGCAATACATCCCCTTGTAACAAAAAACAGCATGCCTTCTGTCTGGATTTGGTATCTTACTAAAATATCTAGCATTGGATTTTAATTGTAAGCCTTTTGTTCTCCTAATGTTCATCAGCTGTTCTGATGCCTGATTCCAGGAAAATACATTTCCTTAGGCAGTACCCTGCAATTGTTTAAGGTTTTGCTCTGTTTAAATATGAATGTTGATTACCTTCAACCACAAGTCAACTACTAGGTACAATAAATTTTTCAGATATATTTGAGGGGAAAGTTGGGAATGTTCAGCACAAGATGAGGAAGATCTACCAAGGAGTCCCCAAGAAATAATGACAGACAGACTGAGGCAGACAGATCTATTTACATCTCATTACAGCACATGCAATTTAGGGAAAAAAAAAAAAAAAGAAAAAAAAAAAGATAAAAGATAAAATACACTTGGTACCAACTACCTTCAAAATACGAAGAGCATATATTTTTTTACCCTTTAAAATGTGGTTTTATTTCTTCACAAACTTCAGCAAAAAGTTTGTTAATCATTTAGATGACCCCCATATATCTGTTCATTACTTTTTTCTCATTTCAGTATCAGGTTGTCCTTTTCCCATTTTCAATATGTTTAAAAGCTTCCTATTTTGAAGTATTTTCCTAATATTACCTTTCATTTACTGAAACTCCCATTTATTTCCAGCAGATTTTTTTTAGTTTTCTTTTTTTAATGCTGTTACATACTGAAATCTGTTATGTTTACTCTTGGTCTTTTCTACTCTAGTCTAATCTGCTTCTGGTGCCTTGTCATGCCCTGCTGTTGAACTCTGATTATGCAGAATTCAAAAATTAGGTCCTCCTGAAGACTTGAGCAAATTTCAGGTCAACAGTTTGGATAATCAACAAGTCTCTGGTACATTTTCTTCCAAAGTGTGAAGGAGACTAAGGAACAGCAATAACAGACCTCTGTATGTTCAAAGCATAGATTTCTCAGTTCTTTAAAATTCTATTTTATGAAAGCAGAGGCTTCTATATTTTAATACATGAAACATGTTATTTTTATGTTGAATTCATCTTGCTTGCAAAATGACCTGTTATTCTCAGAGTCAAAATCAGTTCAGCTGTCACAGAAAGTCAATATAGGCAGAATTTCCTCAGTTTATATCATCCATATTTTACATCTGAATTGTCTTTTTATAATTTAAAAATCGATGCTACCATTTTTAGTTTTTTTTTCAATCAAAAGAGATACTAAAAGAGTTAATCTCTGTAAATATAAATTCAGCAAACTCAGACAGAGGACCATTATTAGTTTTCCTTCAGATCTATTGGTGATTTCCTATGGTGCATTTGGCTTCATTCTCTATTACTGGCTTCCTTCTAATTCAAATAATTTAACCACTGTTGTCTTCCATATCTGCTAAGTGGCCATGGAAGGAAATTATATAAAATAAAAAAACAGCTCTTCAGGTTGTTTTTTTTTTCTTCTTCTAATACAGTTTTTCAAACTCAAATCAATTACAAGTTATCTTCTTTCCAGCTATTATGTGACTGAGACTCGTGAAATTATGACCAGAAATGTCATATCAGAATCTTCATTTCATTGCACAGAAATATTAAAAGGCCATAACATCAGCAATCTACCAACTGTGACTTTGATTAGAAAGGAATTTGTTATGGGAGTTATCCCAAGTGGGTCTTGGGGTAGATAGTAATTGCCAGTGTTAATCAGGAGTTCAAGTTCTTGTTTCCCACCTTCTATACACAAAACCTTTAACTGTATAAATCACAATTCTTTTATTTTTTTTTCCACTTCATCTTGTATCTCCTTTGTAATATGCTTTTTGTTAGGTTTTGGGGTGGTGGGTTTTTTGTTTGTTTGTTTGCTTTTTGTAAACTTTATTTTAATGGAAGCATCTCTGTCTCTTGCAAGTAGAAAAAAAATGGCAATACCTGTCAGCAAGCAAGTTGTCCTCAGGCCATGATATCATACCCAAATGAAGTATTTATAGACCAAAATGGACTAGCTCCCTGCTTGTGTAGTTACACAGTTAACAGGAAATGCTTTAGCCTCACACATTTGCTAGTTTATTCAGAAGCACATATTCTCTTTTCTGGCTCAGATATTATTGATAATGAGGTCTTGGTTGCCTTGTGTCTATTTGTTATCTAACCACATCGGAGGAACTCAATTACTGATAAGTGGTTACTGCCTGTGAATCTCTGTCTCCTAATTTTGTTCTTCACCATTTGAGCAGTGTTTGGTCATGTGATGTTGTCTCTCCCCTTCAAACTCAACTAACAGCCAGCAAAAGTATATGAAT
Organism: Erithacus rubecula; assembly: GCF_903797595.1. NCBI lineage: Eukaryota > Metazoa > Chordata > Aves > Passeriformes > Muscicapidae > Erithacus > Erithacus rubecula. The sequence continues at coordinate 8,180,281 of NC_136685.1, read as the reverse complement.
AAATTGCTATTATTTCTGTCATTTCTTAGAATGCCAAAATGCAGAATTGCTGGACTTCAAGAAAATAGACAGGATACAAGAAAAAGGAGTGGCTCTCTCTCTAAAGAGTGGTATTACATCAATGAACTTTATGGATATTGTTTGACTTGTCTTATGACAGAGCAAAAACAGACATATGATAATTTTTGTTAATATAAGTAGATTTCTTCTTCCTTACTGTTGTCTATATAAAAAACACTTGGAGCTTTCAGTGTTAACATCACACCTGTTCTTGTGTTGCTCAAGGGTTTAACCAATCTCACCTTGGGAAACCCCCAGGGATGGAGACTGCACAAAGTCTCTCTGGGCACTCTGCTCCTCTGCTTCCTCCAGCATTGTGTCTCCCTTCCCAATGTCAGCCCAGAAACTGCACTGCATCCCTCCTTTGTCTGAGGCTGGTGTCTTACACCCAGAGAACAAAGGCACCTTGCAGAAGCACTAATGAGAATGAGCAGTAGAAGAGCAGTAAATCTGCATTATGTGTTTAGGCTGTGATCTGACCTTACAGGGGTATAAGAAAAGGCTTATCTGATCCCCAGAGTGCCACGGTCACAGCTGGAAATGAAGGCTTGAAAAATAAACTTTATGATAGCTGCTAATATTACAAATTGTAGCACTATGGAATAAATCACAGGAGCCATGAAATGCAACATACGGTACCCTGTTCTCAGCCAAATGATTTATTCATGAATGTTCGTAATTCAAATGAATTGGCCATGAATATTCATGGTACTCCTTTGTAACTAGATATTGTAAGGAAATCTAGGCTAATTACAACAGAGGCTCTTTGCTAGCATTTGCATGGTGGCAGTGGGAACATTTTGGAAGTTGGAATTCCTTACTGGAGTCCCAGCTGTAACTACTTCATGTGATTGAATGAGTACAGAGGTCAACAAAGCAAATGTGTAGTACTGCTTGGATGTAGTCTGCTGGCATCTACCCAGTCTATTAGTAGAATATGCACCATTAAACCATGAATATTACATAACTTACTGCTAGTAAAACAGTAGACATTCATGCAGAGCAAGCCTTAAGCACAAGTAAGTCAAGTGGCTTTTGGGATGGGTTCCAGCAAGCACAAGAGGTCAATTTCTGCTCACAGTTGCATTAGTGCAAATTCACTGATTTCAATTAAGGTCCATTGGTGTGAATATAAGACAAATTTGGCCCCATCTACAGACTCATAACTCACAAACTGGCAATTTTCTTTTTGAGTAACAGCCCTGAGAAAAAAATTATACCATGATTTTTTTATCTATTTCCCGTGATACAGGCTCAGGTTAAAATGTTGTAGTAAATCTGGCATTGCATTTTTTTCTTGTTTTCTCAGAAACACCAGCGGGAAAGGATGCTTTTTCCCTCTCTGTTTATCTCACTTACAAAAAGAACGTCTGCAATCACTTACAGGTAGATTTAGAAGAGAGATGTAGCTTTGACATTGATGTCAAAGTGAAAAGAAGCATCAAGAAAACATAGCTGGATCTCTCTTCATCTGGAGAATGACAAGAAGGTAAGATCCTTAGGGAGTTCTTACATCCATATCTGCTAAGCTTGCACAAGACAATTCGGATTTAGTTTCCTGAATATCACAAATCCCATAATTTTCTCCAATTATTGTTTTTATCAAGACCAGATCTTTGATCAACTGACTTAATTTAAAGATAAAGAAGTGATGAATCATTTGTCTTACAGTTGATGTCTATGAGTCAAATATATATGTATGCTCTGCATATCTAAGGTGTAGGCACTGCATTACACTGGATCTAATTCACAGGACAGATTTCTAAACCATGGAAGGTGGATTATGAATACAAAGAATTTCTAGATTAAAAGAGATCTTGGATGTAGATGTCAATGCTTACATTATGTAGGTTTAATTCTCTCCAGCAAAAAAAATTTCCCCAGGAAAATCCAGGATTTCCCCCATAAAATAGCTCAAATACTCATTTCACTGTTAATATATGCATCTGTGTTCTGATATAATTTTTTTTCTTGCTTCTGCTTTCTCCCAGAGTTGGCAGGAAGCCTTCAGGAAAAAAAAATAACTAAGAAGAGGAAATGCTTTTACTTTTTCTCTATTTGTTAATAAATGTCCTTCCTTGGCCATTGCCTCCTGTTATGACTTTATTCTGTTTGTTCCATTTGGTTATTATGCATTGTAATTATGTCACCTCATAAATCCTTTTGAGAAACACTGTTGATGTAGCCTTTTAAGCTTTTTTTTTTTTTCTCTATTCCTTCAGTTTCCTTCTGAACTACCAAAATTTTCCAGTATTGGTGGTGAAAGGTGAGCATTAGAAATAAACACTCTTTTTTCCCCTCAAGCTCTGTAACCAAAAGGAAATACTATTTATCACCATAAAAATTTTAATTTTAACTATAGTGGTTTTCTAGTGTTTAAATTCATTATATTTTTGTGTGTGTGGCAGCCTCTGTTATTCCCAAAGCTATTGCATTCTAAAATATTTTCTGTAGGAAATGTCTAAAACCCCTCTGTTTCCCAGGTATGTGATGCTACATTTGGCTCTCCTCAGAAGAATGTGATTCTGAGTAGCATAAAATTATAAATTTTTATTGCTGAGTTATTCTTTATTAGTCTTCATTTCTTTGTGTTGCCCTTGTACTTCATCGGTTATAATTTTATACTTTTCTTTCAGGTTGTTGATAAAATATATTAAATACAAGAACTCAGGTGGACACTCTTTTTTCACACTTGATCTATCTATCTATCTATCTATCTATCTATCTATCTATCTATCTATCTATCTATCTATCTATCTATCCATCCTCAGCTGTATAACATTTTATTTTAAATTATATTTCTGGGTTACTAGCCTTTTTTTTAGTAATGCATTGTGTGCAAATTTGATGTGCATATTAAGACAAGAAGAATTTAAGGAGTTTGCAATTTGAGTGATGTCAAATAAATTAAGTTGTTTGCAGATAACTAGATTGTTTTTGTGTATTTATGAGGAAGGAACAATTACAAGAAGCAATCAGGTGGAAAAAATCCCCATTCCTCACCTTCTTAAACTTTAGAAGGAAAAGAATGGAATTGAACTTTGGTTGGTTAGAGCCCACATTAAACCAACACTGAAGACACTGAAATAAAAAAAAAAAGGAGAGAAAAACAAACCCGAGCAGAAGATAAAGGAAGCACAATCAACATAAGCACAGCAGGAGAGTCTTTGAGTGCCTTGGATATGACAAAGGGTGCTCTTATTCCAAGCTTGTAGAACACAGCAGTTTTGCTCTGTGCTTGATTTATATTGTGCCCCTTCTATGGAATCAATTGCTTGAATGCTGGCAAGAGCTCCGTGCTGCTCCATTAAATGTAAGACCCACTGTGCTACAGGATACTGATTAGCATGGACAGGAACAGACAGTAATGCCTGAAAATTCATTGCAGCCAAGTTTTTAAAAACCATCAAGTCATAACTTAACAAGAAGCCCAATTAGTGCTCAAATATCTTGTCTATTTTCTCTAGCTTGGCGTTACTGTTGTTAAAACAGATTAAAACTAATGTATAACTCCCAGAGTGCAAAATGACTTTACAAAATAAATATTCTAAATTAACTGTTCTTCATCCTGTATATGCAACCCAAGATGTAGAAATACACTATCATATGGATGATAAATGAAGATCAATTTGAATTTGTGAAATGATTATATATGTACTGCAAATGAATAATGAAATAGTATTTTTCCACCCACATGCTTATGATCTATTTCTGATGAGTTGAAATTACATATTTCAACTATTCTTTTTAATTTTTCCCCTAACATATTATTCTTGCAATTTTTATGTATTTAACTAGTCATAAATGTTTCTTTTATATACCACAGGGAAAAAAAAAAGCAGCTAAGCCTTTTAATAACTTTGGTCCTTGAAAGGAAATTTCTAAGTAAACCTTTGTCTCTGACATTCACTGAAACATGATTGTACAGGCATTTCAGTGAAGACATATAAAGTGTAATGTCATTGCACTTCTATAAAACCATAGTTTGAGACCATAGTCTTGGTCTTTTTGACTGGGATTAAACCATGACACCTTATAACAATTGCCTTTTTTTGTTTTTGTTTTTGTTTTTGTTTTTAAAGGGATACCGGGCAGCAACAAATAGGCAACTGCATAGTTGTTTTGTCCAGTCTGAAACTCTTTGGGTCTGCTTGTTTCTCAGACAATAAGTGCAAAAGTGTAATAGATTTTTTTCCCTATAAAACTATATGAAATTCAGGAAGTTGCCAGATTGAGAATAAGACTGAATCTGCTCTTAAGGAAACAATGAAGAGTTGAAGATGGCTTTGAAACTTCTGTCCAGAGTTCTCTCATACTGAGGACTTGAGTTTCAGAATTTCAAAACCGAATTCTAACTTCCATTCATGCAAAAGGTACAGTGGAAATTCAAAGTCTTACAAGTGTTTTTCCTACAGGTTCCTTAATGAAAGGCCTCTGCATTTGGGAGGTGTCTCCACTGACACACTTATGGATTCTCAAGCACTGTGAGGAAAGAGTGCTTGAATGCTATCAGGAATGTCAGAGATTTCTGTAAATATCACTTATGTGACTTCATGGTGGGAATGAAAAGAAATAACATTTTAACAAGTTATTACACACCAGGAAAAAAAATCTAATGGAGAAGAAAGTGAAACAAAAGAGATTATCTCAGATTTTTGTAAAGTTAGTGGATGTCTTCAAGAAAAAGGTGGGCAGCCAAAATGCAGGAATGAAATAGGTAATATTGATCCTGCCACGGGGGGACAACATAACTTAGAGTCTTGGATGCACTCCATAGCACTCTGTGTCATGACAAGGTCCTGAGTGTATTTTAGACCATCCTACAGAATCCTAGACAATTACAGGCAGTTAGTAAAAATTCAGATGTTCACTTTCAAGACAGTTAGTAAAAATTTAAACATTCTGTTCCAAAAGCTCCAACTAAATGCAGCAGAAAGTGGGATGAGGTGTGAGTCAGACCCAAGCTGGTCCTTCTGCCCTGGGACTCTGCACTGATAATTTCCTCCACAGGGCACACCTCACTGTTAATGAACTGTTCACTCAAACCCAGGAATGCATTATTTATGTTAAATAATTACCTTCTCATTAGAGCCAGGCATTTCATCTGGAGAGCAGCACATGCAGAAGGTGTCATAGTGGACCTAGGAGACATGACTTTTTGGTTAGTGACATTGCATAAAAAGCCTCTTATTTTTAATCAAGGAGTAACATTTTCTTTTCAGGTTTTGCTATTAAGCATTTTGAAGGATTTGCATGTCAGATCTTTCCCTCTCTCCTGCAGTCCAAGCAACTATAACAGTGTTTCACTGCAGAAGAATACTTAGAATTATTATGAAAGCAAGAAAAGAACAACAAAGATGGTACTGCAGGTACTCTTATCTTTATTTGTCCTAAGTTGTACCTTAACAGATGAGTGGATTTACTCTCACTCCCTGTAATTATCATTATGGGACACATAATAGAAACAGAATAAGTTGCTGGTTTTGGTGTTACACTGGACTTTTCACTGTTCTCCCCTCTCTTTATTTTAGTTTTGGTACTGCTAAAAATGATTACTCAGCATGGTTTAATTCCAAAGCTCCAAACTGAAGATATTGCTGGATATTTTATTGCATTTTTGCATTTTGTTAATCTTTTTTTCTCATCTATTTACTGGATATGAATTGTAAGAAGCCCTGTGCCACATTTGTGTGCTCATGAAAACAGTTTGCATGTGCAGTCAGCATATGGCAAATGTATAAATGGTTATGAATAAATCATGAATCATCACAATTATTAATAACTGATAAAGTCCTGAAAAAAACCTTTAGCTGAGCAATCTGAAGGAACAAGAGAGTGCAAAAAGCCTTGGAGAAATGTGTCTTCATTTAAGAAGTCAACGCTCCCATAACCTTAAACATTGGATTTAGCATGAGACTGAGTGGAGCCAGCTATCAAAATGGTTTTAGCAGCAGTGACTCCAACAGTGCGTGTTCTTCTGGAATCTAATGATAGAGGAGGTGGCCAGAGGAAGACAGGGGGATGGATTGCTCAGGGGATTTGTAATGGAAACATCAAGAAAACACTTTCCAATTTCACTGTGCTTTTCATCATATGATCTCAGAGTGCTTTTCTCGTAGATTCATTGCTTTTATGGCCAGAAGGGACCATTAGATCATCCAGCCTGTGATCCTGTTTAATGCAAAATTTCATCCAGTTATCCCTTCACACAATCCAATATCTTGAATGCTTATTCTCTATGAGCTTATTCTGTAACTCTCATGCATGTTGAGAAGAACTTGCTCAGAAGAGAAGTCCTAATTTAAATGTGATAAGTTTTTGTGCATAAATATTGCAATCTGAAAAGAGCTCCAAGATTATATCCACAAAGATTTAGGATGCAAATGAACACCCAGGATATGATCCTGGGCAAAGATGTTTAAGGGTCTGCAGAGATGCAAATTTTATTTTCTCTGATAATTATCTTTTTTTACTTTCAAATTTTACACTAATTTACATACATACTAAAACACCTCGCACCTCAAAGAAACGGGATTTCTCCACTTGATGGGGGAAATCATTCTGTTTCTCCCTTCTTTTTCTGTGTTGTGATAGAATGAAGAACTTGCTCAGTTAGGAGAAAGATAAGTAATGAAGTGACTTTTTAGGATTAAATACTGAAGTGACTTTTCTTGTGAGTCAAGTATCATGGGACAAAAGCATATACAAACTCCTTTCCTCTCTTTCACTCTGACCAGACATTTGCAATCCATCACCAAGAATCAATACCTACCTTATTTGATTTTTTCTGTTACTACATCTCAGTTCACAGAAAATTTTCTGAGGTACTATTACAAACTTTTGTTGATCTAGAAAACTGCATTTTTGAAGGTTATATAAATCTCACTTTGAAAAGATCCTTATAACAGCTAAAAAAGAGAGGAAGATTGCCATTCTCTCAGCTGGCATAATTTGGCAATTCTAGTCCATCCTACATTTAGATCACTAAAAATTCTTTAATTCATAAAGCACATTTTAAATATAAGATCAGAGCTGTGGCAGGCTAAGCTGGCAATAATCATCAACAACTGGCTTATATGCCATTATATCATGGTGAAAATGTTTAATATAATTTTTGCATTACTGTAGATAGAACAAATGGCAAAGAATTTAGAAATCATTCTGATATGTTTTGGGATAGTATTATAATATTTTTCTTCTTTTAATGATAAATAATCATATTTTTTGAGGAAACTAAGAATAGCATTTCTTGATACCATTAAATTGGCTTTCTTTTACCATCAGCTCAGACACAGTGTTGTACACAAATTATTTTGTCCATAATTTGTGAACATTCATGTCAAAATCCCAAGACAAAATTATATAGTATTTGGATTAATTTTTTCCAAATACTTGTAATTTCACCTATATTTAATATAAACTTCATTCTTTTTATATTAAAAAAAATAAATGAATCCACAGGAGTCTGTGGTTGTGTGAATAAGAAATTAAAGAGTGAATAAAATGTACTAGAGCAGTGATCAGCAGTTTGAATTTCAACCAGAAAGAGTTTTTTAGCACTGAGGTATCAATACTGAGACAGATACTGTCTAATACAATTATTAATCAGCAGGATGACAGGATGGAATCCACCCTCAGAAATTTCAAGTGTGATAATATGTTTGAGTGAAGCTGAGGATGAGGGAAAGGCAGAGCCTCTCAACAGGTTGAATAATTGGCTTTATAGAAATTTCACAGAGCCCAGGATAGACAAACAGAGTCTCCTCCACCTGGGAATAACCCCATGCACCAGTGCAGGTGTCCAGACTGGAAGGCAGCTCTGGAAAATGACCTGGAGGAGGTTGTAATGGACAAGAAGTGTGCAGAATACTCTGATGGTTGACAGCCCCACACTAAATTGCATTAACCAGAAGATTGAAGGAAGTGATATTTCTTCAATGTCTACCACCTAAGAGTTTGCTTTGGAGGGCACCATAACTCATTTTTTCCTCCCCCCTTACAACAAAGACACTTTAAGACTAGGAATGATGCAGTGAAGGGCCAGCAGAGTCATTGACAGCACAGAACACATCACATATGAGGAGATGACACCAAGCTGTGTGGTAAGTCATCTCCAGAGAACTTGCAAGGCTTGAGAAATGGGACCATGTGAACCTGTGAAATTCAGCAAGACCAAGTGCAAGATCCTGCACATGAGTCAGGGCAAACACCTCTACCAGTGGGGGATTAATGGATTCTACAAAGCCTCAGTGAGAAGGGTTTGGGAATACTGGTGAATGAAAAAGGAGGTGTGAGCTAGAAATGTGAGTTCACAGTTCAGAAAGTCAAATGTATCCTGGGCTGCATGAAAAGAAAGGTGGCCAGTAGGTCAAGGGAGGTTGTTGCCCTCCTCTATTCTGCTCTTGTGAGGTCTCAGTTGTAGTATTTCATCCAGCTCTGGAATTCTAAGTACAAGAAAGATACAGAACTTTTAATGCAGGTCCAGATGAGGGCTATGAAAATGTTCAAAGCAATGGAATATACCCCCTATGAAGAAAGGCTGAGAGGGTTGAAATTGTTCAGCTTGCAAGCTCAGAGATTTTAGTACAGTCTAAAGATACATAAATGATGCTTACATGAAAGATGGAGACAGATTTTTTTTTTACCAGGTTCTGAAGTGATAAAACAAGGGACAATGGCTTCAAATGGAAGGAGATCAGGTTTATGCTAGATGTTAGAAAGTTATTCTTTACTGTGAGTGTTTTGAAGCTCTGAACAGGTTAATCAGAGTGGTGTTGGGTGCCCCATCCCTGGCAGTGTCCAAGGCCAAGTTGGATGGGGCTTAGATAGTGGGACATGCCCATGGAAAGGGGGATAAGATCTTTAAAAGTTCCCCTTCCAAGACAAGACATTCTATGAAAGAAAAAGTTAGTGGGGAAAATCTCTGCTAAGTTGTATTATATTGAAGGTGAAGAAATAAAATATTCAAATTAATTAAGCAAAGATCTATGCCATAAATTTTTTCTGATATTTTGTATACAGAAATACTGTCACCAGCATTTTAACCCTTGAACTGAACATATGGTTACAATCTTCAAGGACACTATCCACACTTCTGATTTACCTTATAGAATATATTTTCCCACTGAAGGTTTCTTACAGTCTTATGCAACCCCATACACTAGCATATGTTCTCATAATGCAGTAGTTTGTTTTCTACTCCTTATTTAGAGTAACACCTCTCTTACCTACGTGAGATTTTTCGTTAAAATAATGAGCCATATAACACCTTGAATCTTGCAGTGAACCAAAGAAAGATCACAAAACACTCAATAAATTAGAATTTCAATACCCTAGAAACAAAAGTTTTAAATACCATTTTCCCCATTTTTCTGGAGGTTTAGTTTGAAAGTATCTGAAGTTCACTCAAGTTCCTACTTGAAAAAATTTCTGCACAAGCAGTTTTTTTATAAGGTCCAAGTGGTGACTAACACTATTCTCTGACTACATTCAGTTCCCAGGTGCCCTAAGCTAGAAAGGAGTTTTTTTCCTGCTGCTCAAGTGAAGTAACACCTGTTCCAGGAACCTGTAATAGGTAATCAGAATCTCTTACTGGTGTCCCTCCTTCAGCTGCTGAGCACATGAATGGCACAGCTCAGCAAGAATTAAACATGCAATAGGCTGCAATAGGTGATATGCACATATGTGACATCCCAATTTCCTTTTGAGGAAAATATGCCTTTCCTGGGAACCTTGCTGCAAAACTGTGATTGAACCAGTGAATTTTGTTGAATTTAGGTGGCAAGAGAATCTATCAGAAAACCAAAAAAAAAGTACATCTTTTGTATCTCTACATGGAGTGCTTGACAACCAGATTCATTTATCTCATACATATTTATTAATTTTAAGAGCTTTTTGGAAGTCATTTGACATTTCATTTAACATACTTGTATTATTGTCCTTGAATGTTTATTTGCAACATTAAAAATCACTTCTAATTCTTAAAGGGGCATAATTAACATGATATTAAAGTCATTTCACATATGAAGTGAGACTGTATGCAAATGCAATTAATACATATGTAAATATGTATATCCTTATAGAGTATCTCTGCTCACATATATACTTTTATTATCTATCTTGCAGTCTTACTTCTGTCTTAAGAGTTTGGAACTCTGCATCCCATAACAATAGTCACATACATTTGCATGATCATTTATCAAGACACTGGCTTGGGACAGGAGACATCAACAGAAAATCTGATGGTTTAGGTTACCATTTTATACTCTGTTAATAGTCTCTGAAGATAAGTCAACAATTTTAAAGGGGAAAAAATCTCCTATCTTATACTGTTGAATCTTTTAGATTACTCTTGCATGAAATCTGCCTGCTTCCTTGGACTAGTCTCCTTTAACTTTAAGAAAGTCTACACAATGACTTGAGAAAAAGATGTCTCTTCTGTGAGTAGGACAAAGTCCTTTTCGGGACTTTATTATGTTTGTTTTCCAGTTCTTCTGTGAAATCTACAGAGATGAAGATCTTTCAGCATCAAAGCCACTTTGGCAACAGTGAGGGACTTCAAAGCAAAGTCAGTCAAAAAATTGTTGGTGTCATTCTACTCGTAAAATTAAAATTCTTCATGTCAGCATCTTTTCAAAGGAATGTGCCTATTTCTATGAAATGTCCTATTAAGGTTTTGAGTCAAGAGAAAGTGAGCTAAACAAAACAAATTGGAATAGAAGGAGATAGGAAAAGAGAAATTGAAGTGAGTCTTTTTAAGAAGAAGAGTATACAGATAATGTCAACATTTCCCAAAACAGAATGGTTTGTCTGGGTTTGCATTCTGAGAAAAACACAAAGAGTGCTGGGGTTTTTTTTTGAGCCTCCTAATGGTGAGAATGATAATAAAAACTTTTCATTCAAATGCTTTCCCTTAAAACCTCTTTTATTTTTAGACTAAACTATTTGAATAAATTTAAAAAAACATTAATTTTATGACTTTTCTAGCTCTGAACAGAAAAACAAGTGAAATGTAAGGAAATAGAAACGCTTTTCATAATCTACGAAATAAAAAGCAAAAAGCATGCATGGAAGGGCATCCCTCTGACATCATTATCTGCTCAGCTATTTTCCCTGGCATATTGCAACAACAAAAAAAGAACCAGTTTTGTATTAATGTCACCATCCTGTCTCTTTGCAGATTGTTAGTACAGTCCAAAATAGATGCATGTACTTGAAAGATTAGTCTTGGTTTTATATGCATAATGTATCAACATCATTGCTCAACTCTAAGCATAGTTAATTTTTATTTAAAATGAAGAAACATAATGAAGGCTCTGTGCTGGAAATGTCATAAGGAATTGCTTGTGTATATTATCCACTTTCATTTCTATGATTTATGTGATGGAAATTGTAAGCATGCTGTGAAAAGTGAAGCCAGAGACTTGAAACATATGAAGTTGATACTACAAAGGAATTTGGCATTTGGGTTACCCTGAGAAATTATTTCATTTGACTGTTATGAAGGTGAAGGCAAAATAGTTTTCCTTAAGTTTATGCTTCAATTTGCTGTAACATTTTTGCTTAGATTTCCTTGTTCTGATGTCAAGAGTAACCTCAGCGTAAAATTCTGTGTAGGCGATTTTTTTTAAACAACTCCTGATTATGAAATATAGCTGTAATCACACTCTACACATGATTAATCTCCAAAAAGCCACATACTTAGAAAAGATATGTAATTAAAACTAAATATTATCCTTTGCCATTAGGAAATGCTCTTCTTATCTGAGTTGCAGAATGCTGGCTCAAGTATTACATGGGTCTGTTGGGAGTATGGTTAATGTACTAACATCTCTGGTTAAGTCCATAGTAACCAATGGTAAATGTTATATATCACTTTTAATTTGCACATTCCTAAGGGATGAAAGTTTTATAGTGCTTCCAGCTGTGAGCCAAAGCCCCTCAGTGCTGCAGGGCTAGTATTAGCTGCACTCTACAAAAATGTCAGGATTGAATGTGAAATGTGTTGGGGTTTTTTTGTTTGTTTTTGCTTATTTTTTCTGCTTTTTTTTTGTTTGTTTGTTTTTTGTTTGTTTGTTTGTTTGTTTGTTGTTTTTTTGGTAATTTCAGTAGTTTTGCTATAACTCAAGTATGCTGTTTTACAAATAGAAGTCATAGAATTGTAGAATAAGAATGGTTTGTGTTAAAATGGAACCTCCAAAGAACATCTAGTCTGACCCAAATTTCACTGTGTATCAGAAGCTTTCACTAGAGCAGGCTGCTCAAAGCCCCATCCAACCTGACCTGGAACACTTTCAGGGATTGGGCATCCACAGCTTCTCTGTACAACCTGTTCTAGTTCATTGCCACCCTTATTGTAAAGTATATTTTCCTTATGTCTAATCTAAATCTATCTTCATTCACCTTAAGACTTTTACCACTTCTCCTGCCATTACAGACCCTAGTAAAATATATCTATCTTTCTTATAAACCAATTTATATGATAAAAGTTTGCAATAAGATATCCCTGAACCTTCTCTTCTGCTGACTGAAGAACTCAAACTCCCTCTGCTCTTCCTAGGAAGCACATTCCATCTCTCTGATCACCTTGTGACCATCCTCTGGACCTGCTTTAAAAGATCCATTCCTTCCTTGTGCTAAGGATCTCCAAGCTGGAGGCTGTGCTCCAGGTGAGGCCCCACAAAAGTGGGGCAGAGGGGGAGAATCACCTCATAAATTAACATACTTGACTGATAGATAAGCTATTTACCAGAGTAGGTCATACACCAGAAGAAGGGAACAGGGAAAATTAATCCCACAGTTTTTGAACCCCAAAGTATTTTGCAGGATGTCTTTGTAGTTGGGAGGCTTTAGCAAGCACAAAGTTTTAGACTCATTATGGGATCTACTGAATGAAAGTCTAAGGCTTGTAACAAAGAGGAAATCAGGAAAGCTGAAATTTTCTGAGCTCAGTAAATTTGAAATCTGTTTAGTGAAGATCACCTATCAGGTGAACTGCAATAGGCAGGCATCCTTCAGAAGACAAATAACTTCTAGGGTAACAGGAAGATGTATGAAAGTTGAATTAAATTTGCTTAGGAAAACATGCATATGGCATTTCAGCATGTATTTCATTATTTCAGTGTAAGACTTTATATTATTATTTAATATTAGAGACAGTGCAATCTCTGTTTGTATAAGACAGCACAGCCCTTCTGAAGCCAGCAGAGTTACACTGATTTATAGTAACTGGCGATCTCATCCTGTATTTTTCCATTAATAAGCTTAGAAAAGCTATTTCTTCACAAATAGGAAAGCTAATTGTCTGACCTTTCAGCCTCACCTTTTTTTATAGGTGTCTTGGGTATTTACAGAGAAGAATTATGAGAAACAACCCACCTCAGGACAGGGTGAGCTGAACCTCTGCACTGCTCGGGTGGTGAGCATGACTGTGCTCTGCAGTGGGGCACGATGTCTGAGCAGCTGAGGTGCCTCAGTTACTGGGGCTGGTGTATTTCATATTACAGAACCTCAGTGTCTGGTGTGCAGCTGGGCTCTGGGAGTTCAGCAGGGTGAACCATCTTTGGCGTTTCTTGTTGCAGCTTGGAAACCACAGCTCCTGGATGCGGTCATATTTTTCTTTTTAAATGCTTTTCACTTTGCGGGTTGGATTGAATGGGTTTCAAGCAGCAGTGATGTATTCAGTTCAGACACTTTAGCTGGTGGGTTTGACCAATTTCTTGCCTAAACCCAAACAATTCTATTAAGCATTTTCTGACATATACCAGAAAAACACATATTTTAAAATAATGATGCATACCTTTTGTTTTCTACATGTCCATCCATCTCGTAGTTATTCACACCTAATCTTGTGTTTCACTACAAGTCAAATGAGATAAATTCTTCTCTTAAGTTACTAGGGCAGAACTAAATCAATCTGCATCCTCTTAGCCAGCTCAGATCCTGCTGTGTCTTTGGGTCTTTCAGTCTTGTTCCTTTTTGTTCAGGCTACCCTGAGTGCTCCCCCAAGAGAGAGGACTGGGGCCATTAAGACTGTTATCTCCAGTATTTCGTCTTAATGACCCTTAAGTGTAAGCTGTTAGGCACCAATTAGAAAGGCCTCCTTCCTCTTTCTCTAAGTGGGTAGGCTCTATTAACTTGACAAATACTCAAGGTGAAATATCTATTGGGTAGAGATTAAAGTTGTTTAGGAGTTTTTTCTTCCCAGAAGGAGCTGATTCAGCAAGACCAAAATGCTTATTAGGAATATATTGCTTTTGAAAAACACCCAGTAAAATTCAGCCAGAGCTTAATGAAACTGCTTGTTTTTCTGCTGATGTATTCAGTGGGGAAACCTGACTTCCTTTACCATATGCAAAGATACGGGAATCACACCATGAGCACTGCCAGAAAATCTTAGTGCTTTGCTGACATGGAGTCGAGAAATTGGAATTTTTTAGATCACCTTTTTTAGTCTGGTTGAGGAGTGCTGAAGTGAGTACTGATAAATTTAGTGATTTCAGACTCCGTCACACACTTATCTCTATGTTCATATATCTGTTGCTCAGTTATGTCTGGACTCCCAGATTCTGCCACTTGTCAGTCATACAGAAGGTAAAAAATACCTGGATCCATGAATGACATGAGGGCTTGATTTCTCAAATCTAACAGCAATTTTTTAATTGATTTTTATTTGTTGTTGTTTTTGTTTTTGTTTTCATCTTGTTTTGTTTTGTTTTGTTTGGGGTTTTATTTGTTGTTAGTTATTTTATTGAATCTTCATTGAAAATATTCTTTTTCTTTCACAATGAAGCATTCCACTCTCCTCACCAAATGTTGATTTTTTTTTTTCCTGTGATCAGGATTTGTTAGCATTATACTTAATTTCTAATATTGCATCGTGAGAGTAGGAGGCTTGGAACCAGTCTTGTTAATTACCAAGGCACTCCTATTTTTGTTATACATCTCAGGCAAGAGCTTATGAAAAATAATTCTGTAGCACTGTCATAGACTATTATCTGCTTTGTTCCCATGGTGCAAGGGTAGAGGAAAATTTTTTACCCATCATGAAAGTTGCATCAGTTTGCATCAAATAAGGATTTTTTACATGCAAATAGGATTCCCCACTGCTTCTATTACAACTTGCCACTAGAAACCAGTACCTGCAAATTCTCTTTCCTTCAATGTGTTGGGGATTTCATTTCTATTGAGGACAAGTGCTATTACACAGTAATGGATTATAGGAATTGATTTAAAACAAAAAAAAGGAGAAGGATTATATATGCAAATGGAGGAAGGAAGGGCAAAAGAGTAGATTAAAATGCAAGAAATGATGGAATAAAATCAGAAATAATGTACATTCAAATATAGATAATAATTCTGATAGAGAGAAGTAGACTGTATGACAGACATGCAAAAGTGAATATGCTCAATGCTAGAACACCTTTGGCAGGAATATTTTCAAATGTTAGCATGGGAAGAATACTGACGTTTGGACTATGTGTGGGACTTGTATGCCATATATTCTGCACACATAGAAGCACATAAATTTCCTTTGCTGAAGGTTAATTTTACACCAGAATACGAGTTTTGCACGTCCTTACTGGATGTCTCTGAGTGCTCAACTTCTCCATTACAGTAAAGCTGGAGAAAATAGATGGGCTCAGTCGTGCTATTTTACCAATATATCCACTCTTGCTTTCAGATAGGTGTAGAAAGAGGTCTTAGACACCTGATTCTGATCAGGTTTCTTTTGCCACTGTTTCAAGTGTTTAATTCCTGGAAATTAGTCAGCTTTAATGAGAAGTTGCACGATTGTTCCTGGGTATCATTCTTATGAAACAAGAGCAGGACAGTGTGTTAATTACCCAAGCACACAATCAACTATCCAGAGAAACAGAGAACAAACACTTACTTTCATAAGAGAAGGTTTTTGTTTAAGGATCTCATTGTACCATCTCTGCTTTCCATGCTGCTTTGAAGCAGAACTACAAGTATTGTGAAGATTAGGGAGGCAACTGCATCTGCTATCAACTTCATGAATTTCCCAGGGCTGTCACTAAAATCATATCGTGGACAGGGGTTTTTTTCTATCTATCTATTTTCTTCTATCCCTTTCTTAGCTTTTAAATAAATACTTTTTCTAAAAGCTGTAAAGAGAGGAGAGGAGAGGAGAGGAGAGGAGAGGAGAGGAGAGGAGAGGAGAGGAGAGGAGAGGAGAGGAGAGGAGAGGATGAGGAGAGGAGAGGAGAGGAGAGGAGAGGAGAGGAGAGGAGAGGAGAGGAGAGGAGAGGAGAGGAGAGGAGAGGAGAGGAGAGGAGAGGAGAGGAGAGGAGAGGAGAGGAGAGGAGAGGAGAGGAGAGGAGAGGAGAGGAGAGGAGAGGAGAGGAGAGGAGAGGAGAGGAGAGGAGAGGAGAGGAGAGGAGAGGAGAGGAGAGGAGAGGAGAGGAGAGGAGAGGAGAGGAGAGGAGAGGAGAGGAGAGGAGAGGAGAGGAGAGGAGAGGAGAGGAGAGGAGAGAGGCTTGGACAAAGGGGTTTTATTCCTTCTACAACATAATTCATGAAGAAAGTACATATTCCTTTTTAGTTACAAGTTAAGTTTGTAATTTTTCTACAGACATATGACAAAAGCCTTATTTTTTCCTGATTTTTTTCTCTGTTCCATGTTAGTGTGGAAATAAAAATAAAAGGAGATGCTGTCTTTTTCATGGATGTTGTGACATTTAGTCTTCACTTGTGCAACATGACACACTGAAGCTTGGGCAGTCACTGATACACTCTAAAACCGTGTAATATAAAGGCAATACAAAGGTTTAGGGACAAAGTAAAGCAAAAAAAAAAAAAAAAACAACCAACCAACCAAACCAACAAACAAACAAAAAGAAACCCCAAAACCAAAACAAACCACAAAAACCAAAACTAAACAAACAACAAAATAGTCACAAAGCACCTACCCTAAATGAAAAACAGTGATTAAAACTGTAGCCGCTTTAATTTTTTTTTTTCAATTTATTATAAAGCATTCAACCAATTGTGGGGCCACTCACAACAGCATATTCCAAATTACATTGTACCAGTTTTTACAGGAAAACATCTGTGAGCAACTGTTAAAGTGCCTGTACAGGCTGGCTATATAGTGGAATGAAATCCATGATGCAATTGGGAAAACAGAAGTTCTGCATGCAGAGGAGATTCTTCCTTCCCTCTGTAACCTTTCAGAAGATATTTTAATATTCCATTTGTGGTTTTGCACTAAATTGTACAAGTAATAAAGTATATCTCTTGCTGGGTGGAAGCCAAGGCAGAAAGTGGAGTGCAGCTCAAGGGTGTTTATTCCTTGGGTGTGCTCATAAAGTCTTGCTTTCCACACTTTATATTCAAACAGGTTAGTTGTGAGTTTTGATCAGAGAGTGCCACTGGATGGAAATCTCAGTTAAGATGATCAGCATTTAGTAAAAACTAAGTCTTGATTTTCACAATTCATATTCACACTAAGCATTATGAAAAAAAAAACAAACTACTATTTACTACTAATTATTATAGTACTGCAAATATTACTACTTGTAGAGATTTTGAGGTATTCAGTGATTATTAAAGGAACTCCTGTCCTTCTGGACACTTGCAAGGTGCCACATTAGTAGAGAAGAAATGTATTTTAAAAGTAATGTTGTTCTTCTTTCCACCAAACTCAGTAGCATTTTTTCCACTGGTAATCTGGTTTTCTCTCTCTTCTACCTGCCTGTTACATGTTCCATCAAACCGAGGAGAAGTTGTTCAGTTCTTCCAAGAAGAGGGGTCATATATCTTCCTTATAGATGTACAAAATCAGGTAATAAAAATCAATTCAAATGTTTCCAACGTAATCAAATAGCCATTGGTTGAATTTTCACCTGACAGCAGGAAAGTATAATGTATGGCAGAATAGAACACAGAGTGCTGTGCTTTACAGTAGGAATATATGGTTGTTTTTCACTGAAACTAGCTCCTTTCAGAGATAATTACCTTGTTTATTCACTAATGATCACTTCAGATACAAAGCTATGTCTGCTTATTTTCACAAGGAAAAGAGTGCTGTTAATTTCAGAAGGAAATTTTATATGTTCTCTATATTTAGAAATCATTAAGCAAATGATTTGTCAAATTGCATGTAATAGATTTACTTTTATTGATGTTGATCTTTCACAATATTGGGAGAGAGAAGTAATAAAGATGAAATCAGTGAAAGAAGCCAAATGGAGAACATTTATTTCTATTTTTCCTAATTAAAGAAGCTTTGTAAGTAAACAGTCCTAAACTTCATCACGACCTCTTCTTAGTCAAGATGAATACACTTATAAGAACTGCCATAATAATCTTATTTAATACTCTCTCTGGGCCTGTCGCATAAAACTTTAATGAATAATTTGTCAACACTAGACATAAATCTCTCTGCTGATGCATATCTTAATCTTTTTCATAATTTGCAGGTCACAGTCTGTTATACTTAATGCAAGAAAAATATTTTTTGAGCAATACTGAAGATACAATTTTCAGACAGGTTTATTGCTTGCAGACACATTCATTCACATTGGATGTTTCTCATTATTAGCAAAGATATATATTTTTGCAATAGTATATTTAGCTTACACCTTTTCTTTCCTTACACAGCTGCATTATAAGATTTCCTGGGCTCCATTTAATATATTGCAGCTTCTTGTTATGCAAAGAAAGCACCTACTTGAAAACCCCTACATATCAGATTGTACGGTGGCTTCATACTGGGAGAGAGATTATTAAAATGTGATTTATGTCTCTGAATCTGAAGCAAATCACCTGATTCTGAAATAGATTCCAACACAAGCTAATTTCTTGTTTTAGTATATGGTAACTGAAATTAAAGGTAAGGTTGTCTGCATTTTGTGATCTTGCAGGACAACTTCCCAAGTTTCCTTTTAATCTTGGTTTTGCTGTAATAATATTGTTTATTACTTGTTCAATGCTCCTGTTTAATTTTTTTGTCTTTCCTTTAAATAGATGGAAATTAACAGAGTCCCTTGAATTTTAGGTTATTGTACTGATGTTTTTGCACCAATTATTTTTTCTTAGAAAAGTTTTCAATTAAACCCCTGGTGATAGGAGGTGGAATTCTCCAACACTAATCTGGAAATTCCACCTCCCAATCACCAGGGGGTTAATTGGAAGCTTTTTTTTTTTTCGTGCAAAAAATGATTGGTATATAACCAATAAGCAAAATATTGTGAGACTATAAGGAATACTGTTAACCTTGGACTGTCTAAGGAAAAGCAGATTGCGTTACTTGAAAGAGGAAAAAAATAAAAAAGAATTGCAAGAAACACATAAAATGGGTCGGTGTACTGAAGGAAGAATTCATTAATGAGCTCTAAGACAAATTCTCATTGCCTTTTAACACAACACCTTTCCTACATGGCTGTAATTTCAGCAGGGCATGGTGTGTCCTGTGCTCCTGTGGGATGAGCTCTGTGAAAAGCCAGCACTCTCTTCCAAGTCCTTGCATAGTGTTAATTGGCAAATTGGCTTCTCTGCCTTTGATCTATAGATCTGTGGTGCTTAAAAGCAGTGAAGGTTCTGTTCCCCAAACAGCAGTTTTCAAAGAATTAAAAAGTCCCTGCCAGTAACTGTATTTGCCTCAAACTACAAGCAAAATGGGGAATGTCACACCTCTGAAGAAATTTTGATTGGTTTTCTGGGTAGTATGCATGATGTAATGAAATCACAGGATTTTTCTATATGGAATAAAATAGAACCCTTCAAAACCCAGGAGCTGAAGCTCCAGCATCATTGAAATGTATTCTTTTAAATGCAAAATAACATTTATTCCCCAATCAATAGGCTTCTGGTAAATCATATCCTGCTGTGAATGAATTTCATAGATTACATTACAAATTCTTGATATGCATCTGTCATTCTTCACAGAGCTCCTACTTTAGCTTCATGCATTGATCAACTAAAGGAATGTAGATTCAAAGAGAAGAAAAAATTACTGAGCTATAGCCCTCCATTGATCTTCTTGTAGTGTGATAGCTAACCAGAAGCAGATTTGATAATTCTGATGCAGTAGGCACAGTCTATAATAAGTCTTTTATCTGTTTTTCAGCCATTTCTCTGAAAAAAAAAAAA
Organism: Erithacus rubecula; assembly: GCF_903797595.1. NCBI lineage: Eukaryota > Metazoa > Chordata > Aves > Passeriformes > Muscicapidae > Erithacus > Erithacus rubecula. Next base: position 8,160,106 of record NC_136685.1, on the reverse strand, counting down.
AAAAAAAAAAAGGCCTTAATTTTCATCAGTATTTTGTCACTACATATATAAACAACCCAGGAGACTTCATCCTCAGATCAATGATTATCAACATATGGAAGACACAATTGTTCCTCCCTCCATGATCCCATTATTTGTGTTCCTGTATGCACAGTGGGGCCAGTTAATGACAGAAATGTAATACATCCTCTTATAATACCCCACAGACACATGGCTTTTATCCACCGTGTAGATTCAGAACTTTCCAGGATGAGAACCCAATGTAAACTGTGACTCAAAAGCAAAAATCACAACTACCTCATCCTCCTTACAAGAAAACTCTGACATGCTGTCCCACATCAATTACATTTTTGGGTTTCATGTAGCACCCAATTTAGAACTCCCAAAGCCAAGAAACAGGGTTTCTGCTATCCTTTGATCTTTTATCCATGATGTTTCTTAATGCCATGCATTTCCTACTGTTCAGCATAGTGGGTGTTGCTACTGTCAGTGGAGACACCAAATAACCCCTGTCCATTTGCAGAGAGACCTTGAAGAAAGTGCATCAGCTTGACGAGTTCCTCTCCTTGAGCTGAGCACTTAAGGGTGGCAGTGCTGATTACCACTTCATCCAGCAATTTTCTTATCAGTTGAAGGGGCAAAATCAATATTTTTCATACACTCTTCTTGTTAAATCATATTGCCAAGATCTTTTTTTTGCTATGAGGGTTTACTTCATAATCAAATTGCTCTGAGAAGCGCTTCCTACATATGTTGAGCAATTCATGTTATGAGAAAAAGCAGGCATGATGGTGAGACAGGGAGGTTTTGTAGGAGGCAAGCAGCTGCCAAATGTAAAGTTCAACAAAGATCTGGAAAGCCACCAATATACAATCACCTCTGTGCTGAAGCATTAAAATGTTGAAGAGCTTTTTCTGCCTCTGTAAACCACTGCATGTGTCTTTTGACCATTCCCTTGTACTTAGAAAAAAACAGGAAAATGACAACCTGATCATCTCAAAATACTCTGTAAAACACTAGAATCTGTATCACCTCATAAATCTAGGGGAATAATAGATGATTCACTAAATATATTTCAGTAACAGTAGTTAGAATAGTAGTTAGAATATTATTCTAAAAAATATATGAGGAAGCCATGATTTATTGGTATCTCAAAAAAATAGAAGTGATCATATTTCTTAAAATGCTTCAAAAGTTATCTAGGAAATACAGTTCATTAAACAGGCTTCTCAACACAATCCATGATATATATACACAATAATGCACATTCAAGAAATATTCAGTCATCCATCTCCCACTGTCATTCATTGACAACAGGACATCAAAATTTTTTCCCTTCTAAGAAACCTCAGAACTTGATAATTCAACAAAGAAAGGAAAATGTGTCAAGTCATTTGTCAAAATCATCATTAGCCTGCATGATAAAAGAAATTCATATGGAGGCTTTGGAGAGATGTATCATAATATCTGAAATGTTGAGTAAAATACACTGGCATTTCAGGTATACAGTGATGTGAATGTAATAGATCTGAATTTTTAATTTATTAGGATTTTTGTGTCCACTCCTGTTAATTTTCTGGTTCAAATAAAAAGCATAAATAAAGCTAATCAATCAAGTTCAGTCATGATTTTTTTTTCCCTTTCATATTCAAATATTTTTTTCTGATGGATTTCATAAAAATATGTGCAATCATTGTCTGTCTGAAGCTTCTGAAAAGGAAAAACGTGCTTACCACTAAGCAGTGGATTTATTAAACTTATATTCACAATGAACAAAATAATTTCATGTTAATTTGACGAATATAAGGAATAGGATCCGAATTTCTCACAGTAATTGCATATACCTTTTATTCTAAATACATGCCTGCTAATCCTGTTTGAGCCAATGTTGCCTGTCCCAATCACCATTTTTCTGCCTACTGTGTATGTAGTCACAACCATGGTAAATACACTTTGCAGCTGCCTCCAAGATCTTCTGTTATACTTGAACCTTCTTTGCTCTAGAAATATTTAAAATACAGCCCCTTTATTCACAAGGCTTAGTAAGTTGTCTGTGTGGTCTAAAGAGGGAAGTCTTGGCAGGTTATGGTGTTTAGCACTGTAGAGGGAGAAGGTAGTAGTAGAGAAAATTTATTCTTATCTTTTTACCAAACATATCTGTTTTACACTTCAGGAATTTTCCCATATGACTGCACTTGAAAATGCAATACTACAATAAATTGAACATGAGGCTGACACTGAAGAGAACATTGACCCTTTTTACATGGTGCTAATTTATGCTGCACATCCCATGTCACTTGTTTGAACTCCTATTAATATTTAGCTCTCTTCCAATTTGTTATTTTGATTTTCAGGCTACATTTACCTGAAATCAGAAACTCAGAATAATTTAGATGGAAAGAGATTTCAGGGGTCGTGTGATCCAACTTCCTGTTCAAAGCAGGGCCAACTTCAAAGGCAAATCCAAATCTGGAGCTAAATCATGTCCCTCCAAGTTTTGCTTAGCTATGGATGGATATTCCACAACTTCCCAGGGCAATGTTTTTCTCTTTTGACCCATTTAATTGGGAGAAAAAAAAAGGAAAATTCTTCCTATGTTCTAAGCAGAAATTTCTGTACAGAAAATTGTCTGTTGCCTATTATCCTACCCCAGTGCACTTCTTAAAAAGGTCTTTGTCTTGTCTGCAACTGCCCACTATTCATTTAAGTAAAAAATATGATCTTTTCTATATATGGTAAAATAATAGTCTGTATTTCTTATTTTACCTCCACCTCTTCCACCACCAAAATGGTATTTCAGTGATTGCAAAAGAGACATTTTTATATGTTTTTGCATTAAAACTTCAAGATGTATGAAACTATGATGTATTGCTTGAATTAGGTATAATATAAAAGTTAGCTATAATTGCTCAAATTCAAGTGTCTAAAGGCTCTATGATCAAGAAGCTGTTCCTCCTGTGAACAATGAAAGGTATTTCTAAAATAAAGATGCTGTTTTGCTTTGTTTTGTTTTGCTTTCAGATATTTCTATGCATTTATTCTTTCATATGCAAAAGTGACATATGCTGAAATACACCTGAGAGTGCCAGCTCATTGTGATTTTAATTCCAAAAAGCAAACAGCAAGTGGCTGTTAATGTGAGAACTGTGACTACAATTAGATATTCTCCGATGTAAATTTCTTATCAATATTTTAGATTAATATCTCTGCCTATGTTTTTTAAAAAGGTTGTATTTGAAATTCAAATCTAAGACAAGTTAGCTGCCTTCCCTGAAAATCTCTAATAAACAATAGCAAATTTATTTTGTTATTGTCAAACAGAATTAAGCAGACACAGACAATATTGCTATTTTGCATATACAAAAGTAAATGCAAAGTAACATATAGTGATGGGCTCATTATTTTCTGGAAAATCAAAATTATTCCTCTAAACAAAACCAATTTGATTTTATCTTATTTTTCAGGTTGCCATTTTCCATTAGTAATACTGTAACAGAGATATAATACAACACCATTGACTATTTTGCAGAAAGCTTTTATTAAATATTACTGCAAAAAAACCCAGCTATTTTCTTTGACTGGAAATAGAACATATCATACTTAATCTAAGCAATCTTTCAGCAAATCCATTTAAACAGGAGTCTACCATCCCTGAGTCACTCCTGTTGAATCCATTCATAGGATCATGACTTAGTTTGAGAAAAGGAAAAAAAAAACCTTGAGAAATTTGGTATTTCAACAGTCATCAGTCATTTTAAGCCTCATTTTGAGAGACACAACTTAAATGAGCAAAATCATGTCCCAGTTCTCACCTATCTTGCCTATGTATTTTGAGGTTCAGCATAAATGGAAAACTGCCAGTCAGGCTTCCAGGTTCATGAGCTAATAAATGTTCTTCTGATTTCTGATCATCCTGGTCCCTTGCTGCTCAGGGACAGCAAAATGAGTCAGGATCAATACAATCAAATTATACTGCATCACATATTCCTGTGTATTGATATATTCTAAGAAGGGGTAGGACAGGTGTGAGTGGAGCAGGCTGACAGAAATTCATAGCACATGGCCTCAGGGTTCCTTGGAGTCAAAGCACAGAGGTCACATTAATGTTTACAGACCAAATCTAAAAATTTGCTCATCTAATCTCCACTTGGATTTCTAATTTGATGTTGACATCCCTGGGTGTTAAGGACCCAAATGGCCTCTCTGGCTCCCTGGGAGCTCTCAGGGGAGCAGCTGAATTGGTCTAGTGGCTGCCAGCACTGGAAGATTGTCTTCCACACCTTCCTTTCTGGGTTCTGGTTATCATCAGAACCCTAATGAACTGACTGAGGTTAGTAAGCATACATAAAAACACTAAACTGTTGTTCTCAATTTTTCTGCTGTATTCTTTTTGTGTGTAATTTTTGTGTTGTTGTTTGGGCTTTTCTTTTGTCCTTTTCTTTTTTTTTAGCTATTTCTTTTACCAAATCATGACCCTTGAATGCTCAAAGTGAGTAAGCTTTCTTCCTTGGCATCTTTTCCCTGTGAACTTGAAAGCTGCTCACACACACAGATATGCATAAGATTAGACTTTCATACTCTGTAATTAAGGATCAAAAGTGGAGTATGTGTCTCAGATCACAGAAGAAAGCAAAAGGTAAGATGGTAAAATGGAAATGGGCACTTGTGACAACTTGTCACTCTTTTCAAGGGGAGGAAGAAGGGTCAGAAATTTACTGACACTGTGACCAGTCTTCCACCCTGCCACCTGTTGAGGTTAGGAGTAAGGGTATCCCAACCCTACCTTTACCTACCTGCCTTGCTTTTCCTTCACTTCCTTCCACAGAATGAGGATTAAATTATTGCCAGGGCTATGCTCTGAGTCACCTTGACTCCATGAACAGCCCTGCCTGAGTCAGTGATTGAGGAAATGCTCACTTCACATTTACAAGGAATGCACACATGCATATTTAAAATATAAATTGAGAAGCACAGAATAGGGAAAACGGACATGATTGGAGAAGGCAAAAGCCTCTGTGATGACTTTCAAGAAGTCTGGAATTAATTTGTGCTGTGCTCTGCATGTAGTCAGCAGGGACAGGTTCCTACAGAGCCAGATTTATTAGGCAAAATGAACCCCTGGAAATGTCCAAGTTCCTGCACTGCATTTTGGAATTTAACCATTCATAATTATAATTTGACTAAAAATAGATGTCTATATTATAAACAACTATACCTGAGATCTGTTTCAGAATTAGTATCATAGTGAACAGAGGGAATGTGGTACTTTCACAGTGTGTTCCATCACTTCTTACTATGGACATCTACCACAGATTAGGTATAAACTTCCCAAATTATAATTTTCACTACAAAACAGAGTCTGAGGTGACGTACTCAGACACTGATGCTAGACAGGATAAATCCCACCCTCTGTAGTAAGGAGAGCAATCTAGTATTTCAATATTTGCATATTGAATGAGCTGACATCGCCCTGCTTAGAAAACAATGTCTATATGCAAAGTATATATTCCCATCTCCACAACTTCCCTATTTTCTATGTACTTCCCTGTAATTATATTCTAAAATAAGGGACAATGCTGGGAATAGAGATTTTACTTCCATAATATTTATTACCATGGGATATCGCTGAGGCCAAGAACACAGTAGGATCAAAAGAAAAAAAAAAAAAAAAGAACAAAACAGGATAAGGAGCTATATGGATAACAAGAACATCTGCAATTATATTAGATTAAACAAAAATTCATAAGGGATATAAACCTTCATGCTTCAGAGCATAAGCTAATCACTAACTGATGGGAATTAAGAAACTTCTGTTATGGAGAGGTTAATCCCTAATTGCCTACTACAGTATTTCTTGCAACATCATCTGAAGCAAATAGTACTGCCACTGGATACTAGACAAAACACACAATTAGTCTGATGTTATATAATAAAGTCTATCTTGCTGTCTTGTGACTGCAATGTACAAAATACAAATCCATGTTTACCCTGGTTTCCTAAAGAAAAGAATCTTACACAACCACACTCTCTTCTACATGCTATTCCCATCTAATATCTTCTGAACCCATCAACCAGATTCAACATTTGTCAAAGCAATTGAATCTTGGAGGATAATAAAATTCAGTATTAAATAATAAAATTCAACAATAAATAATAAAAATCACAGGCTTGGCCTTGGAGAAAAGCCTGAGTTAGTGACACAATGCCAAGAAATATTCAGGAAGAGCTCATCCATTGATTCTTCTGCTGCTAATCAACCATCCCCTTAATCTGGCTGGCTGGCCAGCCCTTGGACCACTCAGAAGAAGCTTGTTCATGTCACTTCTGTCACTGCCAGGAGTTAGAGGGAACATCCAAAAGGAGAGTGCAGATGGAAGAGGTGGAGGTTAAACAGGCAGATGTGCACCAAAGAAATATCTGAAAGGTTAATGGGCATCTGGAAAATGGAGAGAAAGTCGTAAACTCTGTAGTGAATAGATGAGTAAGACCGTGATTTACAGAAGACCTGACTTAATTTTCCTTTTTGTTCATAGAACAACTCATTTGAATGTTCAAGAAAAAAATATGTCTGAATAGTAAAGGTCACATAGGGTTGTTTTCAACGAAGCAGTGCACCCTCAGCCTTCTCAGCATCTTCTCCACTATCTTACTGCCTTTATTTCTGCAGCAACACCAGAGACCCACTGTGGCCCTGACACTTTTATGCATGGACAATTATTTTGTCCTTCCTTTTTCTTCTCAACAAAAGATACAAGACAAAGATCCACCTTCCATTTCTGCCCAGCACACTGCTGACAGAATTAATACACAAGAGTTTGTTTTGCTTCATTTTCAAAGGCTGTACAGTTAAATAGGGCCTGTACTCAGAAAAGATGATAAAAAAGCAGTAATAGTATGACCTCATTTTAAATAGCTCGAGGGCTTCTCAAACTTATAGCATTTTTATGAGACTGGTGAAAGGTTCTCTTTCTTCTCTGTTATTCATCCTGTGCATGTCCATCCCACAGGGTTGACAAGGTATTTGTGGGAATCAGCTGTGCTGACTCTATACAAGTAGAGATTTTCCCTCTGCTGGGAGCACTCTCCACTTGCAGATGAAATGCATTTGCTGTACTGCAGAGCAGTGCAAAATGATTAGAGCTGAACCAAGACCTCAACTGACACTCATTATTACGGTATGTCTACACTGTGAGAAGATGTGTGATTGCAGCATGTATCAGCATATTCACACTGCCTTTCATTTAGCCAGGGAAGATTCCATGACATGGAGCTTGAGGCTGAGTTTTGCAAGTCTGTTAGAGACCATTCTTACACAGCTCTTATACTGGGTGTGCATAAATGTCCATTTGTGCATATATATATGTGTGTATATATACACACACATACATATATATATATATATAGTAAGTATAGAGTAGACAGCAGGAGATTAAGTCAGGTCCAGGCATAGGCCATGCATTCAGTTACCCATTCTGGTAAATTACTGGAAAGTCTCCTGCTCAGCTGTGCCAGGCAGAATCCCTCAGCTGTGTAGAGGAATTAATGTGGCTCAACAACAGCAGCAAACAGGCAGTGTGCATGCATGTGCTCCCTCATATGCCAATTTTTTGAAGGTGGCAGGCAATGGAAACAGCTAGGATATGACAATTTTAGGATATGACATTTGTCTAGGGGCAGCTGAACAAATTCCAGTGGTGTTTCATTGGTATGATGTAATAAGTGACAGGGGGATGGTCACCACAACCCAAAATTGCTAAACATAGCTATTTTATATTTTATATACCTTTACACTTGAGGATCACTGTACTAATCATGAGCATGCAGATTCTTGGCTAGATGAGACACTGGTGGAAATAATATTCTCATGTTTCCATCCATGTTCATTCAAAGGCTTCTCTTACTGATATTTCCTGCTTGCCTTGGACTCTGGCTGCCAGATCACCACCCTCTGTTTTGTCTCTGGAGCAGAAGAATTCATAAAAATGCTTAAGTAACTCTTCCAAGAAATGACTCTGAGTAGGAGCAAATATATTTAAATCATTAGAAGCAGAAGTGAGTTTGCAGATCATTCTCCAGGGTATTGTGCAATACTTGTCCCTGTAACCAGGCTTTTATAGGAGAAAGTAGTGGAGAGAAAGCTTTTTGTAGTGCATGCTTATAGAGTGCAAGGACATCTTTCAGAGTTCTTGCCATTCAATAAATGATACTGCTTTTTACTGCACAGAGACCATACACCAGGCAGAAAGGGGGAAGGAATTTATTAATTTGGGAAATAAATAATTTATTTCTCTATATATGAAGTGTGTGGTATTCAGCCCCACTCTTTCAAGAGCACTGAGAGGGGTCCTTACTTTTCCCTGAGCAGCTTTGTTGGCAGTCTTCAGACAGGAGGAGCAACTCTTGCCAACTGTCAGTAACAAATTGAAAAAATGATAAATTCAGCTTTAATAGAAAATTTGCACAGGGGAGAGCAAATAGCCAAGAACATATGTAGAAATTTTTAAGCATATGGGCTTCTTGCTGTCCTGGTAATTAATATAATACTGTGAGTGCCTTTCTGTTCTCTCTTTTCTCCTCCATAATCTGTGCATAATGGAAGCTGCTTGGGATATGATCAACACTTGCTGCTGTTACACATTATAAAGGACACTTGAAAAACATGTGTTGGCAATTGCATACATAAAATACAGAAAGAGATGATAGAGCAGATCTTGAAACAAAACAAAACAAAGATATTATTTAAGACCAGATACTGGATCCTTCAAAATGAAAAACATCCCCCAAAACTTAAAGGCAAGAAACAAGAGAATTACAGGACATGACTTGATTCAAGCTTTCCCTTGCCATCACACTTTAAACTAAACAGGATATGAAGGATGAAGAAAAATTAAATCTTATTATCTTAAAGGTATTTTTGAAAGAGAAGATTAAATTAAAAATCAACTGCAAATAGTAATTGATTTAATGTTTTTAATAACTTGAAATATAATTTTTTAAAGAAACAGGTTTTTTAGATTAATTATAAATTTTATGAAGTTCCACTAGTGTTTTTGCATCATGAAATCTGCTTGTCTGAAAATTTGGGTTTTAGTCTCCTGTTTCTGACACCATTCCTGCACCCTCTAGTGAAAAATAATTAAGAAAGGGACTTGCACTTTCAACACAAATTGTTTTTGGTTTTACTTTCTCTTCAATACAATCTATAAATCTTTCTTGAGAGTAGTAAATGTCTGGATTATCCAAAGAGAAAATAAGATCTTATAACTCTGACCATTTTGGAATGGTCACTTCTGATTATTGAAGGCATTTTATAATATGAGACAATCACTAAATGAGAGTTTTAGACTGGCCAGGTTATAACACAATTGTCCATAAGAGGATTTCCCATTCTATTTACCTGGAGTGTTTGATATTGGCTTTCTGTCAGAATTATAATTTCTGACTACCTGGACAATATTTGCTATAACACAGGAATTCCCATGGCCCTCTATCATCCTTCAGAGTTCATAGATTCCAGGTGCTCATGCATTTCTTGTGAGAAACAAACCCAAAAACCAACCACCAAACCAAAACCAGACTTAAAAATGCCTGACACTGCTTTTCAATAGTAGACCTGGATGGTGCAACAATGTTTGATCACTCTGTAGATTTTTGTGGCTTTTTAGGTCAGAGTGGATCTCACTGACTGCATAAAGAATGACCCAGGATGCTGCACACAGTAAAGTGAAGGGTATTGATGCCACAGTTCCTAGACCATGTATCTATTTAGGTGTTATTTTCATGCAACATCATCTGTTTCTGCAGAAAAGTATTTCTTTTGCCTTCCACGAACATACAAATCCTGAGTTATAAAAGACTGAGAGAAATGGCTTTTACTCATCTATTGTAATACAAATTATAAAGTTTTGGTGAAAAAAAATATGTGTGGATGAGAACCAATGCCAAATTAATTTAAAATATTCATAATACAATGCTAATATTTGCATCTCCAATTTCGGTATTTATAGGATCAGAATATTCTCCAATATTTACTTAAACTGACTATTATCACACACATGCTGCCATTAAATTCACTTTATAGAATATTCACAGAAGGCAAACACAAAGGAAGCAAAAAAACTATAGTGGAGAATTCAATTATTTTACTTGAGTTCATACTCACAGTTCATTCAATATTGGCACCCATTGCTGTATCAGTAAATCAAATGTTCTTTAAGAAGAGCCATTAAAGCACCATAACTTTTCTGTGCTAAATTATAATTATAGTTCTCTTCAATTGCTTGGGTCAGTGGTTAGCTGTCAATCAGGAGGAAAAAAAATCCATTATTGCATCATTCTTAATAAAAAGGTGAAGCTGTTGAATAGATATTCTGAATGCAGTGATCAGAAACCATGGCATGTAAGACAGCAGTGTCCTGCTCTTAGCCCAGCCCTGGAATTGTCCCAGGCCAGGCTGGATGGGGCTTGGAGCAGCCTGGTCTAGTTGGAATGTCCCTGCCTGTGGCAGGAGGGGGTGGAACCAGATGATTGTCAAGGTCTCTTCCAACTCAAGCCACTCGAATATTGTGTGACAGCTGGAATGAAAAATTATAGTTTTGGTTAGATCAGAGTACAGGTGCCTTCTTTTCCTGTCTGAGAAAAAGGGTTTAGGCATGGCAAGTCTTGAGAACTGAGTGACTTAAAAAAGTAGAAACCAATATTATTGGAAAAACATAGTTGTCTCTTCTGGAGAAAAACATCCACTAAAACTAACAATAACCCAATGAGATGCATGAGCTGTTTCAGCATTTGCTGTCTATAAGGTGAGAGTAGTAAAGTACTAAAAAACTCTGTATGAACATTTTAAACTAAGGAACTCTGAAACTAAGTCACTGCAAGGATTTTGGGGGAAAAATAGTTTTAACTGGTAGGTAAGAGTTAACAGATTAGTTGAGCTACTTCTCAGAATACGAAGAAATTCTAAGAAACTTCCTGTAGTTTTGATAAATTAGCAATTTTATTAAAAATAGATTATACCTCCAGAAACGACTTGGCCCTCTAAATACCTGTTCTCTCCCTGAAGATCCCTTTTGTGACTCCACTGTCACTCTGGGGATGAACAATAAAGCATCTCTTCTCCCTCCAGCCTGCTAGTCTTAGTGCTTTTGAATCCAGCCCACAGAGTGAAAATGGCCTTTTGCCTTCTCTAACTTTCAGCAGTTCATCAACTGACTGTTGCAGCATAATAGATCCCCCTGCAAGAAAGGTGCTAGAGAATTTGGGACTATAAAGATGGAACCTCCAGACACTCATTCAAACAGCCTTGCTAAAGACCAAGTCTTTCACGCTACCAGCAAATTACCTGGCATCCCAAGGGGCTCAATTTAACAACAGTGATCATCAAGCCAGTTTATTGCTACCTTCTCTTGGGAAGTTGAAAAGGCTCTTTCCTCTTTTCTTCTGTGAAACTCTTTAGCTTCAGAGTATCTGGTTTAACAAGCTCAGCTCAACATGGAATTATCTATAGATGTATTTCTTTATTCATCTTGCCTCTGCCCTCCCCCCAGCCTTATTAAGAGGGTAAAAACTGTCTGGGATTAACCACTGCCTCTCAGTAAATACAAATTACAGGAGAAAACTGACTTAATAATTATTTTGCAACATGCCAGGTACCTCATATGAATTTGCTTACCTGCTCTTTTGTACAGAATTGTGACTGTGTTTACAAAAGAATCTCAGCATTATGACTCTCAAAGTTTGGGCTTTGAAAAGCTAAACCAGTTCTGCCATAATTATGAATTTGAAATAAAACTAAACTGGATCTCACTTCAGTAAGGAAACAGCAGGTGGCCAGAACAAAAGCCGCATCTATTATTTTCTTGAGACTGTAATAAATCCTCTAATCTTTTAGACTTATAAGACTGTTCATGTCTATTTCAGTCAAAACAATTTCTCATTCAGTTGCTTTTAACATCACCAAAGTCTGCTAGATTTTCATTGTATCAAGTATCACCTTGTAGCATTGTCCTCATCTTCTTATTTTTTTTTTTTAAACCTGGAGAAACCCTAGGGTATATTAAATTCAGCAGAATAGCATGCATACAATATACACCTATGATTGGAGGCAGGAGCTGCCTTATTTTACTAGCAAAATCAACTCTGCACCACAAAGTAGCACACTCCCAGACAGAAGGATAAGAGACCTTCCTCCAGGCTATGGATTATAGCTCATGTATTTGGGTTACATTAGCATTTCACACTATAGAGGCTTGATTCAGCCATAAATTCCACCAATGCAGCAGAGGATGAGGGGTCTGAGGCTACAAAAATGTACCCAGTGTGGCTGCACTCTGTCCTCACCAGTGTGGCACAGAGGGATCTACCACAGCTGCAGAAGCAGTGACAGACCACAGCAGTACAGTCCTCAGCTGTGCTTAAAACATGCCTCGTGCATGGATTCTGCCTCTTTGCAAACACCCATATGCTCAAAGATTTCTAAAGACCATCCCCTAAGGCTAGGAAAAATGTTATTAAACCACCTAAACCACACATTGCAGATACATATGGCTTACTCCTAAATTCTTGAAGTTGGGGAATTATGACCCTCAAGGATATATTTCCTACAGGTGTAGGATGTAACCTCTTTGTTTTCCTCACACATCTTTCCTTTCCTTTTTCACAACAGATTTAATTTGACCTGTGTGTTAGAAGGGGCAGTGCACAATGGGCAGTGAAATTACACAGCAGCAACTGTTCTCCACCCCAAACACCCTCAATGCACTCAACAAGGACTCATGGAGAAAATTAGATTATCAGTTCTCTCCTTCCCCTCCCAGTCTCCCCTTTATAGAATCTACACCTGGGTTTGCTTTGGCAGCATAAAACCATTGTATTCTATCCAGCAGGTACTGAGAGATGCTGATTATAACATTTGGGGCTGTTCCTTTTCCTCTTCCTGCAGGAGGGGGAAACATTATTTGTAAATTAATACAAGAAGCAGTAATTAACTGTTATATAAACCTAATTTCAGCATGAAAAATCATAATAACGGTTTTTATAATAATTTCCCTGTTATCAAGGCTTCAGACTGCTGAGAAGGATTAGGATGATGGGACCCAAGGCAGCTGGAGCCCTGGGGAATGCAGGAGTAATGGGGCTGTCCTGGGGATGCTCAGAGTCAGGACCCCAAGCCCCAGAGCAGACAATATTGGAAGATGTGCCCTGAAGCCAAAGTCCCTGAAAGCTGATTCTAGCAGTGAAGCTCACAAATATAATCAAATTCACAGTCTGGAAAACTTTTGATTCATCACAAACTTGCAAAAAACCTTGGATTTACATACATATTAAAAAATGAATGGATGAAATTACATTTTTTTTGAGACACAGAAACCCTTTTTATGCCTGTGTGAACCTGTATTTGTTTCACAGATTTGAATACTCTTTACATCTCCTAATTTTCTGTACTAAATCTTTGTTTTTCATCCTGTCCTGGCAATTTATCTTTTTGTGAACTTTTGTTGTCTTTGTTGATCTCTTTTAGATTCTAAAAGAATCTAAAAGCCAGCTAGTTAATGAGTAGTGCAAATTCTACACTAACTGGATCAAAGACCTCAGTAGTTTGAACAGAATTAAATAATTGCATTTATATGTCCTGCACACAACTCTGAAATTAATACATGTTAGAATGATATTATGTTTCTTATAAGTACATTTAACCCATATACAGTTTATAGTTAACTCCCATTTTTTATATTTCTCTTGTTTTATTTTCCATATTTTAGGGACATTTTTGTTTTTCCTTCCTGAGTATACTTTGTAGTTGCCTTTCAGAAATTTCTTCTTATTGATTTCAGTCTAATTCTCTAATATACCATAATGTCTCTGAGCTACTCTTCTGTCCTCTAAATTGATATAACCACTCCCAGCCTGAAGACCTTCCACTTCTCGTAAGTATATTCACTATTCTGTCATCCATGTCTTTAATGAAAATATTAAATAATACACATCCCAGAACTGCTATATGTGGGGCCAATTTGAAAGAGTCTTCCAGTCTGGCAGAAAATTACTGAGAACTCTTCCCTGAGTATGAAGGGTTTTTTTTTCCAACCAGTTCATCTGTATTAGCTGCATTTGATCAAAACTGCATTTCCTAAATTCATTTGTAATAATGCCATACACATCAACAGAATACAAAAGTCAGACTATCAAATATATCTAGTGCTTCCCACATATCCTCTTGGCCAGTTAACATGTCAAGAAGGAAATTCAGATGCTTTGGCATATTTTGTCAAATCCTGACAAATCCATATTGCCCTTTCCTTAGCACCTTATTATCTACCAGCTGCACAAAACCAGATTAGTGATTTTTTTTCTATGTCTTTTGGAGTAACAAAATGTGGTCAAGTGCTTTTCACGTCCTTGGGATCTCCTTTCTGCCATTCTAAATATCAGTATTTTTTTCACTGATGTTTGTCTTGTCCTCTGAATCATCTCTTCTTTTTACCTTTCTGGAAATAATGTTTTTGTGCCTTGGCTAACATTTTGAGCTACTTGAGCCACAGAAGGACAACACATACAATTAACCCTGATCTCTTCTTTCCTTACTTTAACCTGTTTTCCTATTTTGTTGTCAATCTAATCACATAAATGTGTTTTCATAACAAACTTATTTGAAAGAAAGGTCTTTTAAATTTGATCTTCTCTAGTATCATGTACTACTTAGTACTTTCTGCACATTTTTTTTCCCTGATAAAATTTAAGGATTTTTGAAAAACATAGCTGTACACAGATCATAAGCTGATGAACTGGAGCTAGAATCAGCACTGGGATTCAGTCATCTCTGTTGGTGAATTGTTATAATGCCCATGCTTCTGGCCACAGCCAACCAGCCAGAAAAATTCTGGCTGTAGCTCAAGTGTTAGTGCAGGTTGGGGACCATTCCCAAATGGCAGCACAGATCTGCCCATATTGTGCTGGAGGCCAAGAGAGTTTAACAGTGTGGATGTGACAGACTGTGCTAGTTGGCCTCAATGGCACAGGATGATCCCCAGCACTCTTTGGTTTATTTGTACAGTCCTAGCATTTATCTCCTGATATTTTCCTTATCCATCATGAGTTAAGTTGGTTCAAATCCCTGTGTCCCACCACTCTTTAAGTTTATATGTCACCATTATTATGCTTAATAATTCCTCATCAACACATTCTCTGGACTTGGCAGTTTAGAGGAGTCATGTATGACTTTTATCTCAGTCCATGGATATTTGATAATTCTGTATTTCACTTTCCTCTGTCTTCATATTTGATTTAATTTTTTCATAAATATAAGGTAATATCTTCTCCATTTTTCTTTCCTTTCATTCCAGGACAAGCAGTTCTTTTCTCAATATTTTTACATTTTACATAAAGCCAGGAAATATGAATTCCAATAGTCTGGATTTTGAGCTGGAGACAAAAGATTCAGTAAAAGATTCACTATACATTTTATTTGGTTTTATTTCAAATAGCAATAAAAATGGGTTTCTGAGAAAATGGCTCATTTCTTGGATTTGATATTTGATTCTTCTTCCTGTAAAATGACAGAAATTTGAGATCAGCATTTTTACACTTTTGGTAAATATGTATAACTGGTTATTAGAATTTTATGCAATATTTAACTGCATATTTTTTCAGACACTTTATATCAGTCATTGCAAGTGCACACAGGTACAACAGCCCATTCAAGCACAACATATTGAAAGATGGAAACTTATTTCAAGTAAACATTTTATGAGGTTTAACGATAAGCAGCATATTTAGAATGCATGTTCTGGATCCCCTAATTAGCAAAACATTATAGTGCATTCAAAGTGGTATAGTGGGGGAAAAAATCAGATAAAACTTGAAAAAAAACCCTGAAAATTTATTTTTTCCCACATCCATACACACACTGGAATATATATGCTGGAAGGAGAGGAAAAACCCCAGGCCCTAAGTAACTGCTGAGCCATTGAAACAGTTTTCACAACATCATAGATAATTACAATTATCCTTCTCTTAGGGACATTGGAACTGCCAATTTTCTGCAATCGAAAATAAATAAATAATTCAGAACAGATGTTGACTACTCATCCCAGTTTAGTCGACAGCTTTAGGCAGGAATGTCAGTACTAAACTTGAAAACAGTGATAGACCTTAAGTCAGCTTTTTATTTCCTTTTTGTTTGTTTGTTTGTTTGTTTTGTTCTGCTTTTCTCTTTCTGTTTATCTTTTAGTGGTTGAACAAAGTTTTAAGCTTGTCATAGGGTGATTTAGTCCAGTGGAAGAAAAACCACAACTGTTTAGCAATTCCATTTTGATTAGAAGTGCAAAGTGGGAAACTGTTTAGTAACCAGGAGAAAACTCAAGTGCCTGTGGGTGGCACTGTAGGTATTTGATCATTAATTATTAACAGAACCAGGCAGTGACTCTTGTGGTCCTCACACAACTGTCAGGTGCAGGTTCTTCAGCACACCTGTGACACTCACTAGAAATGAGATTCACATGAAAAAAAGGTCTTTGTTTAGATCTTTATGTCTTTCTTTATTTCTTTTATTTTTAGTTCAAGTTGACTATTTCATGTGGTATAATCTGCTTCATTTTGCCTCTGTGGCGATGGTTGTTTTGTTTAAGTCTTGATAAATATTCTTCAGTCAGTGCTGGAGTGTTCTGAACTTGAACATTGGCACTGTGATATCCCTTATTTTTGTCTGATGTTTAGTTTTGGTTTTTTTTTCCTTTTACATAATTTTTTTGTGCCTGTGGCATGCAGACACTTTCTCTTCCAAATATGTGAATTTCCAAGGAGTACTGGAGTAATATAATCTATCTGCTCATTGTTCCAATAAATAAAACACATAAAAAAAAGAAAAACAGCAACAAAAAAAACCACTCAAAAAAAACCCAAACAAAAAAACAAAAAAAAAAACCCCAAAACAAAAACCAAACAAACAAACAAAAAAACAAACCCAAAACAACAACAACAAAAAAAAAAAAAACCAAAAAAAAAAAAAATACAAAACCCACCTTGCTCAGACTGCTGCTTTTGGCCAAAGACAGATATTGTTTAATTTTGTTGGGGTTTTAGGGTCAGTTGATTGGCTTTTTTTTGGTTTATTTTTGTGTTTGTTGCTATGTTAGCACATTTTCATGAGAAATTTGCACAGGTACAATAAAAAGTACTTTTCCTTTTAGCCACATTTTACATCTTTCTATTCTAGTGGAAAATAAAGTTAGGAACTTTGCTAAATTATTACTCTTTTGGAAATAAAGTAGGATCATCTCAACTCCTGATAAAGCCTGCCTGCTGCTGACATGTCAAGGCTGCCAATACTGAAAATACAAGGCATTAGTTCTGTGACCCAGCAGTTCCTTAGTTCAGATAATCATCCTACTGCAGGATGACTGGGGATATACTCTGGACTTACAAACATCCCAGTTCTTTCAATTAAGATGCAGCATAAGTGAAATTGTGACATTTACTTCATGCACTTTGGGACTATGCCTATACTATCAAATTGACACCCAGAACACTCCTGGACTTTCCAATACAGGCATCTATATTACCAATATCTCCCACTGTTAACTAAGAACAATGTCTGACTTGCTTTGGGTTTGCCCTAGTTTGAAATTTTCTAAATAGTCCTTGGAAAAAGTAGGTTTTTAAACACCATTTCCAACAAGCAGTTTGGATTTAGCAACTCTGTTTTCAGTCTGAGGTAGATGTTGGCTCCTCCCTGCCATTTGGCCAGGAATACTCCCAAGGATATTTTAATTTATTAGTGTAGAGAGAGCCATAGGGAATCCAGCCTCAGAAATATGTCTGAGATATTTCTTCAGGTGAGATTAAAAAAATTCTATTCTTCCTCTGGCCACACTCCTTAAAGCTCTTTCAGTTGGAGAGGTGTATATAGCAGAATGCCTTTAAAGGATGCACTGAAGGTATTATATCATTCCAAGTTTTGCTAGCTGTATATCTGGCTTTAGATTAAATTAAACATCATAGTTCTGACAGACAGAATATGAAGACTCCCAATGAATTTCCCATGAGGAATAAAACCCCTCACAGTGGCAAATATTATTGGCAAATTCTCTTGCAGTGCTTTACCAGAGTAGGTCAGAATGAGTCATCTCTTGTCATCTTTAGAGTCTGACTGTGTCTCTTTACTATCTGCTTTTTGACAATATTTTTATTTCCTATGGGTTAGGGGGATGCAGTACTGGAAGGAATGGAAGGAAAGGGCACACTCACTGTTCTGTGTAATTCAGGCATCATGATTGAATGTAAAATACTCTGACATATCCTAAAATATTGCTGTATTTGTACAAGGGAAAACATCCTTTCTGCTTGTAACTGTGTTTATTTTCAATTGCAAACTGTTCAAAACTGGAATTATATTCTTCAAACTAAATACAAGAAGAAACTAAAACTGGGTTTTAAATACTTTGTTTAATACCTTAAATAAAGCTAAAAATATGTGCAGTGGGCCAAGAGATTAGACCACAGACTTCAGCTGTGTTTGGGAAGTAAAACCTGCTGACAGTCTGTGCTGCAGGAGTGCTGCTGGTACAGTGTGTTTCCTGTCAGTGATTAACAACAAACTTTGTATAAGGCCTCATCCTTGTCTTCTCTTTATCATTTGCAGTTATGTCCACTGTGCCTGTTTTTTCCATCCAGAATGATTGTAACAGTGATTTCCACTCCTACCCTCAAACTGACTCATCAGGCATACATTTATAAAAAACATTTATATTTTTAAGGTATCAAATTTAAAAAATATAGTAAAATACTTTCCTTTGCCAAAATTAGTATATAGTTTTGTATATACAATGAGGACAAGTCATTTCTATGGGGAGAAATTATTTGTAGACTTGTGGTAAACAAAATTCACCACTGTGCAGAACACAGTAATGGTGAAATACATCCAGTGGTATTCAGAAAACACCCTCCAGTGTGTTGACTTACTTTATTTTGGATACACACTGGAATGATTGTACTCCTAATGCTACTTAAAAAGTCAATATTTATCACACTGTGCAATTTTCCCAATGTCTTAACTTCTTGTACAGCCTGTACTGTGACAGGATATTGTCCTTTTCAGGCTTCACTGCAATTACCCTCAGAACACCCATTGGGATAAGAAAGTTTTTATGCCATTTCCACATATCAGGATTGAGGACACAGGAGCTAGCACAGATTAAGGCCAGATCTGCAGCAAGATGTATTAATATGGAGGTTGCTCCTCCCATTGCATCCCTGCTCTGGTATTTTCCTTTTGCCTCCCTGCTCCTAAATCACCCTGGCACCAAATGATCACAGATTAACTCTCCTACTAGGCCTGGAGCAATTGACCCAAAAAATGGCATTTATATGTGGTGGTTCTATAAATATCCTTTGTGACCAGAACATCTGGATTTTCTTTTCATAACAGCAAGAATATGAAGGAGAAAGAGGAAGAACTTACACTCCCACTTTGTCTGGACACACAGATGGAATGCAGCCAAAGTTTAATGCCATAGAACACCCCTCACATGGTGTCTCCCCCCCCACTCAAACATTAAATCAATGTATAAAAGGATCCATGAGCATTTACCAATTTAATGAGGAGGGTGAAAGTTTACTCGACAGTGAATGGCACTGTAACTCCAAGGGCTAGAACAGGCTGATAAAATGACACTGTGTAATAGAATAAATATTCTTTGAAAATAATAGAGCCCAAAGGAGGATCACCAAGATGATTTATGGGATGTTGTAACTCTCCTGTGAGGAAAGTCTTGGAGAATTGGAATTGTTCAGTCTGGAGGAGGCTTCATGGTGACCTAAAAGCAGCTTCCAGTAACTGAAAAAGATCCTACAAGAGAGATGGAGGGAGACTGTTTAAATGGGCATGGAGTACCAGGACTATTTACAATGGCTGCAAGTGACAGAGACTAGTTTTAAATTAGATATTAGGAAAAAATTCCTTATAGTGGGGTGGTGAGGCACTAGAAGAGGTTGCCCAAAGGAGTTATAGATGTCCTATCCCTCAAAGTGTTCAAGGCCAGGTTGGATGAGGTCTTGTGGAAGGTGTCCCTGCCCATGGCAGGACAGTTGGATTTAGGTGATCTTTAAGGTCCCATCTAGCCCAAACCATTCCAAGATTCCACAGAAAAAGCTCCCCAAGGAAGTGGAGCATCAAACCTATCAAACTCAAGGAGAAACTGGACAATACTTTAAGTCATGTAGTTTGTTTTTGGTGGGTTATAGATCCCTTGAAATTTGAGATATTCTATGATTCTATGCTTTCTCCTAATCAGAAAATAACCCAGGAAAATAACCCTTCCACTGGGAAGGACTTTCATTATACACGCTTTTCTCTAAATATTTTAATAATTATGAAGTAAAAATGATGTTTAGAAATGCTATTAATAATAGTAAAGCTACCACTATTTCTACTACTATTAGACTTAAGAATAAGAAAGAAAGTAACCTGAACAGCTTTAAACCCATTAATTTGACTATCACATTGTCCAGGAGCAAGAAGGTATTTTAAGAGGAAGAATAATTAAATATATAGAAGTAAATGGAAAGTAGGGTAAAATGTCACATGGATTCACCAAAGATAGATC
Organism: Erithacus rubecula; assembly: GCF_903797595.1. NCBI lineage: Eukaryota > Metazoa > Chordata > Aves > Passeriformes > Muscicapidae > Erithacus > Erithacus rubecula. The sequence goes on along the minus strand of NC_136685.1, from coordinate 8,139,506 downwards.
ACATTAGCCTCAGCAGATATTTCTTTTTGATGAGTTAATTGATTTTCTAGATAAAGGAAAGGCAATAGGTTTAATCTAACTGGACTTCAGTAAATCATTTGACACGTTGCCATATGGGAAATCATTGGTTAAAATGCAGAAGACACAGATTAGTATAAGAATTAGATGCAAACAAATTGAACAACATAAGAGGGTAGTGAAAAAGTATTATTGACTTTTACAGGTTAGGAAGAACTTAAAAGTTGAGTCAAGTATTGTTCTTGAGGTTTTCCCAGAACTAATGCTTAAGAAATTGATCATAATATCTTTATTACTGATCTTGGCACAAGTCTGCTTCTAATGCACAATATTAAAAGTGATTGTTGGCAAAAGGAGCTTGAAGACAGTACTGAAAGATATGAGAAATATTTATTGTAAATTTGTACAAAGTGCTAGGGAGTGCACGTGATTAACAGGAAGAATTTCTTCTGTAAGTTGGGGAACCGTTCACTCGAAAACACAGAGGAAGTTAAACACATTTTAATTCTGATCAATCACAAAGAAGTTATGTGAAAATAAAACAACACCATATAATATAACAGGACAAGTTTATCTAGGAAAGCAAAGAAAAAATTTACATCAGTATTTGAGTCTTTAGTGAGTAGCCATCTAGAACATTGTTCAGATTGTTAGGCACTTGCCTTGAAGAAAGAGACAATGGCACTGGAACAGAAGAAGAGTTACTGACTAAACCAAAAGATATTTATACTGCAGGTGATATAACAGTCTTTACACACTAGGAAGACTGTGAAAAGAAAGGAAAATAAATCACATCCACGGGTATAAAATAATGTAAGAGTTTGATTGCAATATGAAATTGATGATATGATGCTATGCCTGTGATACCAAGGGACCCCTTGAGCCAAAAACCTCCTTTATTCCAATGTTCTTACATCCAAAACCAGAATAAATGGCTTCTCCTCCTAGTGGTGTAATAAGGTCTTTAAGTGACAAAAAGCAAAATATTTCAAGCATGCACACATACACACAAATAGATTTTCTGGTGCACAAACATAAATTTATTTCCAGTTTGCAAAGATACTTTGGAGCCAGGAACATGAATCTCATTGCCATCAGTAGCACTCACTCAGTGCTTGCAATATATGTCCAAATAACCTGAGGGCTCCCAGTCACATATTATGGTCTTATTCTTCCCTGTACAATAGAGCAAAAGAAGGTTTGTTTTACATAAAAAGAAATATATATTCCATTTCATATTAGTTAAGTCCCTATCAAAATTAATAAAGACATCTGGCCCTCAGACTAATTATTAGTAAAAAGAATTGTTTTTTACTAAAACATTTAGATGTTATGTAGGAATTTTTATAAATAGGAAAATTTGTACATTACCATCTTTAGGAAAATCCAAAGGGGCAATTGGAAACAATCAGTCAACATCCCTTTTGTCCCTAGAAACATCATTCAGTAAATGCTCTTTTAACATATTTCTGGGCAGAAATGGAGGAGAAGAAAGTTACTGGGAACAGTCAGAATTGATTTCTCAAGGGTTAAAAAAGTTTGAACAATTAGAGTGCCTTCTATGATGAAATAAATTATTGGATTTGTGGATGAAATGAGAAAAGCATTATTTGTCTTGACATTAGGAAATTTTTATCAATTACCTGATGTTACAACTTGCCCCCAAAGGTGACTGTAACTCAGATTCTTGTCAATAGATTGCTTGGGGTAGATTAGAGTGAAACAACATAAAATTATCATTTTATACATATATATATATATATGCATATGTGTACATATATGTATATATATGTAATTGTCTGTAGGGTTTATTTTAGAAAAATTAGGCTACAATGGAAATGAGATATGTAATTTTCATTATTTTCCACCAAAAATTATAGCATAAAAGCATAAAATAATTTTAATCTTGCCTGATTTATGGTCAGACTTTGAAACCTCTGTAGTTGTAGCCCCTTTACTGAGTTTAGTGGAAGATAGTTTGGTTAACTATGGGCAGTGAGTGGGAGAAACAACAAAAATTCTCAAGAGGTTCAATAACAAACCAGTCATTAACTCACAGAAGGCAAATGCCTTTGTCCCCAGTGCCTGGAAAAGAATAACTCCTAGCAGTCCCAGAGCCTGGGGACCTGGTGCACTGAGAAGATCCCTCAGAGATGGATGGACAGGGAGCTGTACAAGCAGCAGCAGCAGGGATCCCAGCACTCTGGGCTGCATGGGCATGGACACAGCCAAATGAGAGCAGTGATTGACCTCTTCTCCTCTTCTCTCAGACTGGATCTGCAATTTGGGGCATTTTAACAAAAGAAAGACTGATAAATTCAATTACTCAGTGGAGAGCCACCAAGACAGTCAGGGGCTGGAGCCCTTGCAGTAGAACTGAGGCTGAGGGAGCTGAGCTTGTTCATCCCCAAAAATAAGAAGTTTTCAAGGGAGGGTCAGCAGTGGAACAGGCTGGCTGTGGAGGCTCTGCAGTCTCTGTCCTTGGAGGATTTCAAGATTGACTGGTTAAAGATCTGAGCAACCTTTCTGAGCACAACACCTGACCCTGCTTTCAGCACAAAGTTGGACCACAGACACCCTGAAGTCCATGGATGATCCTGTGACTCTGAAACAGTGAAATGTTTCTGCATCCACACCAAGGTAGTTATATAAAACAAAGAAATTCATATTGTTAAGAGTCAGACAAAAGATGAGGGAGAGTTGTAGTAAAGAATGATCAAAAAAAAGAATCTCTCTGTTTGAACATATTGATTATATTGATTTGCAGCAGGGCTGGTTCTGGGATTACTGCCCTGTGTTCCAGCATGGTATGACAGACAAACTTGACAAGTAGAGCTTTAGCACCATAAGTCAAGAAGCCAAATTTCTCATTGCCCTGAATGTTCAAAATTCCAATATATGAACCTCATGTAAGATACCACAAATTCAAACAAGTATTTTCCACAAATTTGACAAGTTTGAGTGGATATAAATCACTTCCTATTCCCCAGGCAAAAACTGAAACAGTACCAAATATTAGGCTCATGGCTTTGCTTCCAAGCAACATGAGATATTTAAAAATAGAATTGTAATAAACAAACTTCAGGTACTACTTAATGGAGTAGTGAGTTTCCCCAACCATTTTTTTTAACCAACCAGATTAATTTAATTTCATTTTTTTGTTAAACAGATTACTTTAGAATGTGAGTTCCTTTGCCAATTTCTAGCCTGTGGAGAATTTTAATGACCGAGTCATAAACCCTACCAAAAATGGGATATGTAATGAAAATGCAAAGGGACCTTTAACTAGAGCACGTGTTGTGCTACACTGCAATAATAATAAACAATAATAGCAATATTAATAAAAATAATACAGTTTTATGTGTACCCATAAAAGGCCATTTATATGATCACTGTACTAATATTTAAAATTCCAAGGTACTGCATTTTTCACAATTATTATTGTTACAGGCTTTATAGAATTTTCCAAAGCCCTTGTATCTCAATGTGCTGTGGCTTAAGAATATGCACTGGCAAATCTCTGGTCCTCAGACTATGGATTAGTTAAAAGGATTCTTTTTAACTAAAACTTTTTTAACATTTCCACTATGCATATTTTTTACTTGTACCCCTTAATAAGAAACTAAGAGGTTCAAAGTTTCAGGAAGTTCTGAAAATTCCCTAAGTACAAATAAATGGAAGAAATCTATTCAATAAATTATGAACCTAAAAAAATCAGTTAATATTCACTATCAAAAAGGCAATTTCTTATAAAGTAGTTTCTGCATGTCCCCAGGCCATAAACTTACTCCCTGGCTTCCACTGTGTGGAAGTTTCAATTAGAATTTCATGTTGAAAAGTACGTTAACACCTTCTTATATATATTTTGGTAATGTCTGTTTAACTCTGGCTGTCACAACTTGGAATGGATTTTTTTTTCCAATAAACCAGTTGAAGAAGGGGAGGGGGGGGAAATATTGAATGGTTCATAAATATATAATGTTTCCCATTTGTTATATTCTGCAATCAGAGGCAGCAGCTTTAAACTTGCATATCAGTGTGTAATTCCACAAACTTAAAAAATTGATCTGCCAATGTCTCCCCTCAAGCAATCTTTTAATTAAATGAACTTCATTCACCTTACCTCTAAACTCTTTAGGTTGATTTTATACAGAGATTTGATTCATTTTTCAGTGAAGTTTTTTCTTGTTTTTAAACTGTAAAGGTTGTTTAGTAAACAAGTGTTTAATAATGTATAGAAGGTGACTGAACATAGATCAATGCCAATTATTTATTCACAATAAAAACTTGGAAGTAATGAGGTTCTTTTGTATGCTTGCCAACCAAAGCAGAAATAGGCTTGGTTCTCAGTCACAGTAAGTGAAATTGAGCTTTTAATTTGTAGGAAACTGTGCTGATTTAGACCAGCTAGAGGTCTGCTTTAAGAGTATTTTTCCCCCATATTCTTATATGAGAATTGAATTTGTAATAATGGCAGTTCAGTTTAAGTGTATCATTAAGTTACTACATGGTTCAACACAAAAAGTCATGATAATATCAATAAAAACCTAAAATATTTTGGAACACTTGCTATTATTTTTTGAAAAAAGATTGTGATCAAGTGCACTTAACAGTTCAGAATACAAAAATACAGGTTGAACTACAGGTAAAATGAGTGGCAAGTGTGCAGCTCCAGTTGGCAGGATACAGACCCTAATAGCAAATGTGGCAGTTGCACAAATTTGGACTTTTAAATAGCTGCAAGGGCATGCTCAATGCAGGATGATTGGCCAAGGACAGCAGAGGGAAGGTGTGTGGATCCCACAGGCTGCTGTTGACAAACCTGCCAGCACTGCACACAGCCCCAGGGCTGCAGGAGAGGCAGGGCTGTGAGGAGTGAAAGAGCAGATGCACATTGCCAGGGTACAAACGAGGAGCTCCATCCATCTCCTGCACCAGGCTGCTGCATATCCTGCCACTGCCAGGATTTCCTCTGTAAAAGCAGATCCCTGGAGAGCTCTGCTGCTTCATCACCTTACAGGGTAGGGTAGGAAGTGTAGGAAAGCTCAGTGCTTTAGCTTTTCCTTGTGTAAACTACAGTTTGCTGCCAAAAGAACAGGAACTCCAGCTCATTTCACACCTCACTAGTTCCTTACTGATCTTTTTTTTGCTATCATCAAACTGGGCTTTATGAAGAACATCAAGTATGGAAGAAGACCATGATACTTTTGTTCTCCACTGACATTTTGAGACCCTGTGAAGGAAAATCTGTGGGTAAAGCTGGAAGACAACATCAGCCACCGTATTTCACTCCCTCCTGTGTATTTGAATGTTACTTAAAGTTCCACCACAATCCAAAGTAGATTTATGTTCATAAATATCCCACATGCTTGTAAATTGATGCAGGAAAAGCTAAATGCATCTGCCAGACAGTTTCAATTCCTATTGTAAATATTGCTCTATTTCCCCTTCCACTCCCCAACACACTTTCCTTCTAAACCATTTGCAGTGCTGCTAAGGAATCATAACTGCAGCACCAGACATGCAGTTACATGACAGCTGTTTGAACAGAAATACTAATTGCTTTCATATTTAATTAGCTATTGTTTAAATTAAAAATATGAACAAAACAGTCACAGCAGGCTCATTTTAACAGGAGGTTTATTGGTCCAGGCAGTAGCTCAAAGAGCAGCAGGCGTTGGATTCACACACCAGCCCTCTTTAGTCCTGAGAAACTGCCAGTGCATTCCTCACTCAACAGCTGCTGGTTCATCCCACTGGCCTGATCTTCTTCCTGATGATTTTCTTTCTCCTGAAAATGCAGGAACAGATATGCCATCCAAGGCAGTAGGGAATTATCTCACCTATCCTTAGCTAGTAATGATGCAGGTGCCTGCAATCCCTTTATTGAAAACAGGAGTAATAGCCCCATTCATGCACCTGAAGAACATTGTCGTTTGGAACCAGGGTGTATCTTATCCACACTGCTCAGGACTGCTCACTTCAGCACAAAGAGTCTGCTTTCACACATTTGAGCACTTCGCCCTAGAACATCATTATTATCTTTGTGATTTTCTCCTAATTCAAAATGACTGAAATGACGGTGCCTGGGTCACAAGGAATGGTGTTTTAGTGTCAGGAGGAACACGGTATGTGCTCTGCACTCTGAAAAATGATTTGGTGGAGCTGTAACACCTTTCTTGCTGTACTTGAGAGCTCACAAGTACATACATATAAGCAATAAATTATTGTTTCCCACAATCACTTATTGCTTATATAAAATTGACTCGGGGGCTTCACATCCCCAGATTGACTTTGGATCTTCTTGGAAAGTAAAAACCTCAGGTAAAGGGATATTCAGATGGTTTATATTGAAGAGGCAACAGGTTCTCAAAGCAATGTGGAAACAGGAGTTATTTGACCATGTAATTATAGCTGGAATAATATAAGTTATGTGCCTATGCCATGGAAATCCAAAGTATGGCAGGATGAGTATCAAGCATGGTGTCACATGAAAGATTGGTGTCAAAGGCTGTCACTCTGACAAGTTCAATATTGTCCCACTCCCTCCGTGTCAGATGGGAACACCTGAATCCTCCCTCCAGGCAACAGGTTGGAACCAACAGCTGTAACCAACGCAGTGCAGGGACAGAATATTGTGCAGTGTGTGATGTCCCAGGGGCAGGTCAGGCTAGGAGATCCAAAATTGTTCCCCTGAATGTGGAGATTCTGGAAAGAGATGTTTTGTTAATATTTTGATGTTATTATTATGTTTAAATAATATTGCTTTTCATATTACCAAATGGCAATTGAGGTATTTTTCAATGGAATGTGGTGTTACCCTACAACTGTCATTCCCATCTTCTCCCTGGTGACATCTGCAGAAGTTACACTTCCAATTGCTTTGCTGGTTGCATGACCATTCACCTCAGTGATTCTCAAAAATGCTGGCAAGTATATTGCAGGTACAACTATTCTCTTCAATAAATATTTGTGTGGATTACCATGTGAGATTCACTTTCTGCTGATATTCGTGAAAAGAAAATTGTCTCACCCAAATATACATGAAAATCAAATATTTAACTGTTGCAAACACTGCCAAGGACAATTTTGTTTAAAATGTGTGCAAATATTCATGACAAATGTTTTGTGATATTCAGCTCTGAATAATTAACAATGCTTAAATTGCAACACATGTAACAAAACCTATTAGTTCTAATAAGTCAGTACAGTAGAATTAATCAGCTTTTCATTTAAGCAAATGTATTACAAAGTAAATTGTTTCATAAGCTGTCAAATGCACAGCAGCACAAAAGTTTGCATCCATTTTAACTACCAAGAGCCAAGTTGGTACATGGCCCTCAGGGTTTGGTTCATGTTCTGAGTGCAAGCCCAGCTCACACATGGGGGCAGTGGTGCTCAGGAAGGGATTTGTAGTGAGATCCCTCACAACTGACCTCAGCTGTCTGAAAAATACAGGTGGCAATGATTTGTCCCAAGCTTCCTGTAAAATCAGGGGATGTTGTGGAAGCTTGGTCTTCCCTGGGACAAGTGCCTATAACAGATGGAATGAATTGCACTCTGGAGGTTCCTGTCACTCTCCCTTAACTCTCAGAGGAGCCTTAACAGATTATTTAGGTTAGACACCTACAAGACAGAAAGAATTAGGTGATATGAATCTCTTCAATTACAGATCCCAAACAACAAACTTGGATTAGGTGAAATGAACTCGCCTCTACTTGGCATTTTCAGGAGACTGTAAGGAAATTGCACATCTTGCTGAAAAGAGTTTTCATTACAAAACCCTGATTTGCTTATTATGTGCTGTGTTTCCTATCCTGCAAAAATATGACAAACCCCTTGCCTCCATGGCCGTATTATGAAGGTCAAAATAAGTAATGCTGCATTTATTCAAATCTGACTTTTTGACTGAAATATGGGCAGAAGTATTGAAAAGTTTTTATTTCTAAAAACAAGTTTCTGGAATTCATGGCTAAAAAATGGAAATATGCCCCAAATGTGTCTCAATACTCAAAGTGAAAAAAAGGAAGATAGGAAAAAAATTCAAGGTATTATATATTTTCCTATTCTCATGATCTTTAAGACACGCTTATGATTTTTGGGGACACAATCCATGAGTTTTTAACACTTTAGGTAGGGATTATCAAGATGAAAATACACTTCCCCTCTTAGTTGTTGTTTGTGAGCATGCATTTGTTTTCCTGAGGCAAAATACATGTGCATCATATTATTCATTTGAAAAATGTAGTAGGCAGAATCAAGGAAATGCTGTGGCACTGATGCATGGCTTCATGCTGAATGCATACAATGGAAACCTACACACAATCCATGAACACAGCCCAAGAAAGAAAGCAAATGTGAAACAATTTTCCTGTGCTGCATTAACATTATTGTGTGAATGTTCCATTTGGCAAGGCAAACATGAATACAAAACAAGCTCTTCTCTGTTCTGCCCACAAGCACCATGTTGACTGAAATATACATTACTTGGCAAGAGAAAAAAACCCTTGATTTTGGGGCAAACCAGCATGGAAACGAGACCCCTGTGTGCTCTGGAGGGAGAGTTTGCCCTCTGAGCCATAAATTACAGGCTGCAAGTTGCAGGATGATGCATGGATTGGTGGGTGCTGCTTTGAGAAAGGCTCTGGCAGGATCTAGATTTCAGTCCACACTGAAAAATCAGGAGCTGTAGGGGTGATCCTGGCACTGCCAGCCCAGCTGTGGCATCCCCTTCCTTGGGATGCACCCTGCATAACTTGCATAGCAATTTTTTGTGGCACACCAGGAGCACAAGCAGCCACATTATCTCAGGGAACAAAGCACAGGCTGTGGTTTCTCCTTAACATGATTCCTAAATAGGCACAGTAAAGAATAATGCAACTATGGATAGATGAGGATTAATGTGCAATAAATTCATCGAGTTCTTAATTTCAAACACAATGGTTTCTGGATTCAGGTTCTAAAATAGAGTGACAGAAGCATTCAGATGCTGTATACCAATGATGTTCATCTGCACACCTAAAAGGGTGAGTTGGAAACCTTCATTTTTAAAATTTTGTGCATAATTTTGGTGTTATGGAAAACATTAAAATGTCTTCAAGTTTGGGTGTTTTAAAGTTAAGTTTAAAATTTGCCATCAGCAAGATTTCAACTCAGTGTACTGTTAACTAATTTGTTTTTCATCAAGTTCTTTATTAACAGAGAAATCCCTTGATTATTACACTTCTCTGACTACTTGATAATCTCCCTTGCAACCAGTCACATAATGCCTAAATACTTTTCACTGAAATATTATTGAGCCAAAAAGAGCTGATGGGCCCTGTAATTAACTTCCAAATAATATGAAAGAAATAGGGTGTTGCAAATACCAGGAGTCAGTGCCTGGTTTGAGAGGCCATGGCACTGAGCACAGCCTTTGAGCTGAGGCTCACCTTCATTTCAGTCCTGTTCTTCATTCTTCCCAACAGCTGCTACATTTTCAGTGCAAGGCAATTTACATTTTACAGTGCTTTTCCTGACTGCACTCCAGGATACTTAACACATTCAAATGACCACAAGCTATTCAGCCCTGATGGGCAAGATGAAGCACAGTGATGCCTCCTCAAACTTACTTCCTTTCCAATTACAAAAATAAATTAGCTGAACCTAACAGCACAAACCTGAGAAATGGATATTGCAAAGAAGAGAGTACCTTCAAGCTGGGCTGAGAGTGATAATAATCTAGCCCATAATTAAGAGTAGAAATATGCTTCAGTATTAAACAGCCACTGCTTCATTTGCAGTTGATAGGAAGAGAGCAAACTCATTACAACAGCAATGTAAGGCTTTTCATACAAGTGCCATAAAAAAGACATTGCAAATATAAGTTAATTAGCCATATAACGTGTCTTGATGACAAGAACTTCCTGTCATAATACTTTTTATGGACAGATAAGAAAAGTCAGAACTTGCTCAAAAGTGGAAAAGTAGCTGCACGATGAGGAATATAAATCAGGATTCCTGCTTTAATGTGAAACCACAAGGGTTCATCGCCCCAAATATACAATATGAAGCTGTAGATGTCCTCAACAATTTGGGGAATAAAATGTATTTTAAGTAGCATTTAAAATGTGTTTCAAGTAACAGCAGGAGAACTTCTTCACAGATCACATGTGGCTTCTTTGCCTTCAGAGAGGGGATAGAAACCTGAAATTTTTCTGAAAGGAGCCAGAACATTCACCTTGTGCCACTTGCTCCAGTCTCCTGAGATCACTCCGTGCATGTGTATGGAGAGCTGGAGAGAAATGTAAAACTCCTGAAGGACAAGGAGCTCAGCAGCAGCAAACTCCCACTGATGGATCCCAGCAATAACCTCTAAAAATGTTCTGGATGTGAAACATCTAATTTCTTCAGGAGTTAACAACAAATGAACTTGACAGAGAGGATTTGTTTAACCAAAAGATATAACCACAAATAGACTTTTGTTTTGTTTAGTTTTTTTTTTTCCCTGTTACAGAGTCTCTACCTTCCATCACTCCTTCTTTGGAGCAATTAGACCCAGGAAACATTATTAAATATAAAATAAGAGCCCAAGGCACAGGTTAGAATACAAACTGGAACTAGATATTGTTTAAGGTTATTTGTTTGGTCAGCTTCTAACATTTTCTGCCTTATCCAGCAGATTATGTTCCTTTTAAAGCTGAGATTTTGAAAACGAAAATGCAAAGTTTCCCCTTTTCAAAACATGGATGACATTTCAAGAATCCTTCCTCCATAGTCCTTCTCTATTTTTTAAAGCAAACAAAGCTGCTACAAAAAAAAAAAAAAGTTTAAAAAATGAAATTTAAGTGAAAAGAGAGAGAAAAATAAAGAGTCATGACCTTTTCTTCCATTTCTGGCCAGTTTTGTACTACTTGATCATATTTCCCATACTCTGTCAAAATGAACAGCCAGTAACATTTGTTATTTAGAACATGTTATAGGTGGATCATAACTTATTTGCTGTTCTCCAGAATATGTAATAGACATAATATTCTGACTTGTAATAATCTGATTCCCCAGAAAACTTTCCTATCTGTCAGAAATAATTAGACAAGACCATAATGCATTAATGCTAGGACAGAAGTTTCTAATATGAATTGTCAATAGAAGACATTATATTTCTTGCTAGATTTCCCTATTTACCTACTGTCTAAACTATCTATTTAATTAAAAGTTGCTCTCTATCTAATCAAGCGTTCAGTAGAAAATGGACATTTTTACAAATCAGAAAGAAATGATACATGGAAATTATTTTCTTAACTTCAGTAAGTAATCCACCTTTAGTGGAATCAGCAAACTTTTTAAAATACTAATCTACTGAGATCCTTGATGTCCTGTAAATACTTTAAATACCTCACTATAGAGAAAAACAAAAATACATACTAAATGATCCTGAAGCTTTTAAGTAGTATTCAGGCAGATATTATCTATATAATAGGTTATATAATAGGTTAATAACATGACTGCTAATCACTATTTCAGTTAATGCAAGTCACAAAAGGCAATGAATTTGCAGACTATAAAATAAACATTTGCAGTGTCTGATCTCTACCTGGATCTAGAGTGTGCAAATAATCCCTTATCCTCATAATCACTGGAGTTCACCAAAAGGTACCAGGGGAAATGAAATGGGAATGGGAATGGAACACATATACTGATGTGACTGATTTGAGAATAGGGAGCTCAAGCAGTATTCTATTCTGCTGAAGCAGAACTGTAAAGTATCATGGTTCTGAGAGCTCTGGAGATGCACCAAGCATAGCTAGGCATACCCTTCAAAAAATTAACAGCACAGCAGCCTCCTTAGCATGAAATTACCCTCTGGCTAATTACCTCCTGGGGTAAATGGTTTCCAGAACCTGCATATTATGCATTCATTTAATTACCACTAACTTCTTCAAGCTTCTGTTTCCTCTGTTTCACGTTCATTGCTTCTAACCCTTTGTATTTTCAGCTTCTCCATGTCCTGCTCTTCTTTTCTCTTTCATGTTCTCTTCAGCTCAGAGCTCAAAGAGAGGGTTCAGAAAACTTTCAGTAGGACACCTGAGAGAGGATGCTGGTCTGTCAGGAGCTGCCTATTATCTCTCAACCTGCATGACACAGACAGTGAACACAAAGCACTCGAGTTCAGGAATATTGTGCACAAGATTGAATCATTGTATCATCACTTCATTTTGCAGTGACAAGGATCCTTAAGATAAGGGTTTAAAACTTCCTTAAAGCTAAACAGTATAGGTACCTGTTTCAATGAAATTGAGGCTTATTTCTAAGTCTTTTATAATCCTTCTCATTTCTCATGATCTCCCCTTCCTCATCTTTCAATCTCTTTCAACAACCTTGCATATGAGAGCACAATAAAAATCCTCTGACATCCAACTTGGTAAATGAAAACCACGGTGAAAGCAGAGTATGCATGTGTTAAGTTCACTCCTAATACTAAGCTATAAGAACATTCTGGGAAAAAAAGTAATTATGAAATTATTGATCTGCTATCAGCTATATGGTTGGATTTTTAAGGTGTGCAATAATATCCCTAGGTATGGGTTGTAATATGAGAAAGATTGCTAGAATTTAGCAACAAAGCTTAATGGAACAAACCATCCAGATAAAGATTTTTTAAAAATATTTTCATGCTTTGTTTATTTAGTTTGTAATATCTTTATTCATGTTCTCATAGTGAAGTTAGTATATGGGATGAAATATCAAAGAAGATGGAAGTCTATCACAGCCAGATTTTATCTAACTTCAGTTTGTTGAATAACATACAAATTCTTTGTTTTGTTTGTTTTGTTGTTTTGGTTGTTTTTGTTTGAATGTAGGAGCCACTTGTACCAGTATTGCTCGTGCAGAGTAATATCTCACCATTCAGAATATCCAGAAAACACTCACTATATTTAAAGGCTTTTGCAGTCACTCGTCATCATAGTGCCCAAAGGCAGAATTCAAATCAATATTAAGGCACTTCAATTTGAGTGTTTGCCTGTGCACTTGTATGTCTAGTTATCAGAGGAGAAAGTCTCCTGGATATCCCACAAACAAACAAGCCTCCCACTGGCTGCCAGTGCTGGTAACTGAGTCCCAGCACAGGATTCTAAGCCCCTGGTAGGGCAGATCTGGAGAACACTGAGTCAAAACTGAAGAATTACTCTTGACCAGTGTCTTTGTTTGGAGGACAAGTGTCTACCAAGAAAGGCAGGATGCAGTAAGCCATAACTCCTTTCTAGCTATTTACTGTGTTAATCTCTAAGAAGGAGCTAGGCACTGCATAGGATAAACAAAGGTTCAAAAGAGGCTCCTTGCCCTTCTCAATGTTCATAGTTTATTTTGTTGTAGTTCCAGGGCAAAAGAGGAAGAGGATCTCAGATAATGGTCTTTTCTAGGAAAGGGTCAGGAAGGGGAATTTGGCTTTCTGCCAATAGGATAGGGACAGGAGGGAAGGGTTAAGGCATTCCTTAAACCTTCTGGCATCGAGTTACAACAGCAGGAGCTTCTTTTTGAAATTGAGAATGTAAACCCTCTCTCTCCAAGTCATTATAATTTTGAAATTAAGGGGCTCTCAGGTAAATATATGGGAGTTAGGAGTAACTGTTATTTACTAGGAAAATTAAAATAGAAATACAGTATTACAGGGAATAAGTCCAAAACACTGACAGAGTCAGAATCAAGCCTGACACCTGTCAGTCAGTCAGGGTGTTGGTAGCAGTCCCATTAAATGGTGGCTGCATCCTCCTGCAGTGGCAGATGTGGTTCAGCTGGAGCAGTGCTCCTGTAGAAGGTGCAGTTTTCCTCTGAAGGTCCAGGGATGATATGGAAAGGTCTGGCTTTCTTCTGGAATCCAGTGGAAAAGGGCTGCTTTGGTGTTCAAAATCTCAGTTTTTATCTAGGTAGGAAAGGCTTGGCTCTTCCCCCTGGCTGGAGCATCTCCCAGTGGGATGATGGAATTTTATCAGTCATGCACTGGGACTCAGTGGCCCAGCAGCAGATGATATCTCCTGGAGGGAGGATGGGTTGTGGAAAAGATAAAGATGATTGCCCCAGCTGGTTTAAAGATGGGCCATTAGCAGATAATATGTGCCAGGAGATCAGGGTCACTGCCCCACCCAGCTTCAACAAATGGTGACAGAATACACATTGCTGGCCACATCCTGTATTGCAACCCAAAACAACCAGCAGCAAGTGCCCAGTTCCATTGCACACATAACCATCTGGTGTCATTTGAGAAGCCTGGAGGTGCCCATCCTGATTCAGGATGGTGTCTTGCACATCTCTCTGTGATCTCTGCCTGCTCCACAGGATTGTCTTACATTGTATGAGCAGCTCAGCTGGCAACAGATGCATTTGTATGACTGAAGTGACTCCTTGATGTGCAGTGTGTGGAGAGCTGAAGCACTGCCTGATGGACTCAGGGATGTCTGATCACTGTTAGCTCACACCAGGGCTGTTCCCAGCAGGAAGGCCAGATGTGGTCACTCTGATTGTGTGAAGAGGCTACATGGAACAGGCCAGTCCTGACAGGCAGCCTCAAGGCCAGGAAACTGTCCCAGAAGCTTCTGTGTCACTTAGTACAGGCATGGTGTGGCTGGGCAGGCTGTTATTTTCAGTCTTTTTGATTTGTAGTGCCTCTCTTGCACAAACAAGGTTGAGGCAAGTTCATGCTCATGAAGATTTCTTGGGAGGCTCTGGACCTGGTGTAATTCACCAGTTCTAAGGCTGAAATTTACTTCTAGAGAAAATAAAAAGTGAAGAGTAGAGAAAGAGAAAAAGAAAGAGGAGGATGAACAATTAGAGTTCCTAGATCAGTATCCTCCCCTGGGTGCCTGTTCAGTGCAGTGGCTGTCCCTGTAATATTTTACCACAGTAACACTATATTTTTCACCAGGACCCATTTGAAGCTTCTGTTTATGATGCTGATGCTCATTTTGATTGGTAACAGAGGCTAAGTTCTGTATGACTGCTAAGCTTAATGCTTCTGTGTTATTGGGATCCCTTAAGTAGCTCAAAAACTACAATCAAAACAGAGGAAAAGGAGTGAAGAAGGGATAATTGACTTGCTGTGGCAAGAACTTCCCATATCAGCAGATGCAGGAACAATGACATAAGAATAACAATATATGGGAAACAGCAGGAGAACTACAGCAGGAGAACAAGAAAGGGAAATACTTCCAGAAAGGCAGTGGGGCAGCAGCCCCATGGCAGCTTGGCTGGAAGGTGCAGAGGTGCTGGGGCAAAGCCCTTAGCTGTAAAACAGGACAAGGTGCCCTCATGTAGCATTCCCTGTCTGGTCACTCATGATGCACTTCTATTATCTGCATCACACTTGGATCCAGAATGGTTTATTATTTCCTCTTTGGCTCAGAAACACTCCACAAAGTCAATTTAAGAACAATTATGGCTTGTGTAGGGAAATCATGTTGTTGCAATATTCTATTGCTTAAATGACTTGGAAAGAGAGATCTATAGTGTGGCATGGCTTACATAAATCAAAGTGCATTAGGGATTTGGGGATGTTTTTGCTTTCACATACACCATTCAAAACTTGAAGTATGTAAATCAGTACCAATTGAATTACTCTTGATTTGTCTTACTGTAAATGCACCAGTGTAGTCCATGAGTCAGCTTTTTAATTAGAAATCTCAGGGAGGCTGAAGCTGGACAGGCATTTTTTACATTAATTATGTTTTGTTAGGAGACTTGAAACTAAGAAATATTCCATAATTTGGAATAAAATAAAAATAGTATTATATCATTCATTAATCCATCACTATTGTGAGTGCTTATGAGTCTCCACAGCACTGAATTTAGAGTATAAATTAAAGACTGTTTCAGAGGCTACAGAATTGACAGATCATAAAAACCCATTAATAACTTAAAAATAATGAATAACATTGGACATAGGGTAAAGTAGGCAAGGTTTTCTTAATTCTCTTTTGGGAATAGTATGAGACAAGTCAGCAGGAGCCTTTGCATTGATTTGACTGTTCTCTCTGGTTCCACACAGCATCACAAACACAGACTCTGCACCAGTATCACAATCTGTACTGCTGAGCTTCTGTGTCTGCAGAAGAATAACAACCAGGCCACTCTTAGCATAGGAGAGACTTTAAATGAAGAAATACAGTACAGTATTCCATACCTTCATCCCACTTTCATGGAAACAGTAGGAGCTTTATGGTTGCTCCTGCTTTTGAATTGCCTCTCTCTCCTCTGCAGCTTTGCAGTCTCTGCTGTGTCCCTCTCATGTGGCTTTTTTTTGCAGAAGACTGACTCAAAGTAGAGGGCACAATATCTTGTGAAAAATGTGTCAGTCTAATACACCATGGTTATGGCTAGGAATTGTCCAGAGGCCAACCCTGGATTGTGGGATAAAGGAGGAACAATTTCAGGAAGAAGATTATGTCTCTAATTATGTTCAGTTCACAATAATAAGTGGTAAAAATAGTTATGTAAAAGAGATGCAAGCAAAAAAACATTTTATACAAATGGGAACAAGAAATTGTATTTAAAACCCTATGACCTGTAGCTAATCAAGCTTAACACTGGAAAGCCATTCAAAAGGAAATTTGGATGGTCTTGCCCTCTGCAGAAAATCAAGAAGTATATGGTGATCCCTACTTTATTAAAAAGCAAAATGTTAAATTATATTGACAAAACACCTGCATTTTTTCACCTGTCTCCCTCCTCCTGTAACCTCCTTTTCTGCTGTAAAAAACTGTGAATTGGATTTCTTTAAGAATACGTAATGGAAGAAAAGCTATTGCCAAATACAGAAACTCTGATCTAGAATGTCAGCACTGTTGTTTTGTGAAAGGTCCTGTGACAACAAAATAATAAAAATATTAAATAGTCAGGGGGCAGGTCAATATGGTAAGGAAAAAATATGTCCCAATGACATGTGAAGCTGGACGTGTATATGAGTTTTAGAGAGTCCACAGAAAAAACAATATTGTTAAAAAAGCCAAAGCATAATTTAAAGCAGATGGATGTTAGACAAACTTAAGTGACCTTTCAGTTTATGAAATAAAGTCCTTCTGTCCCTTTCAGAACTAACAACTGCACAAGTTTGGTTGTCCTGATGACATTCTCAGGCAGAGGGAAGATTGCTGCTGTGAAATGGCCACCACAACTTTGGCTCCCAGAAGAGCAAAACTAGACAAAAACTGTAGGGTAGGAAGCTATAAATGGGTCTGGGCAAATAATACCTGTCCTCCAAAGAGGATGTAACTGATATTCAATATCATAAAATTTTACTGATAATGCATAGATTTTCTATTACCCAGAACAAAACATAAGATATTCTCCAACATTCTCAATTTAGGATGGATGAAAAGATTGTGAGTCTTCTTAGGGTTTGTATGTTGAAGCCATCACTTTTCTTTCATTAGAATTTTTGAAAAATCAAATCAAAACTTGAATTAAAATCCTAAGTCCTGAAGAATGCAGTTGTTCAGCAACCAGGCTGTATCAGTCACTCAAATGTTTAATTTTGTGGGCTTTTCCTTCTCTGTGTCTGGGAGAACTTGTCTTATTAGCAAACATTTCAAAAGTCACTTGATAAAATTGTGGACTATGAGTCATAAAGTTCTCAAGTTACAATGCTGACAATGTACAAAACTTATATAGTTTGTGGTTTGCAATGTGCCTGGATTTAAAAGAGAGTTGCTATCTAAATTGTATAATGTTTCTCCCATTTTCCCACCACCTCCTGACACAGAGCATGATGTTTATTGATGTGATCCAGTGAGACAGATTTGTGCCTTTTTCTAATGTCAGCTCCTTTTTTAGTCACCTACTCCAGGTTCTTCTTCTGCCAAAAGCCACTCTGCCTATATTTTAGTTGCTTTTAAGGATTGTTATCTGAATCAGTACAAATTTTGACCTGACAGAGTTTTCCATTTTCAGACCCTGCTAAATTTCCTCAGTCCAAATGAAAACAAAAAATATTGGAAAGGGAGAATCAACTGTTTTTTTCTTTGCTCATTATCAGAGGATTCAAGAAAATAAAGCAAAAGCACAATATCATTGCCCTGAGCTACTAAAGCTTTGATAATGAGAGAGCTGCTGATATATGGTAAGAACTGCCTGAATAAATTTAAAAAGTAAGAAAGCCAAAGCAACAAAATATCTGTGGGTAAATTAGTGAAAATAAAGCTACCTAAAATCCCCACATCTCTCTGCATGAAATGTTTATCATCATGTGAGGGATGAATCACTGAAATATGTTAGAGCACTTGTTATTTGGAGGGCATCTTTGTTGACAAGTAAATTGAATACAGTCTGAGCCTTTGTGGTTAAAGTCAGCATGCTCTCTTCATTCTCAGAGGGAAAATTAAGTAGGACATAAAATTCCTTATGTGTCTGGAATAGAAACAAAGGAGTGTATGAGCTGAAAGGATTACTTAACATCTACAAAAATGTACATTTATTACTTTATTGCAGCATATCTTGAGGTCACTAGTTTTAGGAGTGATGCTACTACTAGCATATGCAAATACACTTCTTTCTGTTGACTTATTTTCTCTTTGTAGATTTAATAATCTGGTGCTTTGGGGCTTAAACTGGCAAGTGATCCATGATCCTGCTTTCTCTGTATCCATATTCCATATGTAGACAAACCCTAGAAGGGACTCTGCTTTATTGTAAAACAGTTTATCCCAGATTTAATTCAGGAGAATGTGAGAAAAGAAAAGGGGTCTTTGTTACATTTAAAGAATTACACTGCTCTTAATTTGCATGGGTGAGTCCTAAAAGAGCAGAAAGCTGTAGAGGGGGAGTTCAACTTGCTAAATAGTGTTCAATACAGTGAAATCACAGCTTGAGGTCCATAGGCACAAAAATAATAAAAACTAAAATTAATTAAGGCCTTTGTATTTGCCCCAGGGCACATCACTTGCCTTCCAATACCTGTGGTAAAGGCAATGACTGTGTGTTCTCTCTGCTCTATTCCCTCAGGTTTGAGGGGAAAATCTATGGCCACACTAGAAACAAAACCAGAACAGAAGAAAGAAAAGCAGCAGGAGTAGTGTGGGATGTTTGGGTTAAATAGAAAAGTGTTGACCTGTGAAGCACATTTCAGATGAGAGCTTGGGTGGGGCCTCCTGAATCCTCTGTACTGAAAAAGCAGGAGGTCTCATGTCTTTAAATGTATGTAAGCAGTATGAATGTGTCTCAGATTTCTGGGACTCATTTACCCTTAGGGAAACACAGCATTATCCAGACAGAGGTGGTAGGGTGTGATTATTCATTAAAGGGGTATTTTTAATATAAAATCATATTTAATCCTGAATTTTTTAAAAAAACTGTTATAGAACTAATATGCTTTATTGACAGATACTGGAAAAAAATTAGGAATTCTTCCTGTCTTTCTTTCATACATTTACTTGGCAAGGACACTTTGTACCAAGGCTGATCATATATTTTCTGTTGCAACTATGCTTTCACAGATTTTTTTTTCTGTTGTTAAAAAAGAGAAGTTTTATTTAAATTTTGTAACAAATCTCTGAAAGAACAGTGGGTGTTCTTAGAAAATTTGCATGATATGTTAAGTTCTCCTGGAAAAGAAAAAATGTGAAAAAATTTCAACTTGCTCTTTATGGCATAGAGACAATTCTGTGGGCACCTTTTGTATAGTCAGTCATTCTGTCACTATGATCCTCCAGTGACTTTGTCTTTCACACAGTAATAGAGGAAAAAGAAATACAGTTTAAAGATAGGAAAATGTGAACGCAAAACTGTTACACTGCCAGGATGTCTCAAGGTAAGTGCATTGGCAGAAACTGCATTTAACTTCCTTTAAATTGACTAGATTTCAAGTTGAAAGTTTCCCATTAGTGCTTGAAATTAATGTGTCATTCAGTTTTCAAATGACAAAATACCATACAGCTTAAAAAAAAAAAAAATAAAATGCAAGAGGGAAGCAGTGCAAAAAGAAAGAAAAATAAAAGCCACCACTCCACGATGACTGTGAGACAGTGAATCAGGCTCCCAGCTGTCAGGCTGGGTAACCTCTGGTCCCTGAGATTCCAGAAGAGAGATGGGCCTTCAGTTTGACATTTATGTCAAGTGAGAATGAAGCCAAGTCCAAAGCAGCACACACTGCTGTGCACTCATGGTGGAAATATATCTCTTGTTAGGGTGTTCTTGGAGGTCACAGCATCTCAATTAATGTTCAGGGAAGTAAGGCATTCACTGAGGAGCAGGAGTTGTGTGAAAACAGGTGCTGTTATCAATATTGGGTTCTGGTAAGAACTATGCAACCCTTATGCCTCGGGTATGAAAAAGTGAAGCATACATGGTTCTCTCCTCTCTCTTGTTTATTGAGAGTCTAACTCAGAGACATTACATATAGCTATGGTTAAGGCAGTGAGGTTTAACCAATAATTTTATATACCAGTGGAAAACTACATTCTTGCCTTAAATTTATTATTTTTGTTCTAGCAACAAACATATTAAAAATAGGCAAAATAATCTTCAAGAGAGTATTTGAAAAGTAAAAAAGGGAGAAAAAGAACACATACAAAACCCCCTTCTCATATAATATTAATATTGAACAACTGGCTCAAGTTATTCATGGCAATAAATGCCAATAAAGAAATGACAATACAGACAGGCATATATCAGAATATTCTTTTTCCGATCTAAAGACAGAAATATGCCATGAACTCTGATTTAGTATTTATTTTCTTGAGCAAAAGTAGCTAGATAATATGAGGGTTGTAAGTCAAAATTCTGATTTTCTGCTCATCTGGAAAAAAAAATAATATTGTGCTTCACAGCCTTCAATTATCTTGTCACTCATTTCTGGCCTTACATGGCATGAACTATGCCTGCAGTCAGTGGGGGATGCAGACACAGCCCTGGCTGCTGCTGGCACGGGTAGGAAGCACTGGGCAAATTCTGCTTCAGCCAGCCTGGAGCAGGCAATAATGCCCTGACACCAGGGTATTGGTTCCATCCATCTGAGTGTTTGTCTAAGCCTGGGGAAAGCACCCAGCTTGGTAAGGATCACCCCAGTCTTCCTGATGTCAGAACAAGGTTTATTTGTATGACACTGGCAAAAAGATAGATATGATTTATTGTCATTATTTAGGCTACAGTGATCAGTCACAGGATTTGAGTATTTGTGTTGACCATGCTCTTTCTTCTTTCTCCCCTTTTTCACTACCCTTGCACCTCACTACGTCCTCTCAGATAAGTGAATTACTTTCCCTACACACTGGGTTTCTTACAGTCATATTTAATTTAGGTGTTTCTGACACCTTTATGTAGGCAATCACAGCCTAGTGTATTATTGATATGTTAACTGAGGTGCTTCCAAGGGCTCCCCTTAAAATTTTTTCTCAGTAAAAGGTCCCCAAAGGTCCCCTAATATTACATGTGAGGTCTGCCTGCTTCTTATTTAACTCTGCCTTAACTACATGGGAACTCCATTTATTCCTCACAGATTTCTCTTTTGTCAAATACTTTTGTTGTTGTCTGTTGCATTCAGAAATTGCTCATGACATGTCCAATAGTTTTCCATGTCCTATTTAGTTAACTTAACCTCAGGTCTATTATTCAGCAGCCATCTCTTTTGTCTCTAGTCCTAACAGGTCCAAAGAAGATGCCCAAAATTACTGCTCAAAATGCAGTAACAAGGGTTGGGTTTTTGTTAGTCAAGGTGTTTTGAACTTTCATTTACTCATTCTTACAATGTTCTTGTCACTCTTTAGATGAAGGTGGTCAAATATACGTGGACTGAAAAAAAAAAAAATTACTCTGTTTTAGAATTAATCGCAAGCATGGAGGTTTCTGTGCAGTAGAGTAAGAGCTAGTCACTGGAGCTTGGTCTCATATCAGTTAATCTATTTATTGCATTTTACCTATTTTACTGCCTCTAAAAACATTGAATGCAGCATATTTGAAAATACACAATAACAAACTTTGAAAAAACTTGAGCTGTGGTTGACCAGTGCATAGCAGAGCATACTAGTGTTTCTATTGTGTTTCTTTATTAATTCTCAGAAGTCCTGGCTTTGCAAGTGTCTTTCCAATCACAGTGACCCAATCTAATGAAATCTCACTTGTGTTATTTCTAATTGACTGTAACAGTTGCTCTGTGCTATTCATTGTACAATTGATCTGACAGCCAACACAGAAAAAAATTCTACAACCTTCTTCTGGCCACATGGCATAACACATTTGTGTTTTATTTTATCTCTGATTTCAATCTTCTGATTTTAAACATTAGCTTCATCAATTTGCTGAGTTTCTGGTATTATTCAGGACAGAGGTTTAAAGTCTTTGTAATGGCCCCCATATCTGTCAACAGTCTGAGGGGTAGGGAAGGAAGGTAAAGTGCCTTTTAAAGAACTATCGTTGCTAGGTGCAATATTTGTTTCAGATGAGATGTGTCATATATCTCGTGTGCAGCACAGCCTGTCTGATATGTCTTGTCACATTACTTCTTCTATCATGTGTCACATTATGTAAGGTCGTGCTACTTTTGCTAACAATAAGACACAAAGGACTCAAGCAGCAGTGAACTGCCTGCCAGAGACTCCTTTACACTCCATGCTGTCTCTGGCAAGGAGGAGCAAATCAAGAGCTGCAGCACCAGGCTACTGAGTCACCTGAAGGAAGGAAAGGAAGTAAATTACCAACTGCTCTAAGGACAACAGTCAATAGATTTTTTGAAAGGTGATTTAGAGCCTGCTCCTGCATTCTCTACATAGCCTAACCTTCCATCAGAGGACAATGAAGTTCTACACAAACTGAAGGAGGTTATAGTGCTTTTTCTGATGAGTTTACAAGTTTCAGATTTTTCCTGCCTATTTTCCAGATATCAAACACCATATATCAGACTACTGCACTTCAGAGAGATTATGCATTTCTCTCACCTCTTATTTAACTGCAGTTTCTCGGGACTAAACCTACTGAAATCAGTTGTAGTGGTGAGAGGAGGATGAGGCATATGTCCATTTTTCCTACTTGCATTCTAGCTACCCAACTTTTCCAGCAGTAAAAATAATGACAAATAGTAACAGTACTAACATTGTTAAATAGTATGCAAAGCAGAAAGAAAAATCCCTGTATTAAGATCTGAAAAGAGAGCAGATGTCCTCAACCACTGTCATGGAGATGACAGAAAGATCTGTTCATATATTTAGGATCCACCCAACCATTCTGCAGCTCTAACAAGCACTGTCTGACTGCTTATTTGAGTTATATTAATTTCCATCAAGACATGATATTTTCCCATTGTAATTATCTGCAATTTGAATGCTACCTTTCCTAAGTAGGAAATATGCAGAATCTGCTTTTCATCTGTGAGTAAAAATATTAGAACTAATAGCTCCTGGAGTTTTGTTGGTCTTGTGCAGAAAGAAAAATCATCACAGAGTTATCTCAGTTGCTCCATCTGAGAATGTTTCCAGGTTACAGCTGGCTAACTACCAGTCCTTTTGTAGATATTTGCATTTGGGGACAAATAACCCTAGGTACCAATACTCAAGAAGCCAGCTGGCCTGAAAGCAACTCTGCAGAAAGGGAGATCCTGGTGCAGAGCAAGCTGACCATAAACCAGAAATGCATCCCCACCACATAAAAATGCCAGCAGATTCCTGGGCTGCATTGAGAGTGTTGCCAGCAGGTTGAGGGAGGTGGGCCAGGTGATCCTTCACCTCTACTCATCACCAAAGAGGTCACATCTGGAGTTCTGGGACCAGTTTGTGCACCTCAGTTTGAGAAAGACTCAGATGGGTCTATAAGAGCAAGACAGCATGGAACCACAGAAATGTCAAGATTTTGGGGCATCTTTTCGTATGGGGACAGCCTGAGGAAGATGGTGTTGTTGGCCCTAGAGAAAAGAAAGTTCAGTGAGAATCTTATGAGTATGTATAAATACCTGATGGGGCACATATTAAGCCTATAGAGTCAGGTCCTTCTCAGTAGCACCTACTGACAAAACAAGAGATGATGGATACAAAGAGCAGAAAATTCCAACTGAACAAAAGGAAGTTCTCTTTTTGTTTGCTGTGGGGGTGATCAAGCACTAGAACACGTTGTCCAGAGATGTTGTGGAGTCTCTGTGCTTTGAACCATCCTTGGAATTGAGGAAACCTGACTGGACACAATGATGGGCAACCTGCTCTTGTTATACCTACTTGGGGTCAGGTGTGGAGTAGAAGATCTCGAGTCCTTTCTAATCTCAGTTATTCTGTCATTCCATGTACTCAGTCATTTTTCTTAGGCTGCACTGTTTCCAGGTAACTGTGTCAAACCAAACAAGCAGTTTCCTACTGAGGTTCTTTCCCCAATGGTTTTTAATGGGAAGGGAAAAAAAGATAGAGGAAGCAACAGCAATAACCTATAACCTAATAAATAATGCTGAGCAAAAGAATTAAGTTCAGAAGAGCTCCAGACCTCATATTGTCATCTGTCAGTGATTTAATACACAGAAAAGTTACTAAAGCTAACGTTTTTGGGATGTGACAGCCATATGAGAAGAAAGTGTTTGCCTTTGATAGATCTCCTTTGTCTGCACCAGCAAACTCAGGACCATGAGTGGTTTCTGGGGCTGCAGAAACTGGCTGTTGAATCATAGAATCATTTAGGTAGGAAACTAAGTTTAAGACCATCAAGTCCAACCAAGCATTTCCATGTTCACCAATAAATCATACCCCAAACTGACACTCTCTAGGGATGATGATCCTTTACCTGGGGTGATGATTCCACCACTTCATTGTGCAGCCTGCTCCAGTGCTTGACAAACCTCCCAGTGAAAAATTGTTCTATAATATCTAACCTAATCCTGCCTTGGTAGAACTTGAGGCTGTTTCCTCTTGTCCTGCCATTTGTTTTGGCAGAAGAGACTGACCCCCACCTTGCCACAACCTCCTTTCAGGGAGTCATACAGGGTGATAAGGTTTTCCCTGAGATTCTTCCTTCAGGTTGAACATCCCCAGTGCCCCCAGCTGCTCTTCATCAAACTTTGGTCCAGACCCTTCATCAGCTCCATTGCCCTTCTCTGGATATGTGCTAGCACCAAAATGTCCTTCCTATTGTGACAGGCCCAGGGCTGGGCACAGGATTCAAGGTGTGGCCACCCTAGTGCCCAGTACAGGGAGAGTCACTGCCCTGGTCCTGCTGGCCCCACAATTCTGATACTCCAGCACAAGACTGGGAGAGAGAAATGAGATTTGATTTTGTATAGTTCACACTGGTCAATCGAGGATAAAACAAAACAATATTGGAACACGGTTCTACAGTTCACACAGATCATTAAAAAACTGTGAGTCATCAAAAACATGTTTCCTTGTTATCCTGAAGAGAAGGGGAGTTCAGAAAGTATAACTAAATGCAAATCTGCTGAATTGCCTTTCTCCAGAAAAGACTGACAGGATTTGTGGGGTAGGAATATATTATTCAGAGAGGGGTATTGTCTATGATTCCATGAGGGCTTTTTAAGGCAAGCATATTGATAGATGTCTCCATTTGAATTAATTTACAATGCAATTTTTACTGCACAGGGGAGGTGAAGGAGCCACCAGGCTCCAATGTTCATCCAGGTATGTGCTGGTTTCCAGGTGTTGACCCTCCCCTTCCCTGCTGGTTATTTCTTCTATTGGAATGTACCTCTTTGCCTGAGCTGGAAAAGCAAAAATAAGACCTACAGGCTGTTAATACAGAAAAGTGAAGAACAGGAAGTAACACCTTTGTCCTGAGAGAAAAGAAGAGAGTTAGAACAATGCTATACCTTGTTTGGCTGGACATTAATCTGCAAATATGATAAGAAACCCTTATTTCTTCCCCAGGATTTTTACAGACTTTAGATAAATGCTATTTTATGTACAAAATGCAGAGAAATTCTGGAAAATAGAGACTAACACTCATTTTCTCTTAAATGATTAGCAGCGAGCCCACACACATTTAGTTTCCTATATATTATTCCTCTGTTCATGTACTCTGAATGTTGATTTCATTTATTGTTCTATTTAGAATAAAAGCCTTTTTGAAGGTAGACTGTCTTCCAGCAGTACATAACTCTGTCAGAATGGGCTCGTGAGGCTGTGTGAAATGCAATAAAACATAATAAATAACAACAATGCCCCACAAAATTGCCATTTTATGGAGCTACAAGATGCTAAACACATTGTCCTGTATATAAGAAGTTTCTTTCCACAGCTGCAAACCTTCAGGTCTGCTGCTGCTGTATTCTAGTTTGAGATTTAAAGTCTATTTAAAGCAAAAGAAAATATTTAGGAATGTTTAACACATAAATGCTACATATCCTTAAGCAGATAATCCAAATGTATCACTTCAAAAATCAGTATTCTAAAGTTAAAAAAAAAAAAAAAGTTCTTTACCACTGAAAAGGGAGTAGAGCAACATGCTGAATAAAACTGTTCATGCTAAAAGAAAATTAGAAAAAGAATCTAAATTCAGTATTGAAAATAATATTTCATCCTCATACACTAACTGGAATTTATAAAATATTGCTTTAATGATATTATTCTGGGAAAAATTAAAATGTAGCTCAGCACTTGCCACAGGATATTTTCTTAATAAAACTGTTGTAGAAAGCTTTATCTTTTTAAAATGCCACGTATTATAACCCAAAAATTTCCCATTTAAATCATCCAAATGATATACATAGGATATAGTTTAGGATAACTAAAAAAAGGAGCTGCCTGAGAATTCTCAGATTAGATTTGTAGCTTAGAAAACATTTGAGGAAATAAGAATAAGGTTCCCATTTTTTTTCAGCTAAGGAGTTCTTTATATAAGTACACACACACCCTTTTATCTGTACATATGTGTGCATAAATATGTATATAAATATATGTAAATACCTTCTCCACAGGGATGACTACTGATGTCATCAAGACAGCTCAAAGCACATCATGTCTTTCTTGCCCATGAAGATCCATTGGATTTAAGAACCTCATGCTATGGCTCCCCTGGAAGCAGGATTTTGCTCTTACTTTCTTACACTGAAGGCTCAAATTTGCTCTGTTTTTTGTATTGACACCATCTTAATTCCTTTTTTTCATTGATGTTGCTTAGTTGATTTTGCTGTCAAGGAAATTTACTTTAAAAATTATGAGTGTTTCATGGATTAATCTAAGACCAAAAAAATCCTCTTCTATGTTTTATTGCAACAAATGCAGCCCTTGTTTATCTTTACTTGAGAAGTAATTTTTTTTTTTACAGTTGTGAATTAATTTTGGATTTTATGAAATATTATTAAAATTAAAAGAGAATATTTGTGAATACTTAACTTGCAAATCACCATATTTGCTTAGACAAATAGTCCAAATGCATCACCTCAAAAATCAGACTTCCAAATTAAAAAAAAAAAAAAAAAAAAAAAATTCTAAAGAATTTCCCCAAATTCTTGCTCAGATCAGCAATCATATTCCACTCACTAAAGTCAAAGAAAATTTAAACAAGATATATTATTATTTTTTATTTTACATTCTATTTTTGTTTCTTTTATGCATTCACCAGGCATCTTTGCATCTCATTGGTAATGAGTCGTCCTCTGGCTGCCTGATCCTGCTCAAATTGGATTTTGTGTATCCAGATCATGCTTTTTTCATAGCCATATACTCCTTTAAGTGGGAGTTAGAGGGGCTTATTCATAACTGCTGTGGAGTGTGGTAAATTCCAGCCACAGACTCACATTGAACCATCAGAGAGTTTTGCAGTCCTTGTATGCTGCCTTCACTGCAGAGGCAAATTCTCATTGAAGGTATTTGGGAACATTCAGTCAGGAGGATTTTCTGAGAGAACATGCCCTTCTTGAAAAATTGATTTTTTAAAAAATTTATTTTGTGAACAAATATTCCATTTTTTCCACAGGGAAAAATCAAACTGACAGGTCTCCAGGTTCTTCACCTGGAAAGTTTTTGCCAGCTTCACTCTCTGCAGGCAGAAAGCAAATTTGACAGGCATTGGTTGGGCAGTGTCAGAGCTCTGCCTCCTCCACTCTCCCTTCTGTGCTGGTTGGAGGAGTGAGAACACAGAAACCCTGGGTGCTGCTGCTTCCTCCTGGAAGGTTGTTGTCAATCCACCATCACTGCAAACAGGGAACAGCACTGAGAGCCAGAGCAGGAGGAACAAGTTGTCATTCTGTTGCAGTTCAGGTGGGATGGAGACTTTTCTTTTACGATTTTCTGGAAATGGTTGTTATGTATATTTATCTCCTTCTTTTTAATACATATTTTTTGCTTCTCCCTTAATTCAGGGGAAATGTTTTTTGCATTACATTATGTATAATTACACCTATTTTTGCATGATATATAATTACATATATTGCCCCACCCCTAGAAGTGCTCAAGGCCAGGTTGGATGGGGTCTGGTACAGCTTGGTCTACTGGAAGGTCTCCTTGCTCATGGAAGGAGGGTTGGAACTAGATAACCTAAATATCCCCTCCAACTGAAACTATTCCATGATTCTATAATATCCCATCAGACATTATATACAATATTAATATGTTATCTGTAACATACAGCTATTTATATGTATTTCTGTACATATCTCCATCTACAGAGACATGTCAAAGCTCTGCAGTTTTTACAAGCAATGTTATACCTGTTTTTCTTCCATTCCTTGTGATTTTCATGTTCCAAATCAGAAAGCCATTCGTTAAATTTTTTACAAAATGAGGTACAAATGAAAGGTACAAAAGTGTACATTTTACATTTTACATTATTAGAAAACAAAGGAGACCTCTATATTTAGGAACACTAGCAGGACTAAAAGCATCAGCTCTGGATAAAATGGATTTTGCCTCAAAACTCCAGTGGCAGGGTGGTGTCTAATTCATACACTAATTCACATAGCTGCAAACAATCATAACAATTATGAGCATGCAAACCTACATACAGAGTGAAAGACTTATTGCTCTTCCACCTCTACAACAGCTCCTTCAATTCTCTCAGTAAAAGCTGGCCAATTTTCCACTTCTATCCTGGGATGATCAATATTTCCTAAGTGAGCCACCTTTTGAAGTACTTCAGGACATATTTAGCTTCCTCTTTGATCTTTCCATGTCTCCTTTTAGATATAATGGATTTTACTGTGCTGAGGCTTTATCCCACCAACTCCACTTTTACTTTAGCTGACTTTCCAGAAGGTAAAAGCAAGTTGAAAGGACAGATTTTCTTAGCAACAAAAATTAATTATGCATTTCCATTTTGGGAAGCATCAAACACCATGGAACACTCATAAACAATGTTTTTGCAACATTTCCTCTTGTGGTTTTTCTTGAGGAGCACACAAAATCATGAAAATGAGAGGCAAATATCTATCAATGTAACTTTTAAAGCTCATGATGTGTTCTGGGAAAAGCGGTGCTTCCAGTTGTACAAATCTGAGAAAAAAACAAACAGGGAATGTGATTCCTATAAGCATCTTCCCTGCTTCTCCTTTTGTTAGGTTCTTCTGCCCTGCTATTTCTGCTGTCCTGCTATTTCTCCATGTCCTGCTCTGTGTTCCTCTCCTACCAGAAGTCTTCCCCTGACCCAACTTTGGACCATAACACTCACAGGACCCTTAATAGGAAGCTCATATTTATCAATCTTTGTATTTTCTTGGCTTATTGTTATGATACTGGTACTTTGCAAAACCAGTTCAGTTTGCCTAAGTAGGCAGCTAAAGAAATGTTTTTATTTGCTTTTCCTTCCTTTTGGAACAGTCTTAATAAAAATCTTCATAGGAGTATACCAACAAGAAAATATTGAACAGCAGAAACCCAGCAAAGTAGAAAAGTTGCTTCAAATTTGAGAAGAAGAGACATTTTTCCACAACAAATTTTGTTATGGCACTTTTCCCAAACAAACAAGCTGGAGAAAGTAGAATGTTTGGCTTGTTTCTCAGCATAAATCTGAATATTTTTTTATTAGCAGGAAGAGTCTTGAGACTGAAAAAGAAAATGGCTTTCCCAGACAATATGAATTTTAATCCACAATAAAAGTGGAAGTCAACAGAAATATTGAAACAGAAGTAATTTTCTGAACAGTATCCCTACTCTTCTACCTAATTCACATTCTCTTAATTTTTGTGTGCTTGTAAATTAGGCCAATTCTTGGACTAGATTGAGTGCCAACTTTAGAGGGATAAACAGAAGAAGAAGCAAAAAAAACAGCTCAGACTCAAGATGCCCATTGAACATCCTGCTGTTCAATGTGTTAATGGAAATCAGAAAGAGGAGGGTCAGAGAAAGGGATCCTGAAAGGACAGATGAAATAGTACCAAAATAACCCAGTGCTAACAGACATGGGGAAAAGCAAATTCTACCTCCTTCCTCATACCCAGTCCTGGATTTGCAGGGGAAAATGTCCTGGAAAGATTCCAGCTGTCAGGTCTGAGCAGGGGTCCTTGGAAACAGCATCACATAAAGGCTGCTGAGACCATACCCTGATACAGGACAGGCCCTAAAAGTCCTGGTCTGGCCATACAGGGTCATCCTAATGGTCTGAAGCTCCAATTGGCTCATTGAGCAGCATGCTATCATTTAAGGAGAATACTTGAAGATCTGATCTCCAACTGAACTGCCTGAATGTCATTAGCGTGTGGTTTTTCTCTTTTTGCATGTGTGTGTGCCACACTTCATAGCTGGTAGAGGCTTGTCTGGAGTATTTTTTAATAGCTGTTTTAATTAGCTGATGAACCTCAGCTATATCTGATTTACACATGGTGCCTCAAATGAATTTTAGGCTAACATTACAATAGTGATGATTTAGAACTACAGTGCTATGAATGCCATTCTCTGCAGAGAAGTAAAGCAGGTACTGCAATTGAGTTACTGGTGCAAAAGGGAATCACCTGAAAAAACAGGAAAAGGCAATAGTTGGCAGGAAGCCAGAGGAGTGGACTCAATTCAAAATAAAGACACCAAAATCAGATGTCTGAAGGAATGTGTATGCAGGTGAACTATGTGTCTAAATTGCCACATAATCAATAGAGACATAGTGAACAGAGTCCCTGTTTTTTAGGGAAAGATTCCTCTGACAGGTGACTGGGGGTGCAATTTAGTTTGCTACAAACAGACAGAAATACCATTTGAGAAAGACTAAAACATGCAAAACTGCTGCCCAAAGCTGTAGATAAAACACAGAGTATCTATGTTAAATGCATGATCTTAAGAATAGTGACTTATGGCCAAGCAGGAAAACAAACACACCTCAGCCATAATTAAATGCATGTTTTAATGTATGTATATCAACACTATTCATCTAGAAAGATGAATCATTATTCAATTTCCTCAGATCATATGGGCTAAGACTGGTATTCAATACTCTAAGTATGAGGTGTAAATTTATTTTAGGCACCATGGAGTATCTTATTTGGCCTCCAGCTGCTTCCCAGAAGTCATTGATGTGTCTCTCAGCCCAGGGACAGTGCCAGGTGCCCCCTGGCTCTCTGGGTTTATTCATGAGGCTCCAGTGAGTGGCTGTCCATCCAGAGACTGAGCTAAACATGTGTGTCTATACTTCTGCTCAGATATCTCAATTTTAAACTGTACCTGTACAAAGAAACATGAGCTCAATTTCTTGGTGCTAACATCCTTCAGTTGTGGAATTTCAGATGAAAAACCCTGACTTTGAGGTTGAGAGATCACTGTCAGTGACAGTTTTCAATATCCCATGGAGTGAATAAATTGTAAATCTTCCCAGCAATATCATAATGCAACCAGCCTCTGTCCTTATCATGGATAAATCATCCTGCTAACAGTCTGTACCACCATCATCAAATGCTCTTTTGTTTTGTGCCAGAAAAGGCCTCCTTGACATTTCTTTGGGTTAAGAGTCTAATATTTCATATTTGGTCAACACATCTAAGGGAAGTCATTGACTTCCCTTAGAAGTCAATATGACACTGCATGCTGCTGCTGGCAGGAGGCTCCAACTTGCCACATTTGGCTCTCCACTGACAATACCTGTCCCACTAACAGGGTCTCCAGGATCAGACTAGCAATATGTGCAGTTTATCCTTGTGAGAAGGTAGAGCAGTAAGAACCCACTATTTAGTGTTCTGCCTCTTTAGCAGGTCTAACTGGACTAGCTCAGTCCCTTTTGCTCCAGTGTCTTCTACTCTTACTTTGAGAAAACAGCTCTGGAAAGACTTGTCTACATCTATCTCAGTGATTCAGCAGCTCCTGCTTGTTTGCCTTTCCCACCCCTCTGGCCCAAAGGTGCATTCAGACATTTGCCATTCTTTGTTTCAGATGCAGAAGACTTGTTTTGGATCTTCCTCTCTGACTCCTTAGACTCCAAAGGAACAGACCTTGAAGATATTTATCTTATCATCTGTAGGGCTGTGTCTGCTGTAGAGAGCAGTTCTGTCCATGTTCTGCTTCACTACTAAAAATGATGTGACAGGGAAGCAGAATTGTGGGAAAGCAATCTTCACTCTGCATTCAGAGTGATCTTGGTTCCACTGTGACAGCTTCTGAAGCAGCTGCTCCTGCACTGGAAATAGGCACTGAAGTTGCTGCAGTTAGCCCTGCAAAACTATTAGCACCATGATGGCTGGCAAAAGCAGGGAGAATTAAAAATTACTTGGAAAGGAGTAGAAAGCAAAAGAGAAAACATTGTAATGTCACTATTTAAATCCCTCAGGTGTCTTTAATATCGTATGTTGTTCCTTTGTCTCCAAAAGAACACAGCAGTGATGGAAAAGGTACAGAAAGGGACAGTAAGGAGGACCAATGACAGTGAAAATCTAATCATAATAACACCTTTATTTTGGAGAAGTCACTGAGGTAAGGATATGACATATCTCTATAAAATAGCAGTCATACAGAGTGGGTCAAATGAGTAGAAACTATCTCAGTTATGTTACGACTATCAAATAAAATTAACAAGTAACAGATCAAAAGCAAGACATAGAGATAATTTGTCATATATGTGGCTGCTACAAAATACTGTGGATGCCTAACATCTCTCTGGATAAAATAGGATGAGATAAATTAATGACATAAACCTGACAGGATTCTATTAAACACAGAACATCACCTTCCATCCAGGCAGTCCCAGAGGCACAAGTCACTGCTGGCAGAGGAGCAGACCAGGGCTCTGGCACCATATGCTGCCCTGCTCTTACACTCCTCCTGTGCCCCTGCTGCTGGTCAGAGCTGGAGACAGAGCGAGGTGGATTTTTGCCCTGACCCATTAACAGTGCTCTTATGTTCACACAATTAATGCCAGCCTCCAGGGAAGAGATTTAGGCCAGCTACTCTAGATGTTATTGCAATGCTTAAAACGTGCATCCAAGCCCTGCCAGCAAGATCAGAACACCTCAGTTAGTCACTGGCTCATCCTATGCTTCAGCAGGGGGATGTTTGGAACACATCAGGTCTCCCCAGCACCTCTGCACACTTTTAAAATATTTTGAATTTAGGTTAATGTTGTCAAAAGAATATATATTTGAAAAAGGGAATACAGGAAAAATATTATGTCCCCCCACCATTCTGAAATGATCCCTTTTTGTGTGGGGACAAGAGGTCATAATTTCAGATATTATTAGCACCATTATTGTATCAAGTGACAGCATTGTACAAAATTCACTGCTGCCACTTTAATTTGATACTGATGATTCATAAAATGTCAGGTAATTTCATCCCCAGTAATATGATGCAAAGCTGTAACTGCAAGAGTCAGTTTCCAGTAATGAAGGATAAAAATATACTGGAATTCACTATAAGCAATATTAGGGCTGTAATACACTTCTCAGGATAGCCAGCTGATAGACTTGGAACTGACTCCCATGTTAAATTAAAATGCTCTTCTTTTGTTGTTGTTCATCATTAAATGTGTTGAATACTGTGCTCTTATCTAGGGGATTGTGGGTAGCTTGTAATATTTATAAAGGGAAGAGCTACTCATCTCAGGGCCATTTCTGTAGTATGTATTATTTATTTCCTGATCTATCTCCTCCCATGTTCACTGTCTTTAAAAACTATGATTAATAAAACATTCCATGCTGAACAGTGTGGGTTATATTCCCAAATATATATATTCAGGCCATTTCTATGCAAATGTCACAGGAGACTTTTCGTCACAAAAAATGTACCTATTCTTTATTTGATCCATTCATTTTACTTTTATTTTTAGATTAATTATTCTATTTCCTACATGACTGGTTTTAGCTGGGCACCCCAAAGGGATTTTATAACCAATGTAGACAATTTTTTTTATTCTTTAGCATATATGAGAAGCAACTGAAGGAGAGAATTGAAGGAAGTGCCATAGAAACAATAGCTCTTCACTTTGTTATCTCTTTTCCTTAAAAAAATATAATTTGTTATTAGTCTATCAAAAAAAAAAAAAAAAAAAAACACCAAAAAAAAAAAGAGAAATATCATTAACTTCTTAAAGTATCCCAAAATCACAGAATCACATAAGGTTCTGAGTTGAAGGATCATTGAGCCCAGCTCCTGGCCCAGCACAGGGCACCCCTAGAGTCACACCATGTGCCTGAGAGTATTGTCCAAATGTCCTCTGTCAGGCTGGTGCTGTGAGCACTGCCCTGGGGAGTCTGTTCAGTGCCCAACCACCCTCTGGGTGAAGAACCTTTTCCTAAATATCCAAACTAAACTTCCCCTGACACAGCTTCAGGCATTCCCTCGGATTCTGTCACTGTCACCACAGAGAAGAGATCATGATTTAGGATTAGGATTAGGAATGAAATATGCATTGTCTTCATCTCTCTTAATCAAGATTCCAGTGGATAAGGCTATGTTGTTGTTACAAATGGAGACCTACACGAAAAGTCTTTATTGCTGCAATGCTCCTCTTGCTATCTATTCACTGGTGGGAGTGTGACAGGAAGTCCCGGCTTCTGAAAAAGGTAATGCATTAGTCTTGGCTTGAGAGAACAAAAAACTGTGTAACTTGACATTTTTGTCTTTTTGTTTTATATCTTGTTTTCCCTCACATTCAGCCATCTTGATCTAATACAGCAATTTATTACTCATTTTCAGGAAATATGCTTGTATTTTATGGTTAATAGGGCCATAATAGTCCCTGGCTGTGCTTACTTTCAGTTTGTATCACAGGAACAGCTAGAACAGAAGCACTGCATCAGCAATGTTTAGTCCCTCATTGTCAGAATGCAGGCTCTAAGGCCACAGCAAGAAGCAGGTAAAATAGAAATATATCGATATAGCTGTAAAAGAAAAAAAAAATTATATTCTCACTAATACCAATGGAACCAGTTATATATTAACTTATATATAAGTATGCATGATAACTAAGGTGCAGTATATAAGCTCAACAGGGCCAGTGCAAAGTCTTAGCACACTTTTTAATGTAAATTTATTCTCAGATAGTTTAATTAAGGTGATTTTAAATCCGGAATTTTTATTCAAATGTTCGGTCTTGAGTCAATCCTCAATTCCAGCAGAATATCAAATATCCTAATTGGGAAGAGGTTGAGAGAGAGCTGGGCCTCCAGTCTGAAGTGTGAACCTCTCCATAAAAAGGTTGTTGCTACAGAGCCATCTTTGCCCTCCAACATCACTTGCTTATGACAACTGCACAGCACTTTCTCCAACTGATAAAGAAAAAATGTTCTAAGAACTGTAACTCCTGCAAGACAGATGTCAATGAACAGGAAATTCTGTCCTCCAGGAAATAAAACCCTTTAGCTACATACCCCAAATCCCTACTGACTTAAGAGTATCTTGCTCCTTGTCTCTGTTTAATTGTTAAATCCCAGAGGTCTTAAAAGTTAATCACAAATTATTATATCATTGCAGGAAGGACATAATTTGGCAGGTAGAGAGATGCCCTGTTACAGATTTATTCTGAATGACTTTATATGCAAGTCATGAGGATGAATAAATATTGACTCCTAATTTTCACCTGGTCTTGGGAGTTTCACATATATAAGGACAGCAGGACTTAACTGAGCACTGTAGGACTGGGCATAAGAGAAGAAAAATCTTATTGCCCTGATAAGTTATCTGGCACAGAAAAGTGATGGTCTGTTAAATAGTGCAGAAACAATACAGGATGTGGACAATAGTTTCTAGAACTCTTTGCAGAACTGAAAGCTTATTTGTCTGGCTAATCCCAGGGGCTAAATTGGAAGGCTATTACCAGTTCTGTTGCAGGCAAGAGTGTACAAACATAGAAATTACTCAAAAAGTCTGAGGAAAACAAGTACCTCTTTAAAAAGCACTAACTCTATCTCTTTTCTTCTCAGTAGCAGTAGTGGAGAATATTTCTAGAGGAATAAATTAATAACTGGTCTTAATAAACCAGTGGAATAGGTTAATCTTCCAAAGTGTGAATGTGTTCCTCTGCTAGAGATTACTGTGCTGAATAGTTAGGTATTTAATCAATTTCCAAGTGCCATACAGTTTAGCTATCTTCTGTACTCCAACATGAATTTCTTATAGAAGTCTAAATATGATAAAATAAGGGTTGATGACTCTGTAACATTAAATGTCCTCTTACTGTCTTGCATGATCCTCCAGAATCACTCTTTTGGTCTTAGTTTGAAAGTCCAAGAAGAGTTTTCAATATTTAAAAAAAAAAAATAAAGAAATAAACTCCAATAAACTTTTCTGTGATTCTCCATTAGGTTTTTTGTCTGTTTGTTTGTTTTGTTTGGTTCTTCATAGACAGTATTCTGAAGATTTGAAAAGTGCAGATTAGATTCTGGATGCTTAACCTGATTCATAAAAAGGATCTAATTTAAAGAGCATACTTGTGTCAGACTTTTCACCAGGAAACATAAGTCATTTTTGACTTATTGACTGAGTGACTGCTAAATTCTCCTGTCACAGAATTTCAAGTGGAAACTACTGAAGAAAATAGCACTCTGCCTTTCCACATTTTGAACTCCAGTACTTGTCTAGCAGATCATTTGTTATTCAGACTTTTATAGAGGCAACTCTGTTTCAGCCATAATATTTTGCCTGATTGTTTGTGACATTCATTTCTAGAATTCAGAATAGCACGATACACCTAATATTCTCTGTTTGTACTCAACTCTATTATAAAATTCAGGCTGTCTGCTTATGACAGACACTCATTAAGGAGGGTTTTATAATTTAGCACTGCAATTACAGTCTCTGGGGGAGCTTCCCAGGAAACACAACCTGGTTAAAAAATTATGGTTCAGCAGGAATGTGAGTGCAGCAGTGTCTGCAGCTGAAATACCCCAAAGTGTATGAGTGCCATTTGTTCCAGAACAGCAAAGATAACCAGGAAAACTACCATTATCCAGTTGAATTGCAAGAATTTTGGAATAAATAATCAGCTTGAAAAAAAACATATTAAAAATATAACTTATAGGGAACAATAGGGAGTAAGAGACAGACAGAAATAGAAAAAAACACCAAAATCTGTTTTGGTCCTGCAAAAGTGTTTGCATGGCAAACCCTGCCCAAACCAGACTGAGCATCCTTCCCTGGGGTGGTGTGGGGAACTTGCCCCTAGAGGAGACAGAGCAGCTGGGAGAGGGAGCAGGGATCCTTTGGGAGTGAGCCTGTGACCTGGAGGGGATTTCTACCCCACATTTACAGTGAGCAGCATGACCATGTGCACAGCTGGAACATCTGCAGCTCCCACAGAAGGGGGCTGCAAATAAGGGCTGTAAATCCTGGAGAGGGTTTGTGTGCCAAAAACCCACACAATTTGTGAAGGATGTGAGTGTGGGCATGTAAATATTAGCTTGTGTGTGATTTATATAAAATGCCTTGAGATTAGAAGAGTGTTTAGAAATTTGTAGCTGGATATTTAACAGCTTTGACAGTGTCTAGTTTTGAAGTTTATCTCTAGCATTATCAATACTGGTTTTGAATGTATGGTTCACTGAAGGTTTGTTGGTTTTGTGCTATTATTAAATAAACAAACTACTTTGATCCCTGTCTGGATGAAAACACTTGAACTAGAAAATTTTCCCTTTTGACACAAGCCTGGCTTACTTTTTACATTACATCTTGAAAATACAGAAATATTGTATAGAAATAAAATGATCTTTAGACCACATTAGATATTCTTTATATGCTAAAATGGATACAAACTCAATTTGGAGTCTAAAGAGTTATTAAAAAACAGAATACAGGGTTGAAGATAGCTCAGTGAACTGAAGGCAAAACCCATATCAGAGTTATTAAACCAGAACTAACAATGTCATGGTGCTAATTGAACCAAAAAGTCATTTTAAGCTTTCTCCTCCTGGGAACTGGTCCCCATCACTTTCCATCAGACTGCTGTTATGGTAAGACTATGCAAGTAGCAGCCCAGGAATAACAGGCTCTAAACATTTACATACTTTATCAAGGGTGCTGATCACAGTGACATGCTCCTTAACCAAACAATAAAAGAGAGGAAGAAAAAGGCCTTCTATTTTCTGATCTCTTTTGCATGTTGTCATTCTTGCTTTAACTCATTTGTCCATAAAAATCTCTCTGTGATAGAGAATGTCAGATGATGATAATGAATAAGCACAAACCACTGACTAAATGACAAATTGTGTGCACTCAGCAAACCAAGCTGCTTTTAATTTTTTTTTGGCCAATTATTTCAATGTACTGCAAGAAAGGACATCAGATATGTGGCCATACAGCCCTGATTGTTCCCATTAAATATGTAAATGGGTTATTATCATATGTCATAAACCTCACATCATCTTCAGCACAAATACAAACTTGGAACTGCAAAGGACTTCATAGATTAATGAGTTCAGTTTCTGCTTTTAGAAGCAATTATGTTACACATCCCATTTCCTACACTAATCAAAGTTCAAAAATAATTAAGGTTTTTGCCCCTCTTGTACTGGACACTTTTACAGACTCTTGTTCTCAGAAATACTCTTTTAATTTCCAGCATAATTTTTTTTTTTTTTTCAGTTCCAATTTGATTCCATGTATTCTTGCACCAAGTAGACTTTTGCCTCTTGGATGTTTATTATCATTGATGTATTTACAGAAAGCAAGTATAAACCCTACTTAGCCTTCATTTTGCAAGGTTAACAAGCCAAGCTGTTGCAGTCTCCTTTCATAATAGAAGTTCTTCATTTCATAGTCATTCCTCTGTTCTCTACTCTGAATTTAATCTAGTCTGAGTTTTGCTGTTTTACTTCTGTGGGGCACAGAGATTATCTCGCTTGGGATGTTCAAGGATGTTCTTTGCCTTTCTCTATTGGCTACATTATATTGGCCTGTGATCAGTGAGTTCTACAAGGTCTGTCCCTCTGTCATTATCACCTGAAGAAATCCCAGTTTAGAGGAAAATTGTTGTTATATTTCAAAAGTGCATGGCTTTGTATTTTGTACTACTGAATTTCATCTCATCCTTGCTTTTCTGGTACTCAGGGCCATCTCTCATCTCTTCCTTTCAATACTATAGAAAAACATTATTCTGTTTTAATGATGACTCCAAAAATCACAATATCAGTAATTTTTATCAGTATCTCCCCCACTTCTTTATTGTGAGAACTAATGAAATTCTTAAATGCCACTAATAACTCCTTTTTACTCAGTATTTTCCCTGTTTGCTGTCATTTAAACATACACCCTCCATTTTACTATTCCTCACTTTCTAGTCCAACTTCTTTTCTTTTCAACATCATGTCAAATACTTTGCTGAAATCCCTATGTATTAGAGCCACCATCTTCATTTAACTATAAAATGTCTTTCAGCAGACTGTGGCATGATCTATTTTTGCTAACCTAGACTTATGCATATTTTTTTATTACACTTACCATCCTTTCTACATTTTTAAAAGAAATAATTCTAAATCTTTTGATACAGTTGATATTAGAGTAACAATCTTGTGGTGGGTTAGATCACTTTCTCTTCCATTGTTCTTAAGTATAGGTGTTAATTTCCTATTCTTAAATAAGGTGTCACATTTGTCTTGTTAGATTTAGTCTAAATGCTTGCTCCCAGACGTGTAATTTCATGTCCCAGCTCTTTCAGAAATGGGGTTAGAAGTTAAGTTGTTAAGTCCCCCTACATGAGAAACATTCAGCCTTGTTAGTTTTACTTCTCTCTTGACTCATTTCCTCATTTTCTTATCCTTTTTTTCTCTTTTGAGGAAACAAGACCTTTGCTATTTCTTTTAATAGTTTTAGTCTATCTGAAATTACCTTTGGAAACTTTTTTTTCTGAGCTCTAGGTGTCATGTGTTTTGGAACACTAATTTTATCATACCCTTTTAATCTGAAAATTTATAATTTCTTGGGGATCTTTACATTAATCTTTACAATTAATTCTTTAAGCTATAGACTCATGTTTTTCCTACTTTAATGTGGGATGTTTTGTCACTGAAAAAGTTTCCAAAATTCCGAGTCTATTGTGTTTTAGTTCCTGAACCCTTTAGTCCAACTAATTCTACTTGTTTCCTCAAAATTTTATTTTTTTAATATAAAAGAAACTTTAGATATGCCCTTACTGTTGAATATGCTTACATTGAAATCAATTTACTTAGACTAAATTATTTGTGTCTTCTATCAGAATTATATGCAGTGCTTTTGTTCATATTATGGTCAGTTAAAAAAAAAAAAAACAAAATCAATATGTTAAGGGCAATTTGGAAATAGATAATCTGCTAATTTGCACACTGAGTAATGACCATCAACATTTGAATTCCAGTTCATTTCTGCAAACACAAGAGTCGAAAAATAACACAATTGTGCCTATTTAAAATAATGGTTTTATTGGAATACCATCTAGAGGCAAAATGTGAACTCAGGGAAAAGTCTTTAGACACCATATCTGTCACAAGTCTGGCCAGCTCAGATTGTGGGAAGATGGTTTTCTGTCCATCTGCATCTGTGAATACAATAATTTCTAATTTACCAGTGCTGTTAGAGTGCTTGCTTTCAATCTACACCTGACCTCAAGAAAATAACATAATAGAAAAAATCTTTCCATCCTTCTCTGAGGTTATTTCTCCTAAGCATATGCCCTATGTAGACCACATGTCCTGTAAGAGAAGCTGAGGGAAATGGGGTTGTTTAGTCTGGACAAAAGGAGACTCAGGAGAGACCCTCTAGAACTCCATGAAAGGAGACTTCATCCAGCTGGGGTCAGTTTTTTTACCAGGTAGCAAGTGATAGGACAAGAGGACACAGCTTCAAGTTGCATCAGGGGGAAATTCAGTTTGATCTAAACTCATCTCTCAAAAAGATACACATAATTTATCAAGCAAAAGTGGATCCTCAAATAAATTTAAACATAGAGAACTGGGACTTGGCAAATTATAAATATGATGTAGCAAAGTCCTGAGCTCCTTGATCAGGAGACTTGTAAAGATGAATTTATTATAATCATTGCCTTCGTTAACCTTCATGTTTTTATTTTGCTGTGAAATTAATGATAGATAAATTATAGCATCCAACAAAACAGCCCAAAATAACAAGGGTCTCCCTGATGAGAAAATAATTACATGAGCACTCCTATAAAAATCCAAAATAATTCCATTGCAGAAAAGTACTTCTATGTTTACACCCCATGCAATCAAGGAGCAATACAGTCATGCCATCACTCCTGCTGAATGTCTCAGCAAAACAGAAAACACCTTACATCATTGCCAGACACCAACCTTATATCTGCTTGCCTCGAAAAGAAGGTGGTTAAACATTATTTTTATGTAATTTCTTCATGTATGTATCAGTTTAGAAAGAACTACTCATAAAAAGGAAAAACGTGGGGAATACATTAGATCTCAGAGTGAGGAAACAGATATAATAACTACCTATGAATCAGTAAGAAAAGTTCATGAAAGATTTTACTCAGTTATCCACAAAGAAATTTCTACATTTTTCCAAAACATGCAAGAATAGGAATTCACGGACAGTTCACTTTTCCTGACTCAATGTGACAGATCCTGAGTTTCTACTTTTAAATAAACGTCAGGCTAATGTTTATAAAATAGGCCTAAGCAGGGACATGACATTTAATTTTTTTTTAAACTTCTGCTCCAATTTCAAAATAAGAAATGTTTCTTTTACCATATCCTTTCATGTTTGCTTCATGAAATTATTCACTTTAACAAGTCTGTTAAGTAGAACATAAACTTTAAACACTGACATGTTTAAATAGTCATGGAAATGACTGAACTGACAAGTGAAAGTGTTTTCTCTAGAAATCAAAAGCTATGTTTCATTTCAAGTTACAGAAACAAACACTGTGACCTCTATGTACAATCACAGTAAAGAGGATTTTGTATGGCCACAATGAACTGCTTAAAAATCAACACCACAATCCTTTAGATAAATTAGTATGGAGTGCAGCTTTAAAGCACATATTCTGCTTTTTTGCCTAAGCACAAATGTGTCTGCTTAGACTTAAGATTCATTGGTCAGGATTTAGGCATATAAATTCATATAGTGCTTGCTCATAAATTCCATGGCTCTCTTCCCTCTTTCACAAGTAATCTTTCTCTCCTGTATTTCTGTCAATGTTTTAACACTTTTATGAAATGTGTTTGATTCTTTCAAGTTCTCTCTGGATGGGATCCCTCTCTCTAGCATGCTGGCCACACCACCCAGCTGGTTGCCATCAGTAGACTTGCTGAGAGTGCAGTCAATCCCATTGTCCAAACTGCTGAAAATGCTGTTAAACAATGCTGGCCCCTGTTCTGACCCTTGGGGAGTGACATTCGATTCATTCAAGTGTATCGTATAAATTACCACAGTAAAAATATCCAAAATTAAACACTAACAGATAAAATGTATGTTGGACAGATTCAGAAAAGTCATTGCAATGTATCTGAATCTTCTATTTCATAATATCTGATCTCACAGTGAAGTCAGGAGGTCTTTTTAAGCTCATTGGACCCTTCAACTGGGTCCTTGCTGATGCATTCTTCCCCTGTAGGTTTGCAAAACAAAAGCACATCACTGTGGAAGTCAGTGGGGCTGAAAAATACCCATCAGGTGAAGCACTTAGCCAAATATTCTTGCAAATATTCCTTTCCTTATGGATAAAATTAGGTGTATACCTCAGGGTTACATGCATGTTTTGAGTGCACCTTTGAGTATTTATGTAGCAGCATTCCAGGAATTGGTCTTCATTGATTTAATTCATGGATTTTTCCTCAAGATCCTTCCTCCTTGGAACACTTACATAGACTGTTCATATTTCTTCTGAATTAGGAGATAATCTTATCGTGTGTCACCTGGTGGGGGTATCCCAGGGTGAGCAAAGGCTGCCTGTTGACTGGCACTGCAGCCATGGATGAGGTCATTGTGGTTCTCAGAATTCATAAAAAAAACAAGGTGAACAGGGAGTATTAACATTCCCCATCATATTTTCAACATTATTTTCAATCTTTTCTTTCTGATTTTCTACTTCTTTACTCAGTGTGGGTGTATATATTTGAATACATGTGCGGGACAGTGTATTACTGGTGATGACATTTGAAGCAGAGGTTGGGTGTAATCCTGAAAATTTGAATGCAAGCGTCACTGTGCAAGGTGTCTTATGCAGGTAGAGAACTAATCATTATTGATAATTAAAATCTAATTCTACAGCATTGCATCTAACTGGATATCTTCAGGAGGCAAAATGAAATACTTGGAAGATCTCTCAAATATAACTTTGAAAGCTAAGGTATGACTTGACACAAACACTGGAAAATAATTTTGAAATTAGAAGATACCCAAAAAAGTTAGTAGTATTCAGTTTTACAGAACAGAGTACAAGACCTACTTGATGAAGGCATAAAAGCCATGCAGTGGTGCTCTGATGGAAGGTCCTTACAATATCTTCTGATAATCTCAGAAAGGGGCAAATAGGGGCAAAAGTCTAGTGAAGTCAAGCACATTTACAATTGATGCAGCAGGTGTTTGAAGTAATGCAGTTAGCTGGGGAACTCAATAGAGGTTGTGACATCTCATTTCCTGGAGATATTCAAAAGTGTCTGAACACAATCCTGACCAAAGTGCTCTTGGGCAGACCATGCTTGAGGAGGGACTAGACAACCTCCAGTGGTGCCTTCCAGCCTCATCCATTCCCTGATGCTGTCATTCTGTGAAATCAGTCACTCACTTCAGAGAAAATAATTCTATAGAATTACAACAAGTTTAGATGCTTATAAACCCAGAGGAATTTATGCAACACACACATGCACACATGCACAAAAAAACCC
Source organism: Erithacus rubecula (assembly GCF_903797595.1). Classification (NCBI taxonomy): domain Eukaryota; kingdom Metazoa; phylum Chordata; class Aves; order Passeriformes; family Muscicapidae; genus Erithacus; species Erithacus rubecula. The sequence goes on along the minus strand of NC_136685.1, from coordinate 8,095,369 downwards.
AACCAGCTTGTATGAGGTAGCACATTAGAAATTGTAAGACATATTTGGATTCAAGATATAACATTCTCCAAGGACATAATTCTGCCCAGGTGTTCTTTTGGGAACTCCATATGTTTTTTGGGTTTGTTTTTTTTTTTTTTTGCCTTTCTTTTTTCCCCCCTAAAATACATGCTTCTGTGAACATGTATTTCAGAAAAAAAAAAAAAAAAACCAACAAAAAACAAACCCAAAAACATGAACATGAACATGAACATGAGGATGAAAATGACTGTGAGGTGAAATACAGAGACTAGTTAAAATATTTTTCCATGTAGAGATGACATTATCCAGGCCACAGGAATTGAGAATTAAGTTTCTTGTCTCTGGTAGGGTGTTTTGCTTCTCTAACTCTTTCCAGCAGGAAGAGTTTAGGCACATCTAAATTTATGGGTAGATTATCTATGATTAGTATGGTCAAAATTGGGTCCTGAATCATAGAGTCTGAACCTGCCTAGGATCTCACATTTTAATTGGCTGCATTAGACTATGGTTCCTCTTTTTCCATACACCAAATGATAGGAGTTTGCATAGAAAAAGAATGCATTTTTAACAGAAAAGCAAATATTTTCCAGAAAGGCAGTTAAATGTTGAAAACACAATGAAAACCACCTCATCTGGAGCTCATTCTGTATGATCTGTTGTTCACAGTGAGCAGGCATACATCATTTCACATTATTTTTACCCTAGAATTTAATGCCCTTTGTGCAAAATGTAGAAGTTAATTGGTAGCTAACTCACTTTGATGGTGTGTTTGTTATGCATGGGGGACATATTTTCCCCAGTTGCCACATTTTAAAAAGATTTTACCTTGCAGGGCTTACTTTTAGCTTATCATTACAACTTCGAAAAACTCACTACCTTTCCTCCATGCAGATAAATGCTTCCAACATACTTAATAATGAAATATCGTGTGTATATATATGAAAAGGAAAAAAAAAAAAAAAAAAAAAAGAGTACAGAAAAAACCTCTCTTCTGTGAAAGATGTAGCAATTAATCATTCACAGGTACAGGCATATAAATTTTCTAGATGCATGAGGTGTTCTTTAAGAAAAAGTTGAAGGAGTAACTCTGTATATTCAAAGCATTAATTTGTGTCAGAAATGTCAAATTACTGCATGACAATTCCTGTTCTTACATTTTGCTATGCATTATTGGTAGGAACATGCTGAACATTCAGTATCTGAATTTTTTTTCAGGAAAGAAGATGATTTAGTACTCTTATTTTATCCATCAAAACACTTTGATGCACACCAAACTGTGCCTGGGTTTTACTGACATGAAAAACTATCTGGGATTCAGCAGCAGCAGTTACTGGTCATTTATTAGACTTGGACTTTAGAGAGGAATTCCAGATACAAAATTCAGTGAGAACATTTGAATATTCCTCCAGGAGATATTGTTATTCAGCCCCTAGTTTCAGATGAGAGTATACTGCTAATTAATAATTTACAGAAAATTAATAATTTCTTAACTGTTGCAGATGACAATTACATGGAAGTTTTGGGAATTTTGTCAGACTGCTTGTTTGTTTGTTTGGTCTTTACAGCAACTGGAAAAATCCTGAACTCTTTAAAATAGTCTCTTCTTGGGGGTGTGATGGTTATGTTTTGTTTTGTTTTAAAATTTCAGTAGTAAATTGGAGAAGTCATCAGAATGCTGCTCCTCATGAAAGGCATACTCCTCTATGAGAATTTTGTCCCTGAAATAAAATAAAATTGGCTGAAGTAATATTTCTGTTTCTCAACTTCGATGAAGATAACTGAAATGCTAACATAAAGACAACTTTTGGCAGCACAATATTCTTCTTCATTTTTCATTAAAATCAGGATCAATCTTTAGAAAAACACACAAAGCCCACCTTGACATATGCAATGCATCAAGACATATTAGAGGTGTTGCCCTGGAGAGTTCTGCACGTGTGAGTGGAAAGCAGGAGTTTAACAAGCCAAATATCTGAAACTGGGTGAATAGGTAAGAGACAAGGCTATAATTCATTGTGTCTTCACACCATGTTCTTTCCCCTATCTGTAAAAAGAGAAAACCCTCCAGGGGTATTCAAACTCTGAAAAAAAAAAGAATTTTAAGTCCAAAAAGATGATAATAATGTGAAAGTATTGGCATGAAATGACAAAAGCCCTGAGCTTTTAAAACTTTACAATGTTTAAAGTTTAAAGAATTTGCATGAAACTGCCATTAGTTTACCATAACCATTGCTGCTAACAGCAGCTCAATCATATGTCTTAAATCTGGGATTTTGACAGCTCAGGGAAATCATCATTCTAAATAAGTAATGTGAGCAACTTGCTAAGTAATCCTGAAGAGCAGTCAATTCTCTTTCTTTTTGGAGGAGAATTCTCCACTGGTGTCCATGTAGTTTCCCATCAGATGGCAAACATGCCTCCCATATGATTTTTCCCCACCCTTCAGGAGCCCCAAGTGTGTTTCTGAGCCAGAACATCCCTTGATGTGAGAAATTACCTAAAAATGTTACATAAATATGACTTAGCAGGCTGGTCTGACTGCCTGGGTTTATATTCCCTCAGGGCTCCTGCAGAAGTCCAGCAGATGTGTCTCCTGGCAGAAAATCAGCCAAGATAATGAGAAAAGACTTCAACTTCCATATGCTGGTATCAGCCTGGATTTAATGTCCTTATCCAAGTGCTTCCTTTCATCAAAACTTCTGTAGCACTCTGGCAGGTTTTCTCAGCCTCTTCAAGAGATGTTCTCAGGAAGGCTGGCATTGTGTAGTTATTCTGCTGCTTTTGCTTTTTTGCACCAACCTCTTTGGCCATGATGAGCTTAAATAGAAAATAAATTTTATACTTCCTCTTACCTCTCATGTGTTTGTGATCAATATCAGTGAATAAAGTTTAATGTATACTTCTTGTTAATAAATGCAACCCTGGCTGGCTGTAATGGAAGATCTGAATTTGTCTTAAAGATGAATTAATTCTAAGTCTTTATCTTAAATGCCTAATTTGATGTTTATTAGAATAATCAGGCTCTATTATTTAACCAGATCTCAAGAAGAGCTTGAGTTTTGTGAGAAATACTAGCAGAACATCTAAGTGTTCTTATTTTATATTTGTATGGGAAGGACTCAAATCTTCAAAGGCAGGTAGGTGGCAAGATTCAGGGGGTATCAATAGTATGCCGAGATGAGGGGAAGTCTTATTGAAACTCTAGTCTAGGGTTATTTTTTCAATTTTGTCAATGTTTTCTAGTGTTCTAAAAACTTCTGGGATTTCAAACCCCAGATTTCCTCAAAATAGAAACATAATTCAGATTAAAAATTAATTTATTCATGCTGTGTCCTTTTTCAAAAGTTCATATCTTCATTATGATCAATTTCAGATGTTGATAATTCCTCACTAGAATAAGAATATAAGAACTCTGAAACTGGTTCAGACTAACAGTGTGGTGGAAGTCCTGATCCTCACTGCCTGAATGCATAAAAACCCAATGAAAAGCATTTCCATCTCTTGCTGAGTTGTGTTAACAGTAGCAGAAACAGTTGCAAATGCATTGCAGAAAGTTCTATACTCCTGCCTTTCTAATGTGGCCAGCTGCTTTACTCTAACCTCAACAAGAGCCCTGCTGCTTGTGCCTGGCACAGATCAGATACAGGTTTTTTTGGGTTTTTTTTGAAGGAAAGAGACCTTCCCTTAGCAGGGTCAGCAGAGCACGTCCACTTCCAGCCTGAGCATTGGCACAACCAATCTCAGCCCTTTGTGGCAGAACAATTTTCCCCAGGGAACTTATGGTATCTCCAAACATATTTTAGGTTTGAGGAAACAGACCTTAAAAGGGGAATATGCCCAAAGCCACACAGTAAAGCACAGACAGAGGAGGGACTGAATCTGTTTTCTAAGCCCAAGCCAGGACACAGACCGGAGCTCAGGATATTGTCTGGAGTCAGGCTATACCAGGACAGGCTGTTATTACTTTCACAGGATAATGTTCAAATGTTCACTGTGTTGCTTTAGCAGGAGCTAAGTTCAAGGAAACTGTGTTCTGCAGAGCTGTTCCTTCCTGATGACAAGCTGCTACAACTCAGGCAGGATCTAGAAGGTGAAGGGGTGGCTTAAGGGCATCCCAGCTCCAATGTCTTGAGTCTCACTGTTGGCTCTTTGTCCCTTCTTTCCCACTCATGTTTTTACAATGATTGTCCCTCTCTACTCTGCTCTCATGAGACCCCAAATGGAGAGCTGCATTCAGATCTGGGTCCCCTAATCTAAGGACATGGAGCTGTTGGAGCAGGTTCAGAGGATGTTGTGAAGTTGGTGAGGGGACTGGAGCAGCTCCTGTGTGAGGACAGGCTGAGATTGGGGCTGGTCAGCCCAGAGAAGAGAAGGTTGTGTTGAGGACTCATAGAAACCCTCCAGTATCTGAAGGAGACTACAGGGAAGGTGGAGAGGGAATCTTCTTCAGGAGCTGTAGGGATAGGACAAAGAGTATGGGCTCAGACTGAAAGAAGGGAAGATTAGGTTGGATACAAGGAAGAAGTTCTTTACTGTGGAGGTGGTGAGACACTGGAACAGGTTGCTCAGAGAATCCCATCCCTGGCAGTGTTCCAAGGCCAAGCTGGACAAAGCTTGGAAAAGTCTGGTCTCAGGGGAGGTTCTCTGCCATGATAGAGGTGGCTGGAACTGGATATCTTAAAGGTCTCTTCCAATCCAAACCATTCTAAAATGTTATGATTCTAAATGGTCATTTTTGGATAAATGTTTGAAGTGTTGTTTTTATACCTTTTCGTGAAAGAAGCAATTTCAAATGCAGTATTCAAGACAAACTTAGACTACAGTTTTTCTGGGGAATATTTTTCTTTTTGATGGAGTCAGGTTTTTTCTACCACTCAGTGAGATGGAATTTAAGAAAATAACTTAATAGTTCCCCCTACTCCTGTCACAAATTTCAGATAAACCTTTATAGTGGGGCAAATATTGAACACCAAGTTATTTAGTGTCCAATGGAGACCTATTGTAAAGAAAGAAAGAAAATCACAATGTTTATATAGAGTGATTTGATGGATATGTCTTGGCTTCTTTAAAATTTATTGTATATATTGATGCTTTGAAGCATCCGAGGACTGGGCTATTTGGGAAAGTCTGCTGCTATTGTTTTCCCAGCAGTGACTAAGGGTTCCAAAGACATCCAGATGTTTTATTTACATCAAGACTAAGCATGTAAGTTTGCAGACCAAAATCATATAGACACTGGACTAAAGCAGAGTTTAGCCTTCTATCTTGGACTACCTCACTTCAAAGGCAGTTTCATATATATATATATTTTTTTTTTCTTTCTTCCTTTTCTCCTTCTCCCATGTCAGCCTGCCTATCAAATCCTAGATGGAGCAATTGGGAAATGCACTTGCATTTAACTACTTCCTATAAAAGAAGAGAAATAAATCCAGATTCTCCCTCCTCAATTCACTTACACAGCCTTTTTTCTCTCCTTCTCTCTAAGAAAGAGCCCTGTTGGAGTTTGAATATATACAGTCAATTTTATTATAATGTTTTTTTTCTGTAAATGAGATTATACTATTCACATGTTCTAAGTATCTTTAGAATTTTTTTTCTCATGTGGTTTCTTTGTCATCCTTCATTCTAACAATGCCAAAGCCCATGAACCCCCAGTCTTCTTTATTTTAACAGCAATCATAATCACAATTCTGTATTACTTAAAGGACTAGAAACACACTTATATTTTTCTTATGCCTCTTCCAAACTACTCCCAACTATCAGATGATGAATAGTAACAAATATTAGACTGAAGTACATTTAAGTTCTGAATCCTTTTGTATGAAACATGAATAATAAAAGAGATTGACTGACAAAAAAACGAAACCCTGCAACCTTATCAAGCATTACCATAAAGGAGAAAAAAATAGCACAAAAAGAAAATTATTCTTTGTCCACAGATCTTTAGGATTTTTTGCTTTGAAACTGAAATTGTTGGAACAGGAGAACAGAGCAGATGTTGTATATGCTAAGTCCTAAGAGGTGCCTCATGTGATGTATCCCAGTATCTATCACTGAAACCGCTAAATACACTAATGATTTAAACAAGTGATTTTATGGTTTTATAAATTCACAGCTCTTTGTCATGAAAGCAGCCTCAACCCTTTTATCTTAAGGGTTGAACTAATCTTACTATGTGATTTAATTACTTTCAAAGGTTTTGAACCATTACATTTGTATCTGCTGCCTTTAGCTCTGAAGTAAATATCAAGAACCAGACACTAACAGCTTCAGTTTATAAAGGCAAGGTTCACAAATTCCTGTTTAAAGGGTTTTTTTCCTATTTGCCACAAAAATAAATGCTCCAAATAATTAAAGAAAAACCTCCTTCACAAGACATCAAAAAAAAAAAAAAGAACAATTAAACAATTGAAGAAATTTTGTTTTCCTTTAAGTCCTTGTTGTTAGCCCTGTATACCTTTGTCTCAAAAATTCAACTGTATTTCAATAGATACTTCACAGTTTTTTGAGATTCTTAAACTCCCTTTGTTGAATTTGGTAGCCTTTGCATTGTCAGTACTACAGCATTATTATTTTCTCCAACTCTCCAGTTGAGTTATTGCATTCATGCATCACTTTGAAATTTACAACTTATTTAATAGCATTTTTATTTTTTATGATTTTTCTACTCCTACCTTTTAAAAAGATCTTTGGGAATTCATTTAAGTTTTATCCAAAACAAAAACAAGCAAAAATCTACCTAGCTAAGTTATGACTTTCTTTTTGACCCTGGAGACCAATGAAAAAAAATCATTTTATTTCAATGCAAATAACAATATCAGAATAATATCAACCATGTTAAGCCAGCTTTATGATCTGTCTGTTTCACACACTTCTGGTTGCAATGTAGAAATTCAGCAATCTGTGATATTCTTTGTTTTGTTGCGTATCAGGAGAGTAGACTTGGATTGGAATGTGTGGATGTTATGACTCATATTAAAGGAGAAAAAGAGAGGGTAGAAGAAAAAAGAAGAGAAGAGAAGAGAAGAGAAAAGAAGAGAAGAGAAGAGAAGAGAAGAGAAGAGAAGAGATGAGAAGAGAAGAGAAGAGAAGAGAAGAGAAAAGAAAAGAAAAGAAAAGAAAAGAAAAGAAAAGAAAAGAAAAGAAAAGAAAAGAAAAGAAAAGAAAAGAAAAGAAAAGAAAAGAAAAGAAAAGAAAAGAAAAGAAAAGAAAAGAAAAGAAAAGAAAGAGCTGTTGCTGTATATTAGGAATAGGTTTTTTAAATTATGACTTGTTGAGGATGGAGTAGAATTCAATGTCACTATGACATTTTATACTAAATATGTATACGGGTCTTCCAGATGGTGGATGGGAAATTCATATTTATAGCATCTTTCAAGATTTTAGACCATTTCAGAAACGAGTTTGGCAATAACTCCTTGCAGATGGAGGCTGATTAACCTAAAATGTAAGATATTTATTGCAAAGTTGTGTCCAAATGAATTAAGGATCTCATCAATGTGGTTTAGTTGCAACAAGGGCTTCAGAATGAATCTCCATTCTGAAAACATTCTGAAAGAGTGGCCCAGCTATGAGGATATTGAGAAGTTTAACACATTTTCCTGTGTCCTCTTGATGAAACTGTCAACAGATGAGGTACATCAGAAATGTTCATCTTCAGACAATCTCTTATAATCTAAAAGCTGATGATCTCTTCAACCCTAAGCTTTTCACCCATATGTCTTCCTTTCACATCAGGGATGGCAGTATGCTGGCCAGATAGTGACATTCTCTGCCCATTTAGTCCTGAGGCAAAGAATTTCAGACCATTGGGAATTTATCAAATCCTGCTCTTCATAGGCTGTGCTTGCTGAAGGTCAGTCTCAAGGCACAAGAGTGGCACAAATTAAATAAGTGTGTGCTGACTAATTCCTCTAACAGCTGGTCTGAGGCTGAGGACAGCCTGTTGATTTACAACATTTTCAGTCCAGCATTTCACAGCAGCAGTAAGTGCACTCTGAGAAGATGGTTTTCAGCAGAGATTTTCTTGTTGTAGAGGAAAATGTTTATTAGGAACATGAACTTGAACATTGGCTCAGAAATTGAGCATTGTCTCAACATTAATAATGTTTGGCAGAAGTTAGGGAGAGGTCATTTGCCAGAATCTTGAGTGCTCTTGTTGTCATATTACTAAACAATGAAACCAGGTAAGCAGATACATGCACTGTCATATAATCACTCTGAAATACAGTTATCTCTATAGGAGACCAAATCTTTGTAAACCAAAGCATTGAAAACCTGCTCTTATGGAATATATTTAAGTTAAGGGACAGAGGAGAAAATTGGTGAAGTCAAAGAGACTTAGGCATGATAGAGTAGATTCAACACATCTACACACCATGCTCTTCATTCACAGGTTTGAAGGTGCTGAAGGTGGTCTGAAAGGTATCAGCAATTCCTACAGGTTTTGTGTGGCAGTCAAACATCAAAGAAAGAACATTATTGCTGTCTCCATGACCAAGGAGTTATAAAGACAGGGCAGAAAACTAGCTCTGGCTTCACTTATTGGAGGACAAATAGTACCTTTACAACTGTCTCTCATCTCCATAAACTTCATAACATTTCTCCAGATGGAGTCTATTCAATTGGAATAAAAGGCATGCCATGAAGGAGACAGTTATTTTGCAGTATTGCTTAACAAGCTAAATGTATTATTTCTTTCTTCTGAACTCATAAAGCAACCCATCTGTAAAATTTCAGTCCATTTCCCTAAATGTAAGTGGCTTGGTATTTTACAGTAACAAATAATGACCATTTTCATTTATGAAGCGCCCCCTGCCAGCACACTGTAGGTGCCACATGGATTAACTCCAATCAGAACAACCAACAACAATTAAAACATCATCAAATATTCAATACACAAAAGCCCCCAAACCAAACAGAGAATCATTATCATAAAAGTCATCTAAGTCTACAAACATTAAAAGTTAGTGTAAATCTGCCATCTATGTACATCTCTCCATTGCTTACATTTCATAGTAAGCTACTAATAGAGCAAACATAAAACTCTGAAATTGCTGTGTCTTGGTCTGACCACAGTGCATGCCAAAGGCTGTGAGCAAGCTGAATAAATATGGAAGGGATTACTCTGTTCATTCATAGAATCATTAAAGTTGGAAAAGACCTCCAAGATCATTAGATCCAACATTCTGTCCTTTATCTCCCACTCTGGGACATCCCCTTAATTGAGTCATGGAGCAGAAAGACTGGGATCACCAGGACTGCAAACAGAAATTCTGTGAAATCAATGCAATCCATCAGTCTGGAGCAGTTTTGGTTCATTTATGTTTTTGCTGTGGCTTTCTGGGTTATTTTTTTTGGGGGGGGAATAGAGGAAAAAGGATTATTTGTACGCACCTTCACTCCTGAGGAACTGGAGTACAATGCCTACAAGCAGAGAGTACAGAATGAGCAACACATGGACAATACCTTGATTTGGAGCCTGTTGTGTGCTTGTAGTTTCACAGTGAAATTTAATTCACCTGGCAGGTTGGATCAACAGATTTTATTTTTTTATTCAGCTAATGAGGACCATTAAAATTCTTAAAATTCTTCTTCAGCACTTAGCATTCTCCTTTTCTTAGGATTCCCTGGAAGTTTCATTTGGAGGGTCTTTAGTCTTAGAGGAACTTTGAAATCAACAGCGCCCTTGAAATCCCACTCTTCTTTTCACAGGACTTTAAATCAGATTTAAAGCAATTTTCAAAGAAAAAGACTTCAGCATTTCTTTTGCGAATCCTTCAGCTATGAACTGGATATCATGGGAAAAAATTTGCCTTTATAAATCACAGTGAAATTATGGAACAGGATTTCATGAGTGTCAAAGAGCCTGTTTCAGCATTAAAGATAAAATAGATCCTTGAATTCAGGATGTATCAAGAAGTTTCATTAAAAAAATGCTGGCATCCAAGTCCTACTATGTGTAGTGATGATGCACCTTGTCTTTCATCTTTATGAGCTGGCCCAGAGAATAATAGATTGTCATAAAACACGTTGGGTAATTGGTAATCACTGCCAATAGAACGGAAAGCTAAAGTAAATAATACACAAATATTCATTTTGTTTTGCTGCAGGACTTAGAATGAATGGCATAGGAAGGGCTTCAAAGTTATAAGAGGTAGCAGTGTAGGAAGAAAACCCAAAAAAAAGCCCTTTGGAATGTGATGTTCATCTTGAAAACCAGGAGTATTTCAGTATTGTTTCAGTACACAATTAATTTCTGTGACTGCTCACATGCAGAACACTCCATGGTCTTCCACATACCTGGGATATGCCCCCCAAAGAGGCATCAGGTTAACAGGTAGAATAAGGCTTATTATGCTATAAAATAGTTGATTTATCTCTTGTTTGTTCCATGTCAATATAATTAAAGCCGAAAAGTGGTGATAACTCTTGAACATCTGTCTTTAGTTTTCATATTCTTCACAGTCTGTTGGTTGGGTTATGTTTTGTATTATTTCAGTGTCCACAACTGTCTAGTGGAATGGGAGAGAGCTCGTATGAAGTGGTGAGCTGGAGTCAGAAGCAGCACTTCATTTGTTTTTTACATTAATAGACTATGACAGCTCCAGCTCTGAACAAATTGTTTTCACTTGTTTGATGGGTCTCAGCTGCTCCAAGCTGGAAGGTGACCAGATTTTCTTGTAGTTGAAAAGTAAGAACTATAGGAGAACAATTGTAGCCTTTTCACTTTTTCCTAACATATCATCAAACTCCTTCAAATCTTTTGATCACCAAATCTCATGAGAAATTAGAGGTTATATGGAAATATTATCCACACACAGGAAGGCCAGTGATCTATAGACTGAAGTGTCACACCACATTTTGTCTTTAAAAATTTAAATATCTTTGTTTTATAGGATTTCTGTTGATAAAGATCCCATTATCTTGTTTTTTCAGGGAGCTGACATTGAAATATTTACCATTGCTAAAAAATATTTTTTTATTGGAATTATTTTGTAGGAAAGTATCGTGTAATCTTTTAAAGTGCTGCACATACCTCTATAGGCAAATTTTTAAACATCAAAAAATATTTTATTCATATTTTGGGAGTTCCAAACAAGGAATATTTCTCAAATTACACAGCAGAAATGTAGGAATTCCTGGAAAGCAATATTCAAAATTGAGAACTCAGGTTTGAAGAGAAGAATGAACTTCTTCCAACATAATACCATCCTGTCTATTCTTGAAGATCCATGTTTAAAACACACCTAGATCTAGACTGTCCATGGGGGTTGAGAGACTATGTGATGTTGTTAGAGGACTACTCTATAAATGTTAAGAATAATGGAAAGTTAAAAATCAGTGAAATCTTGAAAAGAGGCAGAAAGAGAGCATCAAACTAAGGGATTTCAATTTTGTTTGACAAAATCAAGACTATTTTTTTAGACTTATGCACAGAAAATCCTTCAATAAGTTCTCTATCTCTTTAATTTTGGGGAAAAAAATTACCTGGAATATGAACACCCCCCCCCCCCAAAAAAAAAAAAAAAGAAAAAAAAAGAAAGTCTCTGTTACCTTATACAAGGCTTTATCTTTAATATACTTTATTATAAGTTTCCCCCACAAGGTGTTTGCATCAGTGACTCTTAATAAGTAATAGGAAACTCATTGAACTTAGGAACAATACTGCTTCCTGGTAGCCAAAATAACCTAATTTCTGTGGCTGTCAGCCAAATTTATTCAGTGAAAGTTGTATTGCTCTAGAAGCTTAAAAATTCACCTCAAGGTAAAGTTATGTTAAAATGTAATTAACCAATTTTTTTAAGATCATAATTATTTTTCCTTGAAGGTGAAAAATGTTTTGGTTTCCACAATAACTGTAGAGGAGCAGCTTACTCTGTCTGGTTCTGAAGTACATGGGTTTTTAATCGAATTGGAGGCACTTGCAACCCCTGCAATAATCTTTTACCTCCTTACCATTTGAAACATTCAGCAACAATAGGAAATAGTGAAGGAAGACAAGGAAAAAAATTAAATATTCAGCTGTATCCATGAGAATATACGTAATCTAGATGTAATATATGTAATAATATATGTATTGTTTTTCCTTCATTCAGGCAAGGATTTAAAATTGAAATTTTGGAAGGAGAAAAGGGCAGTAGCTCATCATCTACTGTAAAGTACTGATTATTTGATTTTCTTAATTTTCTCCATAGCTGTGCTTTATGGAACATGTAATACAAAAACACTAAAGATGGAAGAGATACTTTGTTAGTCTATTTTCTTGGCGTTTTATTGTGTATACAGATATGGGAATTCTGCCTTCCCTGTTAGACCATTGAGAAAATAATTCACTTCGACTTTATAACACTTCTGTTTAACATCAGCAACTGAAATGTATATCTTATTTTTGCTAAAGGGAGTCCAAAGCTACAGAATGAATACAAGATAGTTTCAGCCTATTTCCTTTTCAGCATTTCCCTAAAACTACTCCTATCACAGAAAAGTCCTTGAACATAAAGAAAAGCAGAGTATAGAAAGAAATAAAGAAATCCAATAAAAATATCCACTCTGAAAATAAACAAAAAAAAAAGTAGAAATTTGAAGGAAAATGTTTTCTATTTTGACACAGAAATAAGAACAGGTATATTTTACAGTTACAGAAATCAGAGCAATATTTTCATATTATTTTTAAAAATGTGTGTATTTACATAGAAAACAAAAAATAGAAATTTAATAGTAACTATATATTATCATTAGAAATGTATATTTTAAGAGAATCTCAGACTTTCTGCTAGGACAGAATATGAAGGATAAAAAGCTTAAGCTAAGAGTGCTATATAAGGATAACTCCAAGTTTGTGCCAGATGACCCATTGGGAACAAGGCTAATGTTTGGGCAGGTGAATGATCTGAGTCATGACCAGGATTATTTATAGTCTTCACCTGGAAAATGAAAATATTTCATCTTGGACATCCAAGAAGAGGCAGCAGATCACTTAGAGTACAACCTCTGCATCACAGTCCTTGTGGGGCTATGATAAGTCCATGCATCTCAGAGAGGATGTGTGTTTGTCTCCTGCTTACAGACACTCCAAGCTGTCCTAGTGGCTGCATTATTTCTGATTTAAGATGATATCCAGGTTTTCCAGAGAACAAAATAGAAAAAGGGGTAAGGCCCCTCTGTGCTCCCCAGGATTTCTCAGTTTTCATAGGATCCCCAGAAAAGAGTTAATTGCAGAAGTGTACAGTTTCCACTCTTCCCATTTGTTTCTAGAGCTAAAAAAACCAAAGCAGAAAAAACAGAGCAAAAACCCTCTACAACAAAACTTTAGTCATTCTGGGTATGGTGTGCAAATGAACACCAAAGTGTCCCACTTTGCTTCTAAGAATCTCTGAAAAAGAAATTCAAATGCCTTTTAAAATGTAGCAAAGCATCTATAAAAAATGTAATTATATATTTGGGAAGGGAGGAAAGGGACTGATGTGTGGAATGGTAAACAGCACACACTTACAGCCAACTCTATAGATTTCAAATAACCGATCTTGTAGGAAATAATGAGCTATCTGCTTAGAAAGGGAAAAACAGAGGAACTGGTAATAAACAAACTCCAGCTCCCATGTGTGACCTGGTACAGTACAATATAGTTTAATTTTATTACTTGTCATTCATACTGAAAACAAATTTGCAATTTTCTGCAAATATAATGGGAATGTTCCCAGAATGCGTGAGTGCAGAAAAGAATGGGATATTTCTGTCAAATGAAACACTGCAGTGTTTGTCTCCAAAAAGAAAACAGAATGGCTTGATAGTTTTGCTCAGGAGAGATATTTGATTCACACACTTACAAATTATAAATCCAGAAGGGACTGTTGTGATCATCTGGTCTGTTTTCTATATCAACCAGGCCAAGGGACTTCTCTCAATTAATTCCTGCTCAGGTCAGCCTACATATAAAAGACTACTCTAAAACAGGATAGTTGTTGCTTGTTGTCAGTATTGATGGAGTAATCAGCTTAATTTGTAGCTAAGATACAGATCAAATATTAAGAAAATCCTTTTTACTATAAAGACAGTTAAAAACTGGAACTGGTAAGCCAGTGATCCTTTTTGAATCTGCCACTGGAGGTTTTAAGAACAGATAAGCATGGTGTGCATATAGAGGACATTGTCTCATTGCCAGGGTTGGAAGAAGGGGATGAAAAGATTAAATGTCTCTTTAGACTCTTTACAGCTCTGCATTTCAATGGAAAAGAAACCTTTGTTCATCAGTAGCTGAGGGACATTCCATAGGCTAAATTCACCCAAGGATGATCTCGAAAGAAGGCTTTAGGGCTTTTGAGGAGACCGTCCTCCCTCCTTGATTTTACAAGCTGAAATGACATGATAGCCCCATAGTGAAGCATTTCAGGATCTTGATCTATATTTTTCCATTGTTGTATATAATATCTACAACTATGAGGGATTATAGGAATGTACTAGGAAATCCAAAGCATCATAATCATTTCCTATTTCTTTCCTAAGTAAGTACCAGTTAAATGCTCAGTGAGCTAGTTTATGTTAAGACAGCTGAATTAGTCAGGTAGACTGCACAGCCAAACAATCTTCAGAAAAGCACAGAAATTTCCATACTGGTATCCTTCATTCCTTTCAATCACTATTACATTTAAATGAAAGACCATCACTGTTATTTGGCTTTAAATTTTTGCATATTTGTCCTAACTTTGGTATGTTATCATATAGTTTTTTTAATCCTTGATTGTCTATTTGTTTTATTTTTAGTCCTTCTGGTATTATGCAGCTATGGATTGCCCTAGTTTTTTGTGAAAAGAGCTCTCTTTTAGTTCTCTTTTAAATTCTAAAATTTTATCATTCAGTTTCCCTGTGGTCTTGGAAAACAAGGTCAGAGTAAACAGATGCATTGAATTTAACTTTTCCATGTTTCTTATGGCACTGTAAAGTCAAAATATATCCTTTATGCAACTATTATTCAAATTTTTAAAAAGTGTCAGTAAATTACTTTTTTTCTTTCTCAGGTAAGGACCTCATCTAAACTAATTATTTTTGTTAATTACCCACTGCATCTTTTCCAGTTAAAGCATGGAATTCTGAGAAAATTTATCCAGTACTACCCTAACATGTAAGGACAAACCCTTATTCATGTAATGATTTTAACACTTTCATTACAATATTAAATTATATATCTTAAGTTTCTTAATAGCAATATTAAAAATATTTAATATGTAAATGGATCTGTCAGTTCTTGTAAAATTTATAATTGGTCAACTTTATCAACAGAGTTCTGCCAAGGCTGAAACATCTGTAGTTGGAGTCCGTGAGAGCTTTTGTTCCGTCTTGCAGAGTCCAAGAGAGTAAATGATCCCAAAAGATGTCCTCTGCTGACCACAAAAATAGGAGTTGTATTACATTAGTTTCAGCAGGAGTTCCCAGGTCTTGGCAAACAGGAGAATCCAGGAATTGCATGAATTGCAGTGAGTTGTATCTAAACACTCTGCCATTTCCAGAATACAGAGCTCCAAGTAAAGAGATTCAAATTCACTCTCAGTGGGAGGAAATCTTCAGAAACCTCTCTCCACTTGTATTTACAGGCATTAAACTTCTGGCCCCTAAACTAATCATGCTGTCTCTGAGAAGTAACAAGGTGAAAAACACACAAGGCTTAGACCTTGTCAATGGCTTATGTGGGGCTGTGTAAGCTGAGTTCAGATGCCTGTTCATCCTCAGTTTAGAGGTTTTAACCTTGGCTTTAACAATTCTTATGTAAACCACCCATGGGTTGCTCAATACTTGTATGAACCTGCCCCACAGTACAGAGGTACTGAATAATTGGACACTCTCTGAATAGAGTGAAATAAACAACAAAAATTCAACTTCTCATTATTTAAGCTATTGATTAACAATATGGGAAAAGTAAGTTCCCAACTTCTGTTTGGTGCATATCTCATTGCCTTCATAACATAAACCAGCCTGAGCAGGGAAGATTAAAGAGACACATTGTGCCACAGTGAACGCTCCAGTAATATTCCCAGGGTAGGGAATAGCTGAGTCTAGCTGAGCCCAGTCCATGTGAGAAGAAATTTCTGAACCTGAAGGACAGTTTCCTATAGATTTGATGCATGCCCTAATGACTGGGAAAGCATCATTGCCTCTTTATTACATTGTTAAGGAAATTAAGTATATATTCCTATATTTTCTATAAACATAACAGAAATAGGAATTACAGAGCTGTGATAATGGCATGACTTTAAGGGAGAATAGGTGCAAGTAGCAGAATACACGCAATACCTAAAAGCAGAAAGCAGCTTTTCTGACTGTATCAAGCAGTTCTAAAGTGTACTGTAGAGTAAGAAAAACTCCAGTATATATCTCTATACCTCACTGTATTTACACTGAAGACTCACTTTAACAATTGACAACACCTAGCTGAATCGTTGTGTTAAAAAATATGCCAGCTAGGCCTGGAAATTCTATTAAATGCTGGGTTATGACTTGACCTTGGTCCTGTATTTCTTTATTTCTCTCTGCTTTCAGGAGTGTTTATCCATCTGCAGCCTGTGAACATCAACAAAATTCCCCAGATTCTCTACTTCTCGCTCTCTGCTGCAGCCTTTTCTTCTCTGTAAAACCCATAAATAGAGACAAATTCAGAAAGGCACACAATTAATTGCCAACAGCTTTCTGAAAGGATTGCACTTAGCTTCTGATGGAGAACAGCTGTGGTGCACACTCCAATACATGCCACGGATGGGAGAGCATGGTTCCAGCTGGCTGGGGACAGCCACAAGGTCATTCATCAGTGAATACACTTTCTCTCAAGTGTCATGTGACAGACCCAAAATTATCAAGAGTTCTGAGTGAATCTGCCTGCACCTCTTCCCTAAATAAACACTCCAAAACCCGGAGGCTTTCATTTTCCAAAGCTGTAATGCAATAATTTTTGAAAGAGTGAAATCTCGGATCTGTTTGGGAGGAAAAAAAAAAAAAAGTGTGTGGTCTACATTGACTGAAAGTGGGGTTTTCCCTCCAGTTTCCTTTTCCAGTCCGAAAATACTTTTTGCATCTGGCATTTGCAATAAATTTTGCAAAACATCTGCAAAACATCTGCAAAACACAACGAAAATATCTACTTTAGCTCTGCATGGATGCAAACATGAATAGAAGCATGGCCAGGAGGCTGAGGGAGGGAGTTCTCTCTCCCTACTCTATTCTTGTGAGATCCCACTAGGAATAGGAATTCTGCCTCCAGCTCCAGGGTCATCAGTACAAGAAAGACGTGGACCTGCTGCAGGGAGTCCAGCAGGAGGGCCATGAATGGTATCAGAGGGCTGGAACTCCTCTCCTGTGAACAAAGGTTGAGAGAGCTGGGGCTATTCAGCCTGAAGAGCAGAAGGCTCCTGAGACACTATTGCAGGCTTTCAGTATTTAAACAGAATTTTTAAGAAAGGTGAAGACTTTTTGCCAGGGTATGTGGTGGCAAGGCAGGTGACAAGAGTCTAAAATTTAAAAAGGGTAGATTTAGACTGGATATGATGAAAAAAAAAATTTACTATGAGGATGGTGAAGCACTGGAACTTGTTTCCCAGTAAAGTTGTGTATGACACTCATATTGAATTAGGCTTTGAGCAACCTGGTCTAGTGGAAGGTGTTCCTGCCCATAGCAGGGAGTTGCTACTAGATAATCTTTAAAGTTCTTCTCAACCCAAACTGTTCTATTAGGCAAAGTCACCACTTGGGTAATCTTTTATTTTGATCCAAACCAAATGGAGAATCTCTGCTTTTGACATGAACACGAGGACATGGGTACTCATGCTCACTGGGTGCTAATTTTGGTCCATCAGAAGCAAGTTTTATCCCATGTGGATGAGAATTGGCCTTTCTCCTAGGCCTTTCCAAGGATTAGAGTACAACTGATGCTAAGACCCTCAACATTGAATTACTCAGTTAATTTTATAAAAGCAGCAAATCATTTCACTCTGCTGAATCTATCTTTGCAACTTTCACATGCAGTTCCTCATCTCTCTGTCAGACAAAACCAACCACTGAAGCCAACATTTACCCTTCCTTTCTTTTGTTAATGTCATACTTGTAACAAAATATTGTCTGTACTGAGCTTTGAGGTAGATAATAATCAGGTAGTTAGCAACTTGAGTCACTATCATGAATCTTCTTTAGGTATATGATGCAGCATAATTTAAATTAAACAATTGGGACAAAAGGATAAAAGGTTATGTTCCTATAACTGGCTACGTCTTTTAACTCCTCTGACCCTCAGTTTACTCACTTATAAAACAAAGTATTCAATGTTTAACCAATCTTGATTTGTTATTTTTATTATTACATTCTGAAATTTTCTAGTGTGCTGGAAGAACATGTATGGAATGAACCTAAACCTACCATTCTCAGATGGTGACCCTCAGTAGAGAGAATGAGGTTCAAGATTAATTCAAGACTATAAAATGTTTCACTATCATCCTGTTATGTTTTTAACACAAATAACAGCAAGACTTCTTATTCTTAGAAATGAGGGGGAGAGAAAAGTCCAATCTTATCACCAGTGGGAACAAATTACAATAGATTAAGTGGGCTTGTCTTCAAATGCCATCATTGCTGCTTATATTGATTAATTCACAGAATGTAATTTATTTATTTATCTTTAATTATGGTGTATTTCTATTGCGATGACCGATCATGCATACCATTAGCAAGTATGGCAAGGCTTTCAAATGAAGATGAGATTGATGACTTTTCACTTACTGATGTAAATGAACCACCAAGTGAAGCAACTTCAAGGAATGTATTAAAGAGCACAAGTCAAATCTCTGCCTCTGTACACACGCTGTCGCATTAAATAAACTCATACTTCGTTTGTGCAGTGGGTGAAGAAAGCTAATTAAAATGAGTAAAATTTCATCTGCAGCTTCTGGCATTGTTAATCAGTAAACAAAGTTGAAAACTTCAAAAAGGGCAGGCTTCAGAGTCCAGTACACTTGTAAAAACAGACCTGAAACCAAAGCAGAAGGAAGTAACAGCATTGAAAATAACATTGAAAGTGAACTTGAAAAGTTATTAAACCATCCCATAAATTACCATGCATTTCTTCCTCGAGAAATGGATCTGCTGTTGCTTCTTATTAAACTCCTTTACTAAACAACCATTTAGTCATGGAGTTACACTTCCTTGAACATTCTGGGGGCAATGAGCTCTACTGATAAGCACATGGAACCAGGAACTAAATTTTAGCAATTTCAATTCACATAAGCTTCATAAAACCTGTTAAGCAATTTATTTTGGGATGAATTAACTCTTCAGTTTTCCTTTCGGTTTTAGATTCATCTTTGTTCCTCAGTTCAAACAACACAGATGGATTTTTGAAAGTCCAGGACTATTGTGTCATTTGAAAGCAAATATGACTTCTCTATGATTTATACAATTCTTGGCTCACAAAACTTGTTTAATGCAAATTTCCCAGCAGCCTTTTCTATTCACTGGAAGGTATTTCTGGTACACTCTGAAAGACTAATAAAACTATGAGAGATTTAAACTGGTATATTATCACAGTCTCTACATGATCCTCTAAAGAACTTGCTTATAAGAAAAAAAATTCTTGATTTTGGCAAATTGAAAATACATCTTGTTTTCTTATGGAAAGAAAAAAAAAAAAAAGAGATATTTTAAAATTTCCTGTCAAAAGAAAAAATAAAATTAAGCAAAATATTCAATTAATGTAGGATTTGTTGTTCTTTATCTTTCTTTCCATTAAGACAGTAAAATTACTGCATGAAATTCATTAGAATACCATGTCAATTTGCATAGATTAAAAAAAACAAACAACTTTGTTAGTATAAAAAAATAAATTCATACATTTCCACATATTCCATGCAATTTTTAATGTAATTTTCCTGTTATTTTGAAATACTCTTTTTTTATTTAATTTAAATTTTAGGTGGATCAAAAGTTCTTTATAATTTTTGGGAATTCTGTGGGATTTAAATCTTAGTTATTTTTCTCATTAGTAAATGTTAGGATATTTCCATTTTGTGGAAAGAAAAGAATCTTTCTATATGGATCAGTTTGAACATGGAGGCCCCTTTTTCTCCCTTTTTTTCCTTTTATTGGATAAAACCTGCAGTCAGAAAAGGTCAAAAAAACTCAGGGAACATTTGAAAGAAAAATACTTCTTTCTTTACATCTGAACAAAAATTTAATGGCATTTTCTTCACATAGCTATTTCTGATAAAAATCCTTTCTGCAGATATTTATATTATAATAATTTCATTTCAATGACTTTTTGTTTCTTACATAAAATGAGCCCTGAGTTTTTTGATGGACTGCAATGACTTAAAGAAACTTATTCCTGTGTCTATCAAACAAGAAGCTGCTCATAGAGGTTGAAAACATTTATTTTGTTTCTTTCTTTTTCTATCATAAAAAACAAATATTTTATTTTTATCTACCCTAGTCATAGTCTTTTCAAACACAAGTAACCAGAAATCTTGATCTGAGCTGCTGCTGTCTTGTTCAGGTTCTTCACTTAGGCTTCCCATTGACTCACAGCTCAAAACTTTTGTATTGTCCTTCTTCCCATGGTCATGTTGGACATGCTTGAATAGGCAGAGAAATCACTTTTCCTCCCACTTCTATCTGTCCTTTCTCCAATCTACACTGTGTTACCTTAAGATGTTTTCTTGACAGAGCAGAAGGACCCTAATTCTGGAAAGCACCACGAGGCAGTGAGGTGCTTAAATTCAGGAGTGGGTCCCAGTGGAACTCCACGAGCAAGAATTTTTCCCTGGTCAGGGGCCAAACCAGGCAATAAGCAAAATGAAAAGGAGGAAAAGGTTTCACTAATGTGCTTAGATAAATGGAAATTCAACAATGTCATAGGGCCTACTAAGTAACAAAGTTGACAGTTCCAGCAGTTCAGAGGATGAGAGAGAACATTTCACTCTGACACAAAAAGCAGCTCTGAATATCAGCTCTTTTGTTTTTAGAGCAATACACCTAAGAAACTACATACAAGAATCAATTTCAGAAAAGACTGTTTCAGATGTTGCCTTTTCAGTGCAGAGTAATCATATAATTTAAAACCAGTTAGTTTTATTATTGTTATTACATTTATTTTTCATTTGGTTTGATCACCTATTTCACTGTACTTACTCCAGTGGAGGCTCAATAAATAAAATATACCTTCATTTCTTAAACCAGACAGGTGGGTCAACAGCTATGATTATGCTGTCAGCATTAATGAGCAGCTTGCTTTACCTTTTGCACGGAGTGAAAACTTTTTATTTCTGGAATAAAAAGTCCTTAAATAGTTTATAACAAAAAATGGGAAATCATGTTTTTCTCATGGTCAAATCAGAAACCCATTCATATATAGACAACACCTTTTTATTACCACTGTAACTGTGAAATCAGAGAATAAAAAGACTATGAGATATTTACTTATACTGTTATGGGTTTCAATATTAAGGCTGTTTGGTTTTTTTCTTTAAGTAAAATTAACAAGTATTTGTCAACAACTAAGTTAAGAGTAAGAAAAAATAAATCTGCCTGATACTAGACAGATAACATACATTCCTTCACATCCATGCAATGTGTCCTTTGTCAGACAGCATGAACACAAACATGAACACTTTTTAAAGCTGTGCAAGTGATGAATGTAAACATGCTGAAAATAAATCCCTGAAACTAGCTGATAATGAATATCTTGAGAGTTCCAGCTTCAAACTTAAACATCATCCAATCTCCTACTGATAGTTTTGATTTGCATCTTGAGATTTTCTCAATTGCTTCTTGTCCCTAGTAGTAGGAATATTAGTGGTTAGGCAAAAGAGGAATCTATTACTATAAAATAAGCTGCTTTATGAGCAATATCTGAAATTTGGGAGCCAGGGTTGTCCAGAAGTATTTGACTAATGACACAACATTTGTGAAGAAGTGTGTGAAGACCAAAACTTTCAAGTATTTCAGGACAAAACAGTATTTATCTGTGATCTCATACAAGGTAGGATGATATGCATTATTTATACATTATCCCTCTTTATTATAAGTTTCAGTAGTCTAATCAGAGCTTAAAACTACAATTTTGTGACTTGAGAGTATAACTCTGCAGTGCATAAATAAGTAAAAGTCAACAATCAAAACAAACCTTTCACAGATACTGTCTTGGCTAAAAAATGTGCCTTCAAATCTTTAGGCAAAAAATCTACAGAACTGTGAACTACTGTGAGCATTAAAAATTACACCAGCTTGTCCCTTCTTTCTTTCCACTCAAAACCCTGTGGCTATTTGTGTGGAGGGGCACTTTGAATAATCAGAGTCTTGGGGGTTAAGTGTCCAGAGAAGTCTGGTTTTCACTTCCTTGAATGTCACATAAATCCTTTTAGCTGCATGGGGCTACAATTCCCTAAATGTCGTGTTCTGTTACTCACAAGTGCTTTAGGCAAACAATAAAAAAAGACAAAAATTGTGAAGTATATTTCAGATCCCAGCTGGGCCACAGGTTTCCTGACAGAGCTGGTGAAGCCTTGCAGAGGTGAACTCAGAGATGTGGACCAGGAACACTACAAAAAGCATGAGAGGAAGCAGAGACAGAGCCTAAAACTCTCTTCACTCTCTTCAGTCTTGACTCTTTTCCCTGCCCGGATTTTAAGCTTTTCAGTCAAGGACTGTCATGACATGGGAATCAAAAGACTCACCTGAAATGGGAATTTTGTGAAAGATTGCAATAGAAATTAAAATTAATAAATTGTTACACTGTAACAATTTACAAAATTTACAAAAACTGCTATCACATGGACAGCATCCTGCCAAATTCAGTACCTTTGGCATCCAGCTGTGATATGGCCTTAGTGAAAGTCACTTTTTTTTGGTTATATGACATTGTTCAAATGTTGCAGTTGATTTGCCTTGGCAGGCATCTCCCTGATGTCCACTGCCATGAAATTATGTGAAAAAACATCTCTGGGGATTGATCTGTCTCTCACTCTGTAACCTTTTTCTAAGTTCACCCTATCAGAGGGCTTTTAATTTATTTAAATGATTTTCATACACTTTTGAGAGACATGCAGTTGAGGATTTGTTCACCTTTTCCTAAGGATGATCAAACAATAATTAGGAGTAAGTTGTTTTGACAGCAACCATAAATAAGTGAGGCTGTCAGAGTGCCAGAGCAAATCCTAGCCCAAAATGCACACAGCTCACCTCTGTGTGAAGTGCAGTAAAGGAATGAAACACAACTTTGTTTTGTTAGGTGTGACAAGCAGCACAGTGAAAAACATCTGGAAACTGATGGTCTTATATGTGCAGTAAAGTGAAAGGTATCAGAAAACCTGTATCTAGACCCTGAATCTCCTGCCAATCTTTGACAAGCCATTTAATCTTTTTGGCCAAGATTCAAGAAATTATCTGGGCTTTTAGCTTCTATTTAGAACCCTAAATTCCTATTGATTTCCTATGACTACTCTAAAACAAGCAAAAGCAAAGGTGTATGCACAGCACAGCTGAATCAAAGGTTGCTCTTGGTTGTTTTCCTTACATAGCTATAAATATATATCTTTATAAACCTCTATGGAAAGAAAAAAAATCGGTTTTATCTTATTATTAATGTGGTTGTGGGAGAAGAGGATATTTTGGTCAGATCTAAATAAACTGAGGATAATGCCTCAATTTTGGAAAATTATAATTTTTAACAGAAAAATACCAGAGCAATTGTATTTATCATAATAGATTTAAAGAAAAATATTGAATATGTATTTATTGAGAGTAATAGTCAATCCAATGACAGATGTACACCACCTTTCAAAATTTTCATGTCTGTTTTCTTTGATCATTCTTGGAAGTTTATTGATAAAAATGTGTTAAGAATTTTCTTTCTCTTCAAGAAAAACAATCTGCAATGTAGTCTAACATTTTCAAACTTATATTTTGGCTCAAGTCTCTCTTGCACCACCTACAACTCTTGTTGCAGAATTAGGAGAAGGTGAAATAGGAATAAATAAGCTAATAATATCATTTTGCATTATCTCCTGCATATAAAAAGTAATTACATTTCTTCTAGTTACCCTTGGACCCATTAACTTGTCTCTGTTAAGATTCATCTACCTGGAAAGCATCTTGTGCTCTTTATGAATACCATGGATAATTCAGTTTCTCTCTCAGGACATGGCTTCAGTGGTTAATCACTTATAAGTTTCTACATTTTTGCCTAGAAAACTTTCCTTGGTATTAGGTTACCACCACACTTCTGCTACCATTTAAACCCAGAGAGGGTTTTCATAGTCCAAACACAAGATATCCCCACTTTTGTGTATTAAGACCTCTAGAATCTGAGTTAAGTCATTAATTGAGAAACAGATGTTCATTTAGAAATTGAGCTTCTGAAAAATGCTTTTACCAGCCCACAAGTACATCTTATAACAATTCTTTCATCCTCTTCAGCTTTCATCAAAAGATTTCATATTATTATATTAACCACATTTAGACTCCTAATTTGGCACTTAATTTGATTATTTTCCTGAGATGCTTGTATTTGTTGTTCAGTAGGACTAACTAGATGCAGGATCACCTCTGAGGTCCCTTAGGAAGGCAAAGACACAGAAATGGAATCTAGGATTTTGTTCCCTGGCTCGAGTCTCTGATTAGCTTATTGACCCCTTCAATTTCTTTAATTTCACCAATATAATTTCACAATTACAAACAAAAATTCAAAACAGTTGAAATGGATTTGCAATCAAACCATACAGAGTTTAAGAAAGAAAGAATTATATTGGTTTGCCCTGCACAGCAGTGGAGAGGAAAAAAAAAGCTCAATCATGGCATTTTCTACTTTCCATCTTATTATTTTCTTTATACATAGACAAAAAGGGGGAAAAGAAGTGTGAAGGCATCCTCTGAAAACACAGTTTTGAGTGCACCTAACACAAAATGTCTGAGCAGTATTTCTGTTCCAAACTATTTTGTAAGAGCTATACCAGGAGGTGGTGATGGGGATAATCTAAATAATATTTCAATATAGCAAAAAAAGATAATAAAAAAGAGTTATATCTGTGTGATCTAGGAGTTCCCAGAAACCTTGCATGGCAGAAACCACAGTAAATAGAAATATAAATTTTCTGGACTAGAGAACAAGGGGCTGCTACCTGACAACTCCTGTCTCACCACTGGGGCCCTTCTTTCATTCATGAGCTCAAACAGACCTTCAGCCAAAACTCATCTGAAGGTGCATGAGCCACTCAGAAATGCTGAAATTTAATGAGGAATTTTGAGGTAATGTATTTCTGTTAAAAATATGTGTGTCATTTACGTGTATATATGCCTTCAATCAGATGCCCCAGTCAAAGAAATCATGAATTTATATTCTGCTCACTCCTACACTGATCACTCCTGTCAATCTTGTGCCATAACAATATCTTTTTAAATTCAAATAAATGTATTTACACCTGTGGAGTTCAAATGCACATATTTACACCTCTGTTGTTAAATGCACTGTGGTACAGCACCACTGATTTTATGAGACCTAATTTTGTGACCTTCCACTTAGCTGAGTATTTTCTCTTACAATGAACCCTTTATTAAACCAAAATCTGCTTTCATTGCTATTTACTTTCACTACTTCAGAAATATATTCTGCTGATATTCATCTTTCTATAAGTAAAACATGAATTATGGAAGTATTTATGTTGGCTATCTTAGGAAACAAGAAAGGTCTTGGCCTTCTAAAATCTTCCTCTAATGGACTTTTCATACACTGACTCACCATGAACATGCAGAAGAACTGTCACAGGCAAGGATACAGGCAAGTGGCATAAGCTGAATTACAGTCCCCAGGCCATGGGGTTATAGCACCTCTCTGAGAAAAGTTTGCACATGCCATGAGTCCTCTTCAATGAACCAGCCACAAAAGATATTCCTGAACTGCAACTCAGCCTACCACAGAGTGATAAGTGTTCAGACACCATTTCAAACACAATATGCAACATTCTTTTGGGTAGAACAAAAGCAACAATATTTAACTTTATTAAGCTAGATAATCTAAATCATTGTGTCTTTATTTTTTTTTTTTTCAATTCCTTTTTTCACTAGCTCATAACCAGAGAGGACTGAGAAAGTAGGTCACAAAATATTTCCTATGAAACATTTTGTTATTCTACACTTATTTCAAATGTTCCAAGCCTGGAATCATTAATAAAAACTTAGCATCTGTAATGTGCTTTTTAAAGACATGTAGCCACAAGAGACCTTAAAAGTGAATCCACTACTGCTTATTGAGCTCTACAAATCTCCAGGCCCTATCTTTGGTAATTATTTTAAAATACTCAAGAGAATTTGTAGATTTGTCCAATTACAGCCAAAATACTAACATTGATAATCTGCTGTAAAATAGCACTTCCACCCTCGTTGCTCACAAAATGAAAAGGATAAAAAGTGCCTGTGTGTGAGTTAGAATTTTGGTGGAAGGAATGAAGTCACAAGAAGTGACTACTAGCCTCAGGTACTGACTTGCAAGTTGCAGTTCTTTCTCCTCCAGTACATGGAAATTCAGATTGCTCTCAGAGATTTAGTACAGCCATAGTCAGGTCTGGACAGACCCCATTTAACTGATCCAGGACACAAATATTCTGTGTCACTGCCCAGAAGCCACTGTCCTTGACCACTGGATGTAGAGGGAAATCAGGGCAATGCCACTCCCCTCAGGCACTTTATGAGTCTCCAATACAGATGAGAGGTAACAGATATCATTAATTTGGGTTTATATGCACACTCTGACATAGCAAACAAAGCACAGCCATCTGACCTGTGTGAGAGAGGAGCAACAAATCATCTAACACTAAGCTGGCCCAGTGATTTTTGTCAAACTGGACTTGAAAAATCAAGTGATACTGAAATGCCACAAACACCTCATTGCATATGTGCCTAGATGTTTTGTTACCTGATAGCAGTGGGACCTGCTGGCTGACTTCATCTCTTGTGTTTAGTGTAACACATCACTGACCAGATACAGGTGCCTGTCTTCTGTTTGAACGTGCCTTCCAGCTAACAAACTCAAAAAACCTTTGAAATCTTCCAGGCCAGAATAAGATACAGTTCTTGCCATTAGAACAAAGGTTAAAGCATCCTTCAGTGCACCTAAGTGCCTCTAATGGTCTAGCTCCAGGATTTTCCTCTTTATAAAATGGAAACAAAGACCTTTCAACAAACATTTTAACTTTTTTAAGTTACTTGGTAACAGCATGGCGTAAATATCAAAGGACAAATGTATAAATGTAATAGTGGAAATTTTCAAGGATGCTAATCCTTGTAACTGTCATTTCTGTTACACAGGAAAAAAAATATATGCATCCACATGCTTGGAATAACTGTATAGTTATATATGTATATGCATTACATATAAATTTGCTGTAGTATATATATACATTTTATATGTATATATATAATGTATATGTATAACATATATATATATTGTATAAATATATATCTCTATATGTACACACACACAAATGCACAATAAAATAAATTTTAAAGCACAAAACCCTATTTTACTCTGCCAAGGTAAATAGACTGGTTTGCAGGAGTGGGAGAATATCAATATAATTTAATTGGGGAGCCCCATCTGGCTGCATGGATAGAACAAAGCTACTCTAAAAATATGAAGATAATTAAAACCAAAATGAAACAAAAAATCCTAAACCAGAAAGACTACAAGAGTTCAAACAAATGGTGTTTTTAACAGTAAATGGAAGGAAGATCAATAATGGCTTCTGTAGCTTCTGGATAAGCATTTCCCATAAATTCAGCACCTATTAAAATGTGCTTACGTGTCATATTAAGTAGTTGGGCCTGTGAATAAGGGCCAATTTTTCTCCTGGAAAACTCAGGCTATTTCCTTGGGCCAGTTCTTTCAAACTTAGAAGTGTGAAACAGTAACTGAACAGCCAGACATTTTCCAGAGCATGTAATAAATTAATCTTGCTGAGATGGATTGGAGCAATTATTCAAAATGTAATTGGCTTTTGAAATTCCCATTTATTGTAACTTTAACTATTCCCTTAGTACCTTAAAAACTACTAACACTGTGCTCACAAAACTCATATAAACAATGATACAAACAATGAAAATGTAAAGAGCATCTTGGTGTTTGTATGCTCAATAAATATACCAAAATAATTTTGCTTGATATTCCCTACTTTCTGAATGGTGATCCTTTATTCTCATCAAGACAGTTCATTAAGAGCTAAAGGAAATCCAACTCAAGTGTACTCTGCGAGACTTTTTTATGTGACAGCAGGTAAAAGACCTAGATCCTGACCCCCAGGGTATTTAAGTGATTATTTCTCATTTCATTTAGATTGAAACAATATGAATATGGCATTTTTTACTTCTTTAATGATCTGTGCTTCATTTTCCTTTCTGAAAAATAGGTGTGGAAAAATTCATTTCCAGGGAGTCTTAAGAGGACATTCACATTAAAATATGGGGGGTCTGGCCTGGATTAGTAATTGTGTCTCTTTGTTTTGTACACCTGGGAGGGATTCAGTGATTTAGAGAAAATTTTCAGTCGTGATCGTTTTTTCATGGCCCTATTGTGAGTTAATAATCTCAATATCTGTCACCCGAGCACATCCCACTATGTTTAAACCTTTAGTATAATTTTTCAATTATTCATTAGGCAATGTGCACATTTCTTACATGTTTATATCAGCAAAAACAAGGGGCAGACATTCCATCTTACAGTGTAATTGTTAGCTCAGTTTTGAACCGAGCATAATTTTGGACTATTTCAACCAAACTTGGAGAGTTTTGCCAGAGCTCTTAGGACAAAGTGACTCAGGAATAATTCCCTGTGTACAGTGTGTTTGAGGAGTCTCTGCTGGCTGTGTTAGAGTAATTTACTCCTATGAACACAACTCAAAGGCATGCCACTTGATAAGACAAATAGCAGCATTATTTGTCATTTGACAATAGTGTCACTTGTCTTAGCAAGACAATAGTGGCTGGCCCCTTTATTTATCAGTTCAGACACAGCTATCATGTTTTTCAACAGAACCTTCAGTTCCTGGTACAATGTAGAAAGGCTAATAATCCATAACTGCTCTTCTTTTTATTTACAACAATTTCAAAATGTCACAAAGACATTAAGAACTGAAATACAGTAAGATTTTTGGTGCTGTTGGATATTCAGCAGTCAAAGATCACCAGACCTAAGGTCATTGGGCTGAAATCATTGTTGTATAAATGTCTCTGAAACAGGCTTGTGACTACTGCAGTTTTTGAGCTCCATTTCCATTTTGTCCATTCCAGATACAGAAACTCCAGAAATGCTGGTTTGTTGTCTTCTCCATTTCCCACTCAGGCTCTGGTGCTCACAGTGCCACCTCCCCAGATGCTTGCCCTGTCCACCCTGTGCAGCTGCCTTGCCCATGGCCCTCCCTGATGAGCACAGGTTTGTCTGCTGATCCCTGGGCTGGTCTAACCCTGGTGACCAGACCTGATCTCTTCACTTTTCTGTGGCACTCTGGGGATATGTCTCATCAGTGACAGGGTTTATTCAATGTTTATTTAATCCATTTGCCTTTTGGAATCATACACAATGGTTTTAAATTCTACAATTATTTTTTTTTATTTAAATGACATTATTTTTCTTTGGAAGTAGGCAGCAAATTTCACTTTCAACTCTCCTCTTTTTTTTTTTTTTTTTTTTTTTTCTTCCCCAGCAGGCTTTTTATCAAGCAGATGTGATGAAAAAGCATGTTTTCATTACTATTTTCTCTTTTTAAAAATTCCTGGCAGGCCTAGATAAACTTGTCCTTTTGACACATGGCTCAGGGCATGTCTTTACTGCATTTTCACTCCTATCACATGCATCTTACAGGTACTTACCACAGGCATATTTTCAAAATAGTAAACTTTTCACACTTAGCCTCTTTGTAGTACTCCCTAATAGCAAAGACCAGTGCTTACTGCTTCAAATCAAACATCTACAGCAAGAACTGACTGTGCAGTGGAAAGACTTAATAGAAAGAGAGAAGAAGATACAAATGTTTTTTATCAAACCTGTACACCAATTGTGATCTGCAATTCATTGTACATGAAGGAGAGGTTGTGCTGTTACTCTCCCCTTAGTCCAGCTCTGAATCTTAGTTAGCCTACATGATACTTTGCTTATGGTGTCTGGAGGAATTACCAAGTCCTGGAAATACTTGGTTTGAAAAGGAAGAATGATTAAACTCTAAAATGAAAGCTGAACATCAATTTCCAGTTCTGCTGTAGGAAAATCTCTGGAAACTAATTCCACACAACACCACAGATACTGGTAGTGTTTATAAGAAAATTTCAGCCTTTTGCTGGTTTCATCATAGCTGTTTGAGGCATCTAAAAACAGATGTGAAAAATTGAAAATGGGAATTCACAAGTGTATACACACAGAGCAACATCTGGTATAACACAAGTCTGTTTAGGGCTCCAGATTCATGGTGAATTTTTCATTCACCAGTGCCCCTAAATCCTCCTCTTCCTCAGGTCTGTGCCCAGTCCCACAAACTTTACTGATACAGGGGATTGCCCTGATCCTGTTGGAACAGACCTTGTCCTTGACATTCCTGAACTTCCCAAGTTCAAGTGGGCACATTCCTCAAGCCCAGCAAGGTCCCTGTGGATGAGATCCTTTCCCTCAAGCAAATCAACTGCACCACTCAGCTTTGCTAAGGGTGCACTCAAACCCCCAGTGTGTCATTTGGGATTGCTTTGGATTCACTGAGTGCAGTACTAACAACTGGACTATTTTAATTGGCACATCCTCAGTCATTCATCCACCATATTCTAAATTCGGGTGAAAATTGTGCTGGGTCAAAATTTTTAAGCATTTTAGAACAAATAAGATGTCATTTATTTTTTTTTTTAATCAAAACCACAAGCAAACAAACAAACAAACAAACAAAAAAACTCAAAAACCCAAAACCCCAAAAACCTAAAGACCCAAAAACCCAACCTAACCCAACCCAACCCAACCCAAACCAACCCAACCCAACCCAACCCAACCCAAACCAAACCAACCAATCAAGCAACGAACCAACCAACCAAACAAACAACAAAAAGGGCCCCCTACTCAAATTATTTATTTAGGAAAATGATGCCATTGTTATTTTATTTTAAATTAAATATCAATTTTTAAGTACTACATCTACATTCTGCTTTAGTATTTTTTTTGTTTCCAACTGAGTTTTTTTGAGCTGTTTTTTAATACTAGTTATCACTTTTCTGTCCCAGTTAATTTCTCTTGATCAGTTATGAAGGTAAAATGCCTTAAATATCAGCAAAAGTGCAACATTGCAAAAAAGAAGTATGAAATGCTGCAACTTTACTCTTCTGAAATGTCTTCTCTATGGATGCTTGGTTATATAGAAAGAAAAAAGGGGAAGGATGGAGAAAAAAAGACTTGTTGGGATAAAAATTGAAGGTTATTAAATGTATCATATTAGTGAAAATGAAAAATAAAAATTTAAAATCATATTCATTGAAAATGAAAAATGAGGTCTGAAGTACAGATGGGAAAATATTATGACTAATGATTATTTTTAAAAATCATGTTTTTTAAGCTCTATAGCTCAATTTATTTTTAATTTAAAAAAATCCAAACACCTAAATCTAAAGACTTTGTTTTTCTTCTTGTCAGACAGAAAGCAAATACGCAAAACAAATAAATGGTTTAAATTTTTCTTGTGACTACTTATTTACAATCACTTCAGTAATATGAAGATGAAACTTAGTAAGCCTGACAATACAATACTTTTAAGAGGAATAAAATGATTTCATCATTTTCATAGATATAGAGGTAAAAAAGTATGTCCTTTTTTGTCCTTCATGTTATACTTACACTGAGATCATATTTTCTGGAAGAATATTTCTCCAAATACATCAATTCTACAACTGATTTTAGAGCAAGCAATCTCTATCAGCTAGGATGGGAAATTACTGCTTAGTGGATTCACCTTTTTTTGATTAGTCCATATCAGCAATAGTGAAATTTAACCTTCTTGTTATTCAGAGATGTGCCAAATTATCTGCTAAGAATCAAGTCTAAACTGAATGAAGACAGTTTAAAATACTTTTAAGCTTAAAATGCTTATTTTAAATATTTAAATACTGGAAAGGAAAAACAAAAAGAAGAGGACTCATAGAGCCCCATAATGATGAGTAATTTAATTTCTAATCTTGAGAAATTAACTTATGGCTCAGTACTTGCCTTCATTTATTAATTTGTATGAGTTTGACTATGAATCAAGGGAAGTTGAAGCTGTAGCTCAGGAAATTCTCCCTTTCTCTATCATGGCATGTGAATGTCCATAAGAAATCTGGAGATTTCTAGGACTTTTAGGTATCAGTTTACCTGCATTCTGCAGTGGTTCAGTGTTGAAAGTGAAGAAAAACACCACCTGCATCTCCTGAAGGAATGGCTCCTGACTTTCAAGGGGGTGTGGTGGAGGGACAGGGACATTCCACAGAGCAGTTTCAGTTCCACGGGGGCAGGAGCCTCCATTGCAGAGGAGAGTCATCAGTCCAGATGAAAAAATCTCCGTGGGAAAGTGGTGTTGTGGTGTAATCTCTCATGAGAGCAGTTTTCATGTGTCACTTGGTGTGCTGCTCTGTGATGGCTCCGAGCATCTGTTGAGCAGATCAAGCCTGTTAATCACTTTTGTTCTGAAACCTGCCAGAAACTGAGGTGAGAATCCTTTCAGCTGGCCCCTTTAGCTGTCTATCCACAAGACAACCTGAAAATGAAGGAAGGATGGTGGAAGGCAGATTTTTAAAGAAGTGAAGTGCTTTATTCAGGTCAAGGGATGCTTGTGCTTTTTCTC
Organism: Erithacus rubecula; assembly: GCF_903797595.1. Taxonomy (NCBI): domain Eukaryota; kingdom Metazoa; phylum Chordata; class Aves; order Passeriformes; family Muscicapidae; genus Erithacus; species Erithacus rubecula. Next base: position 8,062,490 of record NC_136685.1, on the reverse strand, counting down.
AGGGCATGCCAGGGTGTTGTGTGTAGGGGTGGGTGATTTGGAGGACTGGGCTCTCCAGTCACACATTTCCTTTTATCTCCTACTTTGATGAATAAGGAAAGCAACACATTTAGAAATTATATTGTCAACCAAGAGAGATTTCATTATCACCAAGACTATGAAAGGGTTGAGGCTTTATAAAATGGAAATTATTATGACTGTTGCAATTACTTACTGCTAAACAAAACACCCCTCACAGAAATAGACATTTAAACCACCTGTTTTCCTTGTAGAGCATCTTTTAATGAATAAATCCTACCCTCTTTCAATCAGGTTCTCATGCTACATTTTTTAAAATTTCTCTATTTTAAAATTCTGTGAGAATCAGGAATTTCTTAACTTTTGGTGCTTCAGATGCACTTCTTGGCAGTGAGTAATGACATAATTCACACTATTTTATTGCTCTTTGCTTTTCTGTTGATAGTAGAGTATAGATGATAGTATTTCCAGCACACATATTCACAGCTATGACTTTAGAATCCTCCTCCACTGCGTACTTAACACCAACAAAATAAGATCACTTACAAATTTATGAAGAATATGTGTAGAAAAAGAAGATCAGAAAACAAAAGTAAGCCTAATAATTACTCTGAAATTAGGATATTTTTAATTGATCTTGTTTTTAATCAAAAACATTAGATTATTTTGGCTAATAAGCAATATAATATTTTTGTGAAATACTATCTGTAATATTGGAAGGCTTGAAGTTTTGAAGTAGACGCCATCTGCAAGTACAGAAAATTTATTTTCCTAAGCACTGAAAATGTCTTTCAATATACACTTTATTGCAGTCAGGTTTCTGTTGCCAGTGTATGAAAGGTGATACTTTCTCAGTTAATTTATATTAATTTCCTGTTTGCTAAATGAAATAACTGACTTTACCACCTGAAATGTTCTTGGAGGCAGGCAGCAACTCAATTAGCAAGAATAATAAAGTTGGTTGGTCATCTTTCAGTGAGCACAACCCATTCAAAAGACAACCCACAGCCATCCAGCTGCCTATTGAAGAGTCATCTCAGCAGTCTTCTGAACACTGACCACTTGGAGGCAAGCAGAAACTTTTTTTGTTAATTGTTTACTGGAGGAAAAAAAATAGTGAGACACTTTCCTTTTAATACGTGGCTTTTTTATACAGGAACCAGCAGAGCCTGACAAACCTAATCTGTAAGAAATATGTAGACAGAAGAATGCATTTCTTTTACCTCTACCTACAGGTCCCAGCAAAAGGTGAGGCTTCTCATGTGCCTGAATTAACATGTATTTCCTATCTGAAGAGTCAAATGCATTGTCTCTAATTGTACTGCCTCTCTACTAAAGGATGCAGATTGCCTCTAGCCATCCAGTTGCTCCTTGGCAGTTGAACAGAAAATAGGCATCCATGTCAGCTCTGGTTTTTTCAGAGATTGCATTCAATATAGTGAATTACACCAGCCAGGGGGTTTGTTTCATCTTGGAATATAAAATTTCAGCAGGAAACAAATGGATTGCTGCTTATACAGAAAATGGCTAGAGTAGGACTGGCTTGGTTTCACTATGGATGTTGAATAGGGAATTTTCTTTGTTCAGATGAGTTACATGTGGTGTCTCAGTCAAAAACTTTAGTGAGCAGCACTGAGTGTATAGAGGAGTAGTCACCATTACATTTCTAATGAAAACTTAATTTTAATATGCCTCTGAAATACTTTTCCTTCTAATAATTCTCCCTGGAAGCTCACTGGACTGCCCTACCTGTCTCCCAATGAGAAGTGTTCTGCTTCATTTCTTTTGATTTTGTATGCTGCAGCACAGATTTTCACTGGGCACATCTGGCCCATTTCACAGACAATTTCTTTGTTTTCCTGTCACAGCCTACTCAGACACCAGATCCTTTTGCACAGCTTTGCCCATGCAGCACTCTGCACTTCCAGCTTTCTTCAAGGACCTGAGACACTACAGGTCCTTTAAGCATTGCTGAAAACCTTCACTGGCTTCTTCATCCATCCTCAAACTATGCAGCTGTAACAAACTATGAGCCATAACTGCAAATACTGATATTTCAGCCTCCTAAGCACAGTAAACCTGTCTTTGGTTACAATTCTCTAAGGCATCCAGAACACTTCTTCAGATCATCTTTCTCTCTCTGTAAAGTTAAAATAGAATTCATTCCATTACCTATAGTTTCTGACAAAGTAGAAATGTAGGCTAGCTATCTGGGATTCCCTTTGTATTTAACATATCTCTAGGCAATATAATCAGTGGGGGAATTAATTTAATCCTAAACCAAGTGCCTACATGTGGACCTTTGCTAAGCCTCCATCAACTTTAAAGTAAACCTGTGGAGACCAGCTAAGATATACATGTTTCCTTTGTAGATAGCTGAAGTCAGGTCAGGTGCATATCAGCCTTACTTTTCCTCTTCTCTTGGTTCTGCAGTTTGACACTTTCCTTTATAGTATTTTCTTTCAAGTATTTTCTTCTCTTTTTGGCATTTTTTTTCCTTTGGCCCTAGATATCTGCAGAACCTTAGGAGACAGCTGATTTTCCAAATGCTTTGCTGAGTTTTGTGCCCCAAGATGTTCCATATTGTTCTCCAGTGAATACTTTTCTGTTAAATACCCAGTATAAAGCAAAAATAGCAAGTTGGCCCATGCTAACACTGCAGTCAATTCCTGCAGTACAGAATAAGAAGGTTGTTAATATCTAGTAAAAAAAAGGAACATAATTGCATTTCAGACCTCTTCTTTTGAACTGCTCTGAACTTCACAAAGCTAAGATGTCATTGGGGTAAGGGTTATTTAATGCAACCAGAGACACACAGCAGTTCTCTCCATGCCTATATTATGGTCCTCTTATAGTACCCATCCCTGCAGCCCCTTTCTCTTCCATTTTTCTCATCAGGATAATATTTTGGTGTTTTGAAATCTCATTTTAGAACAAAAGAAAACTTATTCCTTGCTTCTAATTCATAAAAGTAATTCTCACATATTCACTTCTTCTATGAGAACAACAGATATAAAGAAGTATCTATTATACATTTATAATAAAGTTTGAATCATTTAATACAGAAAATTACTGTTTGAGGATTTTTATGCATCAAATATTTCTCATTCTTCTTGAGTATTGTCCATGTTTAATGCTGACCAAGCATAAGAAGTGTCTTTAGTGGTTCATTACTTACATCCAGCATCCAGATAAGATATGTTGTATTGCCTGTCATGGCTTGGTTTAGGAAGAAAGAAAATTGAAGCTTCCAAACCCTGTACCAGATATCTTTCTCTTAATTGCTATCAATTACTGGTGGAATTACAAGGATCAGACACAACCTTCTCTTTCTGTCAGATCCATCACTCACCTCTTATCTCCAAATGTGTGGGAAAAATTCAGTGTAATGTGAAAGAAAAACAAGTTATAATGCAAAAAGTCAATGAAAATATTACAAGAATTTTCCATAATGTAATTATTTCTGCTATATTATTATATTACATATTTTACTTGATACATATAATTACAGTGCTGTGCTCAGTTTCATTATTTGTATAATGGCAAAGACAATATTACACATTGATATCTACAATCCAGCATTATTTGTTTAGAGGCAGTAAACAGGAGGCATAAAGGATATTTAGGTCACTGAGAACAATGTCCAGTTTCAATTCTTGGGTTGTGATTTTTACTATTTTGTGTATTGTGTGGTAGTCAACAACTGTGAAGGTCATGAGGCACATAATTTCATTTTGAAGACTGGATTGTCAAAAAAACAAAACAAAGGTTCATTTTGCCTTGTATTCTAGTGCAAATTTCCATAAGGAAGGGTTCTATGAACTATTGGTTTGTCAGGTTTTTTTTTTTAGCTACAGTGTCTCTTCTCTAAAACACAAATTTTTCAATATTTTGATTTTATCGCTTACTATCATGACTTTGCATTAAAAACCTTTCATTTTCCTCCACATAAGCCTGTGTCTTTAACTTCCTTTGAAGTTCTATTTGAAGATATTTAAGGAAAACTGGAAGTACTCACTTATGCCCATGATTTTTCCTAGAAACACTGCTGCCTGTGGTATCCCTCAGATCAACCCTACACAAGGTGTAGGTCTTAGAGCTTTTCTCTCTCACATCTTCCTCCAGTCATAGCTGCTAGAATAGGAACCTGTTGTCTTTTTCATTCACCAGCATCCTCACTGCTTCTACTGTTCTTGAGTTTTTAACCCAGTGTATATGTCCAGAAAGAGGGGATAACCAGATTCTAGGATTTCAAAGTATCACTGAACCATGGAAATTTATCTTCAAAATAGCAAGCAGAGAGTTTGACTTCTCAATGGAAATCTCCAGTTGTTCTAAAATGCCTGCCAAGTCTTGAACAGAATGCAAAATGCTTTTACATTATTGCAATATATTGCATATGATATCAATAGTGGCAATAATTTTCCTTCCTCTGTTGCTGTCAGATGTGCTGTGAGCAATCAGTGCCTGGTACACTTGGCTTCTGCAGCTTGCAGAAGTTCTAGTTTTCTAAGCCAGAAAATGTGTGTTCCCAAAGGATCTTAATTTTATTATTTTTAAGTACTGTATCTAGGCTTTATCTGTTCTTTAACCCCTAGCACATAGTGGTTTTTTGTGGAGTTTACTTCAGTGCATAGTTTGAACCAGTTGTGAGCAACTTCTGACAAAGCACAGTGTCAGGACACACGACACATTTTTGCTTTTGTCTTTTGTGCCACCAGCTCATAGCAGCAGCCTGATTTTGTAAAGCTGAACTGAAGCTTTTGTCTGACTGCTTAAATGAGCTGCTCAGCTATTTAAATGAATCTTCATGAGCTCTCTTAAGGATTTTCAGACATTTTCCACAAGGAAAATGCCTTCTAGCATTTCAAATGCTCTTGATATTCTATTGGTTTTCCTTTGTGCCTCTTCTCAAAATTTTTGCTTTATCCACTAACTTACTGCTGGTGTAATTCTTTTTTAGGACACTCAGAAGTGCCAGAATGCCATATAAACATAATATCTTCAATATCCTTCAATCCTTTCCCTCTTTTTCAAATATTTCTCCTCCTTGTTTTTGATGTTATTCCCTTCAGAAATTGCTTTCAATTGAGTTAGCTTTTCTCTTTTCTCTAAAAATCTTGCCTCAAGCCTTCTACTCCTATCATTCAGTGCAGGCATAGAAAGAGACAGGCAATGGCAAGCTACAGACTTCAATCACTTATAAATAAAGGAGGAAATATTAATGGCTATAAGTCCATGATTTCATGAGTTTATGTATGTACTACAGCTTAATTAACTTTTGCTACCACTGCTTCCAATTTAACACAATGAAACATATATCACAGAGTTGCAAAGAGTCAGAGAACAGTTCAGGCTGGAAGATGCCTCTGGAGATCATCTAGTTCAAACCTCCAGCTCAAAGCAGGGTCAGCCACAGTTCAGAGCATCATCCAGATTGATTCTGAATACCTCTTAACGATGGACACTGAACAATGACCCTGGGCAGGTTCTTCCAGGGTCTGACCCTCCTTGAAACATATTTTTTCCCCTTATTTTAAATAGAATTTATTTTATTTGGACTTATGCCCATTGCATTCTATCCTGTTTATAGAAATCTCTGAAATGAGCTATTTTTTTTCCTCATACTATCAGGTCTTTATACACATGGATCATCCTGAGTCCTCTGCTCTCTCCATCCATTTATATGAAAGATGCTCCAATGTTACAATTGCTTTCAGGGTCTTCAAGGACCTCAGATTCCTAAAGAAAAATCTTAACAGTGAGGACTGAAGGAAATAAATCATTGATGAACTTGCCCTTCTCTATATCACATTACTGGTTTTCCTGTGCCATTCAGTAAAGGACCATATATTTCCTAGTCTCCACTTTGCTACCAGTATTCTTTTCAGGAAGGTGCCTGAACAAGCCTTCATTTGCTCTCCTAAAGCCAAGGGTTGTGATCCTGTATTTTGCATTTGTTCCTCTGCTCGGGATCCTGAACTCCCCCATCTCATAGAGCCAAGGTTGCTCACATCTTCCTCTCTTGTGTCAGGTCCAGCAGTGCATCTGCTGCCACTGGCTCATTGGTTCCTTGTGTGAAAAGTAACTAGCAATGGTCTTCAGAAATCTCCTGGATCCATGTGTCCTGCTCTGCTGTGCCTGCAGTAGCTCCTAAAGAGGCTAAAATCTGGAAGACTAGGTTCTGTCAAAGTGAGGTCCTTATTTTCTAGAGAAGGTCTTTTTATTTTTTCTTCCTGGCTGAGTGATCAGAACAGACATTTACATTGTCAATATTGGTTTGCTGTCCAATGCTAATGGTTAAATTTTCAGTTGCATCATCATTCATCCCAATGTACAGATCCATGCACATCCACTGTACTCTCACATAAAGGGCATTTACCCTTCTTCATCTTTCTGGACTGTATACGTCCAAGACAATGCTCTGATTTTGTCAGCTCTCCCACTCTGGGATCCCAAAGAGATCATATTCCAGCAACAGCATGAACATCTTTCAATAACACTAGCATAATTTTTTTAAACTAATATGTAATATTCTTTTCCAATACTGCTATAATATGATGCAGATTCAAATTCATAAAGATTTTTCAAATTTTCCTATTTTTTGTGATACTTGTCTCCTCTGGAATAGAAACTGGTTCTCTCATCCTCCAGCTGCCCATTCACATATAACAGTCTGTGCTTATTCACTCAATTTACCAGGATTCTATAGACTATTCATTAGGATCTGTCCAAAAGAACCAACACAATAACAAAGCAGATTGATCCTGTATGATATCATTTGGTCTTTCACTGCTTCACTAAGTTTCTTAGTGACTTGATAGAAAATGACCCATATTATATTTTATGAATAATAAAATATGCCAGTTTTCCATAACATTCAATAATATTGCTTCATTGTTATTACAGTTTTTCATATTATTATGACCATTTCTGCAATGCTATCAGCTTGGATTGTTTCACCTGCTTTGGTAGCTAAACAAAATGCCTAAATTACTACTTTAGCTGTCTGAGCTAGTTTACCTGATATTATTACTTTATTGTAGCATACTGCAATATTAAATTCTGGTAAGAGGGCAATGCTGATAAGAGGTGCTCTGAATTTTCTCTAGGGAAACCTATATCTCTTCACTAAAGAAAAATATGCAGATAGCCTAGAGGTCTCTACAAAAGCAGAGAGAATGAATCGGAGGTATGAATCTGGGACATGGTGTCCAGGAGACCTTGTTAGTCTGATAAAGAACAGTGTGATAAACCCTTTGTCTTTGTACATACACTGCACTTGTCAGGTCTGAAACGCCTCAAAATTGAAAATTAAAATTTCTCTGCATTTCACTGGTGTGTTTTCCTGCAATTTCATAACAATGAGGTTCTAGAAACCAGGAAAATTATTATGGGTTTTCTTTGCTGGAATCACATCCTTTAAATCATCACAGGAGGAAGTCACATAAAGATTTGAAAGCTTCTCCAAATTTGTCTGAGTGCCTCCTTGAAAGAGCCATAACTCTGATACTTGCAATACTGATACTATTTCAGATATTTCAGTTGGCAGCTTAGTGTTGCTTTTATTCCCTAAGAAGACATAGCCAGGTATAAATCCCAAAGTTTCTTTTTTTGGTATTCAAAGTTAAATATCCATCACAGAAAAATCTGAAAATTTAACCCAAATTCTTCTGAATGTCAGAATCACATATCAGAACCATGGTGCTATAAATTGCATGGGAAATAAGGAATATATCTCTTGGACTGCAGTGTATTTGATTTTAAGAGGACTGGAAAAGAAATGTTGATTTTAACTGAAACAGACATCATAATTTACTGACATGCATTCTTTTGAAAATGCTGGCTCTGGACAGGTATAGAGGTTGACTGCCTATTGAATTTGGCCTTAGGATACCCATCTTAGGCAGGGAATTTGCAATGAAACCAGACATCAAGTTTGCATTCAATAAACAGGACAGGCAAGACAGGTCACACTTTGGTTCTGGACAACATAATTGCATCCCACAGGACAGCAAAAATTCTGGCTATTTCCCTCTCCCCGTGAGGAATCTAGAGGCTATGCTCCTCTTATTAGCTGTTTTTAGGCTTCCTCCAGTACATTGCCAGGATCCTCTATTGTCTCATCATGTACATTCATGGCAATAGAAAGAGATGGGTAACAGCAGAACACAGACTCTGGTTATCTGTAAACAGGGAAAAGATATTCCATCAGAAGCATTATAAAGTCTGCTCGATGCTCAGGATAACAATGCTTTCTTTCTCTTTTCTCACTTTACTGATTTTTTTCCTTTTTTTTTTTTTTTTTTTTTTTTTTTTTAAGTAGAGTGTGTCATTGCTTTGTTTTCCTCTTTATCTGCACACACCTGTTTCTTCAACATTCATATGAATCATCCTCATCTTCCCATATCAAGTCTCAGGCATAGTTTGAGCTGCCTTGAAGACAGCCTTGGTAGTTCCTTCTGCACAGTGCCATGAGTTCCACAGGGCTGACAACAAATGTATTTCTCAGTCATAAACTAAAACTAATCAAGTCTAAACAAAAAGGATCTTTGTTTTGTCCTTTGGGGGCTATTTTTCAGCTAGATCAGTTCCCCAAACTAAATTACATTACAAGCAGCTTTACCAGCAGAGAAAAAAACAATGACAGAGAGAGGAAAGAGAAAAGTGTTCTGGTTTCAATCTGAATAAATTTTGACCCAAATAGCCATCAAATTACAGTTTCTTGTTACTGCAAGTTTCTTTGCCTGTTTGTGGCCTCTTCTGCAACAAGGTTGAGAAGGTGAGATATATATCTCACTTTTACTAAATGAGGTATATACTCTGTGGTTCTCCATTCTATTGTCTTATCTTTAATATTTTCTTCTTTAAACTTTTTTTTTTTTTTTCCCTTAAGGGAAGTATAACTTGCATTCAGGTACACATAACTTACATGCAGGTAAACATGAAAAAAAAAAAAATAGAATCATAATAGTAGAATCATAGACTCATTGAGGTTGAAAAAACGTCTGAGGTCATTGAGTCCAGCCTTGAACCAAACACCACCATGTCAATGGGACCAATTAGCACCAAGTGCCACATTCAGTAATTTCTTGAAATTACTTCCAGGGACAGTAACTCCAGCACCTCCCTGGACACCCCATTCTAGTGCCTGACCACACTTTCAATAAGAAATTCTTCCTAATGCCCAACCAGAACCTCCTCTGGCTCAGCTTGAGCTTTCCTCTTGTCCTGTTGGATGATTTTGTTCGGATGGGACCTTGAAGATCCTTGAAGATTATGTAGTTGTAATCCACCTGCGCCAGGCAAAAACAGATTCCATTAGATCAGACTGCTCAAAGACCCATCCAGCCTAGCCTTGAACACTTCAAGGGATGGGACTCACCCTAAATATATAGGTATATGCATATGCATGATGGAAGAAACTACATTACTTTCTGGCACAATTGTTTTATTCTTTGCCATTATCCTTAAAGTAGAAATTTTCTGGTTGACCATCACAGATTTGGTCACTCCTAAGCCCACAGTCCAGGTGAGCAAAGATTTGATATCAAACTCACTAAAGGTAGGCACCTCCTTTGGCTGGGTAAATGAGTGGGTGCAGCAAGCAGTGAAACAGCAGGTAAGGGGTAGCTGGAGAGGAATGAAGGAGAAACTTTGCAAAGGGACAACTCTGGGTGACATCTCAGAAATCATTTTCTTAGCTATGATTTCTTCAACTCAGTAAAGCTCACATCAGCTCAATCCATCTCATAAAGAAAATACAAATGCTGGTAACACACAAAGCTACTATATTAATATCAAATACTGGGGTATACACAGGTGTAAGTTCTATATATGGCCATAATATCCAAGTAATTTTAGTTTGATTAACTGAAAGAAAATAAAGTTTTGACAAGCTTTGTCAACTTCTGTGTCCCATAAAAATTAGTCTTTGATACAGCTCTCATTAGATTAAAAGGTTGATTTCAACTCCTATGGCTAGCACATACTAATTAATGTTCTGAAGCCCTGTAGTACTGTACTAAAAAAAAAGCTGTACTTTTGCTATAAGCTCTATGGCCAATGCCAGTTGCTGTAAATACAGTAAATGTCAGTTAATGTGTTAAAATTTACATAAATCATAATCTGCATTAGCTATATAATTCTAGCTAGAATCATGTATCACAAGTATCAGTTAATTTTAATGGTATTATGATTTATAAGCATGTTCACAGGTGATATTTAATAGATATTAGAAAAAATTATGAACCCCTTTCTAATGATACAAATCTAACAGTGAGAAAAATAGGTGCCATAATGTGTGTTTCAAGAGATTTACAAAAGTTGCTGAGCCTTAAAAGATAAGGATTTGTGAAGAACAGAAAGCTAAGATATCCTTTGCTTTAAGTTGTCATAAAATTTTCACTCTCTTTTAGCCCTCTGGTGACATTTTTGCATGATTTTGGGTTGTAACCCACCAAATGAGAAACATTGACACAGAACCTATGCTGTACATGTAGTTAGAAGTTTTCAAAACCTTCAACAGTTATTTTATTTTACTAAAAAATGGAGAGTTTACATTGATTTCTTCTCCTAATTGATCTGTCTTTTGTGCTAGAGTAACAGTGAAGAGTGCTATTAAAAACCTTAGGATTGTGTAGACAAAGGAAACTCAGAAAAAGCTGCCATGTAATTCACAACAGTTTATGAACTACATGTACTGTACTCTGTATTTTCCCAGCCACTGCTGTGATAGCTAATGTCTCCCAATAGTACAAGTGACACTTACTGATGGCATAGTTTTATGTTAACTGTATTCCATTAGCAGATTTCTCTGCAAATCCCTAGGATGCATTGATTGATAACACAACCCCACATGGAATTTCAGTACAAACCCATCATATTACTGCATATCACACCAACTGAATATCTCAGAAAGATTTTCAGTAAAATTGCAAAAAATATTGGTCCATCCAGTCATGTTCTAAATATCTCCTTCAAAAAAGATCCAGGAACTTTTTGTGCCTAAGCAGTATTTTAGGATAAACTGTAGATCAAATTAATTTGGATCAATATGTGGTATAATTACAAAGCCATATGAGATACCCATCTACCTAGTAGCAAGTAAGACAAGAGTTATTTACCAGACTGTAGCATTACTAGTAGGAAACTGTTTTCTCACATATGTGGCCCATTTACTAAATAGCAAAATCATAACTACTTTAAGTTCTAGAAATTGATGCTAACCACATTTATATACAGATCTAGCACAGCTGTGAAATTTGTATCATAGGGCACTGCAGTAAACCAGAGCTTCTTCTATTCTTACTTTCCATGTTTCAGACAACACCTGCATTTAGCATCAATCTCAGCTTTTTTGTTAATCAATCAATATTTTGAGCTCTGTTACTGAGTTGCATTATATCTAATTAATATAATAAAGATAAAATCATAGCTCCAGTGAAGTCAGTGTTAGTCCTTCCTTGTATTCAAGTTAAGAGCAATTTCATGCAATAAGCAGCTGAATGTGACTATTATATAAGGACAATTACTTGTTTAGGAAATAAAAAATTGAAACACACTGCTTATCTAACATGGGGTAGCACCATCTAGCTTTAACACATCCAGTTTGTTAATAGTACCAAAGGATTTGAAATATTTCCTTTCATAGAATGAAACGTATGGTTCTGCTTTCTCCAATTGACTGAGTGGCATCTAAATGTAACAGGATACCAAAAATGAGCAGACAACTTAGACACTGACAAATGTTTTTGTTTCATTTACTGTAACTATGTAAATAACTGCTCACTTTCTCTATGTGTGATTTTTGGGATATGCAGCAATACAGAAATCTTGAAACAATATTTCTTTGCTGTAGGACATCATCGGTGTCACGCATTTTATCTGCCCCATGCCTAACATTTTTTACAAGCCACAAAGGATACCTGCAGATTATGGTAAAAAAGCAGAATACAATCAAATTATTCTGAAAATTTTTGAAGTGCATAACTGGATTGTTGTCCTGTTATCTTTGCATTCTGTCATAAGGGAACTTGGAGTGACAAAGTGCAAACATCCATGAATTCTTGACTACAACATCTGCAGCAAACTGAATACACATACACCTTTGCATAATATATGCATTAATCCAAGCTGCAGAGAAAGTCAAACCTTCAACTAATCATCACCCCAGACTTCTAACTAAACAGCTATAAGGCAAATCTCTTCTAAATGTAATTCTGTCAATTACAGTGCAGCTGCACCAGGGATAAATATGGCCTATTGTCACCGTGATTGATGATTTGGCTACACTGGGTCAGAACTGGGTCGTAACAAGAATGTTGTTTTTGATAAATCCTCCTCACTGACTTTCTCCTGTGACATCCACTTAAAAAACAAACAAATCCGAAAAAACACACTTTTTAACATGATTTGTTTCATAAGGAGGAGGAGGCAGTCAAGGAAAGAATAAAGTCAGTAATGTTGTTTTTTGCCTAAGGGGACCATTCACCCGTTATAACAATAGGGGGAGTTGTTGATTTCAGCATGTACTTTCCACTTTCCCGTTTGCATTAATGAGAGCTTTATGCAACGTCCCAGGAGTATCAATGGGAGAATAGATCATTAGGAGCCTGATAACTCTATTTGTTACTGTGTATGAACTTCCTTGAGCACCTGACTTTAAACCTGACTTTAAACCAAAGGTACCTGCAACTTCTTGTGCTGAAAAAAATAGCAGTTCAGTATCCAGTATCATTCATAACAAAGTAAGTATTTTCTCCTGCAGGAAATCTCAGAAAAATAATATTCAGTGGTCCTATATTTCACCACTATGATCACCTGAAATAGATGGGTAGTTCTGGCTCCCAGCACTCTGTTACCACCAAATTCATTGCCAGTTTTAGATTATGTTGCTATTACAGCTGGCCATAGACAATATCATACACTGATAGTCTTTTTCAGAGTAATTGTATTTTTTTTTTTTGCACAGTACTTTTTTTCTTGCAGGAAACCATACTGATTAACATTGAGAAAATTTCTATTCTATAATTATCAGGTGATTGCTTCTTTTGTCAACCTTTCTACTTTTTTTGCCTCATACCAGTTTCAAACTAACTACACCGTAGCTGCCTAGGTGATCCTGCTTGCCCTTTTACTGCTGAGCTGCCAATTTTGCATATCCAGTCCTATGGCATTTCTTCAAGGATCCTGAAAGAAAAAAAAGGAAAAATAACATAAAAACACTGCAGAGGTCTTTGTTGGGGTGCTCTGAATTTTACAGTGCTGAGATATCTGTTATTACTGGTAAGTGTTATAGAATGTACCCAGACACTCACTGCAATTCTCTCCCTGTCTGTTCTCTGGTCTGATTGGCTCCAGCTCTTAGAAAATTCATGCTTAAAGTGAAACTGTCTGCTCCATGTTTATATATACCCTTCTCAATATCATACTTCCAGGTTTCTCAGGGTTTGTACTCTTTTGTCCTTCATCTTCAGGTACAAAACCTGAAAAGGGGGATGCTGATGTTGCTGCTCCCTATGGCTTTTCATTCAAACTGAGGCATTTGCTGCCCACAAGGGAATTCTTTTAAAATTATCCATAAAAATGAGACAAGATAGCACAACTGCTTAAGTAGGAGTTTTTGTTAATTTGAGGTTCTGATTGAAAGATAGTAAAGGGAACTTCAACAGCTTAACAGGGGAAGATGAGGGACAAACACCCTTTGATAGAGGGGAGGTGCTGAGCAACAAGGACGAAAGAGTGAGATAGCTAAGCAAAAATTCTCACCAGGCATAATTGCAGACATAAACTGCTCTTAAATTCTCTTTGTCAAAAACAAGAGTGCATTTACTCTCTTCACTGTCTACCAATAATCACCTAAATTAAATTTTATAGGATTTATCATCCTTTGATCTGTACTTCCCATGGGGATTCACGGCTGTTAAGATGTGTTTATTTCTGCCTGAGGCAGATAAAATCTTTGGATTTGGGATGAGAAGCAGGGTCAGAAGATAAACAAGTTCCCAGGACTGGTAATGACATAGAGATGAAGAATGCTGACACTAGCAGCAAATCAGAAAAGAGACATTTATTTGGGAATGAGACATTAAATTTGCAAAGTGAGTCTCTGTTGATGAAAATCTCGGTGCACATAAAATAATTCACAGCACTTTGTCTAATTAATAATAACCTCAAACAATCAAGACACATGAATTTTCCGATACTGCCTTATAAAGATACACCCATACAGCAATCTGCTAAATAAAATATTTTAGAAATACTCCCATCTTAAAAAGACCAGGATAAACTAAGGCAACTCTCTTTCTCACATCTGTGGGTCAGAACTGTTAGATGTCCATTCTGTTCCAGTTCTAGGCGTTGTAAATCTGAGTAGCTTCACACACTATTTCTGTACATTGTTTCTTTGTCAAATGCTCAAATCCTTTCATATTCATTATCAGGAACTTTTCTAGCCATGCAGGACAGTATAGAGACACCAGGCTGAGTCAGTTTTAAGAATCTGAAGCTATTCAAACCCATTACAGCACCATGGCAGCACCAGCAAAGTCTCTTCAGACCTGAGCTGGTTTCACCCTAGAGCTCTGCACTGCAGCTCTGCATCAGCTCTGGGGTCCCAGCACAGGAAAGACATGGACCCCTTGGAGTGAGTCCAGAGGAGGACACTGAGCTGCTTGGAAAGATGGAACACCTCTCCTATGAGGAAAGGCTGGGAGAATTGGGATTGTTCAGCTGGAAATGAGAAGGGTTTGAGGTGACCTAATTATAAGCTTACAGAACCTGAAGGGAGCCAAAAGGAAAGATGGAGAGGGAATATTTACAAGGGCCTGCAGTGAGAGAATGGGGGGAGGGGGGGGGGGAGAGGATTTAAATAAAGGAAATAGATTTTAATTATATATTAGAAAAAATTATTTACTGTGAATATAGCATATTTTTTTAAAAAATAAAGTCTTCCCATGTGATGAATTTCCTTTGGCCATGCTGGGATATGCAAAAATGTTTCATATTACCATGAAGATATTGGCTAGGAAGGATGTATATTATTCACTATTTTGTTGGCGGCCAAAAAAACCAAAAACCAAAACAACAAACAAACAAAACAAAACAAAATGAATAACAAAAGTAAAAAAAAGCCAAAAAACCACCTTGATTAGCAAAAGATAAACATTTTTATGTAAATGTCTCTTTATCTGTAAAAGACACAAGGATATGTAGGTCATTTTGTAGGATGTTATTAGGAAGAAAGATCACTGGGCTAACTGAAAAAGATGGGATTTGTCCCAGAATTACATAGTAAAGATTTAATTTTACATTTGTCTCCCAGTTATTTGTCATCTTTTTACAATGGCAAATTTAGGTATCAAATAATAAGCATTCCAGCCTCTGTATTGCCAATAGAAATTAAAGATTTAATTAAGCTACCAAAATATAGGAGTTCTAGTGCCATCTCAAGTGCTCAGAACTATCTTCACTGATCTCAGTTTACCTCTCCTAAGGAGTAGGAACATCTCATTTATCCTGTGTCACATCTGTGACCCATGCAGGTCTGGAATACCCTGGGTCATCTCAAACAGCTCCAGGGGCTTTTGATCAGGCAGTTGAAAAGTACTCTGTCAGTGAAACCTGAACAACTAAATTCACTATAAAGGAGGTACTAAGCAGCACTAAATTGTGTAAGCATTGACATCTGGAATAATTTGAGATGACCTGAGGAACCTGAAATGGGTAAATAAGACATTGAATTTAAAAGAGATTTTTCAAAGCAGTAGGTACAAGCCAGGCTAATCCATGGCATCAAAAATTACACCTGCATTTCCATAACTTATCCCACTTCTAACTCTGATTAGTCATGGCCCACTGTTTTTTTTGTACTGATGAGATGTAGTGGGTGTACATGGAGCCACTACAAATGTAGCCATCCAAAATTAGATATATTAAAGCCCATCTTTTTTTTTTGTTTTTTTTTTTCTGGTGAGATATACACAATTTTCAATGCACTTTACCTCATCCCAAAAAGCCATGCTCTTTTTGGAGTAATTAATCTACTTCTTTCCATTGACTATAAAAGGTGCAAAAAGTACTGCATCTGATAATTATAATTCAGATGTCTCAAGTTCAGTAAGCTGGATCTATGCAAAAGTCTGTGAAACAAGCCAAAAACCCCATAGCATTTAGTTTCTTCAAAGACATATTTATACCCTTTCAACAGGCAGTCCTGGGATATAGGTTTGGAGTCCTACAGGAAAATTTTGAAAGGCTGAGCAGTATTCTTCTTGCTCAGCCCAAAACACCTGAATGCATTTTCAGTTACTTGGTCATTCCATTCTGCATGCCATAATGAGATGCCACAATGAGATGCCATAATGAGCTGCCAAAATCTCCCTGTTTCCTCCAGGGAATAGGTCAGGGCTCAGATGCAGGGCACAGCCTCCCTCACTGTGGTCTATCCTGGAGCTGGCAGGAGCAGGAGCTCTGACATGGGGGAATTTTCTGTTCTCACAGAAGCCACCACTTCACCAACTTCTCTCACAACAATCCCCTACCAAAACCTTGCCATGAAACCCCAATACAAACAGAAAAATCCAGTCCACCAGAGACTTGCCTCCTCCTGTGTTCATGTGCATGACTGCAGGGTAAGCAGTGGAAGCTCTGTCCAAAAATATCTGGGGCAAAGCACACAACTGTACTGAAAACATTTTGGTGACAGGAAATTCATCACAGGGAGTGAAAAAGCAAGAGGGATATTGTAGAAAACAATGATGAAACATTGTAAGAAAAAGAAATTACAACAATCCTTTCTTGGGACTCATCTGAGTTGCAGCTCCATCAAAGCAGAGAGAATGCTTCCAGCTCAGCAGCATTAGGAAAGAATCAGAGTAAAACACCAGAGATTTGTACAAAATTCATTTAGTCACAGAGTGTGGGGCAGGTTTGAGCAGAGCTGTTCCTTTGGTGATCACCTCAGTGATCACCACACAACTGAGTGTGTCCATTAAAGGGTGGGGGAAATATTCAGCCCTTGGATGATACTGCCCTTCTCAAGCTGCTGTGTGGAAGGCAAACAGGATATTCAACAATATATGAAAATAGGAATCTTTTATTGTAGTGGTTGGTAGTGCTATTCACTAGAACACGGGTGGGTCAAACTTGGTGGGTGTGGAAGAATTTGCATAATCTATGCACAGAAAACATTTATATCTCATCACAGAAATTGATGCTTTAATGCAGGAGTGCCCAGGCAACAAATGAAGAGTTACATGAACAAACAAGTGAGAAAAAAAAACAACAAAATCTTTGCTCTTGGAAGGTCCAAAGTTTTCATCTACTGAAGAAAAATGAAGATCTGCCTAATGAGTGCAACCATCTTTACCTTCTCTGCCCCTGTGTTTTGCAGTATATTCTGTGTCAGAGGTACAGTGTCTTACTGACCCCTTTGTCTTGCAAAGGATATGTTAGGGGAGGCAGATTCCATAAAGAAGGAGCATATAAAATATTTGTCTTCACAATTTTTAGTTTCTGTGCAGTTTTATATCAATTTGGTTATTTTGAAAGCTATTGTTGTAGGTTTTTTTCTCCTCATCAAGACAGCCATTTAACTGGCTACCCACTGAGCGGGTCCAATTAACAGACACCCATAGCATTATTTCTCTTCTTAATTTTTGTGTCTTGAAGGTCCAGTCATTAGAGTTCAGACTCTGCTTCTCCATGATGAATATGTCAGGAGGTGCTCTCACCTCTCCAGCACAGTCCATATTCACATTTTAGTTAACTTAGGCAACTGATTAATAGCCACATCTTGAAGAAGTTTGAACTGGATGTACCTGACTTCAGCTTACATTTTCTACCTTTGAAATGACTGCAGTGTCAGGGACTTGCCTCCCTCCCTGGGAAACAGACAGTTCCAAGTAAATGCAGTCATTCTGGCTTGTACTTTGACATCCAGAGTGAAATGCCCTCACCTTGGTTATTCTGTCTTCTCTAAACAGAATACCAAGGAAAGTCAATAGTTCCTAGAAATAGAATGTGATTCATTTGCCATGTACCAGTTCATCATCAGTTTCTTGCCTGAAATCCACAATTTTTGCACAGCTGTGAAGAGAACTCATTCAATCTGTTCAACCTCACCTTTTCTCTCCCATTAGTTATTTGTGGGCCGTGCCACAACCATAATAGATTGAAAAGGTGAAATTTCAGATTCTATATAGTGGATAACAAAAGACTATTATTATCTATGTCACTAAAAGGGAAAGTGCACCCCTCATGCAGTAACACCTGTACACAAAATGTTCATAAATTTCATGACAATTCTGACATCCTCTACGTTGCAAGGCAACAAGCCCTCCCTCCCACCTCCTAATCTCCTTCATCTGAAAGAGAAATGTATTTTTAGCTGCCTCAGTGGGGCCTAAGGCATTGATTTATGAAAATAAGGTGGAAGAATTCATGAATTTTTTCTGACCTCCATCTCTCATTCCTTAGACATTTCTATTTTAAGATGTTTAAAATGAATTGTCCTAATGTGGCATATTATCACCTTGGTGCTCTGTATTTCACATTACTCTAGCATGCACACATATATTCCTATGCTCCAAAATTTTATGAATGTTGCTTTGTATTGAGCTTAAAATGTCTTTCTGTGACTTAATATTTTACTGAGATCGTGATATATGCTTTTTTGGGTACTGAATCACCCTAAAAATCCTCTTGAAAGACTGGAATAACTTCCTAAAAGTACTCTATAAATGCAGAAAGACAAGCAGATGAAATTTTAGCCATTTGATACAGAGTTCTTTTTAATATAATCTACTGAAGCTAAACCAATATCTCATTTTGCTCAGCTCTTGATTCTGCAGTAAGAGCCCTGCACTTCACATTCCAGTGACCTCCACTGCTTCTGCTAATTAATTCTTTGGCAGTGTTACTTCTGCTTTATATAAACATCTTTGATAGTATAAGTAGTTCTCCATCAGCAATATTGTTAAGTATTTTAAGATTACAGTGAAAATAAAACTACAAATAAGTCTCAGATTATGAAACCCTTGGAAGTGGCCCATGGAAAACCAGACCTCTTGTTGTGGTTTAGGAATGGTATTCCCCAGTTTAATATTTCCATTAAAAAAAAATCACAAAAAAAGAAGATAATTTTCCTAAATGCAATTTTTCCAAGATAGAAAATTACATTTTCCTAACTAATCTTCTCTTTTAGTTTTTTTTCCCAATCAGAACTTTTAATAAATTGATTCTATTTTAAGCTTATTCTCTTTGGATGAAAATTATCTGTTTGTAAAGAGCCATCAAAAAGGTAACACATCACTTAATTCCCATCTAAACATCTGCTTAAGGCAGATACAGTGTGGTGTCAAACTTGGGTGGATCTTTGTGCTGCATTCACTCTGGGTCCATGGTGAATTTTACCCTATGATGTCATGCTAGGGGGAGTATTTTGGATAAAATGAGTGATGCCTTGGATATAGGAGGAGAGGCTTTGCTATTTCATTTGCTGCTTCCAGAGTATTTTCTGTTTCAATCCTACATCCTTAGAGTAGTTAAGACTAACCTTTCAGAAGACATTTGGAACAAAGCTTCACCTTTAAGGCAACCAGGGGATGAAAACAATCTAAGTGAACTGGCCAGCAGGCAGGAGCTGTGTTGGCTCAAACAAATGTAGAAAGTCAGGTGAAAGGGCCATTAATAATAAAGAGACATCCAGAACAAATGTACTGACTTCACAGCTGAGACAACTTGTGTGAATAATAATATTACTGCTGAACTTTGCAGAACACATGGAGTTGTCCTTGACTTTGCTCTTCTAAATGAAGAAAAAAAAAATCTCTAAATCTGCAATATCCTGCTACAAAACTTCCTTACTCTGCTGATATGTAGTTTTCAAGGCATATATTGGTCACAGATAAAGAAATCCCTACAGAAAGCTAAATTTACAAAAACAAACAAACAAAGAAAAAAACTAAAACAAAACAAAATCAATAGTTATCTTAATAAGATAACACTTTGTCTGAAAATTGACTTTACAGAAATTTTAATTTAGTGTTATAATTAACAGAGAGTATTTGCATCATGGAAATATCATACTTATATAAAATCCAGTGCAGTTAACATATTCAGACACATTGCAACAGAAACTGTCTTTCCCTTTTCCTTTTAAGTACAGATTCCTAATCACTTACTCCATTTTTTAAACCTTCTCTGTGGCAATATATCCCATGTGAATTTGTTAAAAACAGAAAATATTGGGATATGTGTTAAATCTTAAGAGCAGAGTTTATTTTAATATGAAGATATTCTTAATAAATTGGCAAATCCAATAGTCAAATTAAAAATTGTGACTGTCCATTCCTTTTAAACATTTGGACTTTTGGAATGATGGCATTTATATTCCCAGGTAACCACCACATGTGATGAGGCCCTGTTCTCCTGGAGATAGTTCAACACCTGCCTGCCCATAGGAAAGTATGAATTTTTGCCTTCAATATTAAATTGTGTTTATCTCAACCCATGAAATTTCCAGCTTTTACCCTTCCATTTCTTTCCCTGATCCCACTGGTGGGGAGTGATCAAGTGGATTTGTGGGACTTGGTTGATGTTTTGGATTAAAACAAAACAGGGATTCATAAATAAATTTAGCAATCAATTTAAAAACATAACGGATAAATAAATTGATAGAGTTGACCTAAATGAGAAGTCTACTACACTCAAGAAAAAGGGATGTCACAGAGGAGTACAAAATATTGAGCAGTGTAATCCACAGGAGCAACTACCAAAATCAGAACACTCTAGTCAAACACTATATGGTTTGTAATGCAAGCCATGGTGCAAAGGTCTTCAATAGAAAAGGTGCAAAGTATTGCATGTATACAGAGTAATTTAAATTTATAATGTTCAGCATTGCAGTTTATCTGCATATTCTATTACTGATTGCAGAATCAGGCCTTAACCATCCTCCAGTGCCATTGCAACATGTCTGCTTGTAAGTTTGGTCTGCTTAGTCTTTTGTAAATGTCCTTTTTGCATCATTTGAGCTAACATATTTTCGTATATGAAAGGGAATCACAGAAATCTCTACAGCTGATAAAGTTGTAGGGTTCAGGGACTCAGCAAGTAGTGTAATGTTGCAGCTAAAAGCCCAAAGGTATTTTCTGTGGATCAAAGGAAGCACATTTGTCCATTAATTCATAACTAGTGATTTTTCTCAAATCATGGAGAAGGGATTCCTGCACTGTTCTGCAAATAGTTTAGAAAGAGATGTAGTCTGTCTTTTTGGGGACCCATTCCCCTCTAAGCCACAAGTGTGGTCCAACAAGAAGGCAGCTTGTGACAATGAGTCACTGGTGATCACAATGCATTGATGCTTTTTCTGAGTGGTCAACAGCCAATGTGAGTCAGTTCTGTTGGATCATTTCATATTTTCAGCCAAAAATGCAATTTACTGATTTTTCTCTTCTTCTGGGAAGCATACAATCTCACATAGACTTGAAGTATTAAAAATATAATAATGACTTGATAACTAAAGTTTGACCATTTTCATTGCTAAAGCAGCACAAACTGCACTGACATACAGTATACTTCATTTGCAAGGGATGGTATTTTTATTTAAACATAACTGATATCCAAGAAATCAGGGGATTTAACTCTGGGTTGCAGCTGAGCACTCTAGCCCACCTCTTTCCAAAAGTCTAATATGAAATAAAACTGAGTTTTAAGTCTCTAAGGAGACATTATCTATCTATATGCAATGAGAACTTTGCTAAACACAAAAAACTGAATTCTTCACTCAAAAAATTGTGGATTCAAGTGTGATATTTCTGTTAATGATATAATCACTAGTTTATTCTTAATGCTGTAGAGGAGAGACAGGGCCTTTTGGAAGGCAATTTCCATGGTAGGACATCAGGAGGTGATTCAGCCCATCCTTCCTTGACTACTAAAGGAGCCAGGAATGGCTGCACACAGCAAATCTTTTTGTTTAGATGCAATGAAATAGGATATCATTCCAGATGAGAATACCTTTTCATCTTGAGACTAATTCTCAAATATCAGTGAAAAGCCTGGCAACAATGCTGGAAGACACTTCAGAGCCAATCTGCCCACTGATGTGTTTTAAGGCAGGATCCAAAACACTTAATGCCTGGCAGGTGTTTATTCAGCCTCTTTATTTAGGAATGATATTTCACAATCCTCTTCCTATTGCCATGAAAGTGGCTCAATACTTCATGTTGCATTATTACCCTGTGAAGGGCAGCCTTGGAAGAACTGAAGATTGAAAGAGGAAAAAGATTAGAAGGTCTCAGTGACCTCCAAACTTCTCAATCTCACTCATAAGAAGTGCTTTATTTCTCCTAAGTAGGATACAAATCAGGGTTTTTTTACTTTTTCAATCACCTTAACAATAAAAATAATAAAGAACATTTAAAATTCTCCTTCATTTTTTAGCATGCAATCAAGGCACCAAATACTAAGAAAAAAAATTACAGTATTATCAGTAAAAGCATATTTCATCTCCTAAATAAATGGTGTAGGAATCTATCTATCTATCTATCTATCTATCTATCTATCTATCTATCTATCTATCTATCTATCTATCTATATCTATATCAATCTATATTTATCTGTCTATATCTATATATCTCCAGTATTTCAGATAAGATCACAGTATTTAATTTAGTGGTGAAACTCCATACACTGTATGCACCAGAGAAATTTTATCATTTTACTTTCCATAGAAATCCTTTTGTGAATTATGCACAGCTCCCAGATGATTTGGAAGTGAGAAAAAGAAGTTTCAATATAATCCACATACATTTGCACTGTCTACCCCTGACTAGATAGATATGCCAACAACACTCACAGAATCTTTTTTGTAATTTTGTTAATGATGATCCATATATCCTTTCCTGGACTGTTAGGATAGTTCATATCAGTGGATATCATTTACTCCTTAGAGTAGCTTAGAAAACACACAAGCAGCCCTAATTAATGGGCTTTAGAAATAATTCCTGAGTTTTCATTAACCAAGAAGGCACAAAAAAGCCAATGTTTATCTAATGAAATTAGATGCTGTTCTAAAGAAATAAAATGGTAAGAAGTATACTGAGGCATTCATCATGATTTAAAAAATCATGAATTTCTTTCTTTAGATGCAGATAGATCCCACTTGAGTGCATGCAATTCAATAACGAAGAATCTATTCTATCATTGAAAAATGAGGGATTTATTCATGAAAGCTCTCGTTGCACTAATGAGAGTTGGCCTTGAATTGATTGGAAAATAGATCCACAAACTGCAGACAGCAACACATGAGAATTATATTTGCATTTGTAAAGATTATTTGATAATGTATATATCTGTATGGGAGTATGGGACCCTTATATTGCACTCAAATACAGGGTGTGGGCTGGAATAAAGAAAGAAGGAGAAAATATTGGTTTAATTGCAGCATGACTAATTTATTTGATGTTGTTAGTCTTTTCTATTTTAATTAAATGCAGAAAAGAATTTCTAATTCAAAGATGAAATAGATACCATGTACACATTTCTACTGCTGAAAACTAATCAGTTTTTTTAATAATTAAATTTTAATATGAAAGGCCTTTAAAAAATTATGTGTGAAAATTTGTAATGATTATATTGAAAGTAAATAGACAAACACCAACAGGTTCTTTACATTGTTGCTATTTTTTACAGATTCTACCATTCCTTTTGATGATACCAGAAATGTTCAGAGCAATCTATTTGCAATGTCATATTCTATTTTAGATACAGAACTATAAAATTTTAAAAAATATATTTGCCACAAAAATCAAATAAAAAAATTTTGAGAGAAAATAGTCATTAGTTAAACCTACATACCAAATTTACCAGTCAGAAAGAAACAGCAAAATTTGAGCCTGTAAATATTTCAGCACGTTTAAAACTATTCTAGGACCAAGTCGGATGAAAAAATAAAACTCCTTGCTATACTGGTGAACTTTAGGCCCTTAAAATTTTTCTATTCAAAAGAGTGAAATGTGTATGAAAAATGCCTGAGGCCCTGTTATTACATGCAACTTTAAATTGTTGTACTTTTTCCTTACACAGTATCTACCCAAAACAGAAACCATCTTTACCTGTTTCAGTTTGCATCTCCAGCTTTGTTACAGCTCATGATCTGAAAAGGGTCAAATAGATATCTAGTGTAAACTGTAATAGATCATTGACTTCAACTGAAAATGGGGATTTATGCCAAATCCAAGTTTGTCCCAAGGTCTCTTCATGCAAGGTTTTTTAGGATATGTTGTTACTCAGTGTAAATATTAGTTGCTATCCAAATAGTTTCTTCAAAGTAGAATGCATGATATCACAAGGCTGAGCTTCCCACCTCTGGAACTATGATAAGACTGTGGGTAAGAAGTATAAATTGCTTGCAAACAAGATTTCCAAAGGTTTGCTGGTCACTAGCATAAACTGTAGAAAATTACTCTTTACCTTGAGTCCTAGAGAGTTGCCCATGTTTGTGATTTAGTCTAAAACTACATGTACAGCCATAGCTTAATCTCCTTAGTTCACAGAATAAAAGCATCATCCACTGCACTATTTGAAATTCTGCAACTGGTTTTAATAGAAGAATAACTTTCAGGAAATATATAATTCTAAAAAATCCTCTCATTATTTCTTCTTCAGTATGGAGATGGAGGGCTGGGAAGTGGAAAGGAGGAGTGCAGGAAAGGGAGATGGCTATAAAGTATTGCTGAAATACTGGGCTAAACAGTCGACACTAATCAGAGTCCTGTGTTAACCAGCTGGCTGTTAGATCACATTCCCAGCCTTGATTTTGGATTTCTGCAAATCTTGGTATTTAATTTGTCAGTAGACTACAGATAAAAGAAAGTAGGAACTAATGGACACTTTATGTTTTTAATTTTAAAATCCTAATATGACCATAGTACAGTTTGATATTTAGGAACAAAAATGTTTGAAGCCAAAGGCACTGAATGCAGCTTTCAACTTAACGTGCTGTATTTGCCTGCAAATATCCATTTGTTTGCCCACACATCACCTCAACTAGAAATCAGGAATTCTTAGCTCCCATTTGTGAAGATTCAAAGTCACCTCTTGCATTTCCTATTGTGGAGAAATTTGTACATTTCAGACTCCTGTATCCAGACACATGATATCCAAATGCATCCCATGATTCTGTGAAGTTCCTTTCTGAATGTTGGAAAAAGTTTTGCAGTCTGTACTTTATTCAGTGTTAGCCTTTAATTCCAGAAAAAGAGTGCTACAGTGCTTTATCATCATTCACTAATCAGCTGTGACACATAATTTGTATTCATATTCATGAGTCCTTTCCAATATTCTAGGTCAGCTTCACCTCAGAAGCACAGAGACAAGAGCATCTGATTCAGGGACCATTGCTGAAAGTTGCTGTGGGTAACCTTGTGCCCTTTCTTTATTATATGTTATTGTTGTTTTTTTCATCCCACCTAACAGACTGTCCACTGAAAGTTCAACAATATCATCCATCACTTCAAAGCACTCTTACACATGACTTGTCTTAGCCTGGCAGAAAGGGGTGAGAGATGATCTGAGACATGTGTGATGGCTGTCTACCTCTGTGCTGTCATTTTTAAACTCTCCAAAAACAGCGTACAGAAGATGACCTCTCTTCCTGACCTAAATTGATCTCTGCAGCTAAATGGGGTCAAGCCTGGCCAGCCCTGGGGATGTAGAAATGCTTCTTACAGCAAAGTCAAAGCTTTGCATCTGCAGGCAACCCAAATGGCCTGGAGGCAATTCTCAGAGAGATGCTTTGTTCTGAGGAATGGCCTTATCCCAGAGGAGTCACTCTGGGCTAGGATGTACCTATTGGATGTAGCCAAACTGCTTGGAAAGGAACAGAAAGGTACCAGCCCCAGACATCTTAAAAGTTCCTCCAGCAGTTTAATCAAATTTTGTTTTATTTCAAGGGAGGTTCACATGAGAATGACTGGATGATGTACAGACAATTCATCCTGCCAGGTCAGAGAAGCTGATGCTGGAGCTGAAGCTGGGAAGATCTGTTTTCAGTTCTAGATTTCTTGTTCAGGAAAAAAGTAAGTTGCCAGGATTGTGACTTGATAGTGAGAGCCAGAAAGAAAAACAAACAGAATCTATAATGAAAAAAACTTATATATATATATTTTTTTTAAATTTAGAAATCAAGGAAAAGCATTGTTTTCTGGGACAGTCCTGGCCCAGGTGAAATGTCTTGCTACTATGCCCTAGTTCCCTGTTTAGCAGGGCAGCAGACCCTACTGGAGATAAGAGTAATCCATTCTGAAAAGCTTTTTGCCTTGCTATACTCCAAAGCTAATATTTTTAGCAATATCACACCTTTCAGGTGTCTCACCTGATGCCAGGAAATGCTCCTCTGTGTGCCCATGAGGCTGTGTGGAAGCTGGCTGACATCCAGCCCTGCACCCCCAGTGATGTTGAGTGAATCCTGTCTGCTGTGGGCTGCTGTGACACACAGAACAGTCAGAGGGCTGGTGAGAGTTGGGAAAATGACATAAAACAAGTTAGAATGACAAGTGGAGCCAGAATGATTAACAAAAACCTCCATGAGAAAATAATTATTCTCTATTAAAGGAGAATTATAATAAACATCTGCTTGGTATTTTCTGTCTTTCTCAGTCTTACAAATGAATGATCAATCTTTGGAAAATGTGCTACATTGCTAATTTGAACTGCACAAATTTTCTGTGTGCAGGCAGCCTGGGAGAAGCTGTGCCTGTTACTGTACACATCTACACACATACACACTTGTGTGTCAATCCTTAGTGATGACATTCCATGGTACTCCAACAATTTCATCTGTTTTCCCTATGCTTGAACTACTTTTCTGGAGTGGAATGATTTTTTCTTTCTCTTCCATATATTCAGTGCACATAATGGAAAGATTTAAGGTATTTTCTGCAAGTTATTTCTTATAAATCCCCTTATGTTTTCCTCATATAATTGTAAGAGAAATTTGCTATTGAAATCTAGTTTAATACATAAATCCTGAGTATGT
This sequence comes from Erithacus rubecula, assembly GCF_903797595.1. Taxonomy (NCBI): domain Eukaryota; kingdom Metazoa; phylum Chordata; class Aves; order Passeriformes; family Muscicapidae; genus Erithacus; species Erithacus rubecula. The sequence goes on along the minus strand of NC_136685.1, from coordinate 8,035,426 downwards.
AATTGGAATTAGTACAGCCTCTAAACCACACAGCGTGTTCCATGAGATTTTATTTATCCCTCCAAGAGAAAGAAATATCTTTTTTTTTTTGTTTCGTTTACAGCTGAGATAAGTGAGTGTGAGAAAGCAGATTATTCACCCAAGGTCAGAAAAGAGCTTTAGGTTCAGCAGGAAACTGGGTCCAAGACACCCACCTTCCAAGTGAAAACCTAACCAATAGACCATATGGTTCTTCTGACTGCCTGAAACAGTACACCCCAATGAATTGTTCAGGAAAAAAAAAAAAATACTTTCACATATTCAGAATTCCCATCAAACTTGCAGAAAGATTTTCTAATGTTTTTCAATGATGTCTATAAATCAAGATGTCATCTAGACAAATGATGACACATGCAACCACCAAATGGTGAGAAGCTGTCATTCATTAATGCCATATAGACAGACGGTGCATTTGTCTGTACAGAAGAATGAGATTAGGAGTCATATATTCCTACAGCTCATTGTAATGATACCTTGTCCTGCAGTTCTTTCTTTTTTTTTAATTTTTTTTTTTTCAATTTCATTTTTAAATTCTATCCCCATCTAATAATGCTTTCAGTGCTACTGTAGCTTGTAACCATTTAAAGCCAAAGGTATGAAAAATGTTAAAACATTTAGATATAGCTAATGAGATCTGGTATGAAGCAGTGATTATTTCTGCCTTATTTCAAGGAGGCAACACTTCCATGATAAGGATGGTTTCCAGCTGTCACAGTGGCTTCCCCAGCTGTATTATCCTGAACCACAGGTTTGAATCGCAGCATAAACCACATATAAAAATCTATTTTTATCAGTTTCACAAAGCTTATTCTGCTGGAATATTCAATACTATATTAAAAGCAGACATCTGCAGAGACTTCATAAGCTAAAAGCTTTTCTTTTTTAGGTAAAATCCTAATTTCAACCTCACATCAGTGACACATTTTTTTACATCTGGCTCACAAACACTAAGGCAGATGAATGAGCTATCAGTATATTATTTAGTGCTGTGGGTTCCAACAGCCATAGAAACTGTTCTAAGCATCAGGATGTTGTTAGTCTCACTGGCCCATTGTCAGATTGCCTTGTAGAAAGCCAAAGATGCACTCAAACACCTCCTGTGGCATGTTAATTCAAAGAGGGAATTGAATGACTGAAGACATGTGTGCTCTGAATTTGTTTGAAACTGAAGAGAACTAATCACAATGTTTGGGTGAAGCAGCCATGGCAAGCACTCTGTCTGACTTAGAAATCATGAATCCTTCTTCTCATTAGCTGAATATGGAGCCAGAGACTGTCAGCTCATAAAGCACCATCTGAATCACTCATTTCCCCTGCAGTAGGTGGCCTGAGTACAGCTGCCTGCTTCCCTATCAGTAAAAATACTAATGCTGCAGGATAAATAAGACTATGAAATCTACAGACAGCATGAGAGGTGAGTTATTGCTGACTGTGAGGCAGTGCCATCTCTCCAATAACAGAATTATTAAGATAAGAATCCAGCCTCAAGGAGACGCTCTCCTATCCATAAACAAAATATATCTTCTATTTGTTTTTGACAAAAACACTGCATGTTTGTGCAAGACTGTCCCCTCCCAAGACATTTACATGGTGCTCCCTTACATGCTACCACTACAAGCTGATTTCCTTTTGCTGCTTGTGGCTAACCATGATTCTTTTTTGGATTTGGTGACATAGAAGTGGTAGAGCAAGGAAAAGAGGCAACAAATTTTTTTTTTTTCTTTTTTTTTTTTTTCTTTTTAAATCTTAGTATAATTTCTTCCTGTTTTGTGATGTGTCTGGACCAATATACACTGCCTTGGGTCTTCTCAAAATGAAACTTTAAGAAAAAAATTAGAGACAGATCTTGGGAAACATGAGTCAGTCTTTCCAGTCACAAATGTCCCTACCTTCTTCATTATGAACAGACCATCTTACTTCAGTGATTTTCTGCTCTCCCATGGCATCTTCACCTTGTTGTGACTATTGGCTCTGTTCAAGCAGAAGCAGCATAAAAGCCTTGTTAACAAAGAAGAGATTCAAGTTGCAAAATACTAAAGCTGTGAAAGGAGGATGACTGTTTTAAAACACTAGAGCCACGTGTCTGCTTCCCACACACTAGATCATGTGTGAGTTCCAACCTATCTGCTTTATAAATTATGAATGGAATGGGAATACTTTTTTTATTAACATATATTTTACCACAAGTGCTGATTAGAAGGACACATTTTCTATAATTCCTTTCCTTTTTAAATTGCAGTGCAAACAGCTTCTCAGAATCATTGCCCCAGGTTCAGAAAGTGATGATTAAAGAGGTGCTCTAAATTCCCCCTTGGGTTCATTGGGAACTGAAATTGGCAAGACATGTGAAGATGATAGTGAGATAAACCAGAAGAGTAATGGTTCAGGAAGGGAAATTACTAATTAGTGACCATTTTCAGTTTTTTGGTTCTTTTTTGTTGTTTTCTGGTGGGGTTTTGGTGGGTAGGAGTTCTTAAAATGTTTGGTGTTTTCTGTTTGCTGGTTTTAACACAAAGATAAACACTGAGATGTCTTTGCTGAGGATTATTTCAAGGGAATCCTTTTCTAAGTGTTCAAGTAATGCAACATTTCAGAGAAACAAATGCAAGAACAAATATATACAGTATTAATGAAACAGGATTAAGAATATAAATAGTATATAAAATATAAAGAAAATGTAAGACTATATATACAGACTGTGAAAAGAATCATGAACAGAGGAAGATGAATTAAAATAGTGATCAAGGACTAGAAACATAAAAGTTATACCAATTATTAGGCTGAGAGGGTGTTGACCCAGCTCAGGGGACTGAATCTACTATAGTCTGAAGGGTTGCTATTATCATAGCCATGAAAGCCTAAAGCAATTGAATTGTCAAAGCTGGTCAGTCTGATATGCCTCAAACTTTCTAAATTATGCTTCAAAATGTTTTTGTATTAATATAAGTTTTAAAGAAAAATCTTTATGAAATGTCAAATGTTGACTGAAACCATACAACTAGTTAAAAATAGATCTCTAATCAGAGGTGTAGTAGCTGTTGAAAAAAAAAAAAAAAAACATGAATAGCAGACTGAATTGATTTAACAAATATTCATTAGTTATGAGAAAATGCATTACTCAGTTCTAACAGTCCACATTTTGGGTCTGGGTATATGGTAGCCACAGAAGCAAAAAAGAAAACCAACCAAACTTCTGAAATATTAAGCTTTTTCAGGAATATGACTTATTTTTTTTTCTGAATTGTCAGCTTTATGATGAGCATATCCTTGAGTTTTCTTCATGTTCCAGGACAGTTTCCTTCCATCTTTCCTACATTTTCTTTTTTCTTTCTGAAAAAGGACTTGTTTCAAAGATCTGAGTCTGTTAAGGATGTTCCTGAGGTGATTCATACTCCCCTTTCTGACTCTCACTACAGTACTTCAGTCTTGTCATCCCAACTTACAGATATTTACACCACTTGAAAGCTTTGAGCTCCAAAAATAAAACAAAATATCTTCCATTTAAGTATCTGAATATACTGAATTTAGGTGCATGGTAAACACACATGAGCGATTCAGTTATCCAGTGTGAGCTTCCCTGCTCCATGTACAGCAGATACTTTAGCTCTGTGTTGGCAGAAAAGGCCAGGAGTGGAAACCCTGCAGCTACAGATTCACTGCTTCCAGGAGGCCAAGGAAGTCAGTCAATGACCACTGAGACGTGTTGGACAATTTTGAAATCAGATTTCTCTGCTTGCAACATAGTGCACCATTTAATTTCTATTCAAATTATATTATTTAATTTATAAAAGTTAGGTGGGAATGTTACTTCACTCAAAGAGCAGGGGAAAGAGGAGGTACTAGCAAAATTATATTTTCTCAAAATTTTCTTTTCTCTTCCACCAACAGCTGACCAGCAATGTTCACTCCATGAAGCTTTGGAAGGAAGTTCATGATGTTGATGAAATTCATGGCAATTTATAATCAGTTAGAGAATAACTCAAGATGTATAGGGAATAAATCTGTAATTAACTTTTGACTTTGAATTGCCATATTAATACTTTTTGTGTTACTGCACAGAAATATGTGTGAATTCTCCATTAAACTAATGGAGTAAAAATAGCAGTTGCAAGAAGGTCTGGGCTGATGGATAAACAGACTGTCTGCATACAATGCAGAGTAAATCTAATATTCCTGGTTACAAAAATCCTATAAACACATATTTAAGTCCACCCAACATTTCTTGGAAGCATCAGACATACTGCAGAGGGATTCAATTAATTAAAAGCAAATGCAGATGTCTGCACCTGAACTAGTCACCTTAGACTCCCTCTAAATTCAATAGAGAGAAATGAGAGTTTCTAGTGTGCAATTCATCTCATCCTAAAGTACATGTCTAAAATAGATCAAATGAATTGCACATAAAAGTGCCTATCCTCTTCAATGGCTATAAAGGAGTACCTAGAAACTAGCCCTGCTGTAGATGTCTACATCAGAGATATCTAGAGTGTGATTGATTTTATCTTACTTTGGACGTTTAAAGTTTATGTCCCTACACTCCCATTACAAGCAATAGAGATTAATCCAGCCAAACAAATGAAAGTGTCTGTTTTAGGAGAAGACAGCCCTCCCCTAAACTTTGGTGAAATGATTAGCAGCCCTGTGCAGAGCAGAGTTGGTGCTAGACAGAGGTATCTCCTTCCTCATCCTGCCCTGAGCAAAGCAGAACAGCTCAGTCTGCTGCAGACTGCTCCTGGGAGAATTATTCAGTTCCTGAAACAATCCATCTGCTGATCTCAACAGCCTCTACTGCAACACATTGGCTCTTATCACTGGATTTATTTTTCCTTACAGCCCTCAGGCTGGAATGGCAAAGCTTCATGCAAGTTAGCAGACACAGCATCAGTACAAGATGTGGACTTGAAACATGAATTGTCCATCTCTGAGCAAGAGACCCAATATAACACGAAATAAGCACTGACAAAATTCTTCCAAGTAGCTTCAACTCTGCAGTGAGACCTTTAACAGGAGCAGCAGGCAAAGTCTCCACATGCAATTCATTTTTTCTTCTAAAATTGTGTTGCAAATGCTTAATCTAGTGTCATATTAATGCATGAACCAAGAAATTGATTCTTTGGAAAAGTCAGACGCTTAATTTCAAAGTTTGAGATGCTAGAAAATAATCAGTTCTTAAATAAGTGCAGTGGATGTCAGCAAAACATATTTGCTTCCTTTTGACAGCATTTTATCTCCACTTCAATAGCTGATTTAACTTCAATCTGCTGTTATAAAATGTTTCAGCACTTTTTTGGTTTAAGGTATTGGAGTGTCAGTGCCTTGCAATTTATACAAATTTTCTGTAACAATTAAAATTCCAAGCAATTATAAGGTTTTACATTTTGTGAAGTTCCTTTAAAAAATGCAAGAGAAATGCATCACTACATGTGGTAGAGGCTTATATGGTAAGATTAATAAGGGTAAAGAAGAAACTGTTAGTCATAGAATTGGCAATAGTAGACCTTCTATTTTTATTGGTAAATGTTTGATATGTTTCATATATCAAAACGCTTCTAATCAAAGTTACTGTTCCACATATTTTCTGGGGAAAGCTGAGGAAAGAAAAATTTGATTAATTCATCTTCTTAATGTATGTGTTATTAGATGACAGTAAATTTGTTGCTAGAAAAAAAATAAATTCTATTTTAAAAATTGATTTACCATATTTATCCAGGTCAATCTATAAATTGACAATCAATATTATCTTAAATTGTGTGGTGGATTGACCCTGGTTGGATGCCAGGTATACTCTCTCTATCTCCTTCCATAAAAATGACAGAGAGAAAATAGCATGAAAATCTTGTGATTGAGATAAAGGCATGGAGTGACCACCATGAGGAAAACAGACTCATCTTAGAGAAGCCAGCTTAGTGTACAGCCATTCAAACCAGAGCAGGATAATGGAGAAGTCAAAACAAATCTTAGAAATATCTTCTGCCTCCCTTCTTCCTGGGCTCAATTTTACTCCTGAATTTCTCTCTCCTCCACCCATCAGGGATGAGGGGTGGGAAATGGGGGCTGTGCTTGATTCATCACACCTTATCTTTGCTGCTCTTTCCTCCTCATGGGGAGAACTCCTGCCAGTCTTCTGCTTCAGCATAGGTCATGACCTGTCCCTAGGTCAGGTGCCCAATTTTTCTGATAACTACAAGTGAACATGTCACAGTTCAGTAAATATCATCTATCTTGAAACTGACTGTAAACAAGGGGGGGGGGGGGGAATTCTTCTGAGCTCTTTCCTTACCTTTTTCTTTTTTTCCTGGATAGGAAAACTGTTGACTGAAAACTCAAGGAAGAAAGAGGTATTTTTCTATGTGAAGCTCCTGTTTGTCCTTCTTTCCTTGTTCTTTAAATTTAAAAATTTGGATGAAAACCAGCATTAATCTAGGTTATTTATAACTGTCTTACATTTTCCTATTTGAAACCAAAGTATGAAAACACTTCTGTCAACATTTCTTGAAAAAGTTGAGAGCTGCATAAGATGTCCACATTTTACCTTGATTTCATCTTGTAGTTCAGCGATACATGAAACTCATTATTTTCATGTTAACACTTATGTGATACATCAATATTGTGCCTATATAGAAGTGCCAGGAGTCATTTACCATGATCTGATTTGCAGAAGTCTTAAAGCACAATTTTGGAATTCACTGTGGGTAGCAAGTTGTGCTGGGTTTGTGTACCAAGGTTTTGGCTGCAGGGGTGGCGTTGGTGAGAAGCTGATGGAAGATTCTCCCTGTCAGACAGAACCAATGTCACCCAGCTCTAAGGGAAACCCACCACTGGACAAAGCCAAGGCCATGAATAGACAAGGCAAATGACTCAGAAAATTATTGTAAAAGCCTGAAAAGAAGCTTAGTTGGACATAAACTTAGGAAAGAAAATCGCACCATAAAACTCAAATGCACTCACAAGTGAAATCACTCAAGCTCTTACATTTACTTGCAACTTATTTGTACTTTCTCACAAAAATTCAGTTTAATTAGATGAGCCAGTTTATATACAAAATTGAAATTTTCCTCTGTTTCATGACAATGGAATGCATTAAAAATCATCAGAGTCAAAAGAGCAATACATACTTTGAGCATTTGAAGATATACTACTTTTGTACTGTCTTTGCCTTTTAACTAAAATTCGATCTTTGAGACAACTCCAATAGGGGGTCAGAGCATGATTAAAACAATTTGACATTCTGTTGAAATTTTTATACATATTTCACAGTTAGTGTCTTCATGGACTAGCAAATGGAACAGGAGTAGTATTGATAAGATACAGCTGATCTCTGCCCAGCTGTATTCACAAGGCATAAAATAGCATTTCTCTATTAATATGGCAAAAACCCACAAGAGGAATCTCAAATCCAAAAATCTAGATCACAATGAAAGAGATGGATCACTATCAGAAGAATACATGAACAGGAAACTTTCTTGCTCATCTAAGAGAATGGTATATGTAGAAAAAACTTAAGAGATCAGCCCATTTTTTCTTTAAGAAGTACATATATCAATAAGTTTCATTTTCTGGAGAACTCAATTGCATGAAAGCACTTATTATAAAAACAACCACCCATAGTTAAAGAAATAATGAAGATTAAAATATAAGTTATATATACTTTCCTCTTGTTTTGCTAAATGAAATTAGGAATGATAAAGCACTTATAATTTTAAAATAATACAGAGATGAATGAACCATGATTTTTCTCTTTCTTAACATGTTTTTAAGTTCTATGTGAGATCTCTTACAGTCAACTTTTCCAAGAGGATAAAAATAAATGAAGTTTGAAGATTCATAAGGTTAACCCAAATACTCTCTATGGACAACATGCCTTCCTACTCTGCACTTTGCATGAAGATGTACAAACAAAGGAAAGATGCATCTCCTTAAGGATTAAGCCTTCTTATTTGAATCTTATAACACAGTAATTTTATTTTCATTTGTACATTGATGTGTACATTCACATTCCTGATCAACAGCTACTTGTAATACTATTATTCAACAAGATTTCTACATTTGAGGAGACAAATTTAAAGTTTTATTCCTTGCAACCTCAAAGAGGTTAAAGACATATTCCCTCTTTAACATTAAGGAACATTGATTACTGTGTTGGTATGGTAAATCTTTTCTATCTTTAACACAAACCTTTGATGGGGAAAGCATTGATCACAGAGTCAACCCAGAAAACCCACAAATAACCAGCTGAAATTACTGACCAAAATCTCCTTGCCTGCACTGGCTACAGGACCTTTATCAGAGGCCACCCTACCATATTTTATTCAATATGAGTTTCAAATATATGCTTTAATGTGAGTGCAAAAATGTAATGACTCTTAACAGGGTGTTGAGGCATGCAGAGAGCTTTGGGTGCTGCAGTGGGAGCTGCAGGTTGAGCTCTGGGTGGCAGAGCCCAGAGCAAGAGGCTGGGCACTGCCAACCCTTGGCACAACAAAGGGCAGAGGAGAGGTGGTGGCCAGGAGACTGGACAAGCAAAGACACAGCAGAAACCAAGGACTCAGGAGGAAGAGCAAGAGCTTTGTGCACTTAGACTGTGATGGTATAAAAATCCAGGAATTCTATTGTTTGGGTCTCTCCTGGGAAGTAGCTTGATCTTCCATGTTGCTAGGCTGTGAATAAGTGACTTTATGGAATGAGACAACTGAGACTCTGCTGTGGGAAACATAGGGTCAAACTGGCAAGAAAAGACTGTCTGACTACATTAGAGGGAGTGTGTAGGGAATCAAACAAGGCATTCATTGACCCACTGGAGCTCCTCAGTGCAAGAGGGCTTTGGTCCCAGCAGCTGAAGTCTCTGGCTGTGGCAGTGTGACTGCCAGAGTAGTTCCTGAATGCTCAGATGGGGAAGTTCCTTACCAAAGGCATTGTGACCATGTGCTATAAAACATATATTTCTATTCTCTCCCCCTATAGGAATGAATCAGGAAACAGATTCCAGTGTTGTGACCTGGGTGGAAGGTGACAGCAACTGAGGAGCTGTTGCAGGAGAAGACCTTTACATGTCATCTCATAACAGAGCTGCCCTTGAGACATGCAACCTTAAAGACATTGTAGGAAGAACCACATAGCCAAAACATTTCATAGAATCATTGTCTAGTCCATCTCTTGACCCTGCACAGGGCAGTCCCAATAACCACACCATGTGCCTGAGAATATTGTCTATATATTTTCTGAGTTCTGTCAGGCTTGATGCCATGACCACTTCCCTGGGGAAGTGCTGGGTTGGGCTGTTCTGTGCCTAGCTTCCTCTGGGTTAAAAGCTTTGCTCTGAGCAGTGTCAGTGACATGGCAGGCAGAGCCCTTGAGGGGTGAGAAGACATATCCTGAAACTCCCTGAAGCAAATCCACGAGCAGAAGCTCAAGGGCACAGACTAAGCTCAAGGAGAGCTCAACCACCAGTGCTCTTTATACCCCAGGGGATGATAACAAGACAATACCTGTCTGTCCATGTGACATTGCAAAGGACAGCTCCTCCCTTAAAAAAAGTAGCAGTGCTGTCTTGATAAGGTGTCTTTTTGGTCAAGAGGAGAAGGCAATCAAAACTGAAAGCTGTACACCTATTTTTATGCTTTAATTTCTCTGAGAAAAAAGTAAATGTTTTGTGAAGCTGTGCCTCAAAAGAAGACCTTTAATCTGCAAAATGTTTCTGTGGTTTTCAAAGTCTTTCTTATGGTTTTCGTAGTTTTTACATACTAATTTTGCAGTATTAAATTAATTTTGTCATACAATGGAAAGATGAAATGAGAATTGATTTTGTCGTGCAGAAAGAGCCATTGAAAACTCTTACAGTCTAAATGTTATTCTCCTTTCAGCATTAAGAACTATACAAAGCATATTGCTTTAGTAATTTAAGAAAACTCTTGTCATTTTGACCTAGACCTTAAAATAATAATGATTAATTATTATTAATAATGATGATATTAATATCATTATCTTCAGGTTACAGAGAAAAAGGCAAATATGTTTAGCATTCAGAAGCTAGTCCCAGTTTTGCAAGCTTTTATTTCAGAGGAGCTACATTTCCTGCTTAACTGCAGAGTGGGACAAGTCATATGTTACTAAGAACAAAACCTAAATATACATAGAGCTTCATTACCCATCCTCAGCTATCAAATTCTCATCCCTGAGGAATACTGAAGTAGCAGCAAGCATTGAGACTTTTTTCTGGATGACTTTCATTATGAAAACACATACCTGAGAATGCTCCATAGGCAAGCAACTGATCTCAAATGCCTTAAAATCAAATCTCTGGTTCTTTATCCTTGGAACTGAGCAACTGATTTTTTTTTTTTTTTCCCGCTCTGAATCCTGACTTGATTTTTCTCTGACTACTCAATGCAGTTCTACTAATTTCTACTAGTGAATTTCCCCAGATACACTAATGGGGTGTTGCAAACACTGATAATCTCTGAATTAGTTCTAGTTAAGCTTTGGGAATGAGTATTTTAATGTATCCCAGCTTTTTCCTTATAATCTTCCCTATTCTGATGCTGACTGGAAAACAAATTTTTGTTGAAACCATTAGTCTTTCCTTGAAAGTAGTCAAAATCAAATGAAGATGAAGGGAAGGGAAGGGAAGGGAAGGGAAGGGAAGGGAAGGGAAGGGAAGGGAAGGGAAGGGAAGGGAAGGGAAGGGAAGGGAAGGGAAGGGAAGGGAAGGGAAGGGAAGGGAGGGAGGGAAGGGAGGGGAGGGGAGGGAGGGGAGGGGAGGGGAGGGGAGGGAAGGGGAGGGGAGGGGAGGGGAGGGGAGGGGAGGGGAGGGGAGGGGAGGGGGAGGGGAGGGGAGGGGAGGGGAGGGGAGGGGAGGGGAGGGGAGGGGAGGGGGGGAGGGGAGGGGAAGGGGAGGGGAGGAGGGAGGGAGGGGAAGGGGGGGGGAGGGATGGGGGGGGGACGAGGGAGGGTGAGGGGAAGGGGGGGGAAGGGGAGGGAAGGGAAAGGGAAGGAAGGGAAGGGAAGGGAAGGGAAGGGAAGGGAAGGGAAGGGAAGGGAAGGGAAGGGAAGGGGAGGGAAGGGAAGGGAAGGGAAGGGAAGGGAAGGGAAGGGAAGGGAAGGGAAGGGAAGGGAAAGGGAAGGGAAGGGAAGGGAAGGGAAGGGAAGGAAGGGAAGGGAAGGGAAGGGAAGGGAAGGGAAGGGAAGGGAAGGGGGAAGGGAAGGGAAGGGAAGGGAGGAAGGGAAGGGAAGGGAAGGGGGAAGGGAAGGGAAGGAAGGGAAGGGAAGGGAAGGGAAGGGAGAGAAGGGAAGGGAAGGGAAGGGAAGGGAGGGAAGGGAAGGGAAGGGAAGGGAAGGGAAGGGAAGGAAGGGAAGGGAAGGGAAGGGAAGGGAAGGGAAATATGTTGTCTGAATTTCAGTATCCTAACACATTAAGCGAATTTCCTGGACATATAATATTTTCCATCTCAATCTGCAGTACACTATCTTAATTATTCTACATTTGAATCATACTTAGTGATGCTGTATGCTTAGAGATGAAGACCATTTTTTCATAATTTGCATATAATGTTTTAAAACATGTATTTGATCATTAAGTGGGTCATCATTGTGGTTATTTATGTGGATTATCATAATACTCAGTAGTGCTGTTCTGGACCATCTGTTTAATAAGGTATTTCCATCAAAACTTTAAAAAAAGATGCAGAAAAAGGGAGTGCACAAACAAACCATGATGCAATAAAGGGTAATACATTGGCAATTTAAGCATTCCCTCTGGGTTTGGTACTCATCATGGAGAAGGGGAGCTTTAAGAAAGTTGCAGGGAAAACTGCTGTGTATCTGCAGATGTTTTACTTTTGATTCTTTATTTCCCTGCAGTGTCCTGACACTTGGTAAAAATAATCTTCTAGTACTTTCAAGAAACGTCACAGTTCATTGAGTGTATCCCTCATCATTATATGTGTTTTAAAGATGCATAAATTAAAGGAATTTGTTGAATTTCTATGTACAGACTGGTTTTAAATCCCTTTCTTTCAGTTTCATATTTTTGAATGCTCTTGGAGGTATTCACAGGAATGATATGATTATGAAAAGCAAAAAGGAGACTGAGTTATGTTTTCTGACTCTTATTTGACATTAAATCAAATATTGATATGCTCCAATGAAAATGTTTTTTTATCTTTTCCTCAAGTTTCATTTCTATAAAATATATAATTAAGGACATTACTCTGCCACCAGCTGAATATTGTAAAAGTTTCAAAACTAGACTCTCAGCAGTTTTTATGTTTCTAGTGGTTGATTGGTCACAATGTAAAAACTTGGTCTTCTACAATCTGGGTCAATTCACACCAAGATGAAGATACTTGCACCATTGTCATTTATCAGTTGAGAAAGAAATGCATCACATAAAATGTGGTTTTTCCTAGAGGAAAACAGGTGTAAATCAGTTAAAATGTTTGTCTGGAAACTGGCAGTTTATCACCTAGGTGATGATCCCTTTATATTTTTACTTTGTAGTGTGAAATATAAAACAATTTCATATGACAGGATGACAAAATACCATTTTTTTCCCCTGCTGAAATCCTTAACCTTGCAGAGATTATGATTCAGACGTATTTTACATTTGAGATGAGCATCAAGAAATCCCAAATCTCAGCAGCAAGACATTAAATAGCTGCGTGCATTTGGCAGTGGCAGTTTGCCACCAAGTCACACTGTGGAGGATTCTCCCTGTGCAAAGGAAAAAGCAGCAAAACAGTTTGGAGATGTGGAACAGCTTGCACCCTGTGAAGGGGCACTTATCACACAAACAGTGTGATTTTCCAGCCCAATCTGTTAATTGTGCTCCTGCAGCTTTCCAGGAGGCTTTGCTGACATGCTGCTTGGATGCACAAAGGTGCTGCTGATCTCAACAGTGTCTGTGCTATCCCCACGCTCTCCAAGGGAAGATTGGATCAGATGCACAAACTGGGACAAAGAGATACAGTTCTGCTGACTTCAGAGTGCTTTGGAGCTGAGGATCTGAGCTAGGCTGTAAAATACATCAATTTCTTTGTAAATATTTTTTTTTTTTTTTCAGTTGTTTCTCATTTTAAGCTAAGAGGTTTTTCCCCAGGATATGCTGTGTTTGGTCTTTTTTTTTTTAGGCATGCTGTTCAATTCCAGCAACATTTTCAAAATCAGTAATAACTACAGAATAATCTATTTTATACTTTCAGAACAGAAAACCAGTTAATGATTTCCAGTTATTCTCCACTGTCTGGCATATCTTTGGCAATCAGTGAGCAGATTGAGACAGAGAGTATGAATCCAAATTCCACCTTGTCATTGGGTGTGGACTTTGATAAATCTGTTCTGTTTCAAGCCTCTGAATGGTAGTTTTCCTGCTAAAATTTAAGGGCTGGCTTTAGACCAGCTACATTTCATTACCTGTCAGGATATTCTAAATTATTTTTCTTTGCAAGTAAAAAGTTTATCTGACTAGAATTGATTATTTCCTTTGGCCAACAGGCATATCCAGCTGGGTCTATACATTGGCTTTTATGACAATGATAGCACATTAGCATTGTGGCCTTCAACTTACATTTTGCTCTCACAATTCCCTTAATTAAAATTAATGGTACCTGCAAGAAAGATAAAGAACATCAGAATAATTTTGGAAGGAAGAAACATGCATTAATTCATCTCTTCATGGAGGACATTATTTGGCAAACTAGCATCTGTCTCTCCATGAGCCAATATTTATTCAATTTTATGTTCTGATTAATTTAGCAGTATTTAGAGCTCAGTGATTTTTAATTTGATGTTTTAAGACTGAGAAGTTTGATTTGCAAAACAGAACCATAAGGTTCAGTCCAGATTTTGTCTTAAAACTTAGTAAAATTGGTACAAGGATTCTATGAAGCAGTTTCTCAGAAATACAAGCTAACAGATTTATCTGTAACTCATTTAGGTAATGGGAGGACAAGTCAGCATTCTGTCATTAGTTGTGGTCAGGGTTGAATGACTCAGATCAGCAGAGCACATTAGCAATGCTATTTAAGACATATACTTCAGAGATTGCATTTTTTAAAACCTCAAATCAGCTCACAAGGTGGGATTTATTCCACTCCCACTCAGAGAGTAAAAATTAGTGTCCAATATAAATGTGCATCAAAAAAAATTCATGCAATAAAGGGAAAAGTAATTTCAGAAATCCAGTTTAGAATACAAGGATTCATGTCCCAAAGTCACATATTTTCTTTCACTGGTTAGTGAGGGATCCAGGCAAAGTAGCCAACATGTGCAAGACTTGAATTAGGCAAAAGTTAGGGGATGTGAATCCAGCTTGTGAGTTCCTGTAATGGCAGTATTTATACAGCTAAAAAAGAAAATAACCAAAAAAATAAAGAATGAAACCTTGCAGAAAGTTTGTCAATTTGCCTGGAATGGTGGGACAACGGAAGCAATTATCAGAGGACTGGACATAAATACCAAGGGGAATTAAATGAAAGTAGCAGATCCTGTCACTTTCCCTTTTCATTCCCCAATAATTCTGAGAGTCCTGTGTATTAAAAATAAAAATAAGCATTGCAGGAAAAGCAGAAATTTCCTTCCTGAACAAATTTAATGATTCTAGCTAAAGGACTAAGGGACACATGAGTATAGATATGTCAGAGAATGCATCACTGTGTTCCAATATTAGACTGGAAACAGACTGGACAGCAAATTTCTGCTGTTTTTATAAACAACTGAGCATAAAACTTATATGTGATTGGGTCAATGTGGAATAATCCAAAATGATATGAAGAGCAAAAACATACAAATGAACATTAAAAAATCTAGCTTCATTTTATTTTCATGAAGTGCAAAAAGATCTCTGTTATCTCTCTTAAAGCTCATGTCAATTCTAGTTTAGCAAAACTGTAAGGGAAAATGCTAATCCCATTCACAAAGTACAAGTGTAATGCAAACTGCGCTTTTCTGCACTGTAACTCCTAGACACAGCTGAGAAGACAGCTGAATTCCACCAATTCCATCACCAAAGGAAGGAAAGCTGAAATTAGAAATGATTACTAGCAAAATATCGGCAACATTTTTCTAATGATGAGCTGAGTAAGAACAAGAGGCAAAATATATAATATGTCTGAAACTGCTCTTCTTTTCAGAACCATAGCATCATGATGAAAGCAAAAAGTAGGTGAGGTTCACAGAGAGCTAGGTTGGTCAGTAGTAGGTAAAATACTGAATGTGGGATCCCACTGATAATTTGATTATGTTCCATTATAATAAATACATTTTGGGTTGGGAATCAGGGCTGTTATGAAGAACATCACTGAAAGGTAATGTAGCTAAGATGTGATAATGGCTTTGTTCAGTAAGCTGGTTTTGGAGTAGCTACCATTACAAGTCTTTTTACTATGTATCATAATTTTGTGAAAAAAAAAATTAATCTATTTCTGATGAATAGCACTTGTGCTATTTATTTCTCTGAGACTTGCATAATAGATGAAGACTCAGTTATAGTAATAACATCATTTATATTTTTACACAAAAATGCTCCACATAGGAAGGGGAATTGTCTCAAATGGTAGAGAGCTCACTTAGCAGGATACTTCACAGAGTTCCAGGGATGTTTGGCTCACTCTCAGGCATGTGGAGTTCTTGGGGATGGTCCTGTGCAGGACCAAGAGTTGGACACAATGGTCCTTGTGTCTCTCTTCCAAATCAGGACATTCAATGATTCTATGACTCACATAAAAACGGTGCAATATTGGCAGCATTGAAGGTGCTGTAGATATCCATTTGGGTTTTTTTATCTCTCATTAATTTCTATTATCAAGTACTAGTTACAACTCTTTCAAAAAGTCTAAATAAATGTAAGGTATAATAAAAAAAAGTGTGCATGAATATAAGCACTTTATTTCTGTAGAAGGAAAATGTTGCATGTTCTATGATTACTCCAACAGAGAACTCAATTCCATTTGATCAAAGACCAGCATTATTAAATGCCTCCAAGGTCCACCAGCAACAGTCCTTTCCAAACTGAAGTATAATTTTCAGGAAACCCCATGGCAGGTGATGCTCTTAACATATCATTGTCTTCCAGGTGAGATTTTCATAAGGGAATGTAACAGAAATTTCAGGGCACATATTTCTGAAAAGCACATAAATATTTATCTGAAACATACTTCTTTCAGCTCCTACAGAACTCTTACAAATTCACTTGCAGGATGCCAGCTCAAACATGAGTGGCTGGTGCTGATCTGTGTAAATAGTGCCTGAACTCAGTGGTGAAGCAATATATTTGTCAATAATGTGAGATGCAAGCAAGAACTTTGCAAAAGCCCAGTGTAAAGATAACACCCAGGACTCTGTCAGAGAGTGAAATGGTGAGAAGTGTTGGTTGATTATAAAGGTATAGAACATTTTCCAGGTGACTTCTTTCAGAAAGTGAAGAAAAAAAAAAGAAGTTTCAGAGAGTAAGTCTGCACCTCACATATGGTATGACATGAACAAACAGCTTAGATGGTTCAGGTTGTGTGAAACTGAATGATAAGTACCTGCCTCACTTCTGGAAAAGGATGTCAGTTTGCTAAAATCTTTTGCTCTTTCTCATTAACTAAATATAAGTATATAGTTTGTTTGCTTGGCTACCTTTGCCCTCTTTCCCAAAAAGTCTAAAATAAGAATCTCTTGTAATTAATTCATTTGAAAAATCAAAATGATCAAGTCACTTACTACCTAGATACTTTTTCATGTATTTAAATATCCTATCTGGAGAATCCAAATTCCAAACTTCTTGCCACCATTTCAGGTGTTTCGTGGTTCTCTGAATACCAAGAATAAAGAGTTTGTTTCATGAGGACATCCTTCAAAGAGAGTTTGGCCAAAATGCCATTGTGACATGCTGCAACAGTGAGAAGTGATTCATCTTTTTCTCTGTTTCCTAGCCAAGCAAGGTATCCATTCATTATGTTCCCCAAGCAGGACATTCTTTCATAGCATAAGCTTTTAAAGTCCTCTTTATCTTCATTAAACTGTCACACCAGCTGACAAAGTTTTGTCACTGAACTCCAGCAGTACCAGAACTAAATGAGTCCCCATGACCTTCTCTGGTGTAAACAGCATTTTTACAGTACCTGAAACATAGTAGGTGGTGTCTCAGCTGGCTACTCAAGATCATCAGCTTGTAGCCGGCTATGTATAATTTTCACACTCTTAAACTGGCAGGGAAATCAGATGCAATTTTGATGAAGGCTGGGTTTCCACACTGGTTATTTCCTTGCATTCTTAGATTTAACACAGAAGATGCATGCTGAAATCCACATTATATCCAGCTTGTGCAGCTTTGCACTTAAAAGTCTTCTTGGGCTTGACTAGTAGCATGCAGGACCATGTGGTTGCAACTCAGTCTGTGGCTGTTTCTGGGTTGAACAGATCCAAATACGTGGTTGGGAAGCAAACCTCAAATTAAAAGAAAAAAGACCACCAGAGTAACATAATGGATAAAAGAAATTCTCTGTGCAGAGATGTGTATGTGCCAGCATGTGCTACAGCTACACCAAACCACCTGAGGATTATCATTTCACAGTTAAAGATAGCCCAGGTCCCACTTCAGAAGATGCAGAATCACTTCTTGCCCTACTCACTTAAGAACACTCAGAGAGTGAGATTCAAACCTGCCCTGATCCTACAGGTATTCTTAATGATCTCTAATTTATAGGTGAGACAATCTGCAACCACAATTACTTTCTCAAACCAATACTTTAAAATTTCAGCACTACTTATGTGAAAGACTATTCCATTCATTGGTTAAAAGCAGTCAGTTTGTCCTTCAAATGCTGCAGAGCAAGTCTGAAAGGTATTCTTTCAGGAATACTAGGATTTCTTTGTAAAAGTTGATTAGATTTGACTGGTAGAATTGCTACAGACTGTGGAGAAACCAGTGGGGAAAAAAACCACACTTCTTATTGGCACTGTAGTCTATCTACTGAGGTCTTTTGCCAATATTTAAAGGTATGGTGACATTCAAACACGACAAACTGTACTGATTGTACCATGAGTTATATTGCAACTCCAATGCTTTTGTTGCTATCATTTTTCAACATGAAGCAGATTCCCTGCAAAACAAATAATGAAATTTGAATAGCTGAGATTTAATCATCCTTTCAGTCTTTCATGTTTAAATAATCTTTCCATATGTGCTATAAATCCAGCCCTTTTCCCTTGTTTATAAAATATATATTCAATCCAATAAGAAATATTAAATTAAAGCAAAATAAATTATCTCTACAGTGATCTTTAATCTGAACATCTGACATATAAAGGATAGAAAGGTCTGGAAAAGTACTAACTAGAATTATTTAAGATTTATTTTAGACCATCACACAAGTTATTGACAATTTTTTCAAGATAGATGCTAAAATTTGCTATTGTTATTGTAGTAAATGCTAGTACTTTTTGTTTACCATTGAGAAGAAGCATTTTGACATCACCTTTCTGCTTCTTTCCGAACACAATGGGTCCTATTTGAATATTTATAAATCAACGGTAGATATTTCATAGCAAAGAAATTGAGAGAGTGAGCACCTGGTAAAATAGAAGGGCTGGGAAAAGGTTTTAGTGCATAATGGAAGAAAAGAAAAAAAATTAGGAAAAGGAGAAAAGGGAAAAAAATTAGCTTATTATACTGACAATAGTAGCAGAAGTATTCAGAGTGACATACATACAAAAACATTTCCAGTTCTGGATGCCAACATACTCATTTACTGCAGTGTAGTCAGGGAATTACATGTGTTGTGTGATAAACAGAACTGGAATGATTATCACATATTGTAGGTAAGGGTTCTCCTATGTGTACTTTTGCCTTTTGTGAAAAAACACAGTGCTGCATGGTCTGAGGTTCAAGACCCCCTGATGCACCCTAAAACTCCTTATCTTACTCTCATTATCTTCTGACTAAGTCTGCCAACCATTTTCTCCAAGTCATCCCATCTGCCCAAAATCTACCACTGATCACCAGTTTAGCTTTCTCAATTTAGGGGAAAAATAGAATTATTTTTCATTGCCTTCTGCCCAAGCCTCTGGCAGTCACATCAACAGTCCCATCTGTTCTTTTTTTCAGCTTAATCCCACCCAGATTTCTGATTCTAGGATTTGCAATTTAAAGGGAGGATATGTGATATGCATAATCAATGGATTTACTCCATACAAAATGCTAGCACAGTAGCTCACCTTCTTTCTCTTTTTCTCATACATACACACACATGCATGTGCACACGTTAAAGTTTTCATTTTAAACCCACTTTTCTTAAATGAAAGAACACTTAAACACTGAAATATGTTCAGCCAATCACACCTTTGGCTTGATTAAGTATTGCTATCATGATGAATTTGGTTAAGAGCAGGGATGTCAGAAATGTTTAATCACCAGACCTGACAGCACATGCTGTAGATTTTCAGAGCTGGGCTGGAGGCAGAAAAATAAAATGTCTGTACATATGTCTTAAAATTGTCATCTCGAATCACATCTCATTGTTCTAATGTTAAGAAGCACACACAGTTGCTCCATCACTGGGGAAGTGGAGTTTGCATCAAAGCTGTATTTTGCTGCTTTCTCTCACAAATGAGAACTTAAATGACAAAGAAGTAATTGAAAAAAAAATCATACCTGAGTTGCCTTAAAATTCTGTAGGCTTTTGTGGGACCACAGCAGAGTTTAGTATCTACAGGAAACAGAATCTGGAAGTGTTTCAAACTACATTGATTAAGCAGACTCCTGAAAATCTAATTTATTTGCTTTTTCAAACCAAAGAGAGAAAAAACAATAAATAATATGGCACATGAAATACATATTGCCCGAGTCTTTGGGTCAAAATTTAGGCATGGTGATTATATCACTATCAGCATCTAGAGCAGTGTGAGATATCAGGCTGACAATAACTCAGAAGTCTGATAAAGGTTTCAGTTTAGGTATATTAGGTCTTTATGCTCTTCCTTGGGCTCACCAGACACCAATACTTCATAATACAGCTCTTCAGGAAGAGACAATTTCTGTTCACACCCACTGGGGTGTATACCACATAAACAGCTAGTTTGACAGTATTACTCCTTACAAACTGCTTGCTGCTGAGTTCTATGGGAGTCTGCATGAAAATGCCAAGGCATATTTCTTTTTTAATACCTTGTATATTTTAAATAAGTGGCTTAAAAATTGAGAAAAAAAATAGGGAGAGTGTCGCTTCTTATATGGACACACTACAAATGTATGTTTGGAAAAAAAATTCTCACATCATTATGTCTTCTTAGTTTACTTCTGCATACATGGAATAAGAAATGTATGTAGAATCAGAGAATCATTGAATAGTCTGGGTTGGAAGGGACCTTCTAGATATGCATAATAAACACCCTCATAAGTGGTATCTCTAAATTCAGCCAGTGATGTGAGATACAGAATAATCTGTAGATGTGCTGGCAATCCTCAATGCTTTCCCAAAATTTTACTCATGTGGCTGGAAGAAAGTTATATCCCTACAAGATATGCTTGGAAAGCAGAAAATTGAATTACTACCTGTTGAATCAGATGCTTTTTCCTATTATGTATGAGGGATTTTCCTTTTCAGCACATTCTGTAATTTTTTAGATAAGACTTTTTTGAGTGTGGAATACACTACTGCTGGTGCATTTCTACCCTTTGACATTCTTCTAGCTCATGCAAAAGCTGAGGACCAACACAGTTTCCCATTACAGACAAACCCTGGACCACAGATAACATGTGGACATGTGACAAATCCCATTCCTGGAGATGCACTGGCTACACCTCTTGAAAGCCAAGACTGCTCTTGAGAGTGAATTCTCTTTAAGGCATCACACATGCCCACATCTGAATACTTGAACACTTCCTAGAACATTTCCAAGGCAACACAAGCTCAGAAACAAACAACTGCTATTTTGGATTATGATCCAGGTACTCCTATCAAATTATATTTCCATCAAATATCATGGTTTTAGATCATATTTCCTGTTTCAGGAAATAAGAACATTAAAGTTTAGAACAGTTTAATTTTCTTATAAATTGCATACTGCTGTAACATAACATCTGGCCCTACTTAAGAAATCTGTGCTTGATTTTCAGCTCTTATTTTGACTTGCTGTGAGATATTGCCAAAAAAACCCTAAACAAACAAGAAAAAAACCCCATAAAAACAAATGAACAGAAAAATACCCTACAAACAAAAACAAAAGGCCTATAAAAGCAGGACAATTTATGCTTTTAATTTTCAAAACCTTTAAGGATTTACAATAACAGTGATTTAGAGAAACAAGAAAATACTCTCATTTTTATTTAGTAAGAATGACTCTTACATTTTACAACTTGTTAAGGTACCATCTAATTTAATTTCTCTTCTTTATAGAAGGTTGCCAACATATACACATTTAAACTATCATAGAACTCCTCATTGCTCCACAAATCTGCTTGCTAAATAGTAAGATAAAATAAACACCTTCTTCAACAAAACACAGACCTTCACCTGCAAGCCTTTTTTCACACTGGACATTCACCAAAAGACTTTTTCTTGCATTGCTCTGAAAACCTCCTGGCTATTAGAGAGACTATATTTATATATTTCCTTTGGCATTACCTCTCACAACAATTCCTATTGCCATGCAACTCAGATATGAGATAAATTTAGGCATCTAAATTTGGGTGAAATCAGCATATTGATGTGTGGTCCTTCTCTATATTCAGTAGGCTTTTGAATATCACCTCAGAAAAAGGTGTTCTTCCTGGTGTATCTGTGACCAGTTCACTAAAAAACCACATTTATTCAGCAGGGTTGGGATGCACTACAATTACTCTGATGTTTGTTTTCATCTTTTTTACTTCATTGTTACAGTGGAAAAGAAACCTTCAGGAAAGCACAAATTAATCTGACACCACCTGCATTAAATGAACAGCTTTTGTCTGTGAGAATTATATTCGAGATATATAAGATAAACTAGGAAATATCGTAGAACAAAATGTATTTAAATTAAAGCAAGCTGTCCTCAGACTGATGGGCTTATCCTTCACTGGATGAGATGGTGCATCAGTACTAAACCCAAAAATAGTTTGCCTGATTCAGACCAACTGGAAATCATCCAAAGAAGACGAATGGGTAAAGGTAAGGGCCAGAAGAATTTATTTCAAGACACTTAACACTAAGAGTTGGAGACTCAAAAATAATAAAACTTTGTGGCTGGCATTCACAAAGCTAAGTGGGGAATGTTTCCCTCTCTCCCTCTGGGGCACAGGAGGATCACTTGACAGAGGTTTGTAAACAAAACCAGTGTACATAGACCATGCATGAAGCATCTACTTGAAGCATAGACCATGAAGCATCTACTTCATCTACTTTTTCTGCTTCCCTTCTCACTTTATTGTTGTCTAGAGGCAAAATGCATTGCATGACACAGTGAGAAAGCACAGAAATTTTATTAAAAAATAAAACAAGAAAAGGAAAGCTGTTTGAAAAGGAAAAGGGGGAGAAATAGCTGTTGCTGTAGAATAAATCCCAGATTAGTAACTCTTACTGGCATCTGCACAAGTTTGTGGGCAATGGATACGTGAGGACCACTGTCATGCTTCTGTCACACTGCCATAATCAAGCAGTTTTATCAAGCAAGGGTCAGTCTTGCAACCAACAAAATTGAAGAAGAGTGTGTGATATGTTTACAGGTCACAGCAAGAACACTTTCATTTACCAGGAAATGAGAATAGAGCTGTGCTGTGTCTTTGACAAGAAATTGCCATTTCTTTGTAGGACTTGGTCCTTTGCCAACATTTCATCTAAGTGCATCTTTCTTTTGGTCTACAGAAGGAATTGTCACTGGTCCAAAACAACATACTTTAAGTGTTATATGCCAAGTGCCTCAAGTGGCCCAGTAAGCCAAAACATGCATTTAGAGCACTGACTATTCACATAAGCAAGGCTATTTTTGCTAATTGGGAGGCTCGCTAATGGACTAGTTCATTAAAATAATGTCTGGATTTGTATTTGCATCTTCAAAAATCACATTTCTATTCCAGAATCAAATAGTCTAAATTATCATTTGGTTTTTTTTTTTTGCTTCCTGTATAAAAAATTCTGTGAGCAGCTCTGGTGGCAAGTACAAGAGCTAAAGGCAAATATGGAACTCCTATTTGGACTGCAGTCTGGCATCCTGGGGCTCAGGGCTGGAATGGACATGGACAAGGTTTAGAATCACTGCCAAATCCTGGTGAGGAAAGACAATACACCTCCACCAATCTATAGTGGTGTTGCTAACACCCACTGGAAGCTTCCCACTGGAAATGATTGAATTTTCTCTGCCATATTGGCTCATTTAAGGGTTGCATCAAGCTGCTGTGCAGGTTCAGTATCCTTTGGGTCAGGCAGGTATCCTTCATCAGGATTCATCCCAGTGAATTTCAACACTTAATCCAGACCCTGCTCAGCAAAGGAGAACTCAGTTTATCTGAATTAGGTGGCAAGAAATTTTGACAACACACCTCTGATGATCTTAAAAGAGTTGGGGAAGAGCAAACATTTTCAAGCCTCAGGTTCCATTTTCACCCATGTTGGTCAGTATTCAATTCTCTGCTGAAAGTGCTGAAAAGTTCCATAAACTTTTATTCAGGGAAAACTTTCAGCTAAGTGGCTTTATAACTGACAACACATCAGTTTCATTATTGATCCAAGTAATCCCATGTACATAACAAATGTTTATAATAAAAACAGAGAAGTTAATTTTAAGATACATCCAACTTTCTTCCAGAGAAATCAGGGAGTAATGAACTCAAAAAAAATAAGATTTAGCTCAAACAGATTCCTTCTGACTATCAGAACAGACAATACTTAGAATTGGCACCGTTTTACAGAAAACTTTTACATCAAAATACACGTGTGAATTTAATTTGGGATTATCAAGTTTAATATTCTGAGAAAGTGTCAGGAGTCTCAAAGTATTTCCTCTGACAATAAATTGGCACACTCATAGCTGCAGGTTAATGACACTTTTTGTTTGTTTAAGGACTCTAAGTTCAATGGGAGGACAACTCAGACCGTTCACTTTTGCTAGAGCTCTCAGATGAGTTTTGTCAAGTTTAATATTGTTTTTTTAAAGCTGCACAGTTAATAGCTTATAGGAGTTGGTACCCAACCATTTCAAAGAGAGATTATTTTGCATTGCTCTGTACATTGTACATAATAGTAGTACTTTTTTTCCCCTTGGTTAGCTGTTTTGGTTGCTATTTTTTCATTACAGCACTCAAGTTGAGGAAAAGGTTAGTACTTCATAAAAAACCCATGGTAACTCAAAAATATCTATATCATTTTCATGAATATTGTGTTTCTCTAAATTAACAGAGTCCTAGAAAAGAGAAGAAAACAGAGTTAAAGAGCAAAGGTAGCATTCAGAAATTGCATTTCCAGAGAGCTGTTTTCTGCTGTGCACTCATGCTATTTCTGTGTGATGTTGAATGATCAAATATACTCAATGCAAAGCCAGAATCTCAATGTTCCATGTGGTAAAAAAAAAACCTAACAAAACACAAAATCAACAACAATGGCAACAAAAGCAGAGTGTTTATCACTCAGATTATTCTTTTTTATATGATAGCATCTCAAAAGAATAGACATCCTTGAAATCTAGGCATGGCTGTGAAATGCCAGTCCAGTTCAGTCACTTTTGGAGGGGAGAAAAAAAACACAGGAAAGAGAAGCTAGAAAAATGTATCAAGAATAGCACAGACATGTGCTTTTTTATAGATTCTTGTTTGCTTTATTACTCATTCATATTTTGGTACTCTTATAACTCCACTTTCAAAGTCATCATCCTGCAACTACTTGCGTAGAATGAAAAGACAAAAGGTAAAATGCAAATCTTTTAAATTTATGCAAATCTTTTATAAATATCTTCAGTCTGTTTTATCTACAGTCCATCAACTTCAACTCAGATTAGGAAATACTTTTTAAAATTTATTTTGTTTTTAATATTTATTTATTAGAAAAAAAAATATTTTAGAATATATTTCATGAAATGCATAACTAGTTCTTTAATAGATTCAGAATTTTGCTGTTTGGGTTAAATCTTCTTTAATTAACATATTCAATTCATACAACTGAAGAAAAATATACATGTAAAAAAAGTCCACTCTGAGGAAAGAGCATGGGCATCAAAAAGAGGTGTGAAACAGAAGAACATGAAAATTCTTTCTCAGGGTTATCATTTATCCATTTCACAGTGGGATCATACGTATGGAAATCAGATCTACTGTGTAAGGCTAAACCCTGGAAATTGGCCTCTTCCACACCCACTGCACTGAGGCACATGGTTCTTTATTCATCTGCAGAGAATTTTCACTGTCTTTGAATCTGGTGGTCCTGTCCCACATTGTTCTCTTTCTGAGCATTAAGAAACTCGCTGGCTTGAAGATATTGCTCCCACCAGGCATCATCATCCCCTGTGTCTCTCACATAAAACAAAGACAGAATCTGTAATTTCCTTGTTCCTAATGTCTCTGTTGGTTGCCTGTTCCTTATTTTACAAGGTTCACAATCAGATGAGTCAGTCATTTGTGTTATGGCTCAGTAGTATAGGCATAAAGGCTAATGGCACAGGCAGGCATTTTCTGGTAATCTGAACACCAGATATATATATACATATATACACACACACACACATATATATATACACAAATATACTATCCCGTGGCCCACTACAGCTGTAAGTCACAAAGAATTACAAAGTAGTGAAGCACAGCAGTTCTTTCCAATACTGGTTGTCTTTGGTCAAGCTGAGCTTTTCCAAATCCCCTGGTATTATATCCCTTCAAATAGTTTCTGAAAATTCTTTCTAACTTCTCACATTTTTCTGAGGTGCAGAGATATACCTCCTTGTTTTAACCCTTGCTTCCCCACAGATTCTGCATTTTGTTTTCTTCCCTCACAACATATCCCATATCCATGGAATTCTATAAGCTTTTTAAGTGAAGTCATAGTGAATCTCATTAGACCACCTTTCTGCACCATGAGGTCCTAACTGTTAAAAAGATATTTCCAAAACACTCATTGCTTTCCAAAATATTTTACAGACTACTACTCTGAAACAGAAAGCAAAAATGTAAAACAAAAATGTTTTATTATAAATGGCAACATCACCAGTATTTTGAATATACAATTAAACCACATAGGCCCATCACAAAAAGTAAATAAAAGCTTCAAATAAATAAACTTGACTAAATAAAACTGAAAGAGAACCAGAGTCTCTGGTGTGTTTTGGAGAGGATTGCTTCCTAGATTATTGTACTGTCTGGGTACTTTATGAGAAGCCCTTGAGAAACCATCCCTGACCTAACATGTGGGAGCAAAACCAGGACTTACCCTTTTAAGGAGAAAGTCTCACTATATCCTAAAAAGAAGACTTAGATGATTAGCTTGAGTAGATTATTTCTACTTATTCTTCTCTGTAGTGAAAATTAAATGAGATGAATTACTGCTTATAACAGCTGTTAAGAATTCTTGAGTGCATTAAAATTTGTGGCTTCCTAATCTGCAAGGAAGAATTCTTTTGTGTGTTCCTCGTGGTATTCATCAGGGCCACAGCCACAGTTCTAGAATCAAAATTATTGGTCATTACTAGCAAGACTACCAGTTGATATTTAGAAGATATCACTGCTCTGGAAGAGAGGACAAACCAGTGATCTGGGCTAGGTATGCCCCGTGTTAGAATTAGGAGCAAAGGAATGAGTCAGAGTCAGTCTGGAGAACACACAACTTTGGGGGGGGCTCTCCTTGAATATTAAACTGCTTTTTTCATCATTTCCTGTTTGGTTACTTTTATTCCACTTTTACAGCCATGATTTCTGTAAAGCAATAAATAATGATCTATTGTCTTCCTGAAATGTCTGTCATCAACATAATCAGTATGGGTTGGGTCAATATTTTCAGTTCTTTGCTGATATATTCACTGTGGGTTGGGTCAATATTTTCAGTTCTTTGCTGATATATCCAGTGTGGCTTGAGGTGGTCAGGATGGTGCTGACCCTTGGGAAGCTGCAGTGAAATCAGCAAGCAGGAAGCATTCTGGTCCAGCTGGATCACGAGTCCTTCCTTGCCAACATTTCCACCTGCAGCTGACAGAAACACTGGGGATATTTATAAACATACCTGGCAAGTAAACTCTATTAAAAAAACCAAGAACAACAACAACTACTCCTGTAGATTAGAGAAAATATAATTTAGGAGTCTCAGGGGTTTGACAAGTTTCTTGCTGAGAAAAAAGAACTCAATGTGTTGCAAAACCCTTTTGCCAAGAGTTGCTTGACACACCATGCTATTTTCCTGTGAATTATATGCTGTCATTTAAACATAAGAGCATAAACCTACTGACTTACTACAAACATTTTTTTTTTTTTCTTACAAAAAACTTTATTCTTGCCTCATAAATGGTCTCAAATTAATGAAAAATAAACTTGGTGTATTAGAATTAGGAAAAAAAAGGCAGAAAGACAGGGAAAAAAAAGAGTACAGTTTTATTTTCCCTGCAGCTTCTAGAGTCTTCTGTGCTTTCAGCTAGTCCCAGATAGAATATGACAAGATAATTTTCCAAGAAAAAAGCAAACCCAATAAAAAAAAATGATGTTAAATTTAAAATTTTGCTAGAAGCTATGTTTGATAATAAATCAATATATGTTGGCATTTGCATCACAGTTTGAACATTAAATGACTGTAAAAAGTAAGGGCTACATCTGAATTAAATTGAGATTTTGCTTTACTACTTACTGTAGTAGATTGAAACACCAAAAATTAAGTAAAATTAATTAAATGTACATACAAGTGATTTTCACATGTCCTGCATGCTACGAAAAATCTAAAAAAAAATCCACTTATATATAATAATATATATAATAATTTTCCTGTGCATATATTCTTGTAAGTGTAAAAATATTTAAATTAAAAATCTTCCCTAGTGTTATACTTTAAAGATCCAGTATCCTGTTAATATGAAATTAATATCTCACCACCACATTAAAAACCAATCACATTATCAGAGATGTAAAATTATTATAGTAACAAGAAAATATATTAAAAAAATAGGAAGAGCAGTTGGTTACATGTTTGTTCTTTCTCATTGTCTTTGGGAAATAACATGCAGAGGTGGTCAAAATGTTTTATTTTCACTGAACAGATTAATCACTGGTCTTACAGGCCAGTAAAATCATCCATAGCTCTTTCAGCTAAATTTTATGATGAGCTTAATATTTTCCCCCAAAAAAAGTGCCATTTCAGACCTCTTAAAGCTTTCAGACAAACATTTCAAAAATGGCAATGTTTAGATTATTTATTCATTAGTTGCAGTTTGGCAAACCATTCTGGAAACAAAAATCTTTTCTTTTTATACCTACTCGAGCCAAGTCTAATTCAGCATGTTCTGAAATACTTTTTTTTGACTAATAAGCGTTCTTTGCAGATAGACAAAGACAAAACAGAATCACATCAGTACAATAAGTCATAAGGACAACTCCTCTGAAGTCTGCTATCCAATTGAGCAGTCAAGTACACAAAAAAGTGCTTACAGAGTCAATCCTTAATGATATGCTGAAGCAAAACAGTATTTCACTGTTTTCTCAAACCTGAGACGAGCAAGTAGCTATTTAAAATTGCCATGACTGAGAGATCATGGTATGCAGAAGTGTTGTGAATGGTTCTGAATAAACAATGAATTTAGGATTTCTGGAATTAACAAAGTAAGCTTGGCAATTTAGATTGACAGAAAGAAACATAGTTTAGAGAGATAGTGCAGAGACAGAGTCCTCGAAGGTAATATTTACAAAACTATAGGAGAAGAATGCAATCACTCTTTGTCTTTTCACAGTTCATTTCAGATACATTTACGTGCATTAGTAACAAAATATTGTAAGAAAATGATGTGTCTATTCCCTTCAAAAAGCGCAACTAATCATCCTTAAAAACTACTTTTTCTTCAGAGAGCTTAAGCCAGAGGAACTAACAAATACATTCTGTTATAAGCACCTTAACTTCATTTTATTTTATAGTTTTAACCCACTTTGGATTCTTTAAATAACTGTTTCTCTAAGAAGCTTGAATTTACTTATATTGGCATCCTCATGAGAAACCTATAATTTCTGGGTTTTTTCTTACTATAATGGCATTGTTCAGCAGTAAAACCAGCTCTGTATGCCTGGGAACTGTATTTTGCATCAGCATCTTTGGCAGGTTTGGGGTAGACTAGTTTTCTTTAATTTGTCTAGGATTAAAGTTGATTTTTTCTCTGTCCTTGCTTACATAATACATGTAAAATTTGATAAATATGCATATACAATGTCCTCATAGAAAGAGTTTTGCAAGAAAATATATACAGACTAAACATTCTTTTTTGCACATGACTCAAACTATAATGATGCCCTTCTTGATATCAGATGGCACTGGAAATAAACCCAGAATTAACTCCCTTTTCCACTCCCACACAGAGTGTTTATCCACTAACAGAATGATTAATTACAATTTCACATTTGTGTCTGTGGACATTCTTCATAGCACTGCGAACAATTGATATTGTATTTCTCTTTTCAACATTCTCAAACTGACTTTGTTTCTCAAACAAAACAAAAATGTGTGAAAGATAAAATGGACTCCCCCCACAAAAAAAGAAAGCAAAAACAAAAAACCAACCAACCAACCAACCAACCAACCAACCAAAAACAAACAAACAACAAAAAACCCCAAACTAAAAAAAACAAAAAAATTAAAAAAAAATCAAACCCCTCAAACTAATAAACAAAATACTCAAGCAGCCAAGCAGAAGGAAGGGAAAAACCCTCACAGGCTTTAGTTATTTTCACAGGGTTAAACAACCATTCTACATTTTTTACCTGACTTACGTAAGTCAAGCAAAGACTTGGTGTTTTCCACTTCCTCGCAGTGCTTGGAAGGAGCTGTGGTGGCAGCCTTGTTTGTGCAATATCTGAGACCTGTTGGGGAAACTAGGAAAGAGGCTTATTGAATTTTAATGTTGAACTAATGTTACATTTGTAGCTGGCTGCATTAGATGGGTGACTGCAAGTTGAGAGGAGAGAGTAAAAAACGGCTTCCCCCTTTTTCCCTATGAGTTCAAATGTTCATCCTGTCCTTTCTGTGAACCCGCTATTTATGGCAAACTCTTTTAACCTATATATAATTCATGAAGAAGCTCGTACAGAATAACATTACAGATAGATGACTGTGACAGATTTTTTGACTCAAGGAAGGTTCACATTTCCTCTGTGCCTGTTTTCCAATGTAGAATGCCCATGTCACAGTCAACCCGGAGCAGATTTCTCATAGAAATCAAGTACAAGTAAATCACTTCAAATGTGAACTGAAAACTTATTTTGCATTGAGTAACATGCAATTTCTATGTAAAAAACATGTAACTCTCACCCAACTCTGCAGGTTTTTATAATATAACTGGTGTTTACTCTAGTTGCTCTTGGGTACCCTGTGACAGCATTTACTGAAGAACACAGCATTAAACAATTCAAAAGATTCACAGGAAAAAAAAGTTTAAACTGTTTCCTTTCCTTACATGTCAATATTTAAATTCTCTTTTTCTTTTGAGAAGTATGGAAGAGATAAAAGTTATCTGTTCACATTATAAAATACTGGACTTTACAGAATGTGGCAGCAAATTTCACCTACATTTTCTGTCTACTTTTTATCTCCATTCTGTACAAGTCAACACCTTACTTAATAACATATGAATAATAATGCACATTTATGTCACATTTAATATGAAACACAGCTGAATTGATCCCAGATGTAGCCCCCAGTATTGTTTCCATACCACATACTTCATCTATTTTTCAGCCAGTGTGATAGTGTTCATCCCTATACAAAATTGAGTTAGCTGTCTTAATAAAGGAAAAGCAAAGAAGAATTATTATTACTAATAGAGCAGCTAATCATCTGAGGAGGAGGTATTCTCAGTGTAAATAAATTAAAAGTTAAAAAATAATGAGTTCTGCTAATGGATTTTATCTCTGCCAATTAATAGTATTCTAGAAAATTCCGTAATAAAGAAAAATATATTTACCTATATTCTATATAAATATCACCATGTATTACACTAATACCCCAGAGAAACAAGTTGCTGGTAATCAAGGAAAACATATAATTTATTTATGCATAGCAGGACTTTTAAATCACAAATATCTCCATAAGAAATTTAAGTGATAACCTCTTACCTTGTCTGTAGGTCACGGTTACCTTACACAGCACAGGTTTTAGCCCAGTTTCTGGAAGCTCCTATCCAAAGGCATAGTTTTATTACTTTGATGTTTTATTACCATTAAAATTGAATGGATATCGTTTTTTCTCTCTCTTTCACTCTCTGCATCTTATTAGCTATCAGATATTAAATATTATACAATATGTTACTAGATGTCTATGGTAATATGATTTTCAATAAAAAATAGGACTAGTTTATTAATTTTTGAAATTGCTTCTTTTTTTTTTTAAAGTAATTCTGTGCACAAATTAAGTAAACAAAGTTCATAAACAGAAGTAATGTTCCTTGTTTCCCTGTTGGAAGATGTGTTTTAGCATTTTGTTTGCAATATCAACTGCAAAGCTCATAATGGCAAAAAATTAATAGTTCATTGTCTGTTTTATATGCTGATATTTAATTAAATAGTGTATAGGTTTGATTGCACATTATATGTTCTACATGCATTACTCATATTAATGACTATCACTTGATAGGCATCCAGGGGAGTAATTTTACAGGAATTATCAGTTAAATAAATAAAGACCCATCTTTGTAGCCTTCATGGCATAGGCATTAAGATAATGCAGTTGATTCAGGAGTGAAAATAGCCCAATAATAATCACCAGAGCTGGAGCCATCCAAAGAAGTTTCTCTAGTAATGCAGCTTCCAAAAAGCTAGAAGGGAAGCTGTGAATATAATGGAAAGCAAGCAACTCAGAGCAAGGCCAAAATGTATTTGTGTGCATCGGGTGCTCAACCAAGCTGAGAATCGTGTTTTTGTGAACACATTAAAGATTAAGAAGATGGTGAAATACAGACAACAAAAAGGCAAATGACTTTGCTAGTGGCCCATATTATCTAACAAAAAATCAGAAGCCATTAAAGTCCACCTTTAAACTAACCTTCATGAAGGAGTCTTAGAACATCCATACATTTAACTGAGTCTGTCACTGCTGCTGGGTCAGGAACATACTTAATGCTGTTTTGAACACTTTCCACTGTAATTTCATTGGTTTCTTCCCCTCAAGCAATTCTCTGAGGCATTCACAAAACTATTTTATTAATACTAGTATATCTGTCAGTGATGCTCAATGGAAGGACACATGCAGATTTTAGGGAAAATAAACCTACACTTTTCCATTAGTCAGAAGGTGCTGAATAAATGAAGATTCATAGATTTTGGTTCTAAACCCAAATGTGATAGCCATCTGTTCTTACTTGTTGTATGATCCATGGCACAGAATTTCCAGTTATTCCTGCGTTGTGGGGATGAGCTAAATACAATTTATTTTAATCTGCTAAAGAAATTAATATAACAATAGTTGTGTACATCAGGAACAGAAAGAGGCTTCACAAACATTACTTTAATGAACCCACTAAATGCTGTATTTAATATTTGGATGATGATGAAAAAAGGAATTGATAGACTCTTTAAAAAAAGAGAGTCATTTTGTCATTTTGATTATAGTATCTCATTAAAAGAAGAGTCCCACCATTTTGTTTTTTAAATGCATATGAATGACTAGATAATAAGTATACCAAATTGTAGTGCTAGGTAAAAAGCTCCAGACTTGTTTGGGTTGTTTTTGGTTTTTTTTTTTAACTGTTCGTGTTTTGTTTTTTGGGGTTTTTATTTGTTGAGAAATTTGAATTCACTATAGGAATGTTAAGTTTTAATAGAAGAACTAATCTAAAAGCTCATTTTCAGTTCTATTTTAAGCAGATAAGGTATAAACTGCTTTGTTAAAAATATTCTAAAAAAAAAAAGCTGAACAAAATTAGCTAACACAGCTGAAGATAATTTTAAAATCGTTTTTTATATTAAAAATGCATGCTAGAATGAAATTCTTTTACAAGAAAACCACATTTGTTTAGTCAAAAATTAATTCCTTTAAAAATAATTTTATTTTATTTCTTAAAGGATATAAACCATTTAAAATCAAGCTATAAAGAAAAATTAAGCACAGTACAAACAGGTTGCTTGAATACTAAATTGCTCTTCATATCACAGTATTTGAAGCTGCTTTGAAAAGGATTTGCAGCTCCTCACATCTTACAGACTGCAGAATCAATTGAGTCACTTAGGAAGAAGAAGTATTTCCATATCCCAGCTTTAAACCAGCATTCAGATTCCACTTCCCTGAGTACATTAAAAATGTACAGACAGATAGCTAAGCAGATAACAGCAGGTGAACTTCTGGCCCCATTACAGGCAATGGGAGGTCTGTCATAATATCAAAGGCACCAGGATTTCACCCTCTAACTCTTCTTTCTCATCCATCAGAAAAGCACTTTCACCCACCAAACTTAATGACAAAGCAACTAAAAGTTTTGAACAATTTTGAAGTCCCCACTGCAAACTTAAATTTCACATTTGTTTGAGAGGCATTGGCAGCTTTCAAAGTGTGGATTATCAGTCAGCCTCCTGCAGTTGACAAAGCAAATCAGAGCAAGTAAATTTGAATGTGTGAATAAAATACATGTTAAAAAAATGTAGTAACAACTAGTAAGATGCCAAGAAAATTTCTGTATTTAAATTAGACATCTGTGCCCTATTTTTAAATATTCATCATTGCAAGTGATTCAGCATGTTCCCCACTCCTGTCAGAGTACACATATTTTAAAAACCTTTTAGCTTTAACACTTTCATTGCCACATTAATCCATTCCTAGAAAATTTTCTACCCTTATTCACATCTACATATTTCAGCATAAGCTCAACTGAGGCAACACAAACTGCAAAAAATACTTGCTTTTCAGAGCTTGTGTAAGAAAATAAGCACAGATATTAAAATGAAATATCAAAACTACATTGTTCAGACATATGACTGAGTAAGGTTTACAGATTGACTGTTCTTAACCATATATTTCTGATTCATAGCCATTGCCTAAAATGGGAGCACAATTGAGTTGGAAAAAAATAAAAAAAATGTTCCTGAAAAGGGCACAAAAATTAAAATCTAGCAGAGTATTATACTGAAAGCATAGAGATGATAGGACAAAACTGTGAGCCATTTATTTCAGAGCACTCATACCGAGGTACACTAAAAATAAATGGATAGGTGGGCAAGAGTCTGGTTGACATTCATTGTCCTGATTTGTGTGAGAGTCTACATGAGGTGATAACAATGGTTCTTTCTGGCCCTGCAATCCATTAAATTATGTATTATCTGAAATGAAGGGGGGGAAATTACTGTATTACAATGTTTGATGAATTTCCCAACCCAAAACCTAAGCCAAAGTTGACACACATCACAGTGCAAAACTCAAATGCCTCTGGGTTAATTAAACTGGCTGTCAAAGAATGATGAAATTATTTGGGATTTGGGACAAATTACATCTAGTACTTTCAAAGTTCATGAAAAGCTAATAAAGAATGGAACTAAATTTGATTTGACAATGGTTAGACTTGATACATAGAAAAGGGCATGATCACATGTGATACTTGTGCCTGAAAATGAACTAGGGAGGGAATTAGGAAGAACTCCTCTCATGAAGCCACAATAGCAGAAAATATCTGTTGTCAGCAAGAGCTGGTTGCAAGACTGTAAACAATGGAACATATTGGGGAAATATGGGAGGATGCACCTGCCAAAGAAAGATCAGCAAACACACTTTATGAATGTGTCACAAGTGTCTAGCAAGGAATCTGCACATCCTATTGACAATACTCTTTAGATATATCACGTACTAAAAGGTTTGTAACATTTGCTCCTGGTAAAATAGCAAGTGGTTATGATATTTCCTACCATCTGGGACTGACAAACTTCTGCAGTGAACCTGAAGGAGTGGTAGACAAAGACACCAGGAACCATGTATCCACTGGGAGCTTTTGTTCTGAAAGAGAGTGATGAGAAAGTGAAAATTAAAAGATTAATATGAGAGATACACTCTGATAGACAGATTTCACTACAAACCTCTGATCAAACACACCAGTGAATTTATGGATTTGCTTTTGTTGATTTGAAGAAGGTGATCACTGCTTGTTTTGTATACATTTTGGGAAAAATACCCATTGAATGTTTGTATTTAGTCTCTTCTTAGATTCACTTAGTTGTTTCATAAATAGCTAATGTTTATCTCCCTGAAGATTCCTAGAGCTTGTGTAAATCACTGAACAGAGGCAATTAAAGAGGGTAATTGGACTGCTGAAAACAATAATTAGACTTTTTCTTGTTCCTTAGTTTTGTCTAGTTTGGATCCCTCCATTGTTTTACCACAGGTAAAAGACAAATTAATCTAGCTGTGAATTGTAGAAGAATGTTTTAATGTCCATCTAATAAGGCAAATTATTTTTATTTAATTTCTTAATTTTAATAGAAGTCAGAAAATTTTCATATCTCATCATTAAAGTCTCATAATTTATATAGGAAGAAAAAAGGAAACTATCACATGGTTCTGAACAATTTGACAATGAACATGATTAACTTTGGTCAGTATGTGAAATACTTAAGAAAATGGTGCCAGGAGCAGGGCAGGGAAAGATAAAGTGCTTCATGAGTTATAGCTTTAGCACTTAATGTGTATATCACAAGTCACAGAGCAGACATGTTGAGTAAAAACATTTTATAACTCGAACTAAAAGAGACAAAGAGACTCTCTACAAATGAGCCTACTCTGAAATAATGCTCTCTGCAAATAAATATTTTAAAACTCTATGTTTCCTTGGGAAGCATAATGCAGATTCAAACTTAAAGCACAGCGTTTTTCTTTTTGAAGCACTATTTTGCAAGATAGTCTTGAATTTTGGAAATAAATTGATATAAATTACACCAGGATATACAGATTAATTTACATTCATTCATGTTTATGGAACTTTAACCATGCCTATCCATAAGTATCTTAATTAAAGTGTCTGATCTGAAGCATGAGTACTTAATGGATGTTTTTATGGGGTGCAAATTTAGGAAACCAGAATTTCTTTCAAGAAAACCAGAAATATGGCAACATGACAGATCATATTGTTTTATAATCTATTTTTGTTGCTTTTGTGCTCAAAGACCTTCCCATCAGAACTAGAACTCTGTTGGTCAAGTCTATAAAATAATACTTGAAAATAAAGATTCGTGATAAATAGCACAACCTCAAAAGAGTTTATGAGTAAAAGGAATGATGAGTGTATCTCCTTGGTTTTATCTCTTCTTTTCTTATAGTGTATGTTTTATTTACTTTTTGATGTTAGAGATTGCTGGTTCAGCACCTCTTTTCCATGTATCTCTATACAGCTGTTTGCAGTTACAAATAAACCCTTAGCCCACAATCAAACCCTATGTGAACTGACAGCATTTATTGATAAAAGTATGTATTTTTTTACCAATTGATGAATTAATTTGGGACAGAGATAAAAATGAACTGAAACAAGACTATGATTCCACTTTACTGCACAGTGTTTAGCCTGATATTTTAATTCTGCAGATGGAAAACCTTATGAAAGACTGATATGGAGATATTGGGGAAAGTCTGAGCTAATTATTCTCACAATACAAATCTCAAATGTACCATTACTAGATTCACTCCATTATTTGTTTGTTTTTTCTGGTATTCTACTTCCCATTTATCAGCTCTATATAAATCTCAGGACAAACATCCCAATTAAGTAAAAATATATTAATTTGTATTGTTTACAGGAGAAAATTTTAACTGGATGGACTTAGATCCAAGTAGCTGAGAAAAAATAGTTATCAAACTCTAATTAAGAAAAAATAGTTTTCAAACTCTAATTACTTTCAAACACATTGTTTCAAGAGTTGATCTGTTTTGTGGTGATACTGAAAACAGGGAAAAACTTATCTTTCATCAATCTGATCTCATTTTCCTTATGAAGATTTATAGAGGTGTACACTTTAAAACTTGAGTGTTCTGAAATGCTACCAATAAACAGTTTTACCTCTAAATAGTCCTTCCTTTTTAATATCCCAAGCACTTTGCTAAACAAAAGTTTTACATTCCAAACACTCTATCTTATATATTTGTGACTGAAAAATTAATACAAGGTCCAGGCACAGCTTCAATACCCGTTGGATAGGCTGGATCCAACCTCCTGGAAGGTCAAAAGGTGACAGGCTCCAGTGTGACAGACCCCCCAATTTGCTTCTTCCTTCAAATTTTCCAGCAGTCCCACACCATTTTTATGACTGTTCATCTGGCAGGCCAAGAAGTTTAGTGAACTTCCGAAGTTCAGCATGAAGATTTTTGAGCAGTTACATTTTGAACCTGATTTACAGATAATTTCTTTTTTTTTCTTTTTCCTGAGCTAGGCAAGGATCTGCCATTCATAGTCAAACTGCCAGGCACACATTATTGAAACAGTGAGAGTATAAACCTCACTGTAAAAGTCTCTGATAAAATGGCTGATCAAATGCATAAAGGCTTGTTTTAGACAAATCTTCAACAATTTAGAAAATATTCAATGGACAATAGAAGAATGAATAGTCACAGCAGCCTTCCTCAGTTCACCCATGGAGAACTGGCAACCAACTTTTCCTTTTTCTCATTCTTAATGCCAAAATATCACTTACACTCATAGTACAGCTTTAAACATCTTGGTACAACAAGGTATTCTGATATTTTCTTTCAATATAGATGAAATTATCTTCACAGCAAAACAGCACAAACTTTCAAAATCCATCTTCTACCTGCTCAGCTTTGTCATGTTAGCACTGAATTAGAAGGTGAAAACACAGCTAACAGAATGTGCTGGGGAATACCCACAGGTACTGTGGTTAGGCTTATTCTTGTCCACAATATTTTGAAGTTGGTTTCAAGACTCTTTCCCTTTCTTCTCCCACTTCTTTTTTTCCCTGAGATGACCAAAGGAACTCAGGTAAACGTATATTAATGCACTCCATTCCATCTGTCTCCTTTTAATTAAATCAGGAGCTCTGGAGCAGGGGAAAAGCAGCATGCAGCAGCCTGCAGAGCAAGGAACAAAAGAAGTGACTTGTACAATATGGAGGGAGCCTAATGGGCAAAAGCATTCCTGCATGTAGCAATCTGTTGCTCCCCACAATGTTACTCATCATTCTGCCTAACTTCAATAATATTCTTAGCATGAAATGTCTAAGATTAATGAGGCATTTATTCCCAGATAAGAAGCTGTCATAAAGAATACATTTTCCATCAACATTTTTGCAGTTAAATTAATATTACCAATGTTTTGCAAATACAGGATTCTGCAGTGTTTTAGCAGATGAAGTGAAGATAGTCCATGGAGCAGGTTTATATCTTGGGCTGGGTAATTTTCTCTGTAGATGAGCAGACAATATTGCTAGTGAGCACTCCCTCAAATTTCACAATTGCTGCCACAGGCATTTATTGCTTCAAGCTGTTAGAGGTCGGATACAGGCCTGGGTATACCCATGGTCTGATCCAGTGTAGTTGGATTTTCTTAATAGTAAATGGGTAAAGGGCCTCTAACATTTGTCATCTTTATCTTGCTCTGTGGTTGAGCTTGAACAGAAGCCCCTGATCCCACTTTCCCTGATTTTCCATTGTGGAAGTAGAAAAAAATCCTATAAAGATAATCCTCTAAAAATCCACTACAGTTAAACTCAAACACTGATAGGGCAACTGTTGGCTAAGTTCCTTTCTTTGTAAGTTGTGAAGTATCATAATCTGAGCTGTGTGTTTAAAATGAGGGCAAGTGAAGAGTCTTCCAAGGTAAATGACCTTTATATAGGGTCTTGGTTATATTTTTCTTTTGCATAATCACTTTTTCACAAGCTTTTTCAGAAGTAGTAGGTAGCTAAGACATATTGGTCAGAACTTAATGTATACTTCTCAATTGATTAAAGGATCACAAAAGAAGGAGTCAGTCTCAGAACAAATTAACTAAACTCATCCACTTCTTATTTGTCATCCTTGAGAGCATCTACTACCAAAATCCTAAATTCTCCTCACTACTTCCAACAGATATTCTGAAACTGACTTCATTGACTCCACCTCCATTCAGTCTATGATTTCTTTATTTTAAGTTCAAGTGGATTTACTTTTTTCTTTTCTGTTGGATATTCTATTATTCCCTGATAAAACATTTTCTTCTTTCTTCTCTAGTAGGTAGGGAAGATATCCCCACAATAAATGAAAGATTGCAAGTAATAGCAATAGGAAAAAATAGTAGATGGCCAGACAAACAAATCACTCTTTTTCCTTGACTGGAACAGACAAGTGTATCCAAGAGATGGTAGAGAGATATCTGTGGCAGAGCAGTGTGAAGCTTATCTGCAGCCATGTATTTGTTCCAGATGATCTGGAGCCACTGAATGTATCATTCCCCTATTACATTTGTAGGCATGTTACTTTTGTACCATGATATATGATAATCTGCTTTTCATAAGAATTATATTTTGAATTATTCCAGGGTCAGCAGCTTATCTCTTATTCATCCCTTGCTGT
Source organism: Erithacus rubecula (assembly GCF_903797595.1). NCBI lineage: Eukaryota > Metazoa > Chordata > Aves > Passeriformes > Muscicapidae > Erithacus > Erithacus rubecula. The sequence goes on along the minus strand of NC_136685.1, from coordinate 7,995,746 downwards.
ATTTGGATGTATCAAACACTCATGATTGAGAACATACACATAGTGAAAGCTGTTACATCATTCTTCTCTAGCACACACCAGCAATGTCACAGAAAGGGAACAAACATCTAAATCCAGATTTAAAGTATTAAGCTTTTATTTAACCTAAGGCAAATTTAATTGCTGCAATTCAATTGTCAACAGCGAAATGTCTCTTGGGCCAACAAATTTACAGCATTGTTGTTTATTAGTGTATTTCAATACCTTTTCTTAAAATGTCAATTCTAACTAAGCATAACTTTCAGGAAATCTAAACTTTCTTCTACTTGTATCAGCTGTCTTTCATCAAACATACCTTTTGAGTCCACTACACAAACGTAATTAAAAACACATGTAGCCATTATGCTTGTCAGAGGAAAATATTTAATAAATTTTAAAAGTTAGTTTATGAATTATATAGGCAAAGATAAAGCTTCAAATAAAAGAGAATAAAGTGAAATCTCAGAAATAAATGGTCAAAACACACACACACACAGAATAAGCATACTACTGCATAACAAGAACCATATTTTTCATGTCTGTCTCATTTTTCATGTCAGGCATGCCTTAGAGAGCTCAAACATTTAGTCATTCTTTCCAAGTTGTATTCTTTGACAGTTTTAGGTGCTACCAGAAGCCAAAAATTATGTTTCTTTTCATCTTAAATTTGGAAGCTGATAGTTTTATTAATCAAGATGTCTTTTATTTTTGAGTCAGGATGTAGTTAACATAAATCTTTCTCTTATTGTATTTGCATACAGAGGGATGGGGGGAATGAAGCCGAGACACACCTGACTAGAGTCACACAGGTGATGTGATAGAGTCACAAACCAGATCCATTCTCCTTCATTCCCAGGCTACAATCACAGGAACAGAACTCCATCCTCATGCACTGTTTGATACAGCTTTCTCTGATTGCTAGATTCAGATCCTAATCCATCTCCTGATGCAATTGGAGATTAACTAATTTTAGAAAAAGACTGAAACAATTTTTTTTGCTTAATATTTTGCATTATCATCAACAATTCTGACAGAATCAATAATGTTCATTTCCAATTTATGGTGTGGATGCACCAGTGATTACTATTGGCGTATCCCTCAGGAAAACTGTCTTTACAAAAATGTGAGAACAAAGATAGTTTCAAAGCTTGAATATCTAGAGTACATTTAAAGGAAGAAATGAGCTATAAGCAATGTCTTTGCTTTCCCTGTGGAATTTTCAAGTACTTGCATTTCATGGAGTGAATCAAGTGAGACTGTTTCAGTGATAAAAACAAACATTTACAGATTGACATTTACACAGTCACCAATTTATAAAATGCTACTCATTGTCATTTGTCATGCCTCACCCACACCACCCATCCCTTTAAAAAAAGAGAACCCTGCTGAGAAGGATCAAAGGTTCACTTCAAGGTCATAGTACCTTTTGTACAGATAGTAAAATTAAACCAGCCAGAAGGGGATTTTTTTTTTTTTTTTTTCTGGAAGACCAAATAGACTGAAAGTAGCAAAGCAGAAATCTATTCTGAAGAAAGATCTTTAATAGATTAATAATCTGTCAAATGAAACAATTCTTTGCCTTGGTCTCTCAGCGACTTCTCTGTTATATTGGTTTCATGTGGACAAATAATTCAGAGCTAAAAGGGCACCTTATGTCTTCTCCCACATCCAGACGTGTAGAAGCAAAACAGTGGATGTGGCAGCAATCACAGGAAATGACTTGTCAGCAGAAAATCACACAAGTGTTTAGTCACATTGTAAGACAGCTCATTAGCAGAGGACAAAGCAGGACTGATGCTGCTGCAAATACAAGGTCACTGTTTGGGTGGAACCAAGAGCACATTCCCAGACACTGTCCCCCTGTCCATTGAAGGAAAGACAGCATGCACAGCCTTGAGTTTACATTTTTAGGCAGTGGCCTGGAGTCTAAATTCTGCCCTAAAAGCCCAAATTATTTCACTTATCTCAAAAAAAAAAAAAAAAAAAAAAAAAAAAAAAAAAAAAAAAAAAAAAAAAAAAAAAAAAAAAAAAAAGTTTATTCTGCAATCTAAACAAATGGCATGCAATTTTCTGGGATGCTAAAAGACCAAGTACATACATTTTCACTGCTTGAATTTACTGATAATTTTTCACTGAATATAATTTAATACACTCAGTGAAAAATGAATTTAAATTTCAATATAGCAGAATACAGTATCTTTGTATTTCAGTGAATGAGATGTAGCCTGTGTCTTCCTCTCTTAATACAACTAAATCCAAGATATCTGTTTGATAGACTTTTTAAGGCTTGAGCTTGTGAATGAGGCAGGGCCAAGAAAAATGTAGTTTGAAATTCTAAAATACAATTTATAAAGACATTACTGAACTCAGATAATGCAAAATAGAGTATAAGACTAAATGAGAATGAAAACTCCTGTAGTGAAAAGCATTTTTCAAGTTTAAATATTGTTTTACCTTTTATTCTTTCTTTGCTTTCAATACAAAATCTGTTCTCATGACATTGTTGCAAACATCACTCATCCTTTCAGACCTCACCATTAGGCACTGTTCCAATCAATTAGGGGAAACTTTCATGGCAGAGCTGGAGAAAGAGCTCAGATTTGGTCGGACTGCTCAGGACACACCTAGCAGCAAGTGGCAGGGCCAGTCATGTTCAAGGAACAATTCATTTTTAGTCAGAGTTGGTGCTTATTTTCACCAAACAAAAGGTTCCTACCAGCAGTTCTGAACTCAAAGGGATTAATAAGAATTTGCCAGATACCCAAAGCTTTTGAATATACTAATTATATATTTTATTTTTCTTCTTTTTTGTAGGGTTTATTGATTTCCCTGCTCAACCACCTTCTCCCTGGCAGATGCTAGAAATAATGATATTAAAATTGATCTGGTATGTTCAAGGCAGTCATTAGCTATGAAATCCAGTTTTTAATGGAAGGTCTATATAATACTAACCACATGGATCTTAGTCCATGTCAGTCCCACATTTTGAATGAAATTCAAGAGAGATGATGAAGCACAGGGTTAGGTACATGAAAGTGCAGTGCTGGCTCTTATGTTAATGGACTCAAAGGCTCCAAGTCACAAAAGAATCAATAAGGATAAGGTAACTTAAAAATATATATTCAAAGCTGTGCTTCAGCCAAAAAGTTTTCTGATTAATAAGAGAGAGGCAGCGAAGTATACGAAAAGGAAAAGACTTTCCTTGCCCTCTACCACCTTAAAAATGAACAACATATATTCCCATAAAATACAGTAATTGGTGCCTTTCCGGATCCTGAGTTTCTCAATTCTCACAGTAGCAGAGGCAGAGTGAGTGACTGTCTCACAGATATCTTAGAAAGCCAGGCAAGCTCATGGGGTAGAGCAGAAAAGGAGTTTTGCTCCAATGATCTCTGCTGTGTCCTTCCATTCAATCCTAAATAAGTGTCAGGCAATTAGAAATGGAACAGTGGATGTGTAAATGATGCAGCCTTCCCAATAAATTGCTAATACCTGGATAGTGCTGCATGACTAGAAACATACTGTTACAATAACTGCAGTACCAATTTTTATTTCTGAATAATAGACAATATGGAGAAGATCAATGTAGCATTAGAGCCATGAAACAAACAATCTACTATATGATTCTTTCCCTGTCTGATTTCTTATTTTCTTCCTTCCTGAATTGAGACATACTAAATCTAGGTTTTGCAAGACTAGCATGCCTTTTCTTTCCTCTTCTTGGCAGAATAATGCTGTTGTGTGTGTGGTGGTCTCTAGGAAATATTTAATGACTGCTAAACTGTGACAAAGTTCATGCTTGTTCTTGCAAGGTAAAAATCCACCTCATTTCTAGTGGGTACCTGAATTTCATTATTTTAGAATAACAAGAAGCCTGAAAAAATAGAGAAATGGGGATTTTTTTTTTTTTTTTGTGCTATTGACATAGATTTTTTTTTATAACAATCTGGTCAGAAAAAAAGGGGCATCCACAAGGCACATATCCATGCTTATTTGCATTATGCATTTAACTTGGTTCATGTACCATCTTTTACCATCTGTCACATGGAAGATGGCTTTCAAAGAAATTCTAGAATACTAATGGAACTCCCTCAGCATCACCATTCAGCACAGGTGTCATTTTTAGCTCCAAAACTAATTAAAATGCATGTTTTAAAGACGTTCAGTGTTTAATTCAAGCAGAGAGGGTACACAAGACATCTCTTCAGTGTTTCAGAGGTCACAGCATGAGACTGATTTTGTAAACTTCATCTAAAGCAACCCAGTACTTAAGGGAGTTTTACAAAGAAATGCATTACATGTTGATTTCATAGTTAGCAAATCTTACAGCAGAAACTATCTGGTGGATTTTGTTGCATTTAGCAAGACGATAAATGAAGGCAAAGCAGAAAAATCTTCACTTTTTCCTATCTATTATTACTGTTGCAATGAAAATGAAAGTGGAGTACTCAGATCTAACCACTACTTTCCAAACAGTCATATTTTGAATTGATCTGCACTGGGCTGCAGTTCAGCACTCAGCCTTCTGCAGTTGATCTGTTGTATTTGCTGGAATAAATATAATGGAGTAGAAGGAGAGGAATGCAATGAAAAAAAAAATGGAGAATCAGTTGTATGAGGCAACACTCATATCATTGTTCCATAAATTTTATTGGGTGCTGTTGCAACCTTGCTCTTCAGAAAGGGAAGGTGAAGCCTTAACAGCCCCTTAAAAGAGGCCAGGAACAAGAAGCTGGGCATCATCAGGTTTGACAAGCTTTACTAAGAGTCACCTGCTGCAGTCACAGCCCTTCTTCACTGCTCAAGTGGCAAGCAATTCAGAAAAGGAAAATAACTCTTGCATCAGTGGCACTTAATCAGTTTATTCACACCCTAATGGGTGCAAATTGGGATGTATGGGCAAAATTTGTCACTTTGAAGTAAATGAGAAACACCTGTACAGTAATTCTGGTTCTTTGTGCACTGTTTAAAATACCCTTAAATAAAGATGATAAAAAGATTTTCCTTTGTGTTGTTTTTCCCTAAGCTGGTGTCATTGTGAAAGTATTTTGCATGATTTTAAGGACAAACAAAGTGATTAAAAAGCTCTTTCAATTTTCCCTTTTATTTGTGGTATTTTAACTGATTCTTTGAAGAGATATGAAACTGGGCCCAGTAGGTGTTAGGAAGGTTTATTATAACCTGACAGAAATCTGTCTAATCCTGGGGCTTTACTAGCTCTAAGGGAATTGTCTTACTTATTTCCATTAAATCATTAACTGATTGTAATGTGACTTTTGAGGGTATGACAGCCTTGGAAATAATAAAAGTAACAGTAAAAAAATGGAAGCAAAATTCTGACAGCTTTTGTCTTATACTGGATCTGTGGATGCCTGGAGTGCTCTATGGCATTGTTTAAAATCAGTGATGGGAATTTTACTGTTATCCTGTTGAGCAGATACAAGCAAAGAGATTCTGCTCCAATTTGTTTCCATTGTATTAATCTGAAAGTTCATATACAGTTTTCAAAGAATCAGACTAGTATACAGAAAATAAAATATAATATATTTATTTAGGAGATATAGGCTAAAATCTAATGATAGGCGTTCAATTCCTACCTTTTCCACAGACATTATGGCCAAACAAAGGTCACTACATCTGATCTATTTGACTAAACTTTCATTATGATCTGTAGGGATTTACTCAACAGTGTCAATGAAGTCTTGGGAACAATTCATCTCATGCTGAAACAGACATTTATTTACACCTGCTGAGATGAATTGCACCCTGTATTCCATTAATCCTATTGACTATATCTCCTTTCCTCATAAAAGAAATGTAAAAAATTATCCCTGATTTAGACATCCATCTGTAAGTAATGTAAATCTCCCCTTAAATAAATAATTCATGTCCCAGTTCAGTCAAAAGTGAAGGTGTACTTCATTTTTAGGGGATATCACTGATATCATTTTGCTCCCAAAAGGAAGAGAAATCAGTGCTAAGGTTGGATAGATAAGCTTAATATTCAATATAGTCTGCTTCTGAAATCTTCCTGTGCTAGACACTGCAACATCATCTAGAACAAAAGAGGATGATGTTATGTGCCAGTCTGAATGCCACCACAAAACAAATAATTTATCTTTCTTGTACTGGGAGAGAAAACAGGCCTGTGAAAAGAAGTGAGGGATGGAGGTTGAGATGTGACTTGAAAAGAGCAAGCAATGACCAGAAAAAAAGCCATGAGGAAAGTATTTACTATTGGTGCATTTCAAATCTCTGTTGTGCTGGAGAGGGGGAGTGACATTTTACTGGAACTCTGTGCTGATGAATGAAGCTCAGCCTGAGCAGCCAAGTTTCCTTGCAGCAAGATAAACGTGTTATGTATTATTATATTACATTGCAATAAAAGGGTGTGGTAGTTTAAATATATTACAGATATAAATATAACAGAAAAAGTGTAAAAAGGCTAAGCAAAAACACTAGAAGAAATATGTGATGGAACAAAGGAGTGTATGAAACCAGACACAAGCATAGAGAAATTTATCACACTAGAAAAAGAAGCAAGAGACATTTAAACGAGGTAAGAAAAAGCATCAATTGTGTAAGTAACGAAGGGTGAAAGAGTACACTACAAGCCAAACAATATCCTTGGTAAGAACACAGAAAATCTGTAAGTTTAGAATGGTTCTCATAAATCTAAAAATCTAATATCAGATGAGAAGGACAAAGTACAGTGAATTGTGTGTAGGAGCTGGACAGAATATTAGGAGGACAATAACAAGGCAGAATATCTGAAAGGATGGCATAAGACTGAAAAAGCTGTTGTCTTTTAATTAAAATGTCAAAATGTATCTACATAAACTCTGCAAGCAGACAAAAGCAAAAAGAGATGATCTAGAGTTTTCAAGAAGTCTGTAATAATTTCTGTCCTAAAACCTAGGTAGCAATGCTGAAAATTCTGAACAATGCTAAACTCTTTGCACAGTGAATCAGGTTGTGCAAAATATTGAATATGCAATATGGAGAAGCAGAGAGTCAGTTCATTTCCTGTTAAGGGATATAAATGAAATAATCCTCAGCTACAGAGGAAGAGTAAATAACAGTAAATAAAAGCTCAAGCTTCAGATAAAGCTCTAGCAACCAGAGAACATAGCAAGGTCTCAGGAAATCTCTAAGGATGAGAATCCCTGTTTGAATTTATTGCAGATTCAAATTTTCTTTGGATGTAACTGTGGATAATACCTGTAAAATTAAAAATCTCATTTCTACTATGTGGAAAAAAAAATCTTTCTAAACTCTTAAAACTATTTTAAGCACAAGAGGCTTTTTTAGGAATTGAAATGTGTTTGTTCATCTGTCAGTGTTTGCAGCAAGTAAACATGATGTCAATTAGCCTTGCTAATGTGAAATCATTACCAGTTCCTGGGTGGGAGAAAGAGTTCATCAGCTCAAACATACCTTGTGTGTGTTGCAATATATCCTACTGCTGGGTAAGAACAATCCTGGATGCTTAACTAATTAGCATTTTTGAATGGTTTGAAGCATTTTGAAGGGTTTGAAGCCTTAAGTAGAAATTTTATAGTGGCACACCAACTTGACCAATAGCTGAGTTAAGAGACAATTGAGACAATTGTACTGGAGCTTGAACAACTGTAGAATATAAAATCCTTCGAGCACAAAAAAAAAAAAGTTAAAAATTTAGTGTTATTAAAGTCATGATTTTCTGGTAAAACTCAGCATAACTGTTGGGGGTAAAATTATCCCCTTAATACTAAAAATTTACTCTACTTGTCATGAAACAGTGTAGTCCCTGATGGCTGCAGTCTGAAGCTAATCTGTGGACCAAATTGGAGGCTGGAAGCCATAATAAAAATCATTTCCAGTTTCTGCTCCATGTGCAATAAAACCAGAGTCCAAGATATTAGAAGAAATACAGGTGGGTTTGAACTGTCTTTTTGATGTTTTAAATCAACATCAGAAAGCAAAATAAAGAAACCCCCACTCTAATAAGCCTAAGTCTACAATTTCAGAGATGGCATGTTAAAGTTAGTAACTGGTTATAAAATGCCAGAGACCCATAGCAGCTGATGTCATTATGTGGGATGGAAGGGAGTATTATAGTGGAGTATAAAACCATGAGTGGGCTGGAGTGAGTGAAAATGTTGATTTCCAGTGTCTAATGAGGAGCATTCATCTGGGCCCAGTGTGAACAGCTTTACAGCAAGCAGGAGGAGCTGGTTCTTCACACAGATGAGAGACTTGTGCAATCCCTTGTTTTAGGATGCTGTGCTTGTAAAAATTCATAGGTAATCTGGGGCACAAGCAATAAATACCCAGAAAAAAAGATCTACTGTGATTGCCAAATGTATGAGCTACTGTGGGCTTGGATCATCCACTAAGCTGAAATGAGTCAGAGTGAGTGAGTGCTCACAGGTATTGCACACAGCCTGTGCTCCCTGGACATCTATCACAGACACTGCTGAAGTCCAGTGACTGGGTTAGACACACTTGGTGAAGCATTAACTCAGTTCTTACATGCTTACTGTATTTCCTTTTCTGCAGTTCCCTGTAACTGGATCTATAATTTCAGGACATTCAACAAATGTTACCTTAAAGTCAGACCTGGGTCTGTGGCACTTCAGGTCCTGAGTGAAGTCCTACCAATCATCCTACCACCCAGCTTGCCTTCCAAAAGTTTCCATCCATAGAGCAGCTATAGCAAAACTTCTGCACTGTAAAATGTAAAATTAAAACAGTGCAGATTTAATTAAGTTGCCAGGCTATAAACATATGAATTGCCATTGTTATTGTTTCACCTTTTGATCAACCAGTCTTTCCATGGACACAGGACAGAAATCCAGGTCAGTAAGTTCTTAAACCAATGGATATTTTAATTATGCATGTTTGAATCAACACAGAACAAGTGTGGTATTTATAATTAATAAATATTGTAAATGAAGCAAAGTTTCAATGTTATTTGGTATATCATAGTATCTTCTTACTGAAAGAATTTCTGTGAAACTCTTAGAAAACAACTACATTATATTCATCCTGGATAGAATTTTTATGTGATGGGCAGGCATGTTGATACAATACCAATACTGGTGGTGGATGTGCCAACAGCACCAGTTTCTCCTCTAGCCAAGGCTTCAGATCAGTGTGATGCCTCATGAGGAAACCTATGTGGATGCCTCTTTTCAGCCCTGTTCCTCAAGCTTCTTATGCTGAAGTGTTGCCTTTCTCTGCCTTGTGTGATCATCCCATCTTCCAGTTTTCCTATGCCTCCAACAGTCCATTCAGCTTGTTCTTTAGGAAAATCCCTTATATTCTGCTTAACTTCCTCTGGGAACTTTCATAACCTTCAAGTATTGTTTCTGTTTATTCCCCCCTCCCTTCACCCTTCAAACTTCAACATCTGCAATATATTCCTAAGAAACAGCTCTGTCTGGATGGCACACAGGTCTCAGTATTACTATCTAGTCACTTTTGATGCCAAACCCATAATATCACTCACTGAACAGTTCAAGCTACGTGTGATTAAAATAATTCCTTAGCTGAAGACATGTCACTAATATTCCTTTTCAAATCTTTGGACAGAACTGCCATTCTGCCAATCACTTGAACTTATGATTTTTTCTTGTTTGATTTCTTAAATCCAAGATATCCCTAATTTTCTTCCATTCATTCTGCCTGCAATATTAATCTTTACCTGCCTATCTACACAGAAAAAGCACTGGTCCTGCTTGCAGAGCATCCTGCTTACTGAGTACACAGCAAAAATATCCCTGCTCTGCTATGAAATGCTGCTCTGTGTGTGCATTTCCCCATCCTTTGATCATGTGCTGCTCTGTTTACAGTTTGCTTGTGACTTCTCTTCACTATCAAATTTATGTTATTTGTTTTATGTTCATAACCTAATCCCACTTTATCTCTCCTTCAGAAACAAGAGATTGTCTCCTGCTTCTAATCAGCTACTGATAATACCCTTCATCACCCACTTGATTCATTCTCAAGCAGTTACTTTCATGTTGTTCACGCTTGGAAGAAACACTCCAAAATAACATCATTGCTTTCCTTCAAGTCCCATCTCCAAATCTGTCTTTTGACATTATGCTTATAAAAGTGCTTGGTGTAAATAAGCTGAAAATAATTCTAAGATTGTTGTATTGCTTTGTTTCCTTTTCTTCCTGAGCTTTTGTTTATCTTTGTGGTGGTGTCTCCTGCAAAAAGTACATATGTTTTTATGTAGCATATTTTTAATGATGTTTGCAGACCACTTCATAAATTGCATTCAATCTTTTGGTTTCTGAATCATACTTTAATATAAACGTAATTGCAGTGAGATTGAAAACCTGAGGTTCCTCTTATTTTTATAATTTTAGTTTTTAATACATGCACAGATCTGTACGTGCTCCATTTTCACAGCAGCTGAATGACTGCAATGTGTTATATGCTTTTCTTCCCACCACTGTTTTTATCACAACTACTGTAGAGAAAATTGAAGCATAAAGAGATGAAGGATAACATTCAGAGCATCTATTTCCCAGCTTTGGACAGCATGTAGGTGGAATGTAAGCAGTTAGGTTTATGGAGAGCAAATTCACAAACCAACATTGCAGTACATAATGTTCTGTCAATATCTTTATCCTGGAGCATGAGAATCTATAGATGCCCACACACTCACTCCCTGGACCAAAGAACCAGGCACTAAGCACAAACATAATTTGGAATTCCTGCAGAGACACTTTAAGAAACTCATGTATATTAAGTTTGCTTCCACCTCTGGGGTTCCCCAAGCAGTTTGTTACACTTCTATTTTAATGCCTGAAAAGCAAACAGCACAAGTGTATTTGTTGTTCCCACACCACAACATTGACCACAACAAGGAGTTGCCATGGGCAAGACCTGCAGCACAGCATAGCAATGCAGGAGCTGCATAAGGGTGCCCAAATCTGAATATCCTGCTTTCCAGAGTATGCTCCTGAGCTACTGAGGGTAATTCAAGGAACAAAAGAATACAGGTTTGAAGGGGTTTGAAGGTAGGCAGCCCTATATCGGGGGGCACAAAATCCCAGGGAAAGGCTCTATCTCCACACAGTGAAAATTCTATTCTTTTTATATAGGAAAAAGGTACCTTTAAAATGAACTCATAATTTTATGACCTCTATTTGAATGAACTCAGGAAAAAATGCAATACGCAGGCAAAACTTTGAAGGTTTATTACCTTCCAAAAATCATGAAATAAAGTCTTTGTCTCATTTTATATTCCTTTTCCCCTCAAGTTTCATTGTGATGCCTCTGCAGTGAAAAGCTGTATTTCTGTAAACAATATTGGGGTTGTGGCTGTTATCATTTCACACAAGACCCCTCTTGCAGAAAGAGCTTTGCAGAATATTGGACGATTTTTTTAAGCACCCTTGACAGTCTGCTGTGCTGAGTCGAAAGATTTCAAGGTACATTAACTTTAACAAAAGAGTGTCTGTGCCATAAGCCCCCATTTCACTTCAAAATAACGATAGCTGTTTTAAAAACATATATATAACTTAACCCAACTCTTTTATTTATTATTATTATTTATTTAGAAGGTCCCTCAAGCAAATCCAGATAGAGGCTGATAGGATGGGATTTGCAGGACCAGGGACAGTTTCAATTTTGCTTTGAATTCAACATAATTGAGACTGTGGCATTTGAAAATGTGCAGTCTGCAGATTAGATCATGTAGTTTCCCACCCATTACTAACTCTTCTCCTTCCAGTGCACGCTGTGCTCTGCCTCATGCACACATTCTATTTCATTCTGCAGATAATCAAGGGCAGAATTTAGAACCCCAGGAAAATGCTTTTTCACTGCACAGGAATTGCATCTTTAGTCTTTGCATGCCAGAGGATTCTTCAATTTATTGCACAGAGCTCTGTTTTCTGTGTTATTCTTGTATTCTTTTAAGTAGGTTTTCACCTTGTGAAGAAGTAATTTCTATCATTGTGCTTTGAATCCAATACTCTGTTAACTCTGCAAAACACTTATGCTGGGTATACTTAAAATCAGAAGGGATTTTTTTTTTTTGGTGTTGTGTGTGTGTCTGTGTTCTTTCACTAAATTAATATGGGCATATTTGTTAATACTAATAACTTCTTACCTCTTTTAACTTTACTGAAAACCAAGATTTTGTCTGCCTTGGTCTGAATTTCATACAAATTTATAATTTTGTGTACTGTTACTGACTTCCTGGGCCTTTGCATATGTGCATTAATAAAGCTTCTGTGGTCTTCTGCTGTAGCACAACAGCTTCCAGCTCCTTTAATTGAAAAAGTGCACCTGGGTCTACATCCAGAATGTTCCAATAAGAAGGACTTGAAACCCATGACAGAATAACAATAATAAGCAATGATTTTAAAAGGGATTTTTTTTTTCTAGCATTCTTCTATCCTCAGTTTATCTTTGCTCCACATCATTGGATCATAAGACATCATTCCAGTTTTCCTAGAAATTGAACAGACGTTTACAGCAGTGTAAAGTGAGTGTAAAATGCCCCAAATAAAAATAGCAGTTTTGTACTCATTTTGCCTGGTTGAGCAAATATGATCCTGATTGTCTGATAGCCCACAACTCTGCCAGCACTCCTGCTCACAGGAGTGCTTATGTTCAGCATGAAGTTTAAGTGGCCTGTGGCTACATCTATGTCATAAACAAAACATGTAAGCACTTGTTTTTTGGCCCTGAGTTCAGACAGTTCAGACATGTCTGTGTACATTCAAACTTTTTAAAACAAAGTCAACCTATTCAAGCCACTTACTGAGAAATATCCTTTGTCTGTGCTAACTCCTGAACCGTGGCTGAAAATTTTGGAGGATATTGTAGTTGTCCAGACTTTATACCAAAAACAGTAGAGAGAACCAAATCCAAAGCTCTGTCATATTTTCTGGTATTTTTTATGAGTAAACTGAGTTTTTAAGTTGTTTGACAAGTGGACTGCTACCCCTGTTAATAAGATAATCTTGGTTTCATTGGACAAAAATGACCTCTACTAAGTTTCAGTTGCTTTTCAGTCTTTGATTTCTTGCATTTTATTTTGGTGCATTTCACTGCTTTGATCTTCTTTAGAGTTGTTGTGGTCTTTTGATTTCTTGTTTGTGTCTTTTACCTTATAGTTTCCTGACTTAATGTATGCCTAATTGATCTGAAAAAGCCTACAGAGGGTTATACATGCCATGTGTTCAGATAGTGGGTGATCTTAGGATATTCCTTTCAGGTTTTAAAAATATGCTACTTAAGCTGCTCTACAAGCAAAAATGTTTCCTTCCATGATTGATTTTATTCATATAGTTTAGTCTTTTCCCTAAATATTGACCCATGGTTCTTTCATTGACCCTTTTAGATTTTCTGTGTACATTTGTCTAGTTAAAAAAAAAAAAAAAACAAAAAAAAAACAAAACAAAACAAAAAAACCACAAAACTAGAAGCAACAATAATCAATTAATGTTTGCTGAATTTCAAATTCCAAGTTTGCATCACCTTGTCTGAAAGGAATTACAAAAGAGATAAAAAAACCAGAATAAGGTGAAATCCTTGCTGGTTGTGCTGAAACTATTTGTAACACAAATTGATCTTCAACTTGCTGTCTCTGTTCAAAAAGACATCCACCATTACCCACAGGGAAGAGTGGTGCCATCACCTTGCACTTCAGGCAGAGATGCACTTTGCAACACAAGACTTGTAAACATAAGTATGTAAGTATAACATTATATAAATGTAAGTAAATATAACATTTATACAAATCCTTTTAGCCCCTTGAACCTCTTAGCTCACAAATTGTAATGAAAACTATGTTTTCAGATCATATTTATAAAAACTCAAATCTTCATAAAGAGAAGCTCAGAAGCCCGCATAATCTAGTGGTTTACATTTTTTTAAGACTTATTAAATGATCTAATTCAAAAGAACGTATATAATCATGTTCAAAGCAGTTGAACCAGGTTAGCCCCACAGGTGTATGACTATATGTTCTTGAGACACAAGCTAAAATCAAGACATGGAATTTAATTGTAGGTCAGATAAGGTTTGGGACTCATGGAAAAAATATTCTCCATCTTTAGCTTAACTGTTGGACTTTATGATCTTAAAGGTTTTCTCTACTGAAACAATTCTATGACTCTTTGTTCTATATTTAAATTTCCTGGCATGGTAGCTGCTTTTATCAGGTTGCATGCTATTATATCCCAATTCTGTTTTCTCTTTTCTCCCCTGTTTCTGATAGATTTCTCTAAAGTCTACTGATGCCACTTTCCAAACACCAACGATGACAATCGTCATCCAGCAACAACTGAAGTTTCTACATTTGTAGTGGAAACTTTTACTTACACGACCTTGACAATAAAAATGGATGTTATTTTGATCATAAGTACCATGAGCTGTAAATATCATACAAATCATTATTGATGTAAACAGAAGCTAGAATCCAAGACCAATGAGCCAGACATGGGCAAAGAATACTTGCTCAGACCATGAAACTGATTTTTTTTTTTTTCCCCCAGAGATCTTTTCTCTAAATAACAACCTGATGTAAAAAGTGTTGATTTTGGGGGTGTTCAAAGAACAGATCTACATCTAAAGCCTTGTGGTTCAGGCTTGTCTCTAATTAAGAAGTGTCCTAAAGTGAACAAAGGGCCACACAGTAGGAAATATATGCTTGCAGACACCAATTCACACCTGCTAATGATTAGTTTGCAGACACTACCAGATGTGCTATTTATCTGATGATCAGAGTAATTGAAATGAATTGCTCTGAATCAGTCATGCGAAATTGTCCCAGTTAAGTAGATGTGTTGTTTCTCCTCTGTTTTCTTATGGGCAAGATGGAGCTTATCATTTTCCTTAACACTGTCCTTTACCCTTTAATTAGTGCTCCCACAAAGAGTTGGAGCTGCATGCCATAACCTCATCCTAAAAACAAAGACAGACAATATGTCTGTTCAGAAAGATTTTGAGTCTGATCATGGGTAAGAGTTCACAGAGGCATTGGCTAGTAATAAAAACAGGTCATGACTTTAATCACATACACAGAAATCTGCAGTTCAATGCTTTCAAGGTCAAAAAGTGAAACCCTACACTATGAAGGGTTACAAACTTTTAGAACTCACTGACAGAGGGGAATAGTGGTAGTGGAAAGTATCAGTGTAGTTCCCAAACAGGAACAAGTGAAAAACAAATTAATGTGAGTTCAGAGGGGGAGCACAAAGGGAATGGATGCAAACAGTAGCCAGGTTCACATGTTTTCCCTTGTTTTGCCACTGCTGGACACTGACCTGGCCCAGACAGCAAGTTATTGAGATTTCTTTCTTCCCAAAAGAGCTATAACCAGCTATAATGCAAAAAAACCTGACTACTGAGAATTAGTCTGTGAAAGGATAAATAAGAAAATAGGAGGAAGGCCATTTAGACTTTTCTGTTGTCCACTCCTACAAGACAGACTGATCCTGAATTCAGCCTGTGCTTTATGCTGGAAAGTCCATAAGTAGAAAGCAGGATGAGATGGGTTGAAGTGTGTATATTATCTAGGCAAACATAAAAAGGGTGTCTTTAGCCATAGTATAGTTACAGTGGTATGGGTTTAAATTCTTTGTTGTAGTACAAGGTTTATTTTTATACATTATTTCAGGTCTGCTGATGCCTTTGATTTAGATTATGGTAATTCTTCTACCTTTTGCCATTTGATTTTTTTTCCTACTATGCAAGAAATCTTTAATAGTTTGTCTGTGGCAGATTGAAGTTTCTTTATATCTCCAGCACAGCATAAAGAATACTCGTCCTGGTTTGCCTAGAGGAAAAAAAAAAACCAAAACAACAACAACAAAACAACAACAATAACACACAATCCTAGGAAAAATCTAATTGGAGAGATCAGAGAACTGAAACTAAGAATGGAGCAGAAACAAAGGCATTTAAAAGACTTAAACTATGCTTTCCTGGAGATTTTCTCAGGGCCTTTGTGTACATTGAAAGTTCTGGTTGTAGTTGTGATGGTAATAACTTCTAGTTCAGTTTCCTGCAACCTCTCGCCAGAAATACTTGTCTGCTTCTATTTCTAGACTTACAACCCTTCGTCTGCAATTGAATTTCCCTCAGGCTCGTGACCCTGTGTCTTACATGAGGTCACAACACTTCATTTGTGAAGGTCACCGTTCCCATCTGAAAAAGAACAGAGAAAGTTTTCTCTCAGTTTTGGAGTATTTTTTCCCCCAGAATACTGCACCTCCAGCACTATTTATATGTTACTTAATGATGCCCATTGTACTACTCGAAGCTGAAGCTCACGTGGCCTGTTTGAGCTGTTATGAAGAGAGACTACAGAGTTGGAAGAAGAGCAGAAATCTCTGAGATCTCTGTTCAGTGTTCTATCCACTGGACCATGAGCAGTAGTTGGCAGATATAACTAACAATATTCAGCCTTCTGTTGGTGAAGGCTTATTAAAAATTCTAATGATTTGTGTTTTTGTCTCAGGTTATTTATCTTATTCTCTCTCTCTCTCTCTGAATGCTGGAAGGAGGTAGTCAGCATCATTACACCCCAGACAATTGAGTTGATTGCTTTTTTCATAATAGTGTTGGAGAACAGAGTTGTGCAATTTTCAGCAGGCGACAGAACAGACAGAAGAAAAAGTGAGTGCTTTAAATAGAATTACTGCAATGCTGCTTGCAAAATGCTCATCGTTAACCCTTAATGAACAGACCATGCTCAGATATTGGCATTAATTTATTCATTTAGGTTATCAGTTTTTCATCCCTAGATTTTTTGCACACTATTATTCCTGTCCTCCCATATTCTGGGTTTCCCTCTCTTAATAAGACTATGGTGATTTGTTCCTTGAGCTGCGACTCTTTCTTATTTCTCAAAGATGTCTTTCTTTTTGCCTTCACTCACAAGTGTATTTTTTGTTTTCTGTATGTTTCCTCCTCTTTCTTCCCTCATTTTTCTTTCTGTATCCTATGTCATATGCCTATTCACAGGGGTATCAAAACAAGTTATAATCCTTAAAAAGATAAGCTTCTAAACAGTCATATAATTAAAGAATCATGGAATGGTTTCATTTGGAAGAGATCATGTAGTTCCAACCACTGTGCCAGTGACATGGCCAGAGCCCATCCAGAGCAGGGACAGAGCACACCTGCAGGCACAGCCAGCTCTGAGTTCCCCAGCAAAAAGGTGAAGATACTTCAGGAAATTCACACCTTTTACCTCTTGCCCAGAAAAGGAAAGCAACAGAAGCATGAAAATTACAAAGTGGGGGATGCTATTGCACTGATTTTTGTGCACATATTTGTTTGTTATATTTACCCTACATCCTGACCAGCCAGATTCAGTGCACTTTAAATTACCCATTATTTTTGCCAAAGCACACGTGTTCAAGTGCAAATGCACTGAAAGCTGGGAACAGCTGATTCCTTTAGGGGGTGATTATTCACCTTACCATGGAAAAAACCATCATATTCAGAATGTGATAAAAAAAAAAATACTGCTGCTTTGCCAACAATTCTCCCCAGATTTTGAAATCACTGCCATTATTTCAAGAAGTATATAAAAACAAATAATAATATACCCTGCATATCATTCTCTTCCAGTTTCATCTGCCTTTTTGGGCAGGAATCAAAATTTTTATGGATGTCTTCTTGCTTTTAAAGTCTGTTCATAATTATTTTTCACTCCTACACAACACTTGTATGTCTTTGGGAAGTTTCCTTAGTTTCTACTCCACCTCCATCTTCAAACCCTTAACATCCTTCTTTTGTGCCTGGTAATTTTTCATTCTACCAATACTAGTCACCCAAAAAAATTAAATGAGAATTGGCTCCTTTTTCCTTCTAAAATCCCAGTAGTATAATTATTGTCCAGTAAATGTAATTTAACATGTCACTAAACTCAAACTTTTGCCATTGTATCAAGTTCATGAGAAAAAGACAAGATGCTGTAAACAGACTGTATGCACAGTCTGGAAGAAGCTTCAAACATGTCATGATTTTATTTGTTCATACCATGACTAGAATTTGTAATTTGTCAGAAAATTTCTTAAATATTCACTGGGCAGAGGGTAATGCTACTATTTTGGTGATTCATTAGTGTTGCAAGCTTGTAATGAAATTCATCCTAAAATGCTCCAGACTGGTTCAGTATTGAAGCTGTCTCAAGGCTCAGGTACTCCAACCTTCTCTCACACTTGTGAGAAGGGCAAAGATCAGGCCCTGTGCCCTGCTCTAGTCTCTCAGAACTCCTCATTACTTTCTCTTATACTCATTACTGTCGTTACTGGCTATTTTCACACTCTCCAGATACTCTAAAATTATCTCTAAATAATCTGTCTTTCAAAATATGCTAAATCCAAGTGCATAAAAGTACCACAGTGAATTAAAATCATGGGGTTTTGACTAGAAGCATGGGAGGCCATGTGTGACAACAGAAATTACTATTGTAATCAAGGTCTGTTTTGATCATTGTTCTTCCAATCTAAATACAGTGTATTCTTATGTTCTATATACATCCTGCTAAATTATGTGACAAAGCCCAGATGCATCCCCACAGATGACTTCAGAGAGATTATAGGAGGAGGGGACCCCAATAGTGCTCTGCCAGGATACTTCCAGACCCATCACGTGGCCATTAGCCCCTCAATTACCCATCTGCACAAGCCCAGAGGAGCATAAATGTACAATGGCAGTCAGGAACCCAAATCAGAGACTCCCAAGGAACAGCCACCCTCTCTGGACTCTACTCAGAGTAGTCCCAGCAGAGCTATCCACTCCCCTGCCAAAACACAAAAACCATCATCACAGGTTTTTGGATTATGGGGGCTGCTGCCTAGGGATAGGACTTTTTATAGGAGGCAGGGAACCCCCCACCTCCTCCTCCTCCAAAAAAAAAAAAAAAAAGAGCAGTTCTAGGTCATTCCTATTATGCAAGATTTAAGGGAGTAACCCAAGGCAGAAAAAGAAAGGGTGATTTTGGGAGAAATGAAAGTTGGAAAAGAGGAGTAAGGGGATGAAAAAGATCAGACAGTC
Source organism: Erithacus rubecula (assembly GCF_903797595.1). Taxonomy (NCBI): domain Eukaryota; kingdom Metazoa; phylum Chordata; class Aves; order Passeriformes; family Muscicapidae; genus Erithacus; species Erithacus rubecula. Next base: position 7,976,702 of record NC_136685.1, on the reverse strand, counting down.
ATTAACAATTTCCTAGTCAGTTTGTTTGGCTGTGCTCTGTCAGGGGAGGGAACAGTCTTGTTGCTTTCCCTTCAACCTCCTCCCCAAGTGACGACTCTCTGCTCTGTGCTCACCTGTGTGCATGAGGGAATCACTGCAGCAACCAGAGCCAGACCACAGGATGGACATCCTGCGTGTCCATGGTGCCAGGAAAATGAAGGATCTAGTGAAGATCAAAGTTGACCAGCCCCTGAGTAGCCTGGGGGTTTGAGTGAGCCTGTTTGGGGTCGTGCAGGAGTGCCTGTGTATCTCCAGGGGTGAGCACACAGGTGTCAGCTGTGGAGCTGAGAAGTTCTGGGTGGTTCTGTCTGTGACAGCAACTGGAGAGGGGGTACTGTCTCAGGGCCTTCTCTGCCAGCAGCTGTGGAGACTGGACAGAGTGTCTGGGTACCACTGCTTCAGGGATCCTGCTTATCTATGGTATGCATGTGTATGGTTTCAGCAGTGGACTTCCATTCTACCCAGCCAAAGGAGGCAGCAGGATGAGGCTGTTGGTGTCATCTTGGTTTGATGGGTGCTGGGGGTGTGTGTCTCTGATCTGTGTGCCTGGCCACATTTATGCACATTTTTATATGTGCTTATGGTGTCCATATGTGCCTATAGGAAACAGCCTCAAATTGCACCAGGAGAGTTGGATATTGGGTTGTTTGTTTTTTTTTTCCACCAAAAGTTTTGTCAAATATTGGAACAGGCTACACAGGCAGTGGAGAAGTCCCCATCTCTGGAGAGATTTAAAAAAAGACACATGGATGTGGCATTTCAGGACATGGTTTAGTGGTGGATTTGGCAGTGATTGATTAACATTTGGACTTGATGATATTAAAGGTCTTTTCTGATCTAAACAATGCTAAAATTTTATGATTATATCTATCTGTCTATCTATCTGCATGAAGACATTTTGTGTACAAGAATGTATAGAGTGTGTGTGCTTGCTTTGTGTGCATGTATGTGCTGGGAATAGATCTTCACTCTCACTGCCAGCTGCATCTGGGTACCTGGAGCAGCAGCACATTCACCTGTCTCAGACAGACAGACACACTTATGCAGGCATATATGTATCATTTTTATAAAAGGATACTTTTTCTCTCTGCAAGAATGCCAGTTTTGGCAGTGGTTGAGCTCAGTGATATCCACACACCAGATGAGGTTTCTGAACTGAGTCTCAGGGTCATGGTTATATCCCAGCCTCATAACCTCCTTTGAAACACTATGCCAGTCTCTCACTAAGGTAACAGAAAAAGCTGAACATGGAACCAACCTTCAATCTTGCTTTTTCATAACATTTTAAGGTCTTTTTTTTTTTCTTTTGCTAGCCACGTACTTTTTGCCATCTTTCTGCAACCACAAGAGCTGGAGTATATGCATATTTTAATGTAGACTGAGCTTCTTCCATAATCTCATAACTCCAGGAGGATTTAATATAATTCTCAGTGATTATTTCCAGGGCCTGTCTTTGCAGGTGGTCATTGATTTCCTGAGCTTCAGCAGAGTGAAATTGATGTCTAGCCCACACTAGTAAAAGGTTTACTGGAATAGATATATCTCTCAGTACAGCTAATACTGGCAAGCACTCTATTATGGATGCAATTCTGTTGTAGAGGAGAGAAGTAAAAGGTTTTCATCCTGTTTTTTCCTTGGGAATGCTTTTTTTCTAGCATAGAGATGTTATTCAAAATTTCACCCCTGAATGATATCTGCAAGTTTTAGTCATAAATCTGGCTTGATTTTTCTCTGTCTTTTCATTCCTCATGTGAAGCTGGAAAACAGCAATGAGAGCTGACAAATTGACTTTAAATCTGCAGAAAGGCAGCAATGTTCTTTGCTTCCAGCCTGAAAAGACAAGCAGAGCAGGAATTCACCCTTGGCCTGAGTGTGGAAAGCTTTCTCCAAATGAATGCCACCAAGCTCCTAGGTTTATATAGAATTTATGGCTTACATAACTTTAGAAATTGGGCAAATCTCTCAAATATCTGTTTTGTCTCAGTGAGAGAGCTCTGTAACACAAAAAGGGCACAGTGGGTGCTGTGAGATGGGAGGACCCACTGCTCAAGTTGCATCTGAGGAGCTGAGGCACTTGGAGGAGGGGCTCCTCTTCCTGGCAGAGGCAGCACAGAGCACTGGGACTTCTCCATCTCCATGTTTCTACACAGAAATCAGCTACAACACAAGAATGGCATAGCCTCAGGAACCTTGACATGTTTATTTGTGCACAGCATGTTAAAGTGAAAATTTAAAGTGCAGTAATTAATTCTGCCACGCTCCCTGTGATGCCATGATCAAGACAGGAGCTCTAGCTAAGCAGAGGAACTCATATTTGATTGATTTTTGATTCTAACCCTTACCAAGCCTTTGCCTGTGATAGCTTCTGACTTGTTTGAACACAAGTGGCTGGTGTAGGTAAGCCTGGTCATAATGTGGTATACAATTTCATCTATGGTTTAAATTAAAACCTGATTTTGGGAATTAGGAGACATGAAATGCAAACACATAAGGTTTATCCTTACTTAAACATTCAGGGCACATCTGTCCTTAGTAATAATTAATAATGCCGTGCAGAAACCACACTGGGAGAATTACAAAGGTTATTATGTGGATTAAATGCCTCTTCTTTGTCTGAGCCTTTCGATCTTTCTGTAGTGCAAAACAGCTACACAACAGGATAGTTAATGATTTGGGTCTACATAAAATCTTGGGCTCCTAGGTCACTGAGTCTGTGGGTAAGAAAAGCCAGGGAAAGCATATTAGAGGGGCTGGCACTGCTCCTGGATGCAGAATCTACCTGGGCTGGTTTTCAGTCCTCTTGCTTAGAGGTGCTGGCAGGACATCTGTCACCAGAGTCTGCACAGAAAGCTTCCTTGTGCTGATTTTCTGCATCAAGTTGAATGTCCACGTTACAGAAGTTATGCTTGAAATTGCAAATTGGTTCTAATATATCTGAAGAAGTGATTTCAGGCCTTAGCTGCAGTCCTGGAGAGTTTGCAAGGTGCTATATTTTAGATTTGGTCCATGATGGACTCTTAGAGGTCTTTCTTTTTTGGGGGATGTTCCTTCACATGTGTTTTTTAAGGCTTTTTGGTTTCTTTTCTGAGCAGACATGTATGTTCTGCTTAAATTACAGAATCTTGTCAAACATGGAAGTGGAAAAGTGACACAAAGAACTACCCTAACTCTATGACAATGTTTTTTCTCAAAAATCAGTAATCAGCCTGCAAAGATGCAAATTCTTCATGCACTTGTCACCATGCCAAAGGCACCTAAATACACTTGTCACCATGCCAATAGTTCCTAAATAGATCTTAGTTTTGACCACTGAAGAACGTGTATTTAAACCTAAATTAACTAAATTAACTAAAAACACTATGTGAAAGGTAGGGATGCAAATGTAAGGGGTTTTTTTGTTTGTTTTTGAAGAACATTTGCTGTGATTTCTTTTCAACCAATACTTTTGCATGGACCTAAGTTGGGAAAGTCACTGTGTTGTACTGTAGTCAGATTTATTTTTTAATAAAAGACAGAAACAGTGTTCTATAGCACTACATCCATTACGTGCCTAATGAAAAATCAATAGCAGCTGGGTACCTTATTCCAAGAACTGCTTTTAGAAATTCTACCCACGGGATATTTGTGAAAGGTAGGTTTAGTGTCTTAATTCCCACAAAGTCTGTAATTCCGGCTTGTTTCTGCTTGTTTGGTATTCATCACAATACCCATAAAAAACTTGGTAAAGTGTACTCATAAAATTTTAGTAAAGTTTTATATGCATTACAATAAATACAACACAAGAAGAGTCTATGGACTGTCTCTCATACGTACAGTAAAGGGAAACAAAAAAACCCCTCTGATAGCAGGTTGTAAATGAATGGTGTTCTTCAGCACATACACTAAGTAGCATTATGTTATTATAGTACTGCAATTCATTGGATAAATGGAGTTGATTCCCCTCTTATTTTCACTACAGTAAACCAAGTATTTACTTAACTAAGTGCAGGTTGAGGGATTTGCATACTTTTGAACCCTGTCTGTGAAAAGAAGAATACTTTTCTCAGCATATACATGCATTTTCTGCAATTAAATAGATTTTTAAAAGAACAAAAGTAATAGGAATCTCCATACATAGAATCAGTGTCTCTACAATTAAAGCCATATAGCTATTGAATAAAAAAAAAAAAAAGTTTTTGGCCAGAATTGATATATTAAAAAAAACAAAAAAAACCCCAAAAAACCCCAGAAAAAAACCAAAACAACAACAACAACAAAAAACACCAAAACAAACAAACAAGCAAACAAAAAAAAAAAAAAACAAAAACAAAAACAAGCAAACAAACAAAAACAAAAAACAAAAACAAACAAAAAAACCCCAACCACACCTATACCATGAAATTCTGGCTTTTGTTCTTATCAAATCAAGAAAGAAACATAACTTGAAATATTTTTGCCTTACTTCATTAAAATGTCTTATACTGACTGTTAAGAGTAGAGTAGTTTTTAGGCATTTTGCTTTGAGCAGTCAGTGATTAAGAGCAAGGTATCTATAGTTCTTTTTCTGTTATTTTTAGGACCTGTCCAGAGATTCCTACATTATATAAATTATTCTGCTTCTCTTGTACTTTTCCAGAACATTTTTCTTTGAATCTTCAAAATAGATTTGACTCTGTGCTCAAAAAAAAAAAATTTTTTTTTGCTCATGGGAGCATATACATAATCTTCATTTTGTCAATCACTTTATTATATTTCATATTTTCTCTGGGTAGCATAGATTAAATGAATACTTAAATAATGAATAAAAATACAGAGGGCTAAAAGTCCCTGAAAAAATGCATAAGGGAACATTAAATTTATATGCCTAAAAGCAGTGTTAGATAAAGACAATATTTATGCACTAGTGAGAACCATTTTGGAACCCTGAAACTTGATAGGCTGGGGTTTTGCTAAACCTGCAAATTCTGCAAAACTTGCAAAGCGTAATTTAAAGTAAAAATTAAAAAAATAATAATAATAATAATAATTATACCTGGATGGCACATCCCTGAGGAGCAGAAGCTGGGGACAGTGGGGTTCCCCAGCAGAGGGTCAGAGCTGGACCCCTTGGCCAGGGCTGATCCATCACCCCAGTGAGGGGCAGAGGGTGGGGAAGACATGGAGCAGGAGCATCCCAGCCCCAGGAGCCAGGCAGCTCCTGAGGGTCAGTGTAATATTCTCTGTGCAGTATCCCATTGCCAGCTGATAAACACTGGGAAGCACTGCTGCCACTGTGAGCACTTAGAGGGGGGTCCATGAAACAGCTGCCTAATCATAACCTCATCTAAGGATGAATTTTCAATGAGATACCTCCAAAAGCTGCTAAAACACCATGCCTATACCATATACTGGTCTGTCAAAAAGATGCCTCAACCAGCCACACTTGAGCTGGCTTTAAGCAACAAAAGTAATCTAGCCTAAGGAGTGCTGAGCTTAGCTAGGACAAGAAATCAGATAAATTAGCTCATTATGAGCTTCCTGGTGTGCTTGGCACCAGTGTATGCACCTGAGATGCATTGCACAGGTCTAGCTCAGCTATCTGAATATGACATATCATTTGTTTGCTTATCTTCAAGCATGTAGAAGGGTGTTTTCATACACTTAAAGTTTAGAGGGTACATAAATCTTTGCAGAGCGTGGAGTGCCACTGGGTGGGTCTTCCTTCCAGTACTCAGGACACCAAAAGGGCAATTTAATAAATTTGCATGTTTCAAAAAATAATATAAAAGGAATTCTCTGTGGGCTTAATTTGAGTTTCACGATAAATTGTTGGTCATAAGCTTGGAGCTGCTCAAGCTTTCTCTTGATTTTATTTTTGCTAAGAACTCTGAAGGAATTTTGCTCTACCAAGTTATTCAAATTTAGAACATAATAGAAGCATAAGCTCTTATCCAGCAGCAACCATATCTGCCTGCATTAAAATATCTAACACTATTTGCTCAATCTCCAATTTACATTTATCTACTCAAACACAAGAAAGGTCTGCAGGCTAAAAAAGAGAAAAGAATTCTACGGCTCTGACATGCAGAGCACACAGACAGAATAGAGTCCTTTTCCTGTAATGGTCTGCATTTGTCTACTAATGATTCTGACAAAACCAAACACAACCCAGCCCAGCACCTTAAAAGCTGGTTTGAATAAATTTAAAGCAGGCATGGTGAAGATGCTTGTTATTATTCAGAAGCATTGCTTTGCCTCTCTATACTCCTTTTCCAGAGGGCCTAAGATTCCAAGTAGATATTTTTGTCATGAGTTTTAACCCTTGAGGAGGTTATTTATGCTAAGAGCAACTGTCTTGGGTATTGCAGTTCCCCCAGTGCCTCACGCCACACAGCCTTAGATGTGCCCATGTGGCAGAGGAGGCTGATGGCATCATGTGCTGCCTTGGAGCTTTTTGTTTTTGTGATTCTTCCTCTGAACTCAGCCCTGATGAGGCCACACCTGCAGAACTGTGTCCAATTCTGGGCTCCTCAGTACAAGAGAAACACAAACATACTGGGGACCATCCAATGAAGGACCATTGAGATGATAAAGGAACTGAAAAACATCTTCTGTGTGAGGCTGTGAGGGCTGGGCTTGTCCACCTGGAGAAGAGAAGGAGGAATCTCCTCAATGTATATAAACACATGAAGGGAGTGGGCAGATATGCATCCAGGCTCTCTTCTGTTGTGCCTATGACCAGACCAAATGCAAACTGGAACACAGGTCTCCTCTGACCTCCAGGGTAAGCTGGTCCACACAGAGATTTTCACCTCAAAAGTCTTTCACTATAGATTTCACTATAAATCCACATATAAACTTATCCTTGTAAATAAACATAATTTAAATGCAGGCAATTTAGTTTCATCTCAGATGCATTCAATAATTATTAACTCAGATGCACAGTATATTTCACCCTTTCATTAGGCCTTTCATCAGGAAAAATAAAACCCCAAGAATTAAGCCTAAATTCCAGGATTGCTGCCCATACTTTTCATACAACTTACCTGCCTAAGCCCTCTAGAAGCAGTGACACCCAGATTTGATTTCTTAATCAATATTACACGCATTTTCTCCCCTGGTGACACAGTATGGAAAGATCCTATTTTTTTTCTTTCTATGAAAGATCATTGGAAAGTTGTTGTTCTCTTGTTCATTATGATAAATTGAGTTAATTGGCATCAGATCACATTGATTTGTGATGTCACCATGATATCATTTTACTAGGGAATTTAGAAGCACTGCCATTTGCAATAAAGGGTTAAAGACATTTCTGTCCTCTGAGGGATTCAGAACATCTCATTAAAATTCAGTGGAAGGATGACCTCTGGTTTAAGGCTAAAAATCTGTTTTACTGTCTGATTGGGTTTTATATGAAGTTCCACATAATTCTAGTTAAACCACAATTTGTAATGCTATGGCAAATTATCATTCAATTAGACTTAGCCCTCGCTGAAATACCCATACATAGGAGATATTGGAGATTCCTGAGGAAAGGTGCACAGGGTATGGATCATGTTCTGTTTATGAAAACAGATGGATATTTCATTACAAATCAATAGGGTATAAGTGATGGCTGAAAAAATTATTTTAATAAAGTTAATTCCCAAAAGCCCTAGCTAGAAGTAAATGCTTGTCACTAAGCCAGGTTGTGTCAGCTTTATGAATATTGAGCACTGCCTTGGCTCCTGAAGCAGGAAAGAATAAGTTTTTGCTTAGTTACCCAAGTAGGCATGTTTAATGAAAGGAAAGTACTCTTAGGCTGAATCTTAAGTACACTTGAAGGCCTCACATTATGATCCCTTGGGATTATCACAGAACTCTGGTATCATAGAGATGCTGTTTGACTTCCACGTTTACATAGTTAATGCTAAAAGCATGACAATGCGTTGTTCTTCTAGAAAATTAATGAGTAAAATATAAATATAAGTCGACATCAACAATTCATTTAATGATATGGCAATTGACCTCAATCCTCCTGGAAACTGTGCTAAGGATGTGGAAAATGAGGTGAATTGGTGACATCCAACCTGGTTGCATGAAGGGAAAATTGTACTTCACAAATATGGTGACCTTGTCCAAGTATACTATGATTCCACCTTTATGGAAGACACCAGTTCTGGGATTTTTTTCTGATTTTGTTTATCCAGATGCATATGTACAAAGTCTTTGGAGACACCTTTAGGTTTATGATTTTTTAAATAAGGGTGTGTTTATTAATATTATATTTTTTATTGATAACTCCTCAGCTTTAGCTGAACTGGATGCTTTACAGGATACAATAAAATGTCTTTACTTGTGCTAAATTCCAGCTTTTAGGCACATCATTAGAAGATGTTATCAGCTTAAAACTGGTTTCCTTTAGCAATGAAAGGTTAATAACGCGAGTTCAGAATTGTATGGAAAGCAGTAAAAAATGTTTAGTTAGTCCATTTTATCTGGTGTGCAATTGACTTCAGCTGATATTCTCAGTAGGATGAATGCAGCAAGCCATTTTCTATGTTTAAAATTAGGTCATGTTCTAAATTTTGGCTTGTCTTCCTTGAAGTCATGACATCGCTATCATCTAGCTGAAGTTATTTTTTTCTAAGGAAAGTAAATTCTATTTTGCTGTTGCAAAGTATTTTGTTTTAAAATTAATTCCTGAAATTTCCAACTAAGAAAGCTTTAACTGTAACATGATGGATATCATGGTACACAGAGTTAATAAGAAGGATAAAGACAAGTCCTGTTTACCAAATTTCAGAAAGATCTCAAGAGAAACATTGGAAAAAACTCACATGAAGCTGATCTTTATAATAAAGGTATTAATACTAGTTACTTACTTTTGTCTCACAATGTTGTTTATTTAAGAAATTACTTTAGAGCTTTGGATGGAAGAAATTCCAAATGAGATTATTGTAACACATTCACAGGTAACCACATTCAAGCAACTGAGCTGCATTTGGTGTCTGTGTAAGCTGTGAAGGTTTTCCTCAACCTATGAAGAGCCCAGATCTGTTTACAGAAGTTAGTACACTTTCAGTCCTGTTATTAGTGCATAGATTTCTCAGTAGGAAGGTAACATTTAGGAGAGTTTGTCTGAGCTCCTGGATTTTTCAGGCTAAAGACCTTCACCTGCCCATTTTACTACTCTTTAAGAAAGAATGCTGCTGAGAAATCCTTTGAATTTATTCCAGGTGTAGAGGCTTCTATAACATGAAATTCTAATTGCTACTTCAAAAAAAGCTAATTATTAAACTCAAGCTGAAGAAGTCAGCTATCTCCACATCTGAGAATTTTAATAGACCTGTCCATATCCTTTGTGACCGAAATGACAAAAAATCATTTAGACTGTTAGCTCTTGAAAACTGGTGAAATTTTCATACATGTGAGCATACAGATGTCCAAACATAAATGTCCCTGCTGATACCCAAGGTGGCCTTACACTAACTCCAACAGTTTTTACAGGTGTGTCAGGACACATACATTTGTGGTGCAATTTATATTAACACTAATTTGATAGTTTCAGAAAGAATACAAAATTAATCAGAAATAGCCAACATTCACATTGTGCTTAAAATATTAAGAGCATAACTGAACAAAATGAAATATTATTTTACACTCATGGACTTTTGAAGATTATCTAGTGAAGCAACCACACAGAAATCTTTTCCTCATTGTATGAAAATGCTGACATTTTATTGCAATGTAAAAAGCAATATTTTCAAGTTTTACAAAGCATCATAGTCCCAATTTAGATTTTTGTAAATTCTCTGAGATAGTATCTCTATTAATTTCAAATATCAACAAGTGTTTCAACTCTCCATCACCTTAGCTGGAACACATTCCAAGCAGCATTCAGTAAATCATCTTTTGTCCTTATCTTCCAGTAGTTCTCATTTCCTATATATACAGATAATATTTAAATTATTTTTCTAATGTAATCATATTTTTATCATAGACAGATCATAGTGTATCAATTTGTTTCCATAACTTAGCAGACTTTTTAGTGAAAAAAAAGAAAAAAACCCCAAAAAATAAAAACCAAGCCAGACTGCTGGTGGCATAAATGTAAGGTGAAAAATTGATAGGCATTGTCAGGAACTCAAGGAAATCTAATTTTTCATTAACATTCATAATGCAGCATCACTACCAATATACTCCAGCCTAAAGGACTAAAACTGAAGGTGTTGTTAGCCCTGCTTGTGCTCTACCCTGAAGGCTCAGAATAGAATCAGACTCCCTTGACATCAATGCTTATTGGGAGGGAAATGCCACCATGTAAATGAGCTCTTATTTTACCAGTTATATCCTAAGTTTGTTACAGACACTCTAAACATCTTGTTGAGGGATTCTTTTGCTAGCTATGACAGAGGGAAATGTTTTGCATTCCTTCTGTTTCATAGTCATGATTCATAAGTCACTATTGAAATTAAAAATCTCTTTCTGAGAAGCAGAAATTGAGGCCAGACAGAGAAAGATGATTCATTAATGCATCTAATGAGAGGAACTGGATTTTTGATAGAGAGGCAGATGTCCAGGGCTGTCAACACAATTCTGGATGTACCATGCACACACTTCCCCTGTGCATCTGCACCACTCCCATCCCAGCCTGGTCAGCTACTCTGCATAAAACTCATAAAATGTGGCATTTGGCCAGTTAAAAAATAATCACCCCAGATAATCTTATTAAACTTTAGTTTTCCAAACCTATTTCTTGATGAAATACCTTTCAGTCAACATTTCCAACTAATAAAGGTGACTAACCATAAGTGATGGCAAAAGTTATATTAGTACAGCCCAGCCTCTATGATAAGAATAAACAAAACAGAATCTTAAATCAGCAAAGTAGGAGTGCCCAGCATTTTAGCACTCTTTCTGTTGCAATTACAGTGCAAATAAAACTTTACTGGATCAAAATTAGTACACCATACTCTGTTTTGCTACACACAGAAAAGCTATTTTGCAGAGCTGGCTTTTCCTGGTAAATTTTCTAAACCACTCTTTCTCCCTGGCATTATTATTATTAGAGCTTCTTGCTTCTGACAACTGTATTTCTTTAATCATAGCTTTCAGAACATCAGCTTTTCAAGAAAAAAAAATTATAAAGGGTTCAGTCTATTTTTACTGTTCACATCTGGATGCACATATCACACTGCAATATATGTTCTGAAAGGTTATAGCACTTTCAGCACAAACATACATATTTGTTTGTCTTAAAGCTACCCAAATTAACAGTGACCAACCATCCTATTTTTGGTAGGGCAGACACTCTCTTACACTTAATTATCCCTATGCACTTGGGGGAAAATTTAGCTCCTGCAGGATGGTAGTGTTTGGCATTTCAGCTAAAAATGATGCTTAGGAGCTGGGAGAAGGTGAATAGACAAAGAGAGTTACTCTGTTGCTGTGATAATCAATTATATTAACTTTGCACTCTGAGGAACGCCCACACTTTTGGAAACACTATTTTCTGCCAAAATCTTTTATTTGCATCTCTCAGGAGACACTGCAAAATAATATTCTTTGTCAGATATGAAGAGTGATGATTGACTGTGATATTTTTAAGGTTCATCCATGCTAAATACCTCTCCAGGGAGGAATAATACCATGCTTTTCCTTAGACTGATTGTTACAAGTTAGAGCCCCTGGGGATTTCTTTGATTTAGGTGGAAGGAAGTTTAAATACAAGTGGTCTAGAATTAGGAGGATGTAGTGCAAAAATCACATCTTCTTGATATTTCCTCTTTGAAGTGTTAAATATACTCAGATCTTAAAACCTGTTCTGGTATTACAATATTCCTGCAACAGTTTAGGATAAATCACCAGGATGTTAACAAAACCTACATGCTTTTTTAAAAAAAAAAAAAAAAACAAAAAAAACCAAAACCTCATGCATTCCTGGTAAACTTTCTTGTTGCAAACCTTGTTTCTTGTGTTTGCACCCCTTTGACTAAAGAGTTGTGAATATATCAGTGACACAAGCCCTTCAAAGTAAACATTGGCAGATCATCTGTTCTGTGCCAGTACCAAATGCTGCAAGAAGAAAACACAAGGATTCCATTTGAGGGAATAATCACATCCAGGGGATTGTACTTCATGAACTGATAGTCTGTGTCTTCAAACTCTAAACATCAGGTCTCACATTAACCAAATTTCTTTAGTCTTTGTTATACAGCAAGAATCCTTGGGACCCCTTTGGAAACAGCCTATAAAATTATAACCTATTCCCTCTTTTGTATTAAAGGTACAGAAGAAAATCTGGCTTACTTTTATTTTTCCCTACCTCTGCCTCATGCTGGGGTTTTATGCGTTCAAAATAAAGTTATTGAATGCATAATGCAGATTAAATTTATAATCTTTACAGCATCATTTTATACAAAGGATATAAAGGACATTCTAAAACTCCACCCACTTTTATTGTGACTTTAAAAATTTTAATTACATTTCAATTAATCAGTCGGGGAGTGAAATAATAGGTTATCTGCAAAGGGATATGAAACTTTGCTCCATGTTGTGAGGTTTTATGTTTGTTTGTTGTATTTCTAAGGGAACAGCATATGCTGTGCTACATAAGGGACATGACCATATGATGCCTTTGAAATTAATTTTGTGTATGAACTTTCATGGGTTTCGGTGAAAGCTTGAAATATTATCTTTCTTCTAAGGTCTGTAACCAAAAAACACAAGGAAATGTCTGTTACTTCAAACAGATTTTCCCTCTGAGGTTCTAAATCCTTTGAACCTGCAGATAGATGTTGAAAAAATAGTCTGAAAGTTGCAATGACAGACTGAGACAACCATATTTCTCCAGCCTTTTGCTATATTGTAAGCTTCATGCAGTTTCATGGAGTTATACTTGACTTCTGTCAGGTGGCACTGCATTTTATGAAAAATAAAGACATATATAAATTCAGGTCATCTTCAAAAATTAATACGTTGCAACATTATTAAAAGAAGATGTGTGACAATGATTATGTGACACACTTTGAGATGTGAGGTGACCTGAATGTTAGCTTGTTTTACCAGTCTTTTCAAGAATAGATACTGCAAATTAAATCTTCACTGGGTCAAGGCTATGCCAGTACTCTTTCCTGTAAAATGAATAGTTTCAGAACAGACTAGTCCAAATCTTACCTTAACAGTTGCTATTTCAGTGGTAAAGATCCAAAACCATGACAGACAATTTCTGAGTATTACAGAGATAATATTTTCCCCCACAGTGAAACATCATCATGTTCAACTCTTTAGCACTACGGTGGTTAAGTGAACATAATATCCTGCATAGTCCATGATTTTATCTCTTTTCAGTTTTCTAGTGGCAAAGGTGTATTTTTAATCATGTGTTTTAAATCTGATTTTTAAACATTTGTGCTTTTCATTTCACAATGTCAAGGAGCCAGCTCCCACTTCAGTATATCACAGAACATCCCTTAAAAGTAGATAAAAGAATTAAACTGAAAAATTCAGATTCAAACCTGGCTTTCAAAACACCTCAGGTTTCATTCACAGTTGGAAAAGTTCATTAAATGTTTGAGGAAACAAAATATGCAGCTGGATTCAGATTCTGATCCAAACACCTGTCTTCTCTTTTCCCATTCACCCAAAGTCAGTGCACTTTGTGCAAATATTTCTCTCCATTACCTTCTCTGTAGCAGCATGCTGGGCTGAAGGTCCCTCCACATTCCAATATGTGTACAATCCATTCAATTTTACTGTGTCTACAAATCTAATGAACTCACTGTTGTTTTTATTCTATAATTTAAATCATTAATGAAAATATTAAATAACACCCCTGGACCTATGACAGGCTCTCTTTATTCTCTTTGGCAAACCATTTTGTCAAATGAAATATTAGAAATAATTGTGCAAATTTGCTGGGAGTGGTTCTACCAGTTTAGTTCCATTATTGTAGTATTTGTACCCTCTCTGGCCCATATATGGAAATGTCATTGCACACAACACAAGAAATGTCTCTGAGTTAAAGCTTTTGCACTCTATTCTTCAGCAACCCCTAAGCTAATTGTCACATTGCAAGAGGAAATTGAGTTAATTTAACTTAAAGATTCTTTTTTTCATCATCTGTTTTATTTTTTTTTTTTTTTTATTCAGTGCCACATTATTATTGTCTAGGCTCTCAAGGTTTCATTATACATTTTGTTTGTTTTATCCTAGGACTAAACTGAAGGGCTAAACTGGTATGTAGCTTCAAGATCTTGCTTTAGTCTGCTTTTCAAGACAGACAAAAGTCTTAGTATGTTCTGCAAAAGTCACATTATTTTCAAGAATTATTGAACAGAGTAAAAGTTCTCACTAAATATGCAAGAAAATGTTTGACAAAATATGTACAGTTAACAGTAATAGCAGCAGTAGAAGTGTAGTAGTAATAGCGAGTGCAAACCAATATTAAAATAGGAAATTTTAATGAAGGTGCCTTCCCCATCCTCTGCCAAGTATGCTAGGACAAATATATTCACTTACTTTGACATTTGTTTTGAATGAAGCCAAAAGGAAAAAATATTCTGAAGATGAAAAAAAAAATGTATACAATTTCTTTTTCTGAAGTGGTCATGCTTTGTTACTGTTTTTTTTGTTTTGGGGTTTTTTTTTTTAAATGAATGTCTCTTTTTATCATTACTTCAAATCTTAGAATTTATTGTTTCAATAGACAATGCATTCCTAATCATTTTGCAAAATGCGAACTTTACTTTTAAGTCTCCAAGAAATAAACAAAAATAAATTTTGAGATCACCAAATCCCATTAAAGACTCTCTTCCTTTTTCTATTCTGCTCTAATTTCTTCTTATCAAAAGTATTTTTAGGTGCTCCTCCAACCTCAATGATATTGCTATTAAACTTAAAAGCAGAGTGTTCAAATGTTGTCATCAGACCTGGAGGATAGACCTGAGTTAAGAAAAACAGCCAGTACACCTGAGGTATTGCAGTTTATTTGGTCTGTCAGAGATTGCACATAGTCCACTAAAAGCAAGTCAGAGTCAATACAGGAGCTCAAGACCTCTCTCTGGAATTTTACCTGCCTTGTCCTGAACTTGCAATCAATCTGAAACAACTTTTTTACTCACAGATTTAATGGGTTTGGGTTTATACAGTTAAGGGGACAATGAGGCACAGAATAAAACACAAAGGCCAAAATGACAGAAAAAGGTTTTTTTATTATGATTCACTACTTGCTTTGGTTTGCCTTTATGCCTTACTCAGGTGTTTCCTTTGCCATCTTCTCCCTGCTTCAGTCTTTCCTATCTAGAAATGCCCTCCATAACTCAATAGAGAAAGAGATGGTGTTCAGACACAAATTTTCATAGGAAACACTCATTTCCACTCTGGTGCAAGTGTGTTAAAGTAATAACTGAAAGACAGTAATTTGTTGGTTATTTGAATTTCATTTGCAGTTTGCTGTGCCAGCTCAGAGGCAGAATAAGGTCCAGATTATCTTACTTTGCTAGATGTACTCCTAGGGAGGATAAGGAAGGGGAACTGCCTCACTTTTCCCAAATGGATAATCAAAAAATATAACAAAACCCCAAAAGCCCAGAGTCACTCAATTCACTGAAATCTGAATTTTCTCTACCTCTTTCCATGCTCCTTTGCTCATTGTATCAATCTTGGCCAAACGGGGCCCCAGAAGAGGATCCTCATGAAATATGGAAATTGGCTTTAAGATGTGGCCAGGGGAAGAAAATTTCTGACAGCAGGTTCT
Organism: Erithacus rubecula; assembly: GCF_903797595.1. Taxonomy (NCBI): domain Eukaryota; kingdom Metazoa; phylum Chordata; class Aves; order Passeriformes; family Muscicapidae; genus Erithacus; species Erithacus rubecula. Next base: position 7,960,966 of record NC_136685.1, on the reverse strand, counting down.
GAATGGAAGACAGGAATAAATCTTAGCCCAAAAACAGAGAAGACTTTTTCTTGTAATTAGAAACCTAAGGGCCAAATCAAATCAGCACACAATTGAAAACCTAAATATGAGGTTTTATTTTTTATTCCAGCAATCCATATGAAACTGAAATATTAGTCATGGCTTATGCTTCCTTAAAATATTCAATGGGCTTCTTGTGTGGTGGGGCTTGTAATTTGGAAGCAGCTGAGATGTTAATCATTCTTAGCTTGGAATAATTATATATCATATTATTTTTGTAGCTTTGGGGGGAAATGGAGTTTAGCTACAATGTTATGAACACTGCTTGCACCCTTCTGATGTATGTGACACCTGAATAGATATAGAAGAGGCTGAAAATTCACTGGAAATATAATGTGTTGAAATGGAAAGGTCTTTGGGTCTACAGTCCCAATTCTGAATAATTTCTGTTTTTCCACTACTGTGTTCCTGAAAGTTGAATCACCTCTCCTGTCTGTTTGGATTATACACCCTTCCAGGCAGGGACTGACTTTCTCCATGCATTTGTGCAGTGTAGTGCACAATTGGTCTCCAGGTGCTATTGTGATCCAAATAATGAATTATTAACTAGTTCCACCACCATACCTTCAGCAAAGTTTGCTTTGTATCCTCACCCAAACCTATGGATGAAGTTGGTGTGTCAACTACTTACTTCCCCCTAAACTGTCCTTTAAATGAATTTCATGAACTCAAAACTGACAAATATGCATTTCTTTCCATACTCAGTTTCAGGTTTCCTAGTCTTCCTTTTCAGTATGAATGTCATTAAAGACATTAACAATGGGGAGAAGGTGCTTTTTCTGTTCTTATGCATGGCTTCAGCTAGCAGGAGTAGGTGTTTGTGTGTGAATTATAGATATAACTTTTTAAACATAAAGATATAACTTTATTTTAAGTTATATGTAAAGTTACTCATGCCATGGAAATAAAGACATAGAATTTGTTTTATTATGAATTATATCCCTGGTTGATATTATACGATATAACTAGATAGTTAATGAAAATTTCATTTCATATTAACTCATATAACTTACTATACATCCTTTAAGACTTCAGAGCTAGAACATTGATTGGGAAAATTTGAACTTGAGTATTTTCTCCCATTGTGGGAGATTTTCAAATGCTTTAATTTACTTCTACTGATAAAGAGATTTGTAACCCAGTTTTATAAACTATTCTCTCCACAAAGGCAGAAAGCAATGACAAGTTTGTTTTATTTTGTTTTGGTTTTTATTTCTTTTTCAGCATCAAGAATAGTGTGGGATTTTTAAGAAATGCTTTTTTTCCTGGACAGTGAGTAAAATTACAAGCCAATTTTCTTCCAACTGGCACGTTATATGGCAATTGCTGAAAGCAAATGAGAAACTCTTTTTTAGATCAGGAGCCTGAGCTCAAGTGGAAATTGTCAGATTTAATAAAGCAGAATCATCCTAGGGAAGAAATTCTGTGTTTCTGTTTCCAGTGGTGCAACTGTTTGTAGCACACACTTTGTTCAGCAAATGCCAGCTTGCCTACAACACTTGCAATGAACTTTAATTGTGTGCTTTAGTAGAAAGTCTTAATTTTGATCTGACTCCCTTCAGGTAGCAATGAGTCGACTCACATAATCACACCTCCCTGTAGCAGATAAAAATAACCACCTTGATTTTCCCTCCTTCCTCACTTTTTAGAAAATGGTTGTATTTTTATGAGTTCATTCTCACAGTGAGCAGGGATCTATAAGCTTTGGAACATAAGATGGTTCTGCAATAACAGCTATTTCTACACCATTATAGTAATTAATCACAGAAGGAGCTACCGGAAAAAAAATTCTATAATTCTGAACATATAATTGAATTTTTATTGCTTTTAAACTGAAGTGTTTAGACCTTGAGAAAATCAGCCCAGCAGGGAAAAAAATGCTCCTCTTTTCCTCTCCTTCCTTCTGTGCTTTAGACAAAGCTTGGCAGAGCTCACAAGCTAAATGGGAGCTGGTTTAAAAGCTCTTTATTTCTGTCTACCTCCTAAAGAAGAAGAAAAGGTCGCTTAAAATTTAGTTTCTTAACAAAATTCACTGGAATTGAGTTGGGATACAAAGTGAAGTCTTTCAGGTCCAAAGGTAGCACTGGGACATTGCAGAGGAAGCAATCCATGTGCTCAGAGGGAGAGCTCCTGGTACAGGACTACAGATGGAGATGAGGGAAGTGCAGATAAGTGTCAACTGGAAAATTTGACCCACCCAGAAAAATGGGATAACAAGAGTCCTTCAGCTTTTTTGAAACATTCTATATGATGAATAAAAACTTCCATGTATTGTTTTCTTTCTTCTCTCTTGGGAAGTTTCTTCCAAATTCAATCACAATTTTGAAAACCTTTTAGAGCACACAACTTTCACTTGTTTACATAAACTAAAATATATGTTAGTACATTATCTCCTTCCATTTAGAAATCCCATTGTTGGATAAAAGCAAGAGAGATCATAGGTGTGGTGGTAGTACAAGATTTACTAGCCTACCTTCTTTTCCTTCCCCCTAGAATATTCTTTTGAAGATCAATTTTTAGTTCGCATATTCATTAAAAACAACCAATAACTAGACTAATCATTGCAAATTTTAGGCATTAGGAAAGAAGTGAAAAGGTGGTGAAAGAAACCATGGAGCCCAAATAGTCATACGCAACATTCTTAGTTTGACCTACAGCAGTCAAACACAAATTATAATTTCTGGCATAAATATTAGAGCCAGTCTTGTGGGTCTTATTGAGTCATTTGGGGCAGTTGCAATTGAGTTTACCTGCAGGTAAAGCTTCCTAAAGGTTGTCTTTACCAGCTAAGCTGGAGTGCCCTCTTTCCTAGGTCAGGGCTGTTGAAGATATTTCATGGCTATGGGAAACAGCAAAACCTGTTTTGTCACTTTACCTACAACTATGTTAGTTTAAGGATTATTTTCCAGCCCTGTCAAGAAATGGTGAATAAATTCTGTTTATGGATGGCTGTTACCTCACAAAAGAAGAAACCATTAGATGGTTTTTCATCTCATCTGCATTTAACACTCACCTTAGTGCTGAGTTAGTTGTCTCCTGAAAATTATATCTTACTTTTCATTGAGCAGAGAATTTTAAAATGGAAAATTAATTTCAAAAAAGTTCTTGTTAGATCAGATAAATTCATCCTTTTTTCCATACTGCTCATATACAGAAATACGAGCTTATATGTTGGGAATATATTAGGATAAGTAATTACAAATACTATTCTTTGATAATTTAACATTTATCTTGCTCATTCTATGTGTTGCAAAATCCTGTGGTGTGTAGTACAGTCCCATATTCTCCAAATTTGTATATTCCTAACTTGTGCAATATGGATAAGCCACATTTAAGATGACTAGGCAGTAATCAAGCCATAATATTAATAGATATATAAAATTATAAAGTTTTAATTAACAATCATCTATTAATAAACTTTAAACTCCTTTATAAAGCATTTTTTACTTCAGATGTAGCTCAACCAATGCACATATTTCTTCTAAAACTAATTTTCATTAAAACATCTTATTAACTGCAATGATTTACATGTATAGTGAAGACCAAAGACTGCATAGCTCAACAAATATGACTTTTAAATTATAATGTTTCTAGTAAAAGGTGACAGGCTTTGAGAGAACAGGGACTTCAGACTTTTCTGGCCTTGTACTGGGTGGAGGTGAATTTAACTTACTTTAGCTGAGGTTGCAGTTTTTTAGTTATGAGGTGACTGTGGCCAAATTTCTTTTAGCTCAAATTTATCTCTGTACCACTGTGTGGCATAACACCTATTGCTAATTAATAGTGAATAAAACCAAGTAGCTACTATGGATTAAGTGAGCTGTCTTTGATTGTAGGATTATAATATATTATAGAAGTGTAGGTATCAGATGACATCAGAAATCCCAAAGATTTTCACAAAGAAAAAACCCCAGGCAAACCTGATTTTAAGGGCAAGAAAGAAGATGTAGGGAAATGGGAAATAGCAGGGTAAAAGCAAGCAAGCAACTGTCAGAAAATTTGTAAAAACAATGCTGAGGGAACCCCTGACTGAAGAGGAAGAAACCACCACAACCATCATATTCTGCCCAGTGAAGACACTGCCAGTTGCCTGAGACACAATTTTTATTCCTTTATTCCTGAAGCTCACACAAACTGCTGTCCCATTAGCTACAGGGTGGAGGAAAAGTACAAAGAGCACCAGGAAAAAGGGCACTCACATATATGGGAAACTCACACACACAAACACATATATTTATGTACACTTATGTATATATAAAGACATATACATATATGTGTAATTTAGTGAGGTTTTCCTGTAACAATTTCAATTTGATTAGCAGTGCTCCCATCATCACAGCTTGACTAATAAAAACTACTCGTTGTGGCTTTAGGAGACGGCTAATCTACAATAAATTCTGTGCTTGGTGTAAAAGGGTATTCTCTTTTGCCCATATTGAGGTTTAGACTGCAAAAATTACCTTTACTGAAAGAAAAAAAAAAAAAAGTAAAATCCTAACCTCTTGTTCAAATTGCTGTGGATTAAAAATAATATTTTTTTCATAGCTATAGAGTTATGAGTTTTATTTTAAATGGCTGGGTCAAGATTGTGTTTTATGTTCCACTAAAACATAGTTGGGAACCTTGATACAATATCATATTAAATGTCCTGATTAGGGCATGTCTAGAGAGAGGAAAATGGCTTAGTTTTCTAAGGTGTTTGTTTGTTTGTTTGTTTGTTTTTGTTGTTGTTGTTTAGTGTTTTGTTATTTTTTCTTTTAAGTCATCTGTGTTGGCTCATCTGACTAGATTCATACCTGTGGGCTAATATTCTTTCACAGGAAGGTTTAAAATCTCAGATTTTTGCAAGATTTTATTTTGTTGAAGAGGAAATAGCATTATATGTTATGGATTAGCAGCAGACCCAGGCACTCATTCATTTATTTGTTTATATATCAAAAAGTAGAAGTATTTGTGTATATATATCCATTATATACCCATTATGTATGAATTTTATTTGCATAATTATTACAGTATAATTTGAAGGAAAGTTTGCCTACTACAAGATAAGAGATGAAATACAGTATTTGAAAAAATTTAAGGAGTTTTCAATAATATCAGAAGCCAGGTACACAATAGAGACTGTAACAGAGAAGAGCCAAAACTGCTTGACTTCCTTCACTGATTATTAAAAGTCCACCTGCCTTTAACTCCTCTGCTTCTTACTTTATGTTTCTTACAATGATGCTAAGCCATACATGGGGAAGGAAGGAGAAAAAAAAGAAAAAAGAAAAGGGAGAAAGAGAGAGAGAGAGAAGAAGTAATTTGGAAAGTTTCATGAGTTTTTAATTTTTTTTTTTTCTAGAATGTAAATAGCAGCAAGGCATAACCTATGCTAGAATGCCAGAAAAGTTTTTATGGATGTCACAGTGTATAGGAAAATAAAATCAGAAAAATTAAAGACTTCCTGGGTAATCAAATCAGTCCTTTGCAATTGCCAGCATCAGAGTTTTATAACTGAGTTCGTGGATTTTCCTTTCATTTTTCCTTCCCATTGGCTGGCAAACACTGCCAAGAGCAGTGGATGGCCCTTTGCCCAGGGAGCTGAGGTCGCTCCCCTGAGCTCCTGAGAACCAGCAAGGAGCTCTGCCTTACATCATGCAGCACAGCAGGCCAGGATTTAATCCATCTCCAATAGATCATGTGTCTAACTCTGCAGCTTAATGCAATTGCAGGCTTGGCAGGGATTTCAGAGCTCTGTGCAAGTAAGAAAGAAATGAAAAGAAGCTGAAGGTCTCCTTTCTCAAACATCCTCTCTTTCGTACAGCACAAACTTCTTCACATCTCCTTTTTTACCTATTTTGCACAAATGTAACAAAGAGTTTTATTGGAAGACTGATTAGCAAAATGCACAGAGAACTAACTTGCATGTATATATAAAAGCAAATAAAAAGGAATTTTAAGCATTTGGCTTTGGCTGTGTACAAACAGTACAGTTCAGTACTCAGGAAATGTTTCATCCTCTCAAAGTAGTTGAGGTGCACAAGGTAACTAAGAGAAAATATTTTTTCTGTTTCCTTTGCAATAGATCAAAGAGTATATCACTTCAAAAGTGTCACAAATAACAACTGCTAATAATATTTAAATAATAATTAAACCCCCTTTATAATTCAAAAGGGTTTTTTTGTTGTTTGAAGGGGTTTTTATTTAATAAATAAATAACCTCCCAAACTTACAGCATATATAAGTTTTATATGTGCTTGTGTACATATATATAAGCATATATATGCAGAGTTAAGGTATGTATATACCTGTACATAGGTGAAACAAATTATTCCTGCTTCATGTGCATTTACAAATTCATACAGTCTTAAGTCTACATATCTTGAGTCAAAAAATGTATGGAGGAGTTCTGAAGAAAATAATTGTATTTGAGTTATAATAAAGGTTATAATACTGATTGCTTTTATTTAAAATGGCAATTATTTTTCAGGCTGTTTAGCAGTACATCTTACAGATATAAGCATTCACCATATGAAACTTCAATTAGCAATGATTTTCAAGATATAAAAAGGTGCCCATTATAATGGCATAGTGAGAATGTGTGGTATACATTCATTTAAAGTGCTGTTAATTCAATTGCTTTATCTGATCCAAAGTCACTTAGATTATATTAAATTAGCCATCTGTTTGGCTTTCACCTTGGAATGTCTGCCAGATGCTGAGTTTGTTTATAGACAATTCATTTGCAGACACAGCCTTAACAACAGGTTTGCTTGTTGGGACTATCCCTTATGGAAGAGTTTACCTGGGAAGATAAAAATGTGCAGTCCAAGCATCAACTGCTTGTTCAAAGGGTAAAAATACATTGACTACCTTGTGTCCAGTTCACTATTACACAAATTATGTCCTCTTATTAATTTCTGCAATCTTTGTGATGAAGAGACTTAAATGGTTCCACAAAACTGCATCATTCTCTGTAGTACCCATTTATACATTTTATGGTTTTCTTTTTAATTAAGGTCTGGCACTAAAATTGCTATAACATTTTGTTATCTACTGGGCATGGAAGCTTTTTACGAAGTCTCCAGATAGCTTTTAAAAGTCTATTAAAAAGCTGTATATCATTCCACAGTTGTTACACATGGGGAAAATATTTCTTTAAGGGGATGGGCAGCATTATTTCTCCCTCTCCTACAAAACAGCACTTGTTCTTCATCACAAGAATGAGACAAAGCTGCACAGGAATATTCCAGAATGAGACAGAATTTAATCAAAGTACTTTGATTGGATTTTTTCAGTGGCTATTCAAGAGTAATCCCCCACGGGCTAACAAATCTTAGTCACTGGTCCAAATAAACAGGATAGTTATGCAATCACTGAGCAAAAATCAGAAGTGGTTTATGTTCACCTGGAGAGATGTTTGATTAAATAATGGTCTGAATCCAGCCTTTATTTGTCAAAGATATCCAACAGATACTGACATTGCTAGTCCTAGACACAGAACTTTATACTAATAACTACTGTCAGCAGAAGAAATAAGAAAATGGTAATCGTCAGGCAGCAATAAAAGACTATTTATATAATAAAGATAACTAATGTTCTGTATTTTCTTCTATGATTTGTTCTACAGTTGGTCATATATGCTGAACAAAACCTACAAAGGAAATGCAAGCATTCATACTTAGTGGTTAATCCAATTTCTAAATGATAGGGTTTGAGACTTTCTTTCTTTAGAGAAACTTTATACCACCTTTGTTTATTCCAGGTTTTTAAGCAGAGGGTTTTTTTATGTTTCTTTGAAACATTTGTATCTGACCAATGTTAAGATCAAGATAATGAAATAGATGGATTTTTATCCAATCTGATTCAATGTGGAAATTCCTACAATTCAACTGAATAAATATAGAAAATTGATATTTGGTCACTGAACTCTGACATTGCTCCATTCCAGAAAGGTCTGAGATGTACTGTGATTTTGTGCCTTAACTACAAACCTTTTGATTTAACTTTTTTAATGTAAACTAAATTAATGCATAATAATATGGTATACATCTAATTGAACCAGCCAGCCTGTCAGGTCACTTAGACTGATTAAATTGAAAGTATCTTATTAGATATTAAATGACAGATTTTTCAAGAGCAATCTAATTGACAAAAGAAAAACTTCACCTTTGCAGGAGATGGCTCATCTGAGTTTGCTCTGGCAATGAAACAAAGAACTATTTTTAAGCTGAGTAAGGTTCTGGTTTTATGAACAGGCCAATCTTGACTCTCACAGTTCTTTTTCATTAATTCTAAACACAGCCATTACTGGTTTCTCTATCAAAATTTTACTTTTTATTGTCTCTGTCAATAAAGAGTGACTTGCAACATTTTTCCATTAACCTCTTTCACTCTGTGAAGCAGAAAAAGGAGTGTCAGTGTCTGCACTGATACAAATTTGTGCCCTTTGGGTCTTCATCCATGGACTGACAATTTTGAGTGCAGAGGGAATAATGACATGGCAAAGAGAATGGGTGACATGAACGGATCCAACAAGAAGGAGAATGGTTTTCCTAATAGAAAATTTAAGGAAACCAGGCTGTGAAAAGAAACAGAAATATAGGTAGGTGTCTTTCACTGTAATGACTTTTTTTTCCTGCATTTGGGAGTTCCCATAAAGTAATCAAATGATTGATTAAAAATTAAAATTTATAATTTACAGATGGAGCAAAAATTGTTTTTAAAGTCAAATTTTTAAAAAGTGAATATTGATGCAAAAGAAATAAATTATGCTAAATTGATGCAAACTAAATTAGTTTGTTTACTTAGAGATGTTTTTTTTCTTTTCCATATTTTAAGGTTTTTGTGGTGTGATTGTTTCAGTAATTTATTGTTTTCATATTTATTTCAGAGAGGAAATTGTTGAAATATCAAAATTTTCCATTAGATGAAAACTTTGAGAAAACTTACAGTGTTAATAACCCAGACAGAAGATGTGACAAGGGTTATGAGTTTTAGCTCTCAAAATAACAATAACCTCTAGTAATATTAGAAATTTTCAATTCATCACAACTTTCGAATTGGAACTCATTTTGTTTTCAGAAAAAGATACAAATTTCTGTTAATTTTAAAAATATAAAAAGAGAATTTTTATTTTGCCTAGCAAACTAATCCACTCTTTGGAATTCACATAAGACAAATCAGGGACTGGTAGATTTTCCTTTTCCATTTCAGAATGTTTTCAGAATGTTCAGGCTATTAACTATTATTTTCCTTTCTTGCTTTCACAGTAAAACTCAAAATATTTATTTCTAGTACCATGTCAGAATAAAATAAAAATAAATAAAAATCCAGAAATATTTTCTAAATAATCTGTTTTAAAGGCACAGCAGATATAATGTTATTTCATAGCATTATGTGAGTATAGGAGAGACAAAATAAGTTCTATTTTCCATAAAGATTAGATGTGAGTCATCAGGAAAGAAGATCCAGCAACTGCAAATTCAATGCTAAGATCATCCTCAGTGGATAGGTGTCTTTGTAGAAAAGTTTAGAATAAAAACAATATGTTTATGCATATGGTATAAATGTATGCATTAAGTGCATATATAATGCAAGCAGAGGGATATGAAATGGAATCCAGGCTCCTTTTGGACTGTGTAGATGTTCCAGTGTCAATACATGGGGTTGATGCTTCAAAATCATGACCTGGATCAACCAATCTCTTCTCTCCTTCAAGACCTTGATTAAAAAGTACCTTCTTTATGAGCCTTCTCTGATCTGTTCAAAAACTTTATCTACACTTGTGAAATGTGTTATCTAGCACAAACTGAAATAGATTCCATAAAACTGAGAATGTTCAGTTGTAATATTTTTAGTGCATATACTCTGTCTTTCATGTTTTTAAAGGATCTGGCACACATATGGCACCCTATAAATGTATTAGTTTAGCTTGCATTAAATTAAATTCATCCACAATTTGATATTGAAGGTCTACGAGTTGACTTCTGTTACTGTAAATGTAGCTGTGTTTTCAGGGAAATATCCTGTATGCAACTATTTCCCATAATATATTTCTTCACAAGCCAACTGACAGGAAAAAAGGTGAATAGAGGGAATTGCAAAGCAAAAGAAAGGAGAAGGGGACGACAGACAAGCAAAAAGTGCGCAAAATCCTGATAGAAGAAAGGATGGGCTATCAGGGATAAGGACAGTGAAAGAAGAAAGTTGGTAAAGTTAGAGCAAAAGAGATGAAATATGGGTACAGAGCAAGAGATACATAAATTTAAAGCAGAAGAAATAGCATCTATATCAACACAGGAACCATGGAAACAACATAAAAAACAATTCACAAAAGCCAAAAAGAATGAGGCAGGGGGGTTAAATCTTGTTTGAAGGTGGAAGAACATTGCTCTCTTTTTTTTTTCCCCTAGGGGTTCCTCACATTAAAAACACACCTCTCCCTCTCTGCCACAGTCATGTGGGCAGAACTCTTGGTGCAGACCCTGGCTGACAGAAGAGAAGGCTCTGTTTGCTTCCTGGGCTGGTGAGGAACCATCAGTGTAACTCAGGTCTTCACTGCATGACTAAACCTTCACTGCTCTTCTCCTCCTCAAGAGCTAAAAATACTACAGAGTTCTGTGGATCTCTGCAAGTGATGAAGAGTGGCTAAAACATAGTAAGGGTGACAGCAAGAACATAATGCCTGTAAAGGTCTACATAAATAGATGACCTATGGAGCAAAAAAATTGACACTAAAATGTGTCACCTCACTTGGAAGGTGGTTTAATTTGTGAGCATCTACTATTTGAACTATATACTTTGTTTCTTTATGCACATGGATTTTGTTTCTCAGCTTGTCCAGGACAAAACTGCTCAAGACCTTACAGCAGGCAAGATTCAGAAAATGATGTTTTATCTCTTTATGTCACATGATGGATCCAAACTGCTAGCCAGCCATTTTGAAATCAAACTCAGTATACATGGCAATTTATCTCAAAGAATGAAATTACAATAAATTCCTCCATTTTTTCCATTGGAAAAAAGATGGGTTTGTCCAGTTGGGTCTGTTTGTTTTTGTATGTTTTTATAAATACACTCATAGGCAGAACATAAATCATGAAGGTGGAAGCCTGGATGTAATTAATTTCCCAATGTGACCATATTTAAAACTGTCTGCCAATATCTCCAAGCCTTCCTGACCTCAAGGTTACAGACTTAACTGTGACATGGGTTGCAGCCCAGTTCTGCTGACATGCAGTGCTGGAGCAAGCAATCAAGAAGACAAAAGCTGGACCATGAGTGACATCCCTAACTTATGGAAAGTGGGTAGGAAGAGGAAATAAAAGGTTTCAACCCTTACTCCTGGCCTATTTCTGTGTATTTTAATCCTGGTGTCATTATATGGAAAATGTATAAATAATCACAGAAACATGCAGGTTGCAAAAGACGTCCAAGATCATTGAGTCCAATATTGACTGACCACTGGCTCCTGAACAAGACCATGGCACTAACTGCCACGTCCAGACAGTTCTTGAGCTCATCCAGATATGGTGACTCCATCATCTCCCTAGGCAATTCATTCCAATGTTTAAGATCCCTATCCGTGAAGAAATTCCTCATCATGTCCAACCTGAACTTCCCCTGGTGCAGCTTGAGGCTCTGAATACTATTACAAACCAGCTCAACACTCATATTTTGGCCCCCTTTTTAAATGTCTTGACCACCAGGCCAAAGGAAAAGAGAGATTGCTGGTATCAGGATCATGTGGATGAAGAGATTTACCTTTATTTTTTCTGTTTCAGTTTAGGTTGCCCAACACCCATTTTTGAAGAACTATGGAAAAGGTGGTATCAAATGCATCCTTACTAATCACCATCTGTTAGCACATGCAGCAGGGCTTAGTGCATTTAGCTAAAAACCACTGCAGCTCACTGGATGGGACATGACCTCTGTGCCAAACTGGTGGTGGTGACAGATCCTGAACTTACTGCTCCCAGGAAATCAATGGGTGTGTCAGGATAAGTGTCATGCAGAACTGAGCCTAAGGGAAACGTTTTATTTGAGAAAACTGTAATCATTACTGACAAAATGGAATATGAGTGTGTCTTATTGGTGCCTATTTAAAACCTTAGATTAAAGTAAGGCAATTTCTGAATGCCTTAGGAGTAATGCCTAGAAATAGTGTACTTAAAAATGTATGCAGAATAAAAAGTTGATGTTGACTAAAACACATTACCATCTGCTTCTTTGTTTCATTCCACTAGAGATTAATTGAGTTGATCTGAGTTAGCAGATACTCTCAATGAAATTACATAGTGCGTTGATGAGTATTTCAATTCAGCTACTGATTAACTTGTTAGAAAACCCAGGTGAGGTGATAATTGTTCCAGAAATCTGAATACGAAATTTTAAAACCAAGTTACTGCTTGTTCTTGAAGGTTGTGCTGACTTAAGGATTTTTTTGCTTGTGTCTTTATCAACCATACTTTAAAGAATTAAGCTCTATGCATGTACACATCATATAAGAATATGTGTACATAACACATTTGTAACTATGTGTATTTATTTAGGTGTATGTAGATATATAGACACATGTATTTATTCAGATATGTGAAAGAATCATTGCTATAACAGGACTTTCACCTGTGTCTGTACTGTAGATTTTTCAAGTTATTATGAGATATGATTTCTTATTGTTTAAAAATAATTTCCTAAATTTTCTTCTCCTGGAATCCCACCTATAGAGGTAATTTGGCCTTTTAGGTATGTTTAAAAGTCTTGTATTGAGTGTCTTTTTAAAATGTGATTTTGCTCCAAAGTAACTAACCTGGAAAACGTATATTTGAACATTTTATTTATTCATACTATTCATATTGTTGAATTAAATGGATGACAGACAAGAGAAATCAAGGAAGTTAGTGTACAGACTGGGTAGAGCCACAGGCTTCATGTCATGAGTTAATGTGATGTAATTTTATACCTTGTATACCATCATCGGTATCAACGCTGATATTTATAAATGTGTTGTAATTATTCCAACTCCATTGACTTCAGCAGAGGTCCAGTTGGGTGGAGCTACACCCACATTAAATTGCAAGTTTGAAGGGAATGTTTGGAATAGATTTGTTCTCCTTTTGCAATTAATAAAACAATATTAAAATTCAGATCAAAAAAGATAAATAATTAAAACTGGAAATGTATAGTTTCTTAGGGTAGCATAAATCATTCCATATAATTTTTGTTAGTGTGGAAGAAAACTGTGAGAGTAATATTCCAGGAATGAAAAGAAATTTCAGTTCTAAGGCATGACCAAGTATAAGATACCCACTGTTTTGTTCATTATTTTATTGAGCTCACAGTTATTCTGGTTCACAACTTTATGTTCCATATAATACAATTATACACACCTGAGCCTTGACATCTGAGTTCCATAACATTTTTTACAACTCCAGAAGAAAGCCTTTTGTGAATTTACAAGCAATTCCTGCAGCAGTGCTCCTGATAAAGTACACCTAAGCATACAAGAGGCAAAATAATTTGTTTTTCATGATAGTAATGCCTCATTATCATTTTAAAACACATAGCACTTCTGCTAAGATCTTAAATATGAAATGCTCTCTTCTATGTAAGAGGGAAGGTTTTTCTGTTTTGTCTTCTGTTTTTATCCTCAGTACTTCAAGTCAAGCTGTGAGGAAAATCTCTTATGTCTGCTATGCTGTTTTATCTTAATCCAGGAAAGTGGGAATCTAGCAAATGAAAAATAATCCAAAAGTTAATGCGGAACAAAATATCTAGGCAAAATTTGGACAGCACAAAATTCTTAGTGCACAGAAAGTCTGAGCAATAGTCTGTCTCTAGTTGAAGAGTGATTTTAAAGGTGATCAACCATATCATTTATTTCTTTGTTATTATCATTAGTATTGCTTTTTTATTTTTACTCTGAAGCAATTTCTATATGTTTATAAAGAAAACAAGCATATACTGTGGACTTGCCTTTTCATAGGTGCTCTATATAAAATATTTACTCTTAATATAAAGCAAGATGATGGTCTCAGTTCTGCAACATGAAGCACAATGGAAAATTCCTAGTCTTGGAGGTGGCAAAATATGAAAACTTCTGTCATATATATATATATATAAAAACTACCAAGTTTTGATTCTCATTCTGGAAAAATTCATTTTTGTTTAGGTTCACCCATTTCACATTCAAAGGAGGCCCACTGCACTTCTTGACAAACAAGGTTTTGGGAAAGACTTATTTCTTAGGAAAAAATATGACAGTTATTGAGGCTAAATGTACAAATTGTGCAAAACAGGTTATCTAGCATTAAACTTGCTGAAAAAAAAAATGAGGGAAAAAAGAAAAGCTGCTTTCTCTCTTGGTCTAGTGAATGGAAATAAATAGAGTGCTTAGCTAGACATTTCCATTTCACTTTAATTAAAAGAGAAAGGATATACTAAAGAAAAGACATAGATTTTATGGCAATAATTACCCTCACTTGGAAGGATTAACATAGAGGTCAGATATATTACTGAATATAAATATGAATAAAACACACTAACCTAACAATGCCAATTATTTTTATTAAATCACATAGTTAATAGACAAGGATTTGATTCACAGGTAGATGAGGACAGAGGTTCTTTATTACACAACCTTTGCTGCCACTGTATCTCCAAGATGGTTTCTGTTGGAAGTGAGTATTCAACACAAGCCTATAAGCAAGTGCTGCTTGCAGTCTCTGATGGCAGCTGACAGCCAGAACTTGGAGTCAATTTTCAGCAAACATGGCATATTGTCACCTCTTTCTGTACATGATAGAATCCCTTAAGAAGGGATACTACAAAAGGTACAACATGGGATTTTATTGTTTCACAATTCATCAGAATGAATTATTCCTTTTGTTTTGTTTTCCTTTTTTATTTAAGAAAATAAATTAAAAGTCTGAATTGAAATCTCAAATTGTGCTTTTATTTTTTTTTTATGGTAAAAATAAGTGGTCAAAGGCAGCCTCAGAAGTGTTTTTTTCCTAAGTGGTAAGAATGCCAAGAAGTAGGTTTCACTTTTGACATCATCCTGAAAAAGAGTATTACTCATAACATTATTGTAGATCCTGATGATCCCAAAGAGGGTTTACAGAATCAGTTACTTGGGAAATCACTGTGTCTGTAATCCAAGGACATTGTGTTTGGTCCAAGCTACACCTCAAGGAGGGTCAACAATGAAAAACAATGAAAAAAAGTTTATTTAGGACTTTGTCCAGTCAGGTATTGCAAGTCTCCAACTGAATTTACTGATTTTCTATGTAAACTCTCCAATTTTTGCAGAGTGGAAATGTACAGAGCTGAATTAGAGGATAGATGTTTAGATGGGTACAAGCAAAACTTTTGTTCAGAAAGTGCTTATTCTTCTTTACAGATGTTTTCTGAAATAATCAAAGGTTCACAAAATTTCAGTGCTTGAAAAACTCCAGTTTCCAAATCTTGAATAAGATCTTGGCTTTCTGGACTTCACAGTACTGAAAGTATCATGTCTGAGGCTCGAGGCTGCCTGGTATGAAACCATATGTGAAATAAAGGGAAGTGGTGTCAGGAAATGATAATCAGGACTCTGAGTTGAAATTGCAAAACTCAGATAGTTCAGCCCTGTTCCTTGGCAGGATCAATAGTTTTGATTAATTTTTTGTGTTCTTCTACAGAGTCTCTGCTTCTGTTGCCTACACTTTTGAAAACTGTTAGAACTCTCTTATTGGTAATCTGATAATTGTGAGCTTCCACAGAGAAAAAGCCATAAAAGGTCATTTAAAAATAAATTAATCATGCCAAAAAGGAGCACTTTTAGAGGGTGAATGTGGTATTCCATTAAAAATGAGGAAAATGTGCAGTCCTGCCTAACTGATTTTGAGAGGCTTGTGTCTGCCTCCCTTGACAGCTCTAAGGCACAATGGTAAAACATTGACACTTACAAACCAATTCCTGAGCTTCAATTCCTCTGCTAAAGAGTCAGTTTTGCTCAGGGCATGGTGAGATAAGAAGTAATGAAAGTATTAGTACTTTAGTACATATTTCAATAAATTCATCCCTCAAACTCATCTAGACTTCACTGCAAAGATATGACATTGGAAGACTACAGTTATTGAGGAGATTTACTTACAAATTATATGAAGGCACAGCTTAGGAAAATAACAGATTTCATGTCCAACTGTTTAAGCATTCCATCTATTTTTAAAAAAGACAACAAAACAAAACCAAACCCAAACTTCCTTTTCAGTTCATTTAAATAGATGGCAACATCTTTCCTTATGGAATCTCTGAAGGTGGGGACCCTGATCCCTCAAAATATAACTAAAAGCAGAAACCTTGCAAACACTGTGCTTCTGGAAAAACATTTATTTCTGAAAACCAATCTGTTTTGCCCTGAAATCCTTCTGGCTTGTAGTTAACATCATATTCTTGCCTTGCTCTACCAGAATAGCAAGTGGAAGGAAGACAGTTTGTTAAAAATCTTGAGAAAACCAGATGTGCAAGAAATTGTTTGCCATAGAAGTGGTCAACTGGACTGATTTATCTATCAAAAGTACTTGAACTGTTTCATGAAGATCAGACTCCAGAGAGCTCTTACACTGAGAGCCATTCAAGTTTGGTGTGCAGTAGTAGAAGATGATGATTAGTTTCATTTCATCACATAGAATGGCTAAACATCAGAATTTTACTCTTTTACATGATTAAGTTCATTTTTGTTCACTGAATAGCTGGTAGCAGTCCTCACAGTGACTTTGTTCTCAAGGTTTCTGAATGATCAATGATCTCAAAAAGTATTGTATTGGATGACACTGCCTGTTTCCTACTGACTCTGCCAACACTGGCAGTCTTTTCATGGAAGTATCTGTGTCTCTGCACTCCTATGCATTTGAGTTAATCTAGTATTTCACTATTCAAACTCCTTAAAAAAATTTATGGATTTCTTTGCTAGTCATTTAACGACTTTTAAAAATGTTGTGCTGTTTGTCCCTTTACATTCTGCTATAAATCTCAATTGGCAGGTAACTTTGGAATTGTTACTGATTCATTCACAGGCAGTATAGAACATAGGCTTCCTTTTTGCATATGGTCTATTGTCTTGTGCTCTCTTCACTCTCCTGTTGAGGAAGATCTTAGGTTTATCTGCTTTGCTGCACTTTTTCCTTGAAAAGGTTTCAAAACCATGTGTTACCACCTTCATGGTATGTATGTCTTCAAATACCCTCCTAACAACAACAATATTAATAGACTCAAGGAACAATTTAAATTTAAAAATCCCTTTTTATTCTATTCCCCAGCTCAAAATGGGACCAGTTTTGTGCTACATCAGCCTTCTAAAATTAGATGTTTAATATCTCCAAGGACTGAGATGCTTCTCTGGAAAACTGATCACCTTCATATTGAAATCATCTCTCCCAGATTTCCATCATCCACACAGAATGTGCTCCAGTCCCCTAACCTACTTGGTGTCCCTGCTGAACTCCAGAATGCCAAGGTCTTTCTTGTGCTGGGGAGGCCAAAACTGAGCACAATATTGAAGAAACTTCCCAGGTACCAAAGAGAGGGGAAAAAGCACTTCTCAAACTGATGAGTGCACCCTTTCTATTACAACCCCATATACAACTGGCCTTCCCTGCTGCAAGGCCACTCATTCCTGATTCAACTTCAGCCTGTAGTTCATGAAACCCCCACATATTCTACTGCAAAAATCTCTGTACTGCTTGCTGTCTCTATGTAATGGTATCAAAGATGTATTTGAGAAGATTTTTTTAGCTTAGTAGGCTTCTGCCAATACAGATTTTCAAGGTTTTATGGAAACATTGCCTTGGTCTGACAGTGTAGTCAGCTGCTTCACTTGCAAGTGCTTTTACATTTCATAGAATAGCACAGTATCATTAGCAAAAAAAAAAAAAAGCCAAACCCATAACACTGAATCTGAATTTATAAAGAAAAACTGGCAAGGCTTATAAATGCAGTGAAGAAGTACCTTTAATTCTACAGTCTATTTAGCAATTGTATTTTGCTCTGTGAAGTTCTGATTTTTTAAGTGTGAAGTTACAGTTCTATCATTATATTCAATTACAAAACAAAACAAAACAAAAAAATCCACTTATTCCAGGAAAATAACATGATGTTTAAAAAGAAGGCATGAGATTCATTTCCAGAATACCAGGGAATAGCATTCTTCAAAAAAAAAAAAAAAAAAAAAAAACCAGCGTTAATTATTAACAATGTTAATTTACACACAGCTAAAAAAGCAGAACCATCCTTATCTAGATCTCTCCTTTCACTATGGCATTTTTCCTCACCACCTTCTCCTACATAAGGAAGAGATTATTTGTTAGTCAAGAATGTGAAAGTTATTCCAAAGGAATACAAACCTCTGTGATAGATAGATAGATAGATAGATAGATAGATAGATAGATAGATAGATAGATAGATAGATAACCACTTTTCCTTTTGAACTAGTAGGGCATGGTGCTCTCTCTTTGCTAAAGGGGTTTTGGGACCTGTGCACTCACACAATTACAGTAATTTCCTCAGAACTTCACCTCACCAGCCAAATGCTCATTTGTGAGTCTTGTGCTTTGGAATAGTATTCTCCAGATCAAGGTCAACACCATAAGCCAGGGAAAAAGTCCACCTCTCCATCTAGGTGGTATTTAATAACCCCAGGATTCTGTCTGTCACCCTCCCTGTCCTGGCCAAGACCAGGAAAAAGAGAAAATATGCACTTAATGGAATGTTGTCCAGAGAAGCTGTGGATGTCCCATCCTTGGAAGTGCTCAAGAACAGGTTGGATGGGGCTTTGAGCAACCTGGTCTAGAGAAATGTGATCCTACCCATGGCAGGGGAGCTGGAACTGGGTGACAATTTAGGTCCCTTTCAACCCAAAACAATATTTTCATTCTCTTTCTCAGTCTGTATTTCATTCTCCTTTCTTAAATGATATTTCTTTAAACCAAAAAACTCTGTCACAATATGACCATGCCATGGAAAAGTTTTTCCTGACGTGAGTGGAAGTAGGAAACACTTTCCCATTCTTTTCATCCTTCAAGACCATATTCTGCTGTGAAAATGAGCATGGGGCAACAGTAAAGAAGGCAACAAATCACAACTAATCTGGCAGAACACTTCACCTCTTCCCTGAGAAGTGGGCTACACATCACCAGCTGGGGGTGTCACATTGGGCAGGTGGGATTCTCAATTTACAGGCAGAACAGCTTGATTTAAGTCTGTTGACTCTTGGCTTCAAAACACAAATGAGTTACTGCAGGGTAACATGCTACTGCATTTTGGCAGCTTCACAGCAGCTGCCTGAGTGGTACACAGCTCACAGCAAATGTGAGATCACTGAAGACATCCCAGTTCTCCTTGTGGTTCAGAACAATACGGGGAGATGCTGTTTCTGGCTCTGTGGTTAGTTAGTACATTTACTTGGAAAGAAAATATGTAGTTGCTAATTATTCCTCCTACCTACTTTTGAGCAGGCCATGTTTATTCCTGGATCTGAGAAATCAGTTTGTCTGTGAAAAGCTTGCTTAGTCTTGGAAGAAGATACATACTAAGGGTATATCAACCAAAGACTCAGAAAAATGCACATATGTGCATTTGCCCCAAATTTTGGAGTTCTCATTTCACTGATTTAAACAGTAAGGCAGTAACAGTGGAAGAGGATTTCATCATAATTTTTCTTTTATCAGCAGAGTAATCAATTTTATATCAAAGCAATGATAATAGCTCACTTAGCTCAAGCTTTTAGCTGGCTACATTTGCTTTGCTTTTCTTTCTCTTTTTCTTGATGTTCAGGAGCATTAACACCAAGAGAAATAGAACACTCAGGTCTATAAAAAGAGGTAAGGAAAAAGCTCAAGGAGTTAGCATGGGCTTGTTGAGTATTCTTAAAGGATTAGTATTGTGTGAACAATTAATGGCTTCACTACAGAACAGAACTGATCCAAGGTTACATTCTGACACCATTGTTATTGGTTCTAGCAAATTATTGGATACTGAGGAAAGAATAGTAATTTGCAACAATTTACTTCTTATTGATGTTTTAAATTGTGTGTAACTCCTGCATAGAGAGAGCAATACACAAGGTAAGGAGGCACTAATTATTCCATTGCAGTTTCTATAACAAAAATAACCTTTCTCATTGTCAACAAAAGGACAAAAAATTCTAAAACTGGCTTTATTTTGACAGAAACTTTATAGCATTAATATAACTATGTGAATAGAATTACAAGTATCAAATAAAGATGTTGATTTCTAATTATTTGAATATAAATACACGCTATTGGTCTGTACTGGGTCCATGTGTTATATTTAGTTAATTATATATATATATATATATATATATTTATTTATTTATATATAAATACATATAGTTATATAGTTGCATATATATACAGTTATATATAATTATATATAGTTTTATATATATATAGTTATATATATATATATATAGTTGTATATATATATGTAGTTAAATGCAGTTAATAAGTAGGGAAAATAGGTTATATTTTTCACTTAATTTCTGTGCTGGTGACCAGGCCCTGGAACAGATCATGCAGAGGTTGTGGATTCTTCCTCATGAACACAATCCTCTGCCCTGCTGGAGCAGAGAGGTTGGACCAGGTGACTCACTGTAGTCATTTCCATCCTGACCCATCCTGTTATTCTGTGAGATAAAGGTTTACATGTTAGAAAGACCAGGCCAAAACACAAGGCTGTTTAGATGAACAGGTAAATCTGACCTGAAATAAACACCTGTGGTGGTGTTGTACAGGAGCAGAAACAGAGAAAGGTTGCCAAGAAATACAGAGGCATTTCTCAAGTATGCAAAGATGGAGATAGAAGAGGTAAAGTTCAGCTAGAAATTAATCCAGATAGGGATTCAGGAGCATGAAAAATAATTTATATAACTGTGTCATCACCAAAATAAAATGAAGGAGGGTGTGAGTACGGGATCTCCACTGTTCAGTGTAGCAAAGGACATACTGAGGGGTCAAGGGCTTGGATCAAGCCAAGACACTGAGAGTCTTTCTTGCTTCAGTTCTTACCAGTAAAATCCAGATTCTGGTCTCCCAGGCCCAAAATCTCCAGACAAAATACAAGCATATGCAGTATATAACTTTTGTACAGTGAGGTAAATCCCTTCAAGGAATGCAAAAGCAACTGGGCATGAATGTGCCAGCTGGGCAGTTTACACACTGTACACTTTGAATATTGTGCAATCCACCAGATTTGTAGCATGGCTGCAAAGGAATTGCATCACCACAGACCTGATAAGGTCAATGCTTCAGGAAAACATTTGTTGCATATAGCTATGCAAAATAAACCTGTTCATCATATCAGGAATCTCAAACAAACTTTGGGAAACTTGGCAGACTATCTTTCAGAAGAAAGATGGGATAATTTACCCAAACACAGACATATGAGATACCTTAAGCTGTCCAATATATCTACCCTGTTACAGCAGATAGGGCATGCCTCTGTAGATAAGCCTACATCCTTCTGAAGGTCAAAGTGAGTACTTGAGGTACTCTAAAATTACCCTAGATGTCATTTAAGCAGTTTTGGTAAATGAATCCCATTCTTCTGTACTTAGCTTTTAAGCTAAAAGGCATGGACAGGCTCAGGTCTGTCAGCTGCACATTCTTGCAGCAAGAATGTTACAATACTATTTTTCTGGTTTCCTTAAACTATAATTGAAGATACATGTTAGCAAAAAATTCTGCCAATAAGCACTACTAAGATAAAAAAATATACTTAGGAAAAACCTTCAGTGCTCAGGGTCCTTCTCAACACGTCAACAAGCTGCCAATTTTGAAACAATTCAGTATGTATTTTTCTATGTATCTCTGCAAGTATATCTGTTTTCTTTAAGAATACTTGCCGTCTTACCTGCTTTCCAAGTCCAAAACTAATCTAGCTGATGTAGATGTTAGACCTTTGAGATCTTTTGTGACTGCTTCCAGGTTGTAACACACTTATGAGCACTCTGAGCTGCACATGGAAGACTAGGCTCTGAGTTAGATGGATGCTCCTGTGCTATATTTGAGAATGAGACACCTGTGGAGGATTTACAGGTGCATTTTTGATGCTGAATTTTTAAACTCCTGTTTCTAGGGCTTTGAAAAATGTGTTTCAGCACCTGGATGTGAGATATCTTTTAAAACTGAGGAAGAATCTTGCTACCTGCTAGACTTAATTTAAAAATCTAGAGACATCATTAAGGGAAAATCTGCTTTCTTGTTCATCTGTGTACCAACTTTCAGTAATTTCATAAAAAGCAGCTGTTACTTTTTATGGGCACTTATTTCCCAAGTCTGCAAGATATTTCTGATCATTGTCCCCTGCTTTAAGACCCTATATCTACAACTCTATATCTTTCCATTTGTTTCTGAAGAGTTACTTGCTTTTTGGTATCAAAGATTTGGTGGTAATGAAACTCAGGAAAAATCAGATCATGCCAGTTTAAAATGTCTTGTCTTTTATTAAAGTAGCCAGTGAAAGAATGATTCAGCCTGCAGCTATATTGAAAATAAACTCAGTCAAGTCCATTTGAAAAGAGCTGATGTTAACATTTGTCTCATTCTTCAAGCTTTTCATGCTCAAAGGATTAGTGGCACCAAAAGCTGTGCTGGAGATCTTGCTTTCAGGGAAATTGTAGACAAGCAGCTGCTTTGTTTTTTGTGTCCTACCCCTACAGTATAAGCCAGGTTCCACTATAACCCAGGTTCAGAATTAAAGTTCTTGCTTTACTGGCAGTGCCTTTGAATTTCTTATGCAGCATATTGTTGTCCAAATGAACCTTGCTTTTTCCCACACCCCTCGGGTGGATACTCACACTGTTGTTAGAATATTACTAACTTATTCAGGCACACTTTATCTGGGTGATGCACACAAGATGACATTACCCTCAGAAGACTTAAAAATATTGTTAAGATAAAGAGAATGTTCAAGATAGCAAACTGAAAGGCACAATGCAGATTGTTCCAGTAAGTACAAAGCATGTTTTAAGGCAGAATCACTTTTCCATGGTCAGAGAAACCTACAGGAAGTAGTGAAAATACAGAAGCACCTCTGTAATGTTGCTTTCAGTTGTAACACATAGAAAGCATCTATTTTTGTTATCACAACTATTTACATAAGTTAGAGGAGAAAATACCTTTAATGTTGAAGAGAACTATGAGCAGATTCCTGATGGTAGGAAATGTACACTTGTTCCACATCTAGAAAACAACACCACCACCAACAAAAAAGAGTTCAGAGACTCACACCAGCATTTGATTTACAAAATCCTTCTTGGGCTTGATTTAAAATGTCCACGGTTGTATATTCAGAAATATTTTTTTAATAGAACCAACTAACTCTATGGTGAATATTTTTCAATAAAACTTAAAAATTGCTGTATTGGCAATGTATAGACTGGAGAGTTTCTTTTCAGATGGACCGTAGGAGTTAGATATTTGATACACATTCAAAAACAAGCAGTAAGGTCTCCTGTGAAAGTGCCACTGTTAAAGAAAAATAATGTGTCAACACAGACACATGTAAGGGTACAGCCAAGGGGGTTTATGCATGTTTGTAATACTAAGCACATATTTAAGCACTTTTCTGAAATATGACAACATCTTTGCATGATTTTCTTACTACCATAATCATAAGTTTTAAATATAATTTGTACTGTCTGAGCAATTCCTACAAAAGAAATGAAACTCACAGAGCTAACATCTAACACTGGGTAATTCATTGGTTACACACCAGCTGTAAACAATGAAAAGTGACTCTGGATCATTGGTATTTCTTTGGAACACTGTACTGAAAGCTGAAAAAAACAACCCAGATCCACCATACATTTGCACTAGCAGAACACAAATTTAGTGAAATCTCTTGACTCAAACAAAAAGATTGCAAGTTCAGTCACTAAGAAAATATAAGACCTGATAAACAAATAACACAGGGCAATGGCTGAAGGAGACACAGAATTACCTTATTGTCTTAAAAAAAAAAAAAAAAAAAAGCAAAAGAAAAAAACCTACACTCCCCATCCTTTCAATAAAGTAATCACTAAGGAAAAAATACTATTAGAAAGATGCTTAATAAGGACATTGCAAAAAGTGCTGTTGTAACATTATCTATTTATTTATTTGTTTAGATGTACAAAAAATTATATTAGGCAAAAATAATTACAAAGCTGCAAATTTGGTATTAGTTTATGATATTTAGTTGTGATTTTTTTTCTTTCCGGGCCACTCTACTGACCATTGACAAAGCATTTCGGCTAACTGGTTTCTCCATCTCAACCTATAAAAAGACATATTTATCTTCCTTCATAAATAATATTAATAGATTAAAAGTTATTATTATTAGGCAAAGAATATTCATTATGTTTACCATTTCTGTGTTAAAGAATTTTTTCTTAACAGAGCTGAAAGGTTGAACCTTTGGATTCGACACACAGCCTAATGTTACATCCCATGAATTTGAGTGCCTGTGGTTCTCAAGATCCAGTGCTCCTCAGAAAAAATTCTATGGTCAGCAGGTTGAAAGATAGCTTAAAGATCACCTTGTTCCAACTCCCCTGCCATAGACAGGGATGTTTCCCACTAGACCAGGTCACTCAAAGGCCCAGCCAGCCTTGCCTCGAACATTTCCAGGGATAAGGCATCATAACATCTCTAGATATTCTTGATAGAATATATATAGCAAAAAAAAAGCAAGTTTCTTGAGCCTTTAACAGATTCAACTCATGTGACCAGTACTTTCACATGGCAGATGCTAAAATCTGCAATTTTTATATTGGCAGTCCTACAGTTCTTCTGCAGCAGGTTTATCATCTCATATGTATTCTGCCCATACACATATATAGCTACATTTTTTTCCCCTTGAGCCACTAAAAGCTTTCTAGTCACTATCTAGAAATATTAGGTTTGCCAATCTTTATTTTTCTTAATCCCCTAGTGCAGTTTGATCTAGTCATCTGCTTTTTGTTAGAGCTTCCTCAAGATTTATTCAGACCAAATCTCTTGTGTGAATTACCTGCAGAAGTTAGATAAGCAAGATGTATCTTTTTCACTGGTGCAAAGAAGTTTGAAAGTATATTCGTGACATAAAGCATTGCTCATTGGTTAACAATATAAGAATTAGAAAAGTCATTAATATAGTTAATGATCCTTAATTAGATAATGGAATGCCTGGTACATGATTCTTTAGTGTCTCAGCATTTCCATGCATTATTGATAGCCAATTAGGTACAGACGAAAGAACTGGGAGAACTATTTGCAGCAAACAATTTATTTGATAAATTTAGCCTTCCTTTCTGTTTTTGAATTACCTGTAAGCAGGCTTTGATTTTTAAAAATGTCATCCTTGCTCCAAGTAAATCTTTTAAGGAAGGGTCTTCTAGCCTACGCTCTGATTGCAAAATATTTTATGTACTATTGCTTTCTAGGTATGAGTCATACTTATTTCTCCAAAACACTATTTATCTCTTAACTCTGGTGTCATATGCTGTTCCTTCACTAGATGAATACTAAAGTCAGAGTCTTCTGTTTTCCTCCTTTTCCTTCAAGTGTGGTCTCATCCAGTCCAACAGATTCACTTCTCAATGTGACTGAATTTTCTTCTCAGAATAGCCAGATCTTTTATAATGGGATGTAACAGGTTCTTCCTTCCTTTCCTGGCAGATGTGACTGCTATTCTTCCCAACTCCCTTACTGAGTGGAAGAGTCTATTCTCTCAGTAGGCAATTACACACACTGAAGATGTGGCCAGTGGTCATTTTCAATATATTCAAGGATGAAGACTCCATATGTCTGAGAAGCCTTTTGCATCATCAATCACCTGCACAGTAAAAAAAAAAAAAAAAAAAAAAAAGAAAAAGATATTGTGTTTCATTTTGTGCCCCATTGTCTCGTCTTTTATTTACGCACCACTATGAAAAGTCTGGCTCCACCTCCTTTGCTCTGCTCATCAGGTATTTACACACATTGATAAGATCCTTTGGATTTCTCTGTTCCAGGTTTACAGCCACATCCCTCTCAGCTCTCCTTGCACCTTAGGTATTCCAGTCCCTTAATCATTTTCATGGCCCTGCCCTGCACTTGTTTCAATAAGTCCATCTCCCTCTTGTACTCAGGAGCCCAGAAACAGAGACAGCACTAGATGCTGCCTCCCAGTGTTCAGCACAGAAAAAGAATCACCTCCTCTGACAAGTTGGTGATGCTCCCCTAAAGCAGCCCATCACACAGCCACGTTTGCCACAGGAGCACTGCTGGCTCTGAGTCAGCTTGTTATCCCCCAGGACCTTGTGATCTTTCCTGCAAAGCCATCTTCCTACAAAGACACTTTTCCAGTCTTTCATATACAGATACATACAAATGTATTTGTGTATACAAATATTCATCCATGCATGCCTCTGTACTCAGCATGGGTATAGCCACACCTCAAATCCTGTGTCCAGTTCTAGGCCCCTCATTACAAGAAAGTCATTGAGGTGCTGGAGGGTGTTCAGAGGAGGACAAGAAAACTGTGCAGGATCTAGAGCCCAAGTCATATGCAGAGCAGCTGAGGCAGATGGGGCTGTTTATCCTGGAAGAAAGGAAGCTCCATGGTGGCTTTATCACTCTCTGCAATTCCCTAAAAGGAGCTTGTATCTAGATGAGGGTTGGTCTCTCCTCCCAGATAACTAGTGACAGGACGAGAGGACACGGTCTCAAGCTGCTCTAGGGGACATTCAGGTTGGATGTGAGGAGGAAATTTTTCATGGAAAATGTTATTAAACAGCAGAATGGGCTCCCCAGGGAAATGATGGAATCACCATTCCTGGAGAAGATCCAGAAAGGATTGAGTGCCATGGTCTTGTTGATAAGTCAACGATCAGTCAAGGGCTGGACCTGATAATCTTGGAGATATTTTCCAATCTAGATGATTCTGTGATTCTGAGGTGCAGGACTTGCCATTTCCCCTTTATCAGTCTCCAAGAAATTCCTGTCATCATTAAGGGATTACACTAAAAGGGTGAATTGAAATTCAACTGATGTCCTTTATCAATAGCTACATTCCAAATCCAAATTCTCTGAGAGGAGCTGCAGCTTGCCTGGATGTTGGTTCATTCTCATTGTGTAGGTGGTCCCAGCAGGTTTGCATAGGCTGGCTGTGCTGGGAAGGCTCTTAAACAATCTGGATATTAGGTCCCAGTTACTGTTATCTTACAACAAATCTTTATGTCTGTTTTCTGCAAAGCTCATTTTAAGGCTAAAGTATGTTTCACTCTTAATTCTAATAGATAAGAACATCTGATTTGAAAAAAAAAATGTGAACATAAATGAGTCTTAAAAAAGAAAACAACTACTTTTCAGTTTTATTCTCAAGTTATACATAGCAACTATTTTTTTAACTGTAGCAAATTTATGAATAATTAGTAAAAATGAGAATTTTTTATTTTTGTCTGAGATTTCCTCAGAATGACTCATGCATATAAGTTATATAAAAGTTATATATTAAAGTTTGTGTAATTTATATGAATAATATCTAAATATTCATGTCATTAGATAATAAGAAGGATGAATCAGAGAATTAAAGACCTTACATATATGAATTAAAATCTGTCCTTCATAGATTTTCAAGAGTAGATCTGCTACTAAATAAGTTCTGTCATACCTAACAAGTGTTTCAGAATATAGTCTCTCATATCACTTTCTCCATGAAGGTGAGTGATTGCAGCAGGCATTAAAAAATATTATTAATCAGAAGTCTATACCACAGCAACTCTAGCTACCTTCTCCTCTTCCTCTACATCTTAAATAAACCCATTACTGCTGCTTGAAATTTCAAGTGACAGCTAATTTAAGTGTGGCTTCACATTATGGGTTCCAAAAATTACAAACTACTGTTTAGATTTATTTGCTAAGTCATGTAGAAGAACATTTTACAAGACTGTCTGTTAAACTAGACTGAAAGAGAGAACATAGTTACAACTGGGTGATTTTAATTTATTGTCCATTTTGGGTTTTTTTGCTTACTACAGTGAATGAACTTATATTGTTCTTATATTGTATCAGAGCAACTGATGGCTCTACTTTAAAAATTCTTAAAATGTTAAAATGCTGGTGTGCTGTAATATACATGTTGCTTTGTAGAGACAAGGGAAATTTGGTGTTTTTGTCTCTCATAGGTCCAGGCAAAAGAGGAGCAAACACATTCCAGCATAGCCAAACCCTAATAATTTCATAAAACATACCTCACCTTACCCTGAAATGGTTTCAACCATAACAGAAAAGAACAAACCTGTCTTAGACACAGTAGCAGCCATTCACAGAAGCATTTACACCAACTGAAAATGAGCTGTAATCAAAAATCCATTGAAGCCTTTGTACCCATTCTGTGAGCTGATGAGGTCATGAGAATTTGGTGAAACTACTGCTTTATTCGCTTCCAGGAGGGAGTCTGTTGTTCTTTATAAACAAAGGGTGTGAAATAGAACCACAACAGGGACAGTAAGGTCCTGAGCAAACTGTGGTGTACATAAAGCCAGCACCACCAGACTTGCCTGGCATCTCCTATTCAGTGCACATGTTGTTGATTGACAGAGACTCAACATGTTGATTCATGCTATTAAATTGTTAAGTCAATGCCTAAAAAGGTTACTGCCATCCATAGTGTGATTGTTGATGAGGTTCCTGACTTTGCATACATTACCAAGGTCTGGCTGAATGACTTTGTAAAACAATTATTGGTCCAGATGTCTTCTTTTGAATCTTAGCTCGTAAAAATTTGAGAAATGGCTAAAGCACTGGTACTACAAGGCTTTTAATAGAACAGACAAAGCAGAAACAGAAGGTGGAATTCAGCAAAGCTCAGACTAGTGGTAAGATGTGTTATTTTAATGATTAAGAAAATTTATCCTAGAGGCACACTGCAGAGTAATAACTAGCAGACTAACAACATGCCACTGGCATTCCCAACAAAAGACATTCTGAAAACTGCCTGGATTGTGTTGCAATATAGACAATGCATTGTCTATGTTGCAGCACAATTAAAACACTAGCAATCAAAAGCAAAACATGCTCCTTTCCTATTACCTTCCAGGAGTCTAAAAGCAATTAATAATATATAAGGCTTTAATTTAGCTATACACTTCTTTTTCCCCCCTCTTCAAAATAACTGAGATTGGATCTGAAGCGATAATTGCATCCTATACCTTGATTTACCAAATTTAGGTGTGTGAATGTAAAGTAAAGAATCTAGGTACTCAGTTTGACCTGGGAATGATTAATTTCAGAAAGTGTTAATGTGATTCCAGTCATATTTAAGGCACAGACCAAGTGAAGGATTTAGTATAAATTTTCTTGATATAATGATAGTTTATGGAAAGATATCAGAATTACTACTAAACAAGCTATCTCAGGTGTCAGGAGATATATACTCATGTTAGGTCAAGGTCCCATCTGGGGCATATTACACTGCCTCACCACAGGTGCTTGATTGGTAGTTCTGGACCCTGGTGATATTAATTTGCATAAATCCTGCTTAATTTGCTTAAAATTTGCTTGAGGTACAGGTGTATGTAGAGTTAAGTGCTTTGATTAACAAGAGTAGATTTAAACATGTACTTATAACATGTTGTTAATTCCCAAGAAAGCGATTCATTAAAACACTTACCAAAAATTAACTTTTGTACTTAGCACGCAATATCAGTACCATGCTAAAGCATGCACTGCACATGCAGGATCACAATGATGTTCACAATAATCACCAGGACATGATGTGCTTCACCTGCTCAGCACGTTCACTGATGACACAAGGCTGGGAGGAGTGGCACATACCCCAGAGAACTGTGCAGCCCTGCAGAGAGACTTTGACAGCTTGGAGGGATGGGCAGAGAACTATTTGAAGTTCAGTGAGGGCAAATGCAGGGTCCTGCACCTGGGAAAGAATGACCCAAAATCCAGGCTGGGGCTCATCCTGCTGGGAAGCAGCTCTGTGGAGAAGGACCTGGGTGTCCTGGTGGACAGCAAGCTGTCCATGAGCCCAGGAAGGCCAAAGGAATCCTGGTGTGCCCTGGGAGGAGCTGTGCCTGCAGGTCAGGGAGCTGATCCTGCCCCTCTGCTCAGCCCTGCTGGGGCACCCCAGGAGTGCTGTGCTCAGTTCTGGGCTCCTGTGCACAAAACAG
The DNA here is from genome assembly GCF_903797595.1 of Erithacus rubecula. Taxonomy (NCBI): domain Eukaryota; kingdom Metazoa; phylum Chordata; class Aves; order Passeriformes; family Muscicapidae; genus Erithacus; species Erithacus rubecula. Next base: position 7,930,737 of record NC_136685.1, on the reverse strand, counting down.
ACATGGAGTTCCTGGGTTGGGTCCAGTGGAGGGCAATGAAAGTGATGAAAGGTCTGAAGCATTTCCCTTAAAGGAAAGGCAGAGTTGTTGTGCCTGTTCACCAAAGAAGAGATGGCTTAGAGGGCAGCTCGGCATAAGGTGAAAATCCCTGAAGGGAGGACATTAGGGAGGTTGATCCAGGCTCTTCTTGGTGGTGCCTAGGAACAGGACAAGAAGCCCTGGGCAAAACCTGATGCACAGGAAATTCCACCTGAATATGAGGAATAACTTTATTGAGTGCATGACCACACACTGGAACAGACTGCCCAGGGAGGGTGTGGGGGCTCCCTCACTGGAGACATTCAAGAGCTGTCTGGTCACAATCCTGTGCAATGTGCTCTAGGATGATGCCATGATTACAGAGAGAAAAGGTGGAACTTCTATCACTTTTGGTTCCTTGCCACTGGTGTCATGAGGGGAGTGTAGTTTCAGCAGGAGGAAGCTGGGGCTGGAAGGAGAAGGATCACTCACTCTTTCAATCTTACTCATTCTGAAATTCTCTGATTCTGAAAAGATATGATACATTTGGTCAACTGGAAGGACTCAATATCAAAAAGCTAAGTATTATTTACTGCTGAGTGTTCTTACAGTTGCTATTGTATAAGTTTTTGTAGGTTGTTGGTTTTTTTTTTTCTTTTTTTCTATCTTGTCTGACTTGGCTTTTCTCTTGTTTTTCAAAACAATTCAAAGAGAAAGCCTCAAAAGTCAAAGAACTGCTCATGAAGTAGTGCTCTTCTGTAATTATCATTTGCTCTGACTCACTTCTGGGCTTTTGCTGTTCATTTTACTGTAACACTAGGTTTAACTGCGCTCAAAATACTGTTGTAGCTTGTGAGTTGCAAGGTCAGTCTCAAGTCAGCTCAAACTTACCAAGATTTACTTGCTATGAAATGGAAAGAGAATTTCAAAATCATGCAAGTAATGTTTTAGCCTTTCCAGGGTGATGGACAATTCTTTTTTCCTATTGTACTTAATACCCACAGAAGACAAATTACTTCTATGGACTAGACAATCTGTTCCAAAACTGTCAAAATGTTCATGTTCCTGAAAATATTCATCCTTCTTGTTACCTGAAATGTATTGGCCAGCTGGAATTTATCAGTTAAATCCTTCAAGTAACTGCCTAGAGACACCACTGAGAGACTCCTGAGGATTCAGTTACACTGCTTGTCTTTACAGGGAACAGATGAGAAAAAAAAAAAAAAAAAAAAAAAAAAAAAAACAAAAAAAAAAAAACCAACCAAAAACAGAGAACGGCGGAACAAAAAGATCCATAAATTGCATTACCAAATAATTTTTACTTTTCTTAAGTAGCAAATTCTATTCATTTGTTTCAAAATACATGTGTGGTGAATTGTAGGCCATTTCATGCTGAAAATAGCATTCAACACAGAGAACTGGAGTGTTCACTTTCACCCAAAATCATGGGAGCCTATGTGAGAAATATAATAGGATGCAAAATGTTTTGGTTTGGGTATTTGAATGTATATACCAAGACATACTTTAAAAAGGCTTTTTATAACAAGATCATTTGGTGAAATATTTTGCTTTTCATATGAGTGGTTGAAAAAAATTCTATTCCACCCAAATATGAACTATTTTGGCACACTGTACTTTTTCATTGGGGATGGTCTACTGATGTATCTGTTCTCAATTTTCTACCAGAGTTCCTTAGACTTCCTTGTAAGGTATCTCACCAATTATACACTATGACCCCTTCACAGTTTCTCATAGGTCACTCCATCCCATTGGTGGAAGATGTAAAGTAGAATATTGAAATCCAGAACTACTGCCAGGAGGTACCTTCTATGAAGCAGAAGCATCAGCATATGAAATGGTGTTTTGATGGAAATCACACACTTCACCATTTCATGTAAATTCACCTTTCAATTAAAACAAAACCCACAAAATAGAGACATGGATCACTAAGTCTCCTTCTCATCAAAAGCTTTGTTTGACATAATCACAGCATTTCTGTTATTTCCTACAACTCCTCTGATAGTAATATGTATTCATATGCCACAGGGCATACATAGATGATAGTAATAATCAGTAACAATAATCATGTTTCTGATTTCATCCAGTTTCATACTTTTCAAAGCCTACTGTTATCAGCAGCTGAAATTCTACAGCTGAGAGTTTAGAATTAGCCCACAGAGATTAAATCTCACTATAAGTGGCCTTTGTATTTGCATGAGTGTTACATTAAAAAGGAAAAGTTATCATTCATTTTAAAGCAGATCATTTAAAATAGCCAAATTAAGAATGAACTAATGAAGGAGACATTAGTAGTGAATATTACCAATATTAATAATAAATAAACTTATGTGTTACCAATATACCCTCAAAATATTGCTGACACTCTCTTATCTTTGAATGATGAAACTTCATGTCTCACTACCTGGAATTTTCATTTCCCAAGGAGCTTTAATGTTTGTATGAAAGGTTCTGTCCTGACAGGAACCTTCAGGCACTTCACTGACATTATCTCTGAGTTACAAAGCTTTGAGGAAAACCAGAATTATTTCCCTTATATGTATCAGCTGTGGAAAAAAAACCCCAAAAATTAGGATTGCCTAACACATTGAGGGATTTTCTTACAACCCAAAGATATATATATATATGTGGAAATTAAAACAGAGATATTTTAAAACATTCCTCCTGATGATAAATATATTTTATGTTGCTGAATTCAAAGCTTTCTGGTTGCTTTAGACCAGCCTCTGTAGTGCAGCACTGTACTAGCAGCACATTTGTAAAAAAATTTAGAAATATTTTATTGTAAAAAAGTGCTGTAGAAAGCTTCACAAGAAGAAGCACAACTTTAAGAGGCTCAGTTGACACCTAGGGAGTTAACACATCTCTAGTGAGATGGTTCTAACTGCAAAACAAAAGTCAGAAACTTCCCACTTTTCAGCTGAGATCCAGACCTCGGGATACTCAACTTTCACAGCATTTTGTCTTTATGCTTTTTACTTCCTTGTTTTGGGTTTCCTTTTCCTCTGTCTGTGTTCTAAATGCTTGTCAACTCACAGACTTATTTTTTCTCCACACTTCTCAGTGTTTTATGTTATTTTTAATTCTGATACACTTATAGAATATCTTAATCCTCTCCCTCATCTATATATACATAAAACAGGTCAGAAAAACACAAGCAGAAAAACTTCATACTCATATTTCTATATTCATGCCAGATATGTTTGTGTGCTTGACCAGTCTCACAGAGATAAAACTGTCATTAAATTTTTCTACCTTGTTAGATTCAAACAACATTTCTCTGGATTTTTTGCTTGTTTGTTTTTTTTGGGTTTGTTTGTTTGTTTGTTTTGTTGTTCTGTTTTCTGTTGCTGTTGTCGTTTTGTTTTTGTTTTTTTTTAGATTAATCCATCAAGGAAAAAAAAGGAAAAAAGTGTGACTCAAAATTTGAGATAAGGATCTCTGAGAAAGATTAAAATGGTAGTGCAGCTTACAAGTACCAGGCTGTTCAGTCAGAGTCAGAGGTTTTTGTACTAAGAGAGGCTGAATTTATCAAATATACTCTTTGATGTTATTTGTTTTAACTTCATTGGGATATGGAGGAATTAGTTGCTGGAGCACAAACTGAGTTTAAGTTATGTCCTGTGCAAATTAAGCTGTAGCACCTGTTTGTGTGGCTGTACAAGTCCAGAATTGCATGAGCTTTCACCTTGTCTATGCTTTCCATCTGAAGTTCAAGAAATGGGATATTTATCAAATTTAGAGACCATTTGACCTTCTGCAAGTTAATACAAAATCAGATTGACCTATGGTTGCCAGTATCAAGAGCTAGTTCACTCATTTGATGCCTCCTAGATAGGGATGACCAAACAGTTTGACCCAAGATCACTGATGAGCTACATCCTATTAACCTCCAAAAAAGGAGAGACAAGAAAAGGAAAGAGAAATAGGGCACAAAAGAAGCTTCAAAGTAGCAGCTGTGTTTGATAAAGAAAAGAGCAGAAATATGGTATAATGGTTATATACTTGATCTGCTCATCCTTGGCAGCAGTCTGTGGATAAAGGGCTGTAAAGCCATTAGTATCCAGCAGTCCCAGCAAACTTTAGGACAAAGTAAACCTCCTAGTGACAACATTCTTGCTTTTCCACACCAGAAGTCAGCTTTGCTCATCCCCATGCACAAAACAAGCCTTGCCAAAACCACTGAGACAAACAATCCAGAAGAGGATCTAATCAGTAGATTTACTATATTAAAAACAGCAAGATAGGTTGAGAAAGAAACTGGTTTACATGAGGGATCTCAGGAATGTGACAGGTTTTTTTTTTTTCAGATTCCTACATCCTAACTTAACATATCAAATATCACCTGATTTTGTATGAGGAGAAAAAACAATGACTTGAATATTTCAGTCAAGTCTGGTTGTAGGTGAAGGACTTAGCATTCATCCAGAATGCTTTTTTGTTTGTTTTGTTGGTTTGTTTTTTTTTCTTTACTTTTCCTTCCTTTTCTTTCTTAATATACACAGTTAATCACACAGTGACAGCCAATTTTGTCACAGAAAAAATGAGGTTTTGTGAGGATGGTGAGGCACTAGCACAGGTTGGCCAGAGAAGAGGCAGGTGCCCCATCCCTGGAAATGCCCAGGGCCAGGTTGGAGGGGGCTTGGAGCAACCTGGGATAGAGGAAGGTGTCCCTGCCCATGGCAGGGGATTGGACCTGGATGAGCTTCAAGGTCCTTTTAAACTCAAACCCTTCTATATTTCCACGATTCTGTATAAATTCTGAAATAATTTGTGGCAAACTTAGAGTTCCAAGGACTACACATGATTGATTCCACAAATACGTATCCAAAAAATAAAATTATGAAAGACTTCACCTCTTATATTTTCTGTAAATCAAAAAAGGTTCCTGGGCAAGTGGAAAAATTCAGCCATCTCAAAAGTTTCAATATTTTAAATTTGAATGCATGAATTTTCATAATTTTGCTAAAGTGAGAGAATAATTCCCAAGTGAAAATAGTCTAATGTAGAAATGGACTTGTGATATTTCATTTTATCTCACTAATGGGGATTTTGTGTTAAAAACATTAATTTTTTACATGTTTGTTTTTCTCTTTTTAAGCCACTGCTTTTGAACAGGAAAAAGTTTATCAAAATAGTGCAAAACAAGTCTACTTTACTTCCACTTTATATATTCCTACTATATATCTATCTGTTCACCCTGAAGGCTAAGTTGACAGTAAATTTGCCTTAATGCATTTTGTGTCAAACAGTGCTGCCAATGTCTGTGTGAGAGTGCTCTGAAGAGAATATTTAGATGAAAAGAGAGAGCAGCCTCTCTTAGTGCTCAAAAGGGACCCCTGAAGAATAAAATAGTTCTCTAAATTAAACTTTATTTTTATTTTCTAGGTGATGTGCTGCTGCACTTGTAAATTCAAATAGCAATTTTAAAACCATTATTGCCCACGAATTATAGCTTACATTATATTTATATCCAAAGTGAATCAATAATTTGCAATAGATATTTTTGCCAGTTATATAATCAAACATTATAAAAATATATTCCTGCTTCAAAATAGAAAATTATTCAATCAACTTAAATTAAATTCCAAATTAAGATAGAGAAAATAATCTGTGTTCATTTATTCCTATCAATATAAATACTGTGAAATAAATGGGAAAATAGATTCCTGCTCCTGAGGACTTGTAATGTGATTTAAGGAATTTTCTGTCTGGGAGCATATCACAGCCCCTCACAGCTCTACCTGAGGACTGACTTTAGCCTAATTCTGCCTTTTAAGTCTATAGAATGCCCCCATTATTTTCAAATTTTTCATTATTTTACAAATATGCTAAATTCTGACTTCATTCCATGTTTGTGTCTAGGTCAGTGCCAAAGGACACCCAAGCATGTTTCATGTGAAAATAAAAATCCAGTTGTGCTCCTTGTCTGAATGCAGGATGAAATTAGAGTTTCTCCAGGTCCCTTACACATATCTGAAGAAAACTTGTAACGATCTATCAGAATTTGGAAAAAAACCAGTCACTAGAAGATTTGGTATTCCAGCAGGACCACACTAAATTACCTGGTCCTTAGGAAGAAGCATATTGTCATCCCACTGGGCAGATCCCTTTCTCAGGTTCTTATTCAGGATGTATATATATATATGTGTATATATATATATATGTGTGTGTGTGTGTGTGTGTGTGTGTGTGTGTGTGTGTGTGTGTACACATACATACACACAAATTTCAGGGAAATGAGCAGTAGTCTGCAGGGCTGTACCACAGGCTAAAGCCTTCCCAGATGATTTCCCACCAACAGACTCCAGAGGTTCATCTCTTTTCCCTTCAGCATCGTTTCCTCTCACCAAAGCTCACTTTCCAAAGACAATTAGTAACATTTTCTTTCCTTTCAAACGTGGTTTCAGAAATGCAAGCTATGAACTGGCTTAATTTTCCTGCATAGACAAAAGCCTGGTCTGCCAGTGTGCTATTGTAGAGAGGTTAATATTTCTTTAGCCTTAATTTATTTGGATCTGAAAGCTTAGTGTTGCCAGTTCTTCAAAAAATTAAGAAAGAATGCCTGTAATGAAAAGGCAATGCATTGGAACAAATGCTTTTCTTCCCATTGTATTCATTTCCTCACTAAAATATGATAGCAAATTCATTCACTTACAGACTAAGAAACTGCAGTTAAATTATGATATTAATAATAGTAGTATTTATTATTTCTGTTTATGTTGAACTACTTTTTATTTTTAAAAAAATACATATTTGTATTTAATGGGTAGTTCTTTTACTCCTCAGCAGAGACAATTCTACATACTGGTTTAGGAGATAAAACCTGTCCAAACTTCTGTAAAGATCAGAGTGTCTTATCTTAAGTTGGATTACTACTCTTGCAGACTGAAACCAGATAAACAAAGCCCTTATATAACTTCAGGGCTGTTGTGATCAATTTGCCTGGTGCAGGACTCTGGGGACCATGCTGTTTTACCATCTTGATTGCAATGATAAATCCATCATTATGTTCAGTGCGGTGGAAACAGCTCAGAGCTTTGCCATTTGTGGCAAATCTTTTCTATGGCAGGCTCATAGTAAATCAGTCTAACCTGAGCTGACAATGATTGATTCTGAACAAAATGTCATGAACAATCAAATCCTCTGTTTTCTCCTTCTTTTAAAGCTGAATAGATTTAACTCCCTGAATCTAACTAAATTCCAAATAAGAGAAAATGGAGAAGGATTGCTTGAGGGTGTTTTCTATTCTCTGATTGATAATTCTGAAAAAAGGGGGGAGATTTAATTCACATTTTAAAAATCTAAAGTGTGTGGCAAACAATGCACCTGCTATTTACAGTCATTGATCATTACTATCATTAAGAGTCAGATAAACACATATTTTAATCCACATCAGAGTGCATGTGTGGGAAGGAGACAGGAAGATTTATCAGCTCTCTGAGGCAGGTATTGTTTCTTTCCTTCTGCTGCTTAAATCCCTCCCGTAATGGACCCGTACTAATGATTGGAGTGCCTGAAACATTTTGTGACACAGACAGCATCAATATTGTAACATGGCATTAGAGTCATCCAGTCAGCCTTCTGATTTATCTTGGGTTGTTTTTTCTGGCCTCACAAAAGTCGTTGGAAAGGACCCTGAGCCATTATAGATGTTAGGGGGATCCTAAGGCTGTCCCAGGAATCTGTGTTCATCAAAATCTAACACTTGATTGAACATGGTTGAATCAAATCCTATATTTCACTGACAGAAAATGTACAGAAAACAACAGAAAAGCTGTTCTGGCACTAAAGCTCAATATTTTAAAGTCTGGAAATAATTTTATCAGTTAATTTTTTAAGCTATATTTAGAAAATAATATACTATCATGATATCCCTCAAAACAGACAGGTTTTTCTGGAATATATGCACATCATAAAAAAGACATGAACAGATCATCTTGCTTTACAGTTTGTGACCAAAAAAGAAAAAAAAAAAAAAAAGTAGTATTGAAATCAAATAGCTTTGGCTTCTGTGCATACTGAATAGAAAATGAAAATGATACAGTCACTGAAATGATTACCTAATTTATTTGTTTATCAAGAATATTGGATGAAAGAAACTAAGGGAATTGAAATTAAATGAATTGTAAGCATCTTTCAAATCTATTCTTTTTTCTAATCTACAGAGATCAGACACTTTGGAGAGGCAATCAGCTTCAACGTGAGGTAGAACAAACAGAAGCATCTTCCAGCTGAGACAAAAGGCTTTGCAGAGCTTGTGTTTGTGAGGAGATGTGAAAAGAATAGCTTAAATTGACTATCAGATATTTTTATGCTCTTTTGGAGGAGTGGGAATCTTTCAAATATAGTGTGTGAATATCATGCTTGTGAAACTGAAACACAAGCAAAACTTGCTATAGATGGGGTATTATTCTTTGCACAGCCTTACTGATATAACTGCCTCTGACCTGAATTAAAATAATTATTCCTATTCACAATTTTTAAATCAGAATTACTAGGGCAAAGGCAATTCTGCTTCACAGAGGATTTAATTATATCATCAGGTTTTGATATTCAAAACTTAGTTTAGTTTTAATTCAGAACAAATCCCAAAAATTCTCAGTGACAGGAATAGTCTAAGGGTTCTTAATACAAAGAAAATCCACTCTGAGAGACTGAACCTGGGCTGCAGTTTCTGAAAGCCCTGGGATTTCTGGATTAGAGGCAATCTCCCTGCTTGGCTGCCTCAGTGACATGAAGCTTCATAGCCTGGTCTCTTCAGTAAAACAAACCAATAGCCACATATATGAGTTCTCAAGAAAGCAGGGATATTTGGAAGATGCCTGTCAGGCAAGTTCCTGATACTTGATGCCTAAAATAACTGCTATTAAATTTAACTCTCTCTGGGCTTTTTTATGACACTCCCAAGTAAACACTTTCTTTTTCCACTGATATTTTTCAATCAACATTAATGCCTCCATTTTTGCCTGTTGCCTACAATATCAATGCAGCAGGGACCAGAATGAGTCAGGGAGTTGATTTGCTGTAGTTTGCTTGTGAACAAGTATTCTATTTCATTTAGCCCAAGAGTAATCTCATTTCAAATTTCCTTTCTGAGAAGCAGCATTCCTAGTTCAAAATAAAATGGTAGGGTAAATATTCCATTAGAAAAGGTTTGTCATGACTTTTGGTCTCAATGTCTGGGCATATCTTTTGTATCCTCCAGCTTGGCTGCTGTTCAATAACTTTTACCAAGTTACGACTTTTAGAATTGTGCCAAGACTTTGCCAGGTAGCAGTGAAGGTTTGGCCTTCCTCAGGAAGTTAGTGTGAAGCAAATTCAAGCCTGAGCCATTTGACACCATTATTCCAGCATGGATCCCCTCACAGAGTCAATCAGTAGACATCAACTAACCAAAACTTTTTCACCTTAAAATGCAGTGACAGTGAGCAAATCACAAGCACCAGTCATGAGGAATTAAGTGGAATATTGCATGAAGAAACTTTAACAAAGACATTTTTTTTTTTTTTTACATGAGGAGCAGTCAGGAAAAACATAAGGTAAACAAAGTGACTCAGAGCTGACTTTAAGTTCTTCATATAGGTACTTAATATCATTTGAAACCAAACTTCTAGTTAGTTCATGTGAACTTTTCCACATGTTCCTGTGAAAATTTTTGGAGATTATTTGACCCAGTCAAAATGCTTCACATTAAGGGAAAAAAAAAAAAACAAAATGTAAACTAACCAGGTTTTGATCTGGATTAAGCGCAACTGGTTGCCAGAGGAGGCTAAGAGCCTAGCAGAATTAAAATAGAAATTAAAAATGCATACAAGTAACAGAAATACCAGTGCAATAGCAAATATTGGAACGGTCAATGAGCAGGAAATCAACAAAAACAACACAACACCTTCAGAACTGACAAAATACTTGTAAAACCAGACTTCAGATCAGCTCACTCCATCCAAGATCTGGTAGCATTTTACTGGAAGGCTTTCCACTGTTTATTCTGAAATACCTGAGGTAGCAGCAGTACAGGAAAGTAAATGAGCAATAAGTCCACAATTATACCACATTCACACTAATGAAAAAACTTTATATTTGTCTTCAAATATTAATATAATAGTAACATAAAAAATAAAGTTTGTGCTAATATTTTTAAAGTTTTTTTTGTTTTTTTTTTTAAATCTGACCTGTGCTGAGATCATTAAACTTGCAAAATTATACCTATACTAGCAAAATAAACAGAGCCAGAGCTAAGGCCTTGACTTAGGACATGACTGTTCACCCTGCTAAACATTTAATCCACCAAACAGACTCACATTTAGCATTGGGCCAAGATCCAAGTCTGGCACAGGTGGGACTATTCCAGCAGTGTTTGAGTGGATAAGGGTATTTTATTGTGCAGTTCAATTTGGGCTGTGTCACTAAGCTCCAGAGCCAGGAAATATTGCCTTGCATATTTTATTGATTAAAGATTATAGGTGTATGAATTACACTGAATCCTCTTTCTTTTCTTTAGCAAATCTCAGCCTTAATTTTTCTCAAATATATTACTCCCAGAATTGAAAAATCCATTGCTGACATAATTCTATGTATATGAACAATCCCTGTCTTGACACACATTGGCTAACTGTAACACAGTCTTTGCTCCCTAAAACTGCTGAACAATTGTTGGATGAGGATCAGTATCTGCATGGATGTGTTATGCTTTGCTGTTTCAGCCAGAGTGACCATTGGGTTCTTTTGCTGGCTATTGTAGGAGTAGCTGATGGGTAGGTGTAGCTAAACTGTCAAGGGCAGTGCTAAACTGACTCACTGCCTTCCTATTGAGGAGACTGGCAGTCTCTAAACCACACAGCCCTGTCCCTGGGCCAGGCCTGGGCCTCAGTGACACCTGCAGAGCCATAATGCACAATTATGATTTTATAATGTGCTTTTCAGTACAGAAGGTCACAAATAACACAAGGTCTGTTTCAGCCCAGCAGCATAATACTTTTATAGCACAGAAGTAAAAGATGACCTCTAGGAAACTGCATGACAGTGGTTATTTGAAGGTGCCAAGGCTGTGGGGACAGGACTGAAGAAAGATGTTGGGCAGAGAGCACCAAACCCAATGCAGTTTCATCCTCATTGCCTTGGAGGAGCAGTCTCTGGAGTCTGCAGTCAAAGACATCTTTGCTTATTTGTGATTTAGACCCAGTGATATAAATCTCCAAGGGGAAAAGACTGTCTTTGCTCCCTCGTGGTCTTTTATTTAGCAGCATGGATTCACCCAGCATGATTTCTACAGCTGAAATACGCATACGTGTTTTCAAGATTAGGAAAGCAGTGATTTATTATCTTTTCACATGCAATTGCCTGTAGGACGAACAAGAGCAGCTGTTCAGTAGTGTAGAGCAGCAATACACAATAGTTTGCTGCAGGGTAGGAAAGGCAGGAATTCCATAATTTGATTTGGTAGGGGATCTTCTATCCACAGAAGTGCCCAAATGTAGGTTTATTCAGGAAATCTTTGTCTCACTGTGAAAAGTGCTATTGTCTCTTAATTACTACCACAGATAGCCAAGTCCTTAATATTACATCTGTGCTGAAAGGCAGCATTCTCCAGAATCTTGCAGAGGCATTGTCTGTGTTCTGGCACGGATGATGCAAGACCATCCCAGAATAACAGCACCCTCTTCTGATCAGTCCTGAGGTTCTTGGTTTTCCCACTATCCATCACTGTCAGCTCCCATTACTGCAGTTTCTGAGATCCATCATGCTCCCAGCACAGTATAGTGCACCAGAGAATGCTATGGGAAGTGTTAGCATTCCCACAAAAAATGTAGTTTCCTCTTTTTTTACTGAATCAAGTGTGAAACGAGATGCGAGGTCACACGCAAGCAGGAATTATACTCACGGAATTGCAAAGGCAGAAGGATGGAGCTGACTCCTGAGTCATTGTGTGCATTCTTTTGAACATATAAATATTTTCCTCTGCTCCTTCCTGCCTCAAGGTTATTCAGCTTCACTACAGCTAAACAAACCAGGTCTATTGGTTAGCTGGGCTGCTATAAAATTATTGTCAGTTCACAACCTATGCACACTTGCCTTGTAGAGGACACCATTCAGGGGTACATTATTCAAAATCAGTGGCAGGCATAGTCAAACCTGGAATATATTACATTTTAGGTTAGGCTTCCAATCAGTGCCACCACATTTTCAACATCAAGCATTCAACAGCCAGTACATGTGAAAATTAAAGTTGCATGCACAAATCTGTCCTCCCTTAAGTGTTCTTCAGGCCTCTGAATTGCCTACAAGCTATTGCATGTGAAAAGATAATAAATCACTGCCTGTCTTTGGTGCCTTAGGAAAAAAAGTACCCTTTAATAAGATGATCAAACCTGAAGGTTTGAAATTTGTACTCAAGGTTATATATGCACGAGCTGTCTCACCACATAGACAACACAGCAAAGAGCTCAGGAATTATGTTAAGACTTGATGAATCCTTTTGACACAGCAGCATTGCTTCATCCTGGCTGCTCCACATTAAAGATTACTTTCCAGATTGTGCAGCTTTTAGAAGAGGCATAATAAGAAGTGAGAGAGGCACACAGTTAACTGAAGCAACTTAATGAAAAAAAGCAAAACTTGAACTTATGCTCTTGTCATTATCAGCCCAATCTCCCTTCCATATGAACCCACAATATTGTTTAAATGAGGAAAGAGCAGCTGGAAAGGAACCAGTTTTTCATGATCCCATCTGGAGCTTCATCCTTGTGGCATACTTAAACAAGATGCTAGGTTGGTGCAGGGGCAGGACTGATAGGATGTTGACGGATTTTTGCAGACAGCCTCTAGCAAGCTCGAGTGAGGAAAGCACAGATGGAGAATAGTGATTTTTGGCAGCTAACAATTGAGCCAAACCTGAATGGATCTGAGATATGAAGTGAGTAAAAGCATCTTCCTGACCCCCAGACTATATTCACACCAAAATTCAAATTCCTTTTACAAAACAGATAAGCATACAACTATTTGAAAACAACAAATACAAACAATTGTGTTTATTTTAAAAGTTGGAAAATATAATGCAGATTTTTATGCATACTAAAGTCAGAGATAGATATGACTTTCCAACCTAAAAGTATGTGAAACCTTACTTCTCCTGTCAAGTACCACATATTTCCATAAGAAGCTCAATGGTATTTCAAGAACTTGATGCCTTCCCAGAAATAACAAACAATTCAAAAGCTAGACCTCATATGGGGGAACCAATCTATCCTCACAATAGCTTGCAATGAGTCTTTATGAATCTCCTTTCTCTGTGCAAGGGCAGTGATTGCCAGTGAAAGAGCTCATGTAAAAATGCAAGACTAACTGGCCAGAGAGAACAAGCATAGCTGCATACACTGTTGAAATGAGAATCCAGAGATTCTTTAGGACAGCCTCCTGTGTGAATACCAATTAAGCAAGTGAAAAGATCCTCCAGAGAGGCATATTTTTCCTTATTAATATTTTTTTAGAACCATATGAAAAATTAGAGGTCATAAATGAGACTGACCTTACCCTAAAAAGATTAATACCCAAAGAGACAGGAGGATAAAAAGGAAGTATTATTAACTCTGTACTACAGAAGTGAAAAATGCCTGATTCTAAGAGATCCTGACAGCTTCAGCTCTGGTTTAAATAGACATAACTTTTTAGATATTCAGCACTTCCAGACCAGTTCTTTAGTGATTTTTTTTTTCTCTAATATCTAAATTCAAATACTTGAAACTAGTTTCCTGAATCCCTTATAAATACTTTAATCATTACACCATCCATTTACTCTTTAATGTTTTGCTTTTGGGCTTCTTGAGATAGCAGAAATCACTTTTACTTTAAAAACAAAATGCAGAAAGTAAAATCCATTTGTATAATTACAACTCTGATCTCCCCTCCTTCTCCCAGACATAATCCCCCCTAGAAAACTCTCACTTAATGGGCCATTCCAGTAAACCTTTATAGCTTAAAGATTGTTATGTTTAATAGAAGCCTGTAAGTGTTGAAATAGCAAAACTTGCATCAAGATTCCCCGAAAGCTCTGCAAACTAACAAGCTTAATGGATTTTTAATGGTCTCTTTACAGACTTACATAAGGGCAATGGAGGCAGTGGTGATGGGAGGTTATGCTTGTGCATGATATTAAAAATATTTTGAGTGCTCCAGTGCAGCATCAATACCCAGTAGGACTATATTATCATGGAAAGTTACATTAGGGAGTTTTTAACTGAATACAGTAGGTATTACATGCCTTTATTATGAGTGTGACCAATGCAATGCTCCTGGGGACAGCATTGCATTGAGCATCCCCAAATGCTCAGTAGAATAAAGAACAAAACATTTGGGAACATCACACCTGTGTCCAACAAGATAAGAACTCCAAATCACAGATTTGTGTGCAAATACAGTGTTGAAAGCTGTTGTGAGGTTAGAAAGAAACAATAGACTGAAAAGTTCCGGGTTCAGAAAACCAGCAATGACTCTAAAGGACAAGAAACTAAAACAAATAATTGAGATCAGTCGGAATTTTGAATGTTGTCTTTAAGAGAAAAAGACTGGAAGAAAATTATGGGAGATCTATAGCAGTTTAAAAAATTCTTTATTATGGAGAAGACAGAATTTTTCATGCATATATTACTTCAAGAGATCATTATCTTGTTTTAAACCTCTATTTTATTGCTAAAACAGCAGGCTAAATTTTATTTTTGTGGAAATTATGTAAATTAGTGTGTAATTATTTACTTGAGTCTCCAGCTACACAGAGGTACGTGGTGGCCAAATATGGTCCCTTGTGATAATAAGACCATCTAGACTTAAACACATTGTCACATTGGCAGGCAAATAGAACAATTCTTTCCCTGGTTTGCAGCTCTAGTTTGGTAACTGTGCTATGCAAAAGGTCTTCATCTGAACACCCACAAAATACCTGCAAATAGATGATATTTTCATCACTGTTGCATTGCATTTTTAAAGACAAAAGTGTTGAATAATATTGCTCTTAAAAAAAAAAAAAAGCATAATTAGCAATACAGCTTTAATTTTCCTTTGCAAATGAACCACCACAAATCTAATACTCATTTTACACCGCGTTCAAATAATTTTGACTCATCAAGTTTAAATCCAGCTTAAAAAAAATGCCTTCTTTTGGAAACTCCTTTTTTTTAGGCTAGGTTCTTCATAATCAAAGCTAACATCAGCCTACTTTTATTTTCCCAAAAGATGCTTGTATAACCTGGAAAAATTTTCTTTGATTTGAAATTTGATTTGCATAAAATAGGCAATATTAACTATATCTAGCTATCCATACATAGGTGAAATTTGCATTTTGGATATGTTTCCTAAGGAAACATATCCAAAATACCTTGGGGAATGTGTTGCTGTATAGACTTGAACGTGCTGCTCTGTAGTGTTGCAGATGATGAAAAGCAGATGTTGCATTCAGTGTCTCTGTTCAGTCTGATCAACCATATATAAAGTAAGGCTCTGCCAAACAGTGCAGTCAAATCCATCTGTCTGCCGGGAGAAAAATCCTTAACAGTGGAATTTCACACATTTTTCAGACAGATGCCACTTAGTCTTTGTATCCCTGAACGTCAGGAAGGGAAACAATCATCAGGCCCCTGTTCCCAACATAGTAAGTGATTTTCATCAACACTAACATTATCCTCCTAAAGTTACAGACATAACAGTCAAAGTTCCCTTCTTTGTTCCAATGGTCTTGACTTCTTTTATTATTACCCTCCATCATTCCTCTCCAAGTGTCCTAACTATTGAATCTCAAGTTACCTCATATCATAGTACCAAGTATGAGCTAAAATTCTGTGCTTTCAGAGTGTTAAGAATAACTGCATTCTATTCTTGCTGTCAGAGCTCTGGGTGTCTGGGAGACAAGACAGACATCTGTGCAATTATACTTTTTGTTCTCTTGAACAAAATTGCATTCTCTATTTTTTTAACATCTTTACATAGTCATGCTACCAAGTTATCTCAGTTATGTTAGGCACGCATTTCTTTTCAGTTTGCCAGTCTAGGAGGTCTCAAAGTTCAATTGACTGACTGAGTCATCTACAATATAAGTTCTTCTGTCTGAACATATCACTCTCATCTTACATCAGCTCAGAGCCAGTCAATCCGTCGAAGTTGGAACACATTTTCTCTAAAAAAAGCCAATGATTTTTGACCAGATGAATCACAGCTCCAGCTCCATAGACTCTATTGACTGATCTTCACTGGCTATAGGAAGAATAAAATGCAGTGGGTGTTTCCCACTCCCCTTCCTTCCCCAGCCTTGTGTTCCTTCATTGCATGGTAATGAAATCTAGTTTTTATGGCTTCAGTCTTATTTGCACAAATCTACAGATACTTAAAAACACAGAGCAATCATTTTGAATTACACAGAAGTCCAGCCAGCCCAGAACTTTTTCTTTAGTAGGGATCAGAGGTGTATGTCTAAGAAAAAATTCTAAAAGTAAGTACATGTGCAGGAAGAAACTGAACTTCTGAACAGCAAACCAATATGATTTCGCAAAACCCAATTTATTGTTTACAATTCACTCCAATTATACATTTCCAGAACCATCACCCATGTGGTTACAAACTTTACAATTGGTAATTTTAGAAATCAATCCATCCCTTCAACCCCTCAAATGTTTGTTATTGGTGGTCTTCAAAATCTTCACTGCCCCCAACGGTCTTGAATCTTCTAATCTTGGTATTCAATGTTTTCAACATCTTCTCTCTCGATTTAGCATAGTTGATGCTCCAGCGTCCTTGGGGGGTTTCAAACAAGTTATCAAAAAACTCCCAAAACTTTCTCATGCTGTGCACCTGTTGTAAACACTGATCTAAACTAAGAAATACACAAAAACAGCTAACGTGTGAAAGAGACATGAGAACTAACAGCAAAATGTGCAGCAATAACTGGACAGCATAACATAGCAACTAAATATAGTTTTTGGTTGGTGCACACACACAAGGCCCAGATTTCTATAGACATGTCCAGAAGGGTCCAAACCCTGTTCAACCTTATAACATACATGTGATATATCCCCAAACCTTTCTACTAGAGTTCATAAATTTTCAACTCAAAGACCTTCTAAACAACCTCGGGTCATTTATTTGAATTTAAGTATCCCAAGGAATTTCTCTGCAATTAATTTGTGCCTTGAATGTATAAAATAATTTTATATGATTTTAATACCTGTTATAGGTATTTCCACTACATCTCTGCCTTCAGTTGAAGACCACCTGCCACTAATGTCCAAGTCTCTCCAGCTTTGTGCTGAGACAGTGTCTAACTGATCTACCCTGTGCTGTTTGCAACCTTGCTGACCTAAGTCCCAGATTTCTCTCCATTCCCTCAACTGCCTTCTTTTCTGGCCAGAAGACCAAACTTAATTATCTTCCAGCTTCCTTAGTCAGCTGTTCAATGCTTTTTTAACAACTGTGTTACAATTCTATAACTGTGTGGAGTCTTGCAGTATGGTTCTAGGGGATAAAACCACAAGCCAGATTTATACATGACATGGCATTATTATACATGGGACATGGCATTATTTAGAGTCAGTATATATTGCCATCACATATTCTTTGTTTTGTTCTGTATTCTATTCTTAATAATTACAAGTGCTAAATGAAGTTTGATCATTAAGAAAAGTAGAGATGATATTTCCAAAAGAAACCCAGTTATAATATGAAGATTTCATTCCTGACTAGTAGCTATGAGCTCAGAGTCTCTCATTCCACGTGTAAAGATTAAATTATTTTCCCCATATGCATGACTTTTAAAATTCATTTTTACTACATTGTGTCTGCTACATTTATGTCCAGATAGTAAGTCTTGTTATATCTCTGTACTATTTTTTTCATTTTGCTCTCAGCCACATTATTCTTTTCCCTCAAGGATTTACAATCTCAGTTGCTTTACACCAGAACAACATCTCAAGGCCATTACTCAGCTTTTCTTCAAAACATCATCTATACAGCCACATGATATAATCAAAAACTCATTTCCTCTTCCTGTGAAACACTGTGGTTCTTAATACAGCCCAAACTTCTGCATGAGGAAGCTGTGAACAAGCCTATGCCATGAGCTGAAGATAAAGCTTTAGAGAATGCCTAAACACAATCAAGTTCCATAAACCATGATTGAGTTCAAAAACTGTAAATCTCACCTCTTGGAAGAGCAGTCTGGTCCTGCCCTCTCTGTGCCAAATTCAAACACATCTGGTGGAGGACAACTTACCCTTGGAGCTAAGGAGAGGAATCAGGAGTTCCCTAAGAGCTTAATCCTCCCTGATGGCAAATTTACTTTTGAACTGCTCATGTAGTAGGTGAATTCAGGTTTGAGGAAGAGCTACAACTGATGTAGTAGAACAACAGGCAGAGCAAGTGTCTCCTGAAGGGAAGATGAACTGTGCAAATTCATGTTGTTATATTGAGTGTACACACAGAACATGAAAGGCAGTATCACTTCATTTTTTCCTACATTGAATACACACATGTTGTCAGTTCTTAAACTCATTAACTCCAGGACATTTAAGTTCTGCCAGTTTTCTTCCTGATCCTACTGAGAGTTTTTTATATTTTATAAATTAACTCATCCTCAATTGCTTTGATCCCCTGAATTCCCAGTCAGCTCATTCCCTGATGAGACCAGAGGCTTAACTTGTTTCCACTTGAAAATGAGTATATACACACACATATGCCCACACAGTGAAAGTGTAACTTGTAACTTTTCCAGTTCATTATTTACCCATATATTTAGTTTTCATCTACCCTTTGGGGAGCATGTTCCCTAAAGTGCAAAGTTTTAATCATAAGGCTTGTGGCTTTTTCCTCAGTGCCAAAAGCACTGTTTCTAATAACATTTTGGCTCTACTTGTGTATCCAGAGGTCTACTGCTTTGGGGGAAGGAAAAATGATTGCCTTCCAATATCGCTACCCAGTGAAACACATATCTTTGTAAACACAGAGCAGGAGAAAGTCTGCTCAGAACACAGCTACCGTCAGCTTTACTGTGCACAGGGTGAAAATCTGTGCTCCTTGTTCAACTTAGAATTTACAAATAATATATTTACTTTTTTTTCTTGATAGCTTAGATATTTTTTGTTGCAGTTTTATCTGTTCTTGTTTTGAAAAAAAAAGTGAAAACTAAAAATGCTGCTGGGCATCCTCTTTGTCCATGCTGTGCAAACTCTGCCTTCCACTTACAAACTTTCACAAAGCAGAATGATCTTTTGCAGGTCTTGCATCTTTTCAAAATCTTAGGTGTCTTGCAACTCTGTATAATTTAGTGAGGATTCTGACTTTAAACTCTTCATGATTTTTCACAATTTTCTGTCTTTGATTTCAATTTATTTTCTTTTTTCTTCAGTATTTTGTTTTCCCTTGCAGAATATTAACACTGTGTGCTGGTTCCACATGGGGGGGGGGGGGGCAGAGCTGCCAGGGGGAGCAGAGGGGCTGTCCCCTCTCTGGGAGCTTCCCCTGAGGGATGCAGTGACAGTCGGAGGCTGGTTTGGTGTTTGGCATCCCAGGTGCCCAAGGATAGAGTTGTTTCATTTTCATAAATCACATTGGTGGAGGGTGGGCTGCTCTCTTTTGGCTTCTGGCCTCCCTGAGGTGAGGTGGCTGTGGCTGGGGCCCCCAGCCCCGGGTGTGGCCCTGGCCCTGGTGACCCCCAGCTCTTTGCTCGGCTCTGCTCGGCTCAGTTCAGCTCAGCTCAGCTCTGCTCGGCTCTGCTCAGCTCGGCTCAGCTCAGCTCGGCTCAGCTCGGCTCAGCTCGGCTCAGCTCTGCTCTGCTCTGCTCAGCTAAGCTTAGCTTGGCTCGGCTCAGCTCAGCTCAGCTCAGCTCAGCTCAGCTCAGCTCTGCTCAGCTCGGCTCAGCTCAGCTCTGCTCTGCTCAGCTCGGCTCAGCTCAGCTTAGCTTGGCTCGGCTCAGCTCAGCTTGGTTCAGCTCAGCTTGGTTCAGCTCGGCTCAGCTCGGCTCAGCTCAGCTCAGCTCAGCTCAGCTCTGCTCAGCTCGGCTCAGCTCAGCTCGCCTCAGCTCGCCTCAGCTCAGCTCGGCTCAGCTCGGCTCAGCTCAGCTCGGCTGTCCTCTCCACCCTTCCTCCCCACCCATTCTGAGAGAAGAGGCCTCCAGATGCCCGTGTGACTTCTTCACTTTCTGGATACAGTTTTAACTCTTTTAATGCCTGGATGAGATTCTTGATCTCTTGAGCTCCCCTCAATGAGAAGAAATAAAGCATCGAGTCTACAAACATCAGCGAAATGAAGATAAAGTTCCTTATGGGAAGAGATTGAAAAGATGCAACTGATGAATAGCTGAAAACCTTTTTTGTGGGGCTATAAGGGGACTGTTACTACACTAAAATTCCTTTAAACTGTGAAATATACTTGGGGAGGTTTGGTTGCTTGAGTAGAAGACTTTTTGCCTCAGAGAAATTGAGCTCTCTGTTTTGGGACTGGAATATGGACAGAGACATTTGATAGAGAATGAGATGAAGAGAAATTTGTTTTTCAGCAGTCTGCCTTTAAAAGTAGTGCCCCATGTGTGCATCATAACCCATAACACGGCCCTGGAAGGACTGTGGGAATGGGAGGAAATCATAGTTTGTAGGTCGGGGTGGATGCAAATTGTGAGAGTGGAAACATCCCCCAAGCCTAAAGCCAAAAAAGGGACTTTTCTCTCTAGAGTGAACTGAAATGATTATTTAAGTGACTGAAGTGTTTTCTGTATGTTGTTGTTAAGAAATGTGGAATGGAGGAGGGAGGGAATAAACTAGAAATTTTATTCTGAATTCTTTTTGTGTTATTAATAAATTTCTTCTTATACCCTTTTAAGCCTGCCTTGTCTCTACTCCTAAATCCTATCCCTAAAGGAAACTAAATATATTAAAATTGTCAAAGCCAAGTCATACAGTGACACACTGCTAGAGCCTTGACTGTCCAACATGGAGTCAGTGGTAGTGCATTTTTCTGGGCAAATACCAATTGCTCTGTCAAGAGCCTGCTCTAGAATAGGTTTATCTGTGTGTGTAGTTTTATCTATAATGTTTTGTCCCTGATCTCTTTTCAAGCTTATTAAATCTATCCCCTATAAAATGATGAGGTTTCTTTTTCCAGACTCAGAAAATTCAAGAGATCACCTCAGCCTTTTTGTTCACTCTGACATCATCACATGTTTTGTTTTCACACAAGTGTGATTTTTTAACCTTCTGTAATTAGTTCCACAGCTGGTCACCTATACATGACTAAACTGAAAATCACTCAGAAACGGGACTGCTCCACTCTAGGCCATTTTCAGAAATAAAGTTACTATACAGCTGTCATTTTGTGTGGGTTTGTGTTGTATATTTATCGTCATATTTGTTGTACATTCATATGACTTTTAAATCATAGAATCATAGAATGGCCAGAGTTGGAAAGTACGTTAAAGACCATCTAGTTCCAAGGCCCCTGCTGTGACCAGGGACACCTTTCTCTAGATCAGGCATCTCAGAGCTCCACCAGACCTGGCATTAAAAACTTTCAGGGATGGGGTATCCACAGCTCCTCTGTTATGAAAATTTGAGTTCTTGTGTAGTAAAAAAACTCTATTTTTGCTGTGATTTCCCTTTTGATTTCCCTACTTCTACTGTTTTAGGTCTCAGAGGTTTAGCTACATAATTCCTTATTTTTCTCATCTCTATTTTTTCTCAAGGTGGCGATGAATAGAGAAAGGTAAAAGAAATACTTTGCAACAGGAGCACCCACTCTCTGCATTTCTCTGGGATAAGGCAGCCTGAAAAAAGCAAAAATATTCTGGATTATCCTGTGCTGCAGTTCCAACAGCTTCTAGAGCTGCCAGAAAGGCTGAGCAGGTTGCAGTGATCCCTCCACTAGAACAGCCCCAAAAGTCACCTGTTTCTGAGATTTTCTCTTGTGGTTGCCCTGTTTTCCATGCTCTTGTTGACGCATGTATCTGTCCGAATCATTTTGGGTAACCACTCCAACTACATCAGACTCTTCTGTCTTTATCTCTGTCCTCTGGGGCTTGCAGGGGAATGGGTCAAGTGTGGTTAGAGAGAGCAACCAGGCCAGGCTCCAAGCACAATGGAACCACCCCAGGCCAGAAGAGTTTCCAACAACACTGATGCAACATCACTTGGGGCTAACAAACGAACAATTTTGTGACCTTGGCTTGGCCCTGTTTTCACTTCAAAAGTCTTTTCTCTTAAATGCCCAGTTTGTGTGCTGCCCAGACTTCCCTTTCCTTCTGAAACCAGATAGTTCCAACAGGTAACCAAGACACACTGACAAGATCACCATGCCACTCACTCCAAATCAGGAGCTTGGAAGTGTACCACATCATTGTTGTTTTTGTCTGGCAGTGAGTGGTATTGCTCTAACAGCCTCTGAGCCAGCCTTGTTCTCTGCACCCTCGTAAGAGCACAAGGCACAAAATAAAATGCTGGAGAAGCACTGCTCTGATGAGCCCTGACATAACCTTTTCATTCTTTTTGTTCCTTTGAACTGAAACAGAGAGATAAGCAGACCCCAGAAAATAATGAGTCAGACACAAGAAAACTAAAATTTTCTGGAGGGCTAATACTGACAGTTGTGCAACATACAGATGGGAACTGGCTTCCTCTGGAGGGTGCTAGGGCTGCTCAGGGAGGACAGGGACAAGCCACAGCATTTTCCAATAGGTACCTCTGAGAAGCAAAGCTCCAGGTTTTCTACTGGGAGAAGCGATGACAAAGTCATGCTACAACACTGCCTGAATTTCCACTGGCACTGTGTGACAATAGCTTATCTCTAAAAATTATGCACCTACAACTCTGCATATTGTTTCTGGATATTTGAATTTTCATTTGTCAGGTTGGTAGTGCCATGTTTCCAATGTGCAAAGCTGACTGAAAATTTCATTACTACAGAAAACAGTTATTCAGTTTTCACTTTTTTTTATACTTAGAGCAATTCTGGCACAATGCTTTTAAATAAGCTGTGCTTGTTCGGATTGAAACTAAATTTAATATTAACCTCAACTCTAGAAGCACAATCCATGAACTTGCCAGCAAAAGAAAAATTACTTTAATATTAGAAATTACTAATATCCAGAATGTTTTTAACTTGTTGTGTTTTCTAGTGTTATACTATTTTTATGTATAGAGCAAGGTCATATTGTCTTTAATATAAAATTCATATTACTGCGTAGTATTAAAAAAGTGGGAAAACCAGAAAGGCAATCTCCAAGTCATTAATGTAACCACTGGTTTATTTTCCCTCAAGTACATTTTCTGAAACCCTGAAAATTTTATAACCCATTGAGCAAAGAGAAAAGTTTTGGAATCTCAAAGTTCTTCTAGGTTTGCATAAAGTTTTTCTGTCCCTCTCTAATGCTATGTGTGACTTGCCTGACTGAGTGTAGATAACTCTATCTAAATTTGTCATACCAGATTCTTCTCATAATCAATAGACACAAATTAAGTATTGCCAAGGGAAAATTCATTTAATTCTAAAGGAGTTGCCTACATTTGGTTAAATAAATTGTGCCCTAAAAATATTTATGTCTCTCTAATGATCACATGAGACACAAACAAACTTGCACAGACATAGCCATCTATACTGTACCCTGGCTATATAAAGGCAGCAGCAACAAATTGAAATTCAGGTCCTAATTTTTAGATTGGTCTTCACACACAGCATAAGTCACTAGATTGGGTAAAATGGACTGAATTACTTTCTTTCAAGGCAAATACAGGAATTGAAATGTGCTGCTAAATAGCTCTGACTCATTATTATAGTTCCTTATTTCTCAAAGAGAAGGTTCAAAATTACTAATCTTTTAATTTTTGAATATTTTTTGGTTTTGCTTTTTCTATTTCTCTTTGCTATTTTCAGACCCGATTCTAAATGTCTTTTGCCCTGTGTCAGTAAAATACAGATATTACACTTCAGAAAATAATGCAAAAATTGAGCTTGTTACGAAGCAAGAGCCTGTTCACCCGAGGCACCAAAGAGTATTTTCAGTGAGAACCTGTGGATCAGGACTGTATAATGCCAGACATACATGATAATAGCAGCTTGAATGATTTAAGTAACACAATTTGTTTCTTATCTGAACCATACAGCACACGGTCAGCAAAAATGTTTATGGGGCTTTTATGCTTTTTTATCAAGACTATGTTATTAATGGTTCAAAACTAGTCACAAAGGAATAAAAAGGTGCCCTTATAGCCTTGCTCCACAGAAATTCTCTTCAGGCCATTAGAAGAGAATTTATTTGCTATCCTGAATAAATCATTATGTTTCAGAGGCTGCATGGAAGAGAGCTTAAATAGACATAATGATAGCAAAAGACCTTCTCCAGCACCCTTAACTCCCTAGTCAGTGCCTTTCCTGCAAATAATTGACTTGCAAAAACAGAGAACAAGGATGTTCTTCAGCTGAGTTGTGGGATTTATACTCCTAATCCCAGAGGTTCCTAGCTGATTCTGGCAATTATTATTATTTCAGTTTTGCAGTGAGAGTGACTTCTCACAAGGCTGATGGTGAAACTGGTGTTTTGCAGTTGAATATTGGTAACAGCCCAAGTTATTTGCAATTATTATGTAGAAGTCAAGGGTGTTCTGAAATTTGTTGTTTGTGCAGGTCTGGAGTATTTCTTGAACAAGCTGCATGTCTCATTGTGCATGCAAAAAAATTGCTTGCTAGTAGAGCTGTTGCTCTGTGAGGCTCACTAGGAAAATCCTGCTCACAATCCCAGCTAGCCTGGCTAAGGACCAGGGAAAAGAGAATTGACAGGATCCAGGGAGATGCAATTTCCTACAGAGAGAAGTCACTAATAATCACTCAGAAAAACAATATATTTTTGATTTTAAACATTTCTTCCTACCTTCTTTTGCATTATCTTTTCAGGGAAAAAAAAGAAGAGAATAAAAGAAAAGCTAATAAAATTAGTTAAATTATCAAAACCTAAGAAATATCTAAATTAGCAACTTAAAAAATTTAAAATATTAAAAGTTAATAAAAATAAATTCCTAGTATCTAACAATAAAACCTTTATTGTCACACTCCCTCAAGAGTTAAGGAAATTAGTTTTTGTATCACAAACCCAGTAGATTCTGAAAACAACAGATTACTCCAACCTTTTGCATATTTTACCCCAGCTCCCACATGCCCCTCCTGCAGACTTCCTCCCTTTCTCTTAACCCCACTCTCTCTCTTCTAGAATAAGCAAATCTAATTATTTAGAACATTTCCCCAGAGGTGATGTTTTCCAGCCTCTAATCATCCTTGTATGCCTCCTTTGGATTCTCTCGAATTTATCTTCATCTTCTTGAAATGGGGATAGTACCCTAGATGCCTCCTCTCCCAGCACAGGATGCTGAGCAATAATTACCAGGTTGTCTTTCTTTAACACTACTTTTCCAAAGGTGATTTGCCCTTTTATCAACAGCCTGTTGATGTTGTGTTCAGTTTTCTGTCTGTTTTAGCTCCACTCCATGTGTGTGGTTGATTTCACAAGGTATTGCACATAAGCTTTTTGTTGAATCACATTTTGTCGATTTCTTTATCTAGCTTAAACCATTCTTACTTTAACATTAAAAAATGTCATAAATATAATTATTTTCATTACATAATTAGTTAATATTTACCAAAAATATTTAGCATATTTCTTCAAACAGTGATTAAAGTATAGAAGTATTTCAGCTAGACTTTAATTTTTTGTGTTGATGTCTTATACCCCAGTACTGAAATTTCTACTCCTGCCAAATGATCCCCTGGATTGTTTGGAATTCAATTATTTCAAGAACATTAAAACATATTTTATTGATTTAACCTAGAAGCAATAGTAATAATCTGAAAATCTAAAGATGCAGCACATATTAAGGGGAAACATGGACATCATCTTTACCATATGGTCAAAAATCTAGCATGTGACCCAAGTAGACTCAAACAGAAAAGTCCAAATGTTAATGGATTATTTTATCTGTGGCTAACAGGAGAATAATACACCTTTTATTACTAAAATAAATACTCTGGCTTCCAATATAGTTAATGGGGAAGATAAGTATCTCTCAAGGCCTCTAAAAGGAAACCCAGTCCCTCTAGATTAGCTACCTATGTTAGGCATTTGGATCCTATTTTTACATGATTTTCAGAAAAGGAAACTAATTTCATGTCTCTTCCTTTAGAAAATCATGTCTCTACTCTCACTTGCATTGTGTTTGGAGAGAACTGAAATGATAGATCAAATTACACAATGAACATGGCTGGTAAGAAATTGATACAATTCTGGAAAAAAAACGGTTCACAAACAATTTTTTCAAATAGTGTACATTATGGAGAAAGGATTTAAGACTCTCAGGGAGACACTATATCACATCAACACTGCAATGGGAGACAGTCCCATAGCAGACATCCCAGAAACAGAACACAAAAACACAGAACAGATGCTTCACATAAGCATCACACTAATGCATCTACATGGTTCTCACTCCCAAACTGACAAATTCCCACCCTTTTATGCAGATTTACCAACTTGGGAACCATCCACCTACCTTGGTCATCTTTACACCATACTCAAATCACACAGTACATGCGCACTAAAAGTGTAGTAGTGGAAGAATGCATTAATAAATAGTATTTCCTTAACCATGACTTTTATAATTTGGGAGTCAAAATGAACATTTCTGAGAATAACATTCACTTGAGGTGGGTGAGAAGTAGCTGCTATACTGAAAGACAGCACAAGAAAATTATGTCTTTTTGCACTTCTTTTTATCTAGGATAGCAGGAAGGAAAAGGACTGCTTAAAATATTTTCTGATATTATTTGGTTGTAATTTTTCTAGAAAATTGTGGAATGACTATTTTGATCCTAGTAATCTAGATCACAGGGCTGAAGACCAAAATTTAAACATTTAGCATGTTTTTTTAATTTGTTGTACTATGGAGATGAGCAGATTGAGATCAGCCTTGCAGACAAAGACTTTGGGGCGCTGGTGGAGGAAAAGCTGGGCATGACCTGACAATGTGCAATCACACTCCAGAAAGCCAAACTTGTCCTGGGATGCATTAAAAGAAGTGTGGGCAGCAAATCAAGGGTCAAAAAATGTAGTTCTCCCCTTCTCTGCATACATGAGACCCCACCTGGAGAACTGCATCCAGCTCTGGCATGCCAACAAAAGAATAATGTGGAACTGCTAGAGAGGCTCAAAGCAGAGTCATGAAAAAGGTCACAGGGCTGGAGCCCTGCTATGGAGTCAGGCTGAGAGAGCTGGGGCTGGAGAAGAGAAGGCTCTGGACAGATTTTTTGGAACCCTTCAATATTTAAGGGATGCTTATAAGAATGATGGGGGAAAAAATTTTTAGAAGAGCCAGATGTGGGTGATGTCCTTAAACTGAAAGTAGATAGATTTAAAGTAGATACAAAATTAGGTATAAGGAAGATTTCTTTTGTTATTATGGTGGAACAGATTTCTCAGAGATGTGGTGGATGCCCCATCCCTGGAAATACTCAAGGTTAGGCTGGATTGGGCTCTGAGCAGCCTGATTGAGTTGAAGATGTTCCTCCTCTTGCAAGGGGATTGAAGCTAGATGACCTTTAAAGATCCTTTCCAGCCCAAACTATTTTATGATTCCTTTCCATTTAGATCCAGGGGCATTTTTAGCACTGCATGTTTTGAGCAAAAATGGAAAAATGTAGTCTTTCATACATTCTTCATATGTTGATATTATCTTGTAAAGCACAGAAAAGAATGGGTCAGGAGCAGAAGTCTGAGCACCATTTAAACCCTCAGTTACAGGCTGAGTCAGATCCATGTCCCTAAAGCATTACTTTCCAGATCATAGTCTGAAAGGTGCTGTATAATGGAACACATCTGAGGTCATTGCTATCCACTTTCAGAGCAGTGTGATTGACACTGGCATTGTAAGCTTCCTTTAATTACAAGATTGCAGTCTCAGAGAACAAGCCCTTACCCTTAGAAAAGGCAAATATGATTAGTTTATTCCACAGGAAAAACCAGGCTAGAATGTGAGAGAGCATGAAGAAAGGCTACAGAATTGGTCTACACAGGGAAAATAAGATATACTGAGAATGAGTAAGATGTCAGATACATGGGAGAGATGAAAAAGATGGAGGTGGGGTTGAAACTTCAAACATTCCTGTGTTAAGCTTACTTCATTCCTAAATTTTGAAAATTTGAGAACCAAAATTGCTGTCAATATGCTGTCAATACCACTGCATCCCAACCTGCATAAGGACTATTTGACCTTATGTTCAAGTTTTATATGGGCAGATAATTCTGTGATTGGAGATTTCCACCCAGCATTTTCCAGCCATCCAGGAAAATCCTCTCTCTTCCCCAGTTGTGGTTACTGATACATATTTGACTTGTGTGGTACAGGTTTGCTTTGTTGTCCCCCAGTGATTAAGGGCAGGGCTGCCTAGAACCACCCTCAGGAAGCATTAAACACATTGATCTCAAACCTGATTTTTAGCTTTTCCATTCCTTGACCAACCTTTTCACTTCCCATATGTCTTCTTTTCTCCACACGTCACTCCCAAATAATTTTATCACTTCTGTACAGCCACAACAAAATAGAAACACAATCATTTACCTGCACCCTGGACATTGTTTTTCTGTACCATGCTAACATTGAGATGAACATAAAAAAAAATTTAAAAATTGAGAAGTGTTGGCGTTACTATCTCAAATTCAGTAGAACTTGTGTTTGACTAGTGTGGTGCTGCACCATGTTAAAGACTCCTTGAACATTAATGACTCCATGGCACAGGGCAGCAGTCTGCAAAGCTGCCCTTCTGGGTCCTGGAAGCCTCAGTACAATTTTATATTCATGCTAATTAGTTCTGCTTCGCAGAGACTGCATAGTTCTCAGCCCCCCATCTAGATATGTCATCTCTGGGACCATTTACTGCATGCACAGAAAGATATGTTCTTATACAAAAAAAGATGAAGATGTTTTCATGAAGGACGAACCAGTTAGATCAGATATTTCCTTAAAAATCTTGAAATTAATGCATCCAGGTTGCTATCAGCTTTATGGGGTGAAGAAAAAAAGAGACCAAAGGGGGAAATTACCATTTTATTTAGTAGCATAAATCCCAAATGAAAATTTTGCTCAAAAATTTTAACAGATATACATGAATACATAATCTACTAAGATCCTTCAAGAACATGATTATTCCTAAAAGCATCTGTTCTTCTCATGTTTAAAATTAAAGATATTTAAATGGGTATACATTTTTTTGTGTCAAAGCGAAGAGAACTTGTTTCTAACATAAACCCAAATCATTGTATGATTCAGATGTGGAATCACAAATCAAATGAAGAATTTTCTCTCAATCTCACAAGTCCAGTGATGTCAGTGGTGTTACTGTTATAGTTAGATCTTCTTTGCATGGGTAAAAGTGGCAAAACTGAGCCCTAGTGTAGATTTGAAAGAATTAGGAAAATTGGCAAATTTAAAATTTTGTTGATAAGCAAAAAACCCCAAAACCAACCCTTCTAAGCCTGTGTAAGTATAGATGAAAGTGATTTATTAGCAAGTAAGCTGTCTCTACAAGATCATTAGTTCCAGATGGCATGATACACATTAACTGCATGTAAATGTGTATGTAGGAACTACTCCATTAGTTATAATGAACCAATCAGAAGGTGTTCAAAAGTAAGTAAATAAATAAAAGTCCATGAGAATGTGACTCTTAATAGCTCCCAGAAAGAAACAAACTGAAAAGAAGTGGAGAGACATCTGCCCTTTTCAGTGACGTTCTTGAAAATTAAAATACATGTAGTTAGAATTTATAGAGTGGAAAACAAGAAGATCAAATGATCACTTTTAACATCAAATTCTGTCTCTGACAAAAATTTTAAAGCACATTATTTGTCGAGTTTATTTGGACTATCCCAGATGACTGAGGAGAGAGAACATAATTGACCATAAATCCCAGAAAAAATATTTTTAGTCATCAGATTTGTGCATGCAAAAATACCCTGGTCCTAATTGGGAAGGTCTGATTCATGGTTTCTAATCAATAAACACAAATGAGAAGAGGTTTGAGAACAAATGCAAGGCCATAAATATCTGGTACAAATCCACAGATTCTCATAAAATAAAGAAATTAACATTTTGGTAAAGCTGCAACAGAAGAGACTGAAGAAATAAGATGAACAAGTGGTTTTACTTTGAAGCTGACAGGGAGTAAAACTGAGCTGGAAACTCAACTACCACCACCAGTATCAGTAAAAATCTTGGTTTATATGTTTTACCATCCTAATTTTTACTAAGTAGGACTGCTGAGTTACACAACCTTAGTGTGAAAAATGAATGCACTTTTGTATTTGATGGGTATGAATGAAACATCCCAAATTGGCCAAAATTATCCATTCCTATTCTATAAGGAAAAACTCCTCAAAAGCAGCCCAACCCACAGCTTTTTAATTTTGCAGGGTTTAAGGGAGGGAGAATTACAGCATCTGGCTCAAGAGCTTGTATACCACCTTTGCTCAGCCCAAAGCACATTAAAACAGCTGAGTTATAAACCCCACAGATGGAAAAGGGGGTTGCAGCAATGATGTTCTTTTAAATGCAGCCAAGTTGCTTGGATACTCCATATAACATAAATTGCTGAAGCACTCAAGTACTTAACTAGTTATAGTATTCAAAATTGGGTTTAATTTGACAATGCTATAGCTCAGCATTGTTTGCCTTCCAATTATATACATTGATTAGACTTTGAACATAATGAGCTGTTGCCTGAAGGGGGTCTGACAACAAAAGCAATATTTTAGGAACTCAAGGCTGTAAGGTTGTAAAGTGAAAACTTTGCTTGAATACAGTCTCAAAGCAGGCTGTTTTAATAAGTTAATATTCAAAAGTCCTGTGGTTAGGAGGTGCAAGGTTTCGTTATAACTCCTGGTTCTGTATAAGTAATGCAAATGTTATTTTTATTCCACATGCACATTAAACACATAATCCCCATTCCTGTTCAAACGACCCAGGTAGTAAACACTCTAAATGTATCTTGGGTTAATATGCACAGGATGGAAATTAGGTTGCACTATAGCATACATTACAATAAAAACTAGTGAAGTGTGTAATTACTGTTTCTGTGCTGTATGTTACCCTATATATGGCTCAGTGTAGCCACAGCAGTAACCATCTTAGTGTCACTGTCTTAATTATAGCAGTTTTATTGTTATTATTATTGTCAGTCTTTAAGCTTTTACTAAATCCAAAGCTCATATTCAGCAAAGCACAGAAGCATGTGTTTCATCTTAAGCAGGTGTGTAGTCCCACAGAAGGTACTAGAATTACAAAAACTTCAAAAATACTCTTTTTGGAATGAATGGGATTAGTTACACCTCTCAGATTAATGATAGGCACACCAGGGATTGGTACTACCTCCAAAAGAAATATTAATTAAGTGAAGATTTTAATCCTGAGCTTTTTGTTGTCTACAGGTGATTTAATTTCCATCGACCCAGTCCTAACAAGTCATCTATAGTCTCCATGTCTCCAGTGTCTTTTGAGCAAGGCTGAAAAAGAAATATACCTGATGCTGACAACTGGAGCCCTTTAGGTGTAGCATGCCTAAGAGCCTGCCTCTATTGGCTGTTTTAGCTATTTCTGCTATATTTATTTTGCTAGCGCTGCTGGTTCTCCACATTCCTGACAAACACCATGTATTGGTTGTTTCCCAATGTTTTACCCAAATGAAATTAGGTCACTATATCTCTGCCAAAATCTGGGATCGTGGTGTTGCCTAATTCTAGGGGCTCCAGATGTCCCCAAGTCTTCTGTCCTGAGAATAATGTATTCTGCCTGTAAATAATTGAAAATCAATATGATTCATAGCACATAGTACAGCTATGCAGACACCTTACCATAAAATTATATAGTTTAGATAAAATAACTATTGTTTTATTGGTCTGGCAAGATATACAGGATCTTCTCGTGCTGCCATAAAAATCCTTTTACAGTACAGCAATTATTTCAATTTTTGATTGTCCTAGACCTTGGTGTGACAGCCCCCACACTCCAATGAGCCCCTCTACCTGGATGTTTGGTCTGAACTGGACTAGAAAGCACTTGTTAAACATTATTTGAATTATAACTAGGATTGATGATGAGAAAGTCAGTCTTTCCTTTGTCCTTGCCCCTCACTGCCTACAAACACAACAAATAAGTGTGATGCCCAAAGGAAATAATTGTTTTTCTCGAAGAATAGTGCCTGAGAGAAATGTCTGCATGTTTTCTAAAGGCTGTTTTGTTGAAGGAATGACAATAATATCGATCCTATTTTGTGAATGAATAAGGTGAAATTCTACCTTGGACAGAATAAGTTTTCAACAGTCCTTTTTACTGTTTCATGGAATCACTGTTTTGGGTTGGAAGGGAACTAAACAATAATTTTAGTCTCACTACTGTGGGCAAAGATACCTTCCACTAGACCAGGTTGCTCAGAGCCCCATCCAACCTGGTGTTTAACATTTCCAGGGATGGGGCATCCACAGCTTCTCTGGGCAGCTGCTTGGGTGCCTCACCATTCTCACAATATAGAATTTCTTCCTAATAACTAATATAAAATTGCTCTATTTCAGTGTGGCTCCATTCCAGGCCCTTGTAAATAGTCTCTCTCCATCCTTCTTTTAGGCTCCTTCAGATACTAAAAGGCCAAAATTGGTCACCCTGAAGCCTTCTCTTCTCCAGGCTGAACAACCCCAATTCTCTCATCCTTTTCTCATAGTAGATGTGCTCCATCCCTCTGATCATCTTGGTGGCCTTCTCTGGACTTTCTGCAGCAGGTTCCTGTCCTTTGTGTTCTGGGCTGAATGCAGCTCTGCAGGTGAGGTCTCACCAGTGCAGCACAGAGGGCAGAATCCCCTCCCTCTCCTGCTGGCCACAGGGCTCTGGATGCAGCCCAGGGCACATTTGGCTGTCTGGGCTGGGAGTGCTCATACCTGAGTCATGTCCAGCCTCTCACCCACCAGTCCCCCCAAGTCCCTCTGGGCAGGGCTGCTCTTGGTCTGCTCATCCCCAGACTGTGCTGATACCTGGGGTTTCCCCAACCCAGGTACAGCACCTTTCCTTGGTCTTGTTGGAGATTCATGAGATTTGTGAGAATTCTACAATCCCACTGCTCAAACTTGTCCAGGTCCCTCTGGATGACATCCTGTCCTTCAGGTGTGCCAACAGCACCCCTCAGCTTCATGTCATCTGCAAATTTGCTGAATGTGCACTTGGTCCCTTCACCTGTGTCATTAATGAGGATATTAAATAACACTGGTCCCACTACTGACCCCTGAGAGACCCATTTGTCCCTGATAGCCATTGGGACTGAGAATTTCACCACCACCCTCGGGATGTGACTGCCCAACCACTGCCTTATCCACTGAACAGTCCACCCATCAAATATATGTTTTTTCAATTGAGAGAGAAGGATGCTGTGGGGGATTGTGTCAAAAAGCTTTACAGAATCCCAGATAAATGACATCTGTAACCATTTCCTCCTCCACTGATGGAGTCACTCCATCATAGAAGGACACTAGGTCAGGCAGGACTTGGCCTTGGTAAAGCTGCCCTGGTTGTATTGAATCACCTTCCATTTAGTCGTGTGTCTTATTTTATCTTGACTCCCATTAATTTTCCTTCTATTCATGTTAATGTCGTATAAATGTTATGATTAGGATGAACTTATCTCTTTTGTTAACATTTTAAGGTACCATCAGCCACTTAATAGCTGTGTATAACTCCTGACTCTGTTTAATAAACACTGAAACTGCACCATGCAACTTCAAGGTAGGATGCATTTGTTATTATAAATATAATGGTATTGGTATAATGTCTGTACCAAAATTTGCTGTGTAGAGAATAAAAGCTGGAAATATCAATCACAAGTGCTGTCTTCTTGCAAATGTACCAGAGGAGTCCAGGAAGAGGAGGTGGATTGTGTAAACAGTCTAGGCAGCTACTTTATTTCATTTTGAAGATATTTACTGCATGAATAATGTATAACATTCACAAAAGGAAAGGAGCAATCCAAAACCTCTACTGACTACAAACTGGGCCTATTTTATTGAAGAGTCAAAATTATCTGATGATTTTCTTGCAACTGGATACATAGCCATAGCATCCCCAGATCTACAGCTAAATTTAAAGTCACTTACAATATCCCTGGGATACAGCAAAAGTCTTTTATTGAGAAAAATGTAATGAATATTCTTGCTAAGAGAAAACCAGGCAGCTGAGAGTCTTTCAAAGATTAGATGGCATGTAGCTAAAAGAAAGGGGCTGCATCTTGCAACAGGCAGTGTAAGAAATAGGCCATTTCACCCAAGGAGAGAATGAGTCATTTAAAAATGTGAGTGGCAGCTCATTCCATAAGGAAAAGGAACTGAAAGTTCACAGGAATAATATGTGAATAAAAATCTGTTAGCTGTTGAGAAAAACAAAATGTCATCCTTCACATAGAATTCTGCAACACCCAGGGAATTGAAAGAAGAGTGCATTATTCCAAGAAATGCTCTACACAAAATTTTGGCCCCAACCTTCCAAATGCTGACTGTTAAAAAAGAGGAATATTTGCAAATGATTGCCAGTAAAATAGCAACATTTTAATTATATGGGCAACTGTGTGAAGGACCACATTTATATCAGAGACTGATTTCTCACAGCAGAAATGGTGGGCAAGATTCTCAGAGCTGTAATTTCACATAATTTGAACTTCTGCATTGACTGAATATGTTTTTAACTGCACTGTCTCAGTGAGCTGGCAATGTTCTCCATATTTCCAAAAAATCCAGCTATAAATGAAATGAGGGGGAGTGTTACACCCATTTTTAAGTACAATATTTCCAAGTATTGTATCATCTCTGAGTTAAACATCAACACTCCAGACAGATGGATTACTCAGGCAGATAAGATTGGGATTTGCAGAAAGCACTGAGATGAGTGGGGGAACACCAGAACTAGGAAGGGTAAACCAGTGGAAAAGAAAGATAGGGCCTACACCTATCCTCTAGGAAGTTTTATTGAAGAATTGACAATTTTTTATATGAATAGTAATTTCTCTATATAAAGGATTATCATCTCAAGTGAACAATTTTGCACAAAAAAGGAGGTAATTTTAAAATTTAAAATATACTTACATCTGTTCTCAATTAAATGTTTAATTGTCATAATGTCATAACATTTCATTTTGACATTTTTAATGAAACTTTGCTAAGGTTTTCTTTTTAAAATATCATCTTTTCTTTAAGAAAGATCACTATTAGAAAAAAAAAAGAAAAATTGGACAAGATAATGTCAAAATAATTGAGTTTTGTGGGGATTTTTAGTTTTTGGGGTTTTCTTTTGTTTTGTTTTAGGTTTGAGGTTTTTGTTTGTTTTGTTTATTTGTTTCATTTTCTTTTTTTGTCATTTTATTTGACAAAATATTTTTTTTCTGCTGCACATTGAAGCTATTTTCCCTGGTGATTGCAGGAACAGCATGGGGTGCCTAGCTCAGATTTAGTCCACTAAGTTTTAGATATCTATCTAAACCAAAGTTAATCATAACAAAAATGATAGGCAAGAAATCAAGGAGTGGTAGAAGTGCTGAAATCTCATGGTCTCTTCTAAACACATCCATGAAAGTGTCATTTTGGTTCATTCTCCTGTTATCAGGATGAGGGACCTGTTAGAGACAGTACACAGAAATCAAACTACCAGGAAGGAGACACAGGAGATGTTTAAGTTTGTCCATGTCTTGTCCCATGCTTGTCCCTGAACATTTCAAAAGCAGAGTACTAAGATCTACATCTTTATGTGTCTGGCCTTGGCCAGCCAGAGAAACCAGCCAACCCACAGAGTGTTCTTACATTCCTCGTTAAACACAGAGAGAGCATTAAGCCCTAAATGCACATTTAGGTAATTTGGTTTTTTTTTTTCTCACCCATACTACTTTGTTTTTTTCTCTGGGAAGTCAAACACAAGGCTTTACCCAAGTTCAAAAATCCTGCATCGTCTGGTAAGTACTGATATTTAACTCTACTTATGTTGCACTTTTTAAAATTTGCTGATATATAATGTTACAGTTTATTGAATGTTTCAGAGGATAACTTTTTCAAGTACAGTCTTAATTTGTCTATGCAGGGATTTCTATGTACTCCAAAGCCTCACTTTAAGTCTCTCAACTTTGCAGGCTTAACATTCTCTTCTGGAAAATGGAGTTAACAACAATAGCAATCTTGACATACCTCACCTGTAAATGAACATGTGGTATAAATGTTAAGTTGCCTTATTACTCCAAGCTCTTAACAGACACCAGCCCTGTCTCTGATACCATCAGATTATTTTCGGCTTCAACAGTTTCCCTGCATTTCCAAGGCAACAGAACTCCTGCTCAGAATTGTAGACTTTTCAAGGTCTGTCACTCCATGGCTCTGAGATATTAGGATTTGAAAAACCTCATACACTGCTTAGACAGATTTTCCAGCAAGTCTGGTCTAGTAGTCAGCTCATGATTCAAGGAGAATGATTGAGGTGCCACATCTGCAAGGAAAAGCTCCAGAAATTCTTTATACAGAAATCCTTAGCAACTGAGTGCAGAGATGCACATCTGCATCTGTGACCCAAAACCCTCTGGTGGGTTTGGGACTCAGTGCTATGTACAGCAGCAGTCAAGTGTGACATCTGCAGCAAGAGTTAAGAGCTTCTATCCAAACCTTTCTATAATGGTGTTACAATAAAGCATCATTTTAAATGTAGTAATAAACCTCAGCCATTCACTGAATCATATGCCCAAAAGACATGTGAAACACTTGGACCATGTCTTGCCTGCCAGAAGAATGGCAAACCAATATTTTCAGAAAGAGAAACTTATGCAAAACATTCTATTTGAAGGGTTACTGTAAGGACAATGAAAGACTGGAGATCATTTGGCTTTCGTTGTTTATCATTTAGACACTAAAGTGAAGTTTGTCAGGGAGTTGTAATCTAGCATTTGATGCAGAAGAGCAAATAAAAAGTGGTTACAGTGGAGTAAAGGGCAGTTCAAAACAAACAATTCTACTGTCAATTTACATAATGCTGGAACAGTAGGGATTGTTTAATAAGAATATTTATTTAAATTTATTTAATAAGAAAAGTGTCTTTTTCAGGGTCCCTTAAGGTTTCTGAAGCCCATTGAATAATATGCAATCTTTCTCTTTTTTGGTCCTTTTTTTTTTGTTGGTTTTTTGGGTTTTTTTTTCTATATGATCCAGGTTTGAGTAGAGGAAAAAGAATAAATTATATATTCATAGGAACTTATTGCATACATACCTGGGGAGTCAGTGGATAAATGATACTTGAAGAATTACAACTACTAAACAATGACATCAAATTTTGGCATATATTAGGTGGACCCAGTTATCATGCAGAGTTAGATAAAATGTATTCTTCTAGACAAACAAATTGGCTTAAAAGGAACATTTTACATCTCAGGAAACTTGGAGCATTGTAGGTGGGATTGATCTCCACAATTTTGCCATTGAGAACTGGCAGATTTCACCGTCTGGTGACCAGTCAAGCTGATCTTCTTTTCCAGCCAGTGGAGGGAAATAAACACAACCAGAATCATGAGAGGATGGCCTGTCTCTCCTGGCTGAATGCTTCCTCTCTAAGAGCAGATTAGAGTGACTGTTTCAGGTGTGGAAACCAATTATACAAATGGAACTTCCTAGCTATGCACAAGTGCCTAATACCACAAATTTCTGCATTCAAAACAAATATGTGCATGTAAAGATTGGTTATCTTTACTAATAAATCTTCGCATTCTTCTTAAAAATCTGAGATCTTTTTCTAGGTGCTTTCAAATTCAAATTCCAGGCATAGATTTCTTACTTAATGTTTCACTAGGTGAGGATGTGTTGTACACAACATTTCTCATGGAAGGAATCACTGGATGAAGCAATTTTATTTATTTTCAATCTCAAACATCATGTTATGTTGCTTATGGACAAGCTACACGGACTTTACACATGCAACTTTCAAGGTGAAATTGCAAAAATAGTTAAATAGATTAACAGTCTCAACAGAAGTGATTATAGGCATCCAAAGCTATTATTGGTACTAACTGTTGTTACAGGTGCTACATATATTTATCTAGCTCACTTTTTTATCACTATGGATCTTTAACAGACATCATCAAAACAATTAATGATTTGGGAGATGTTGATCTTCAGGGGTGTAGCTAATGATAACTTGAAGATACCATATTTCAGGTGATGGGTAAAAAAAAAAATTCATATTTGGATCTCAGAAAATATTCAGAGCAGTAAGTTTTATCATGACATTCGCAATAATAGCTGAAGGATGTAAGTAGTTGGTTGAATGAGATTCTTTATGGCCACATCTACCAGATTTAAAGTTTGTGCCTCTCATGAGAGTCACAGGCCTGGCAGCAGGAGACATAGGTAGGCCTTTAAAAGCAGCATAATGTGACAGCAGACATTGCAATCTGAAGTGAAAGCAACAGCAAATTAACATGTCTAGCACCTGCTTTGTGTAATGCCAGTTATATTTTTCCAGGTAAGAGGAGTAAAATTCTCACTACAGAGGGTAGAGAAATGTTCGAATTCTGTGATATAACGGACTGGTGAAAGAAATGTGAGAATAAATAATATTTCTTTTCTTCAAGCTGTGTACAGTTGAAATTCAAGTCCATTGACTATTACTTCTAATTGCTGTCTCATAATCAGTGCCAAATTTTGCATTCACATTTTTTTATTTGGGTGAAATATCACATGCAATAATTTCAAATTAATAATTTGAAAACAACATTTAAAAGTATAACTTTTTTAGCCTTCAGCAGAACCAAGTCATGTCGTCTATCTTTAAGCAGAAATCTGCAATTCCTGAAAAAATTATTTTTGTCATTAAATGGTCATTTTTTCTTGAGCAATGGATTACATTCAGCATGGGCTATTTACTTAAGGAACTATTTTTTTATATCAGATGCAAAATTCTATTTACTACAGAAAACATAGCCATGACTATTTTTCCTGATAGATTTTGCCTTTTCAGCTACAACTCAGAAACTATAAATGAGACATGTCACTTTTTTCCCCCCTCTCATTTAATAAAAAGTTACAGTTTGGTTCAAAAGTGTCATTTTAATATTTCCACCCACTCTTGTTCAGTTTGGCTGCTATGGAAGAAGGAAAAGGTGTTGTGCATTCCTAAATAGGCACTGGTGAGCAGATGGACTCTAGCTAAAAAATTCTGGGTGAGAGAAATCAGAAGTGTTTCATTTCCATGTCTGCTCTTTTGGCAATGCAAACTCTGGTTCTGCTCAGACATGCAGAATCCAAGAGGTGTGGAATGGAAGAATGGAGATCTCAGAAGTTTTTGTGAAGTTTTAGAAGAGCAGTGAAAAATGTGATGTAAAAATTGAAAAATGGGGGGGGGGGGGGAAGAGAACGAAATCTAAAAAGAATAATTTTGCAATTAGAAAAATCTGACTTCACAGATTCACATGCAAACTCACTGTCTGCATGCTATCAGTATACCTTTAAATTCCAAAAAAAAAAAAATCTATCGTGATGATGAAATGGTCCAGGTCTAAACCTGACATTCTGTTTCAGCATATTTAATCAATTATATTCCCTGTGTGTCATTTCTTCCTCCCCACACAGTGTCTTCCTTACAAGATGTTGTCAGTTGGGTAATTGGCAGCAGAGTGAGACTTTAATAATTATTTGTGGTAGATCATTGCCTAAAGACCAGAACAGATTCTGATTGTTCTTAGTAGGTAGAGTCAAAACAGAGAGGAAACCAATGACTAAACCAACTTGTTGGGTTAAAGACTGATGAGGTTTGTATAGAGCAGGAGGCATATAGCAAAATTGTGCCTTCCCCAGCAAGTAAACACCACCCTGGGCTCCCTGGTAAATTAAAGTCACTCATAAACTATACCCAGTAGCAAAACACAAAGGTACTGAATCTAATCCAGAAAGGAATAAATTTTGTTCTGTCCTTATTCCAGTACCTTCACCATTGCACACACAAAAAAGGTGTTTTGGCTCCTGAACTTGGCTTCATGAGGCCAAGCTGCTAGTGAATGAAGAGGAAAGGAGATTACATCTTTCCTCCCTTTACTCAAATATCTCTCACAGATCAGAGATGAAGTTGGTCCCTCTGTGAATGAGGCTATGGGGCCTGATTAATTCACATCTTTAGAGAATATCTGTCACATGGAGCAGGTTAGGGAGAGCAGAGAAGGAATTTTTCAGGACCCAGCAGTGAATTTGTAGGTGCCATGAGTGCACTGATGGGGCTGGGATTGTCTCATTGATGGTACCCAGTTGGTAGCTAAGCTCCAGCAGGACCCATGCAGACCATCCCTGTGCTACCAAGAGGCCTGTAGGAACTGGTAAAAAGTATCTCCTACATTTATGGTTCAAAGCAGACAACATTATCAAGCTGTGGTTTTTTATCAGGGAATATGAGGGGAAAAAATACAGACCTACTTTTGATCACAGGAAATTAAAGTCACATGCTTGGCAATACATGTCATCTGCCTTCTCCTAGATGCATGTTCATAACCTGAGATAAACACTTCTCTCCATGCCTCCTTTATTGTTAGATAATATAGATTTCACATCTTAAAAATATTGCTATCAAGTATCTCATAAAGCCTATGCCATAGCAACCTGTTAGTGTGATTTACTTTGACAGGAGACGATGGGTATTTTATTGTTTGACCCCTTCTGCTCTGGCAATGTGGGTTTAGGGGTTTTTTTTCATAGCAGCTGTTTTATTTAATCTTACAGCAGCTGATATTGAATCTTCACATCATTTTTTCTCTTGTCAAGGTATGCTCTTAGAGTAAATGGTATAATGAAAATCCAGGATTTCACAAAAAGGCACAAGAAGAAATGCAAAAAACTGGCAGGACATATTCAAAATAAGAAAGGAAGAGATCTATACTGAAAGTGGTGTTCTGACTTCTAATAGTATTCCAACCTTTTTCACTGTAATGGAGATATATTTCCTAGATTAATTTTTTTTTTTTTTTTTTTTTTAATTTCTTTAGTGGGCATGTGACTGCAAAACAATAAACTGCTCATAATATTCTCTGAGTGGAATCCCCACATTCAGCATCAGACATGCATGAATCTGTCAAGTGGAGGTTCAGCTGCTACCTTCTTTCTACAGGGCTTCTTGTCACAGTTTTAATCATGACTTGTGTTCAATCTGAGTTAATTTAGGATCCTCAGCTTTCAGAGTTTCAGCCCAACAGAAAACATTAATAAATGGAATAGTTAATTCCAACTCAGAGTAGATCAATCAAACCCTCAGCTTGGGAGCTATTTAAACCTCACTGTGACACTTTGTCTTTTTATCATGGGTCAAAAAGTCACCAGCCTGCAACTATGGTAACAATCAAGAAAAAAATAAGCAAAAAAGTCCCAGTCAAAGTGACAAGACAGATGATGCAATTTTGTTTGCAAACAAAAAGTGCCAAGCTCTGCTTTGTAGCCTCTTGTAGTAGGAAAGGTTGGTTTTAACTAATTAATGTGTTCTCTGTCTATGAGTCAGCTGATCTCTGAGAAGATAGTTTCATAAAGAAGAAAAGAAATGTGTGCCTGTTGATTAAATCCCCTTACAAAGGGA
Organism: Erithacus rubecula; assembly: GCF_903797595.1. Taxonomy (NCBI): domain Eukaryota; kingdom Metazoa; phylum Chordata; class Aves; order Passeriformes; family Muscicapidae; genus Erithacus; species Erithacus rubecula. The sequence goes on along the minus strand of NC_136685.1, from coordinate 7,889,038 downwards.
ACAGACTGCAGGAAGGAAGGATGTGTTGCAGAGCAGGAGGAAGATCCCTCTCCCTGATTCCACACTCCCTGTCCTCCCATGTCATATACAGCAACCTTGAGATGCAGACAACCAGAACAATTTACATGATCTTGGTCAAAGAAATAACATGCTAGTGTTGTCTTGTTTCATTTGCAGCTGTAAATATAGTGTGAAAGAGTCTGAATTTGTTGTCAGTGGCTGGAAATACCTTGAAGTGCCAAGGCAGTGACATACAACCAGTTCCAGCATCCTGCAAAACCTTGTGCTTGGGATATTTGCTGCTTGCTTGGGGCAAAAACCTGTTGTGGTAGAGATGATCTCATGGCTGGAGTTCCTTTAACCACCCATTTCCTTTGGCTTTGTAATGATGATATATCTTCTAGATGTTGGAGTAATTTAATACTATTTTTTTTTCTCCAGTACTCACATTTCACTGTAAGATAAAAACTTTTTTGCTGACAAATTAAAAATCAAAAAAACATTTTAAAAGTCATTTCAAGCTTCCCAGTTGGCCTAACTTGGGTATCCAAAGTCAAGTTTGCTGGGTAGGCAATTAGTGATAGTCTTGTTTCTTTAAAGAAACGTGCATCTAAAGCACAATCATAATCAAAATACAAAATTATAGAAAACAAAATCTGGAATAAATATCCTTGCTACTATGCGTCATTTTATATTTAATTCTTAGAGCAAGATATTTGACCTTGACAAGTAAGTTAATTTTGTAATATTTCCAGGCTTATCATTTATTTCTCCATGGAAGATAAAGTTATTAAGGATGTCCTTGGCACCTGACAGAATACTGAAGATATATCTTCAGTTTAAGGATTCTGTGGTATCCTCACAAATACATCACTGATATTTTGTATTCTCTACACAAGAGGAACTATAGCAGAGCAGCTCCACCTTTACAGCTCAAGAATGGCAGCTGAAAATAATTCCTTGCACATTTTAAAGGTTTGATTTGTATTTTTATTTATATTAATAAATTTTGAATCAAAACTGCTAGAATAAAAGAATAATTTTCTCCATGAATTTATTCAAGATGTAAGAACTGGATAACTTTACTGAAAACTTTCCTATCGACTTCAGTAATAAATGGATTTTCCTTAATTCTTCTGAAAGATTTTAGGAAACTCTGAAAGCTTAACTACATCCTGAACTGATGAAATATAATTTAATTGCTACAAAATTGCATCACAATTGTTACACAAAGACTCTGTGGTCATCATCATCATCATTATCATCCTCCTCATCATCATAATCATATTTTGACTAATTCTATTAGAGAACATGGTTTCCATTTACAACATGATTGTTCTGCTGCCATGGAGAACAGGTTAGCAGATTTATTTTGGAAATGGGATTCCTGGGAGAAGGGCAGCTTCCTCCCCTATGGGTTTTCACTCATTCTGCAATCAGGTGCCCAAAGAGCAGATAACAAGACACCACATCATGGTACATCACTTTTCCTGTGGAAATTGTCTCAATCTTTAGAGGAAAAAAGCAGCATGGTGATCAGTGATGGACCTGATTTATGCTTTTTAGACAGAAACCCCCAAGTCTAAATTGTAAAAAAAAGAAAAAGTCTAGATCCCCATATATTTGATTCCTGACAAATATGTTACCTCTCATTCTATATGTCTATAAGTGAGTGAGTGGCTTATCTTAATTTGATGGATAGAGGGTCAAACTGGAATCAAGACCTTTCACTTTCCAGATATTTTTCCCTGCTTCTGCTTTTAAAGGCATTGCTCTGACACGTGCCCATCATTAGACAGTGATGGAATCTCCACTTGGCTTTGGTAGATTCATCAAATATTTGGTCATTTATTATAGACCTCACTGCCCATCATAAGAGAAATTTTTATAGAATCACTTATTACAAGAAGAGGAGAACTTACCAGTTCTCCAGTTTTGCCTAATAATTTATGTTCTTCATAGTTAAGAAAATATTTACATATTATTTCTGATTTGAAATACTCTTTAAATTCTAGTTGGTGGCTTTTTGCTAGGCCTGTCTCCATACAGAAAATAGTCTTTTTAAACCAACTAATGGCACACAGAGGCACAAAGATCAGACAATTTTGACTTCCACTCTTATTCCTTAACTGCAGAGCTGTGGGCTCCCGACGAGAAAATACAAAAAATGGATCCTTCATTGAATATCCTAGATTAACTGAGCATATACCAAGTGTATTAAAAATGGCTGTGACAAGCTAGATTATGGATGCACTGCCTTATGTCACATCAAAGATACTCTAAAACTACACTGCCATCATGTAAATAACAAGAGATTCTTTTTCAAAAAAAAAAAAAAAGAACAGAGTAAAGACATTATTTCATACTTTCCCTGTCAATTTGGATAGTCTGCTTAAGCACTGCCTTTTAAAAATAAAATATAAGGCTGCAAAAAATGAGTATTTTATGCATATTATTATCATATTTATTTTTATATTCAGCTACTCCTACAGTATAACTCAGTGTGGTAAATAGTTCATGCTAATTACTTAAAAATCCATTAAATTTTAAGTCTCATAGCAGATGCAAACACCATTTCAAATGTTCTCATTGTGTTGCCTACATAATTCATGAACTCTTATTAGAATTCAGACTCAAAGCAGGCATGTGGTGTGTAAGCCACTCTCCAGATTTTTCTGTGTCCCTGTAAAAGTTGAATACACACCTACAGTGCCTCAATACCTGTTCAGCACTGATGCTGACCCACATTGAAGAGTGAGAGGCCCAGTTGTGATCTGTGCAGGAGAATTTGGAGTTGCACCTGAGAGTGTGAAAAGTTCAAGCAGAGCCAGGGCTGGGATGCCTCAATGAGTGGCCAGGAGGGATCTCAGGTTCCAGTCCCCAACACCAAATCTATTACATGATTTTATTCATTGACTCATTTGGGGTCCCTCTCAGTCTTGCTTCTCTTTCACTGGACTAAAATAATGGGATTTCACAGTTTTGTGGTGGCCCAGCACTACTGCTGCCTCAGGTGAGTTCAACCCCTTTCCATCTAAAGATGGTGCCTTTGTTAGTGCAGCATTTGTCAGCTTTGGATGTTGGTTCCACATGGCATCCTCTGCTCCTCTGCTGCATCTGCAGCTGGCTTTGCATGCCCTCAGGTATTTTAAAATGGTACCTGACACCTCTGCTCAAGAAACTGAATAATTTTCTACAAATCACACATGGCTATTTTAGGTTCTTTTTACAGATTAAGTCACAGGCTGATTCATCCCACTTGTGCTACTCACCTGAGTAAGTAAAGTAAAGTCATTGTGCCCTTTGTAAATGGTTTCTGTCTGTTCACTGTAGGACAAGTTTAGAGTAATTAGCTTTAGGCAACCAACATGTACACTGCTAACAGTAGGGAAAAGGCCCATCACAAGAATTTGATAAAAATTCAGTGATCTATAAATAGTATCCTAAATTACAAAATAAAATTTTCTTAGTGTGGTTAAATATTTTCTTTGCTTTTTCACCTTTATATTCTCTGTCATAATATATGTATAACAAGATTTCCAGAAAAGTTCTCCAAGATGTTCTGATACTAAAAGTATCAACAATTGTGAAGTACTATCTAACTATTGGAACTATTTCCCAGAAATGTGCAATTGTAAATACTCAGATAGTCACTTCTCCAAGTACAACTCTACTTAAAGAACAAGCCTCTGTACCCCACCCAGCTTTTCTACAGCAAAGCCCCTCAGATCTAACAATCCATTGGCTTTGCATTCATATTCAAAACTCTATTTTCTGAGTTTAGTGGCTTGCAGGAAAATGGATACATGGTGGGCACAGCACAGACAGTCAGCATATTTCAGTGTTCTTTATACATATTTTAAAAGCTTTCATATAGTACTTTGGCTATTTCTAACTTGTATACTTTAATTCCCTATTCTATCCTGTAATATTTTATCTATCTTATTCTCTGATCTTCCACTTTGATAGGAGTGGAAAACCTTTGGGAGAATGATCTAATGTCTCTTGCTATTTTTCTTCTTTTTTTTTTTTTTCCTTCAATATACTTGTTTAGTTGTATTCTTGCTATCTTATTTAATACTTTTCATGTACAACAAATATATCATGATTTTTTCTTTTCTTAGCAAAAAGAGACAAGACCAGATTTGTTTTCAATTTTAACCCTTCACTTTCATGCAGAAGGAGATAAAAACTTTAATAAATATTCTCAATCAAGGTAGAAGAGGAATTGGCTTGACAGAGCATCTTCTTTTTCTTTTCTGCAGGTTTCATGAAAGTCTCACTATATAAATACTTTAGGATCAGAATTCTTCCATCCCCTACTGCTTTCATCTCAAGCAGTGGTGTCTTGCACAGTCCTAGTGAGCTTGGGAAGAGCAAATGTAGGGAAAGAAAATACATAAGAAGAGCCTGAAATGCTGCAATCATGCCTTGGAAAGGGAGGCTTGTGCTTAGAAAAACTTCCTCTGTCAAACCCCAGCCCAGATTACACCCACACTGACAGAGGCTGATCTCACTGGCACTTATTCCAGCTGTGCTTTTCCTGCTTGTTCTTCTCCTTTAATTTCATACTTTTTTTTTTTATTTACCAATCCTGTTTCCACTCTCCAAACACAAGTGTATTTTGCCCTGAAACAAGTTATTGAAGATAAAGTTGTAAGTTTTGAAGTACGTTTTATATTTTATAACTTCCTTTCTTGGGTAACTATAGAATAATTAGAGATGTTTTGGTATTCATCAGTCTAAACTGTTATCTATCTCCAGAGAAGATATTAATCATTTCAGAAAAAAACATGGTTTGTGATTCAAGATCTTCTGATAGTGCTTTAGATCCAAACTCTTGGTGAATGATAATGATGTCACATTAGTTTATTAAATATTACAAACTATTTCAGGTTTTATTGTGTTTCCCAAAAAAAAATTTTCATCTTCTAAAGGACCTAATTATCTTTCACATACTTTAAAAGTGGGTTGACAATGTTCTCCAAGGAACAATGTTCTCTCCTTTAATCTTCTCAACTCTCCTTGCCTTCCCTGGTATCAGGTCTGTCCTTCAAGTGTACAGTACAATATTTTCAAAAGTTACATATTTAGAATTTTCACAAATAAAGTTGTTACAAAACTTCCAGGTCACATTTTGTAAGTCATTACTGCATAACAGGTAAGTCCTTAAATAGTCTATATCTTGTTGAAACTCAGATTTTCAATCTATGTTTAAATTGAACTCAGAAAGGTTGATAAGTTTAAACTCTCTCATACAGATTATTGAAGTACAGTAGAGTTTCTTGACCTTTACTTGAACAAAGATCTGAATAAATTAGAAGGGAACAAAATATGTTTAAGGAAATATTATTTAATAAAATGTTATCTTTTTTGCATTTTCAATAGTTATTCATATCGACTAGTGAGGTTCTTCCTGAGGACTCAGAAAATAATTTTTCCTTCTGAGATCATATCACACTTCAGATATATTCCAGTATAAATATTTTATTATGTTTAATCTGTCAAAATAAAATGTATTTCTGTCATTCTTATTCATCCTGCATATTGGTCTGTCCTTTCTCTCTTTACACTTTTATTGGACTAAATGATTTACATTGCTTTCTGCTTTATTACACTGTAGAGAAGAGCATCATTGAGTCAGAACATACATTGCAGTATGATAAAATTGTTCTCCACACACTTTTTTAGTAGTACTCTGATAATCTCTGTGAGATTTTAGTGTCTCTGCACTACTTGGTTTACTAGGATTATATAAACTATCATCCAGCTATTCTTTTGAAACTTAAAGTCTATGTATTTGATCTCATCTCATATTTTTGTAATTAATTATTATAATATTATTTTTCTCTGTTGTAATCACCTTTATAGCTGATCACTAGAAGTACTAGGCCACTTCTTTATACTCAGAGTGATCTGAAAAAGAGATTCTTCCTGAAGTATGAGAAATTGTACCTTTAATTGCAAGTATAACATCACATAACTGAGCATTTAAGTAAGTTATTCTTTTAAAAACATACCCAGATTCAGGGATTTAGGGATATTTTAGGGGAAACACTTAGTGATGGTCTAAAGCATCATATCAAACATTAATTGCTGTATTAATTAAAAAAAAAAAAAAGTGACAGTGGGAATGTATAGCCAAAACAAGGAGCATGACAAAGTAAATGCAAAAGATGTTAAATGTTTGTAGTTAACACTTTGTGCAGTGGTAGAATTTCATACAGTACCTATGTGTGTATATATTTGGATTACTAGTAATGTAGCATACAATTTAGGTAGCATAATAGTATGGCAAACCAAAAAAAGTTTTCTACATTTCAGCCACAAAATTGTGAACTTCCTCATCACTATCCTTACAGAATGGAAATATCTATCATTTCATGTGGGTAAGATTTTTTATTTTACCTATCTTTCATTTTATATTGCCAATTGCTACTGCTGCTACATTATAATCTGTAGCACACTTAGGATATCTAATATATGAAACGTTATAATGTGTCATCTTTACTGTGCTACCAGTATTCATTTCTAGCTAATGCAATATGAAGATTTTATGAAGAAGGACTTTTATTGCAAAAATAGTAATATAAAATCTTCAGATTTTAACAACTGTTCCAGGACAATGTTCAATAAGGTAACAAGACATTTCTAGCAGCCATGCAAAAAATGACTGAAAGAGAAGTAAATGACTGAGTGAACTAAGTAAGCCAGTCCAAACCTCAATTTCAGGGGTTTTTCCCATGCTTCATTCCCCTATTCTTGTTTGTTCCCTTATTTTGTTTTGTTGGGTTTTTTATATTATATATAATTCCATTTTTAAAAGCCCTATTCAATGGGATGAAAAAAATAAATGTTTTAAATTTTCAGGAATAGTGATATGGAAAATACTTATAGAAACAATTAAACACTGTGATTCTTTAAACATTAAATGCTAAAAGTGGAATAAAGTGGACAAATTTACTGGTTATGCAAAAATGAGATGAGTGACTCAAATTCCAGAGGGTCATATTGCCCCTCAGCAGCCACCAACAGCACAGGTTTCCCAAAAAGGTGTAGAGTGTTTCCTTGAAGGCATTGAGAAGCTCTCCTGGACAAGGGGCTCTGGGTGGCTCTGCTTGACCCAGGGACTGCCCAAAGTCCCTTCCAAACTCAAACATTCTGTCATTCTGTGATCTCTTCCTGAAACTGTTCTCTTGTTCTCTTCAATGTAAAAAAAAAAAAAATTTACAAAATGGATAGCAGTTAGGCCTAAAAATAAAATTATTTTGCCTTGGAGTTTAAGGAAGTCTTATGCAATATCTGCAAATCTTGTGGAAGTAGGTGCAGTATCTAGAAAGTTTCTTTAATGCTGATACTAAGAAAGGTTTTCCTCCTAACCAAGAGGAGCTGCTCAGGTTCTGCTCTGCAGTTTACATCAAGAACCAAAAAGTTACCCTGTCAACTCAGCACCTTTTCCATTTTAGAGGAACAGACCTTTCAAAAGGGCATATTTTGCTTAGAAAAATTCTAACAGAAAAAAAAAACCCAAAGGAACAAACAAAGAACAACAAAAAACAAACAAAAAAGAGACCTGAGAAAATATTCTGCATAAACTCCATGTGCAAAGAAACATATTGGTTTAGTAGAAATGGTATCTTTCATTTTCCAATTTGTTTTCAAACTTCTGAAAGTATCAAATCCAATGTGTTTTAGTTTCTGTTCAAGAGAAAATAAACAGTCCCTCGTTTTTATTTATTTGACCACAAAAGTATAAAGTGCAATTGACCAGCTTTATTTTAGTATTACTAAAATAGGAAGTTGCATGTATTTTTAGAGTCAAGTTTTGCTCAATAGCTTAAGCTGCATAAAATTTCTTCACAAACGAAAAGAAAACAATACAAACTTATGTGCTACTTTTTTCCAATTTCCTAAGATCAATGATTTTTTGTATTTATGCCAAATTATCTCTGTACTGGTCATCCCTCACCTGCAGTGACAGTATTGATTTTTGTAAAATTGATCATATTTAATAGTATAAAGGCTGAACTGAGAGCATTACCTTTCTGTTTTGTATCTCTCACAGTTTGTTTGCAGTTGGGCTGGGATCTTCCCCTTGAGGGACAATTCATCCCATCCATCCCTGGCTCTGTAAAACAGGACAGACAAGACAGACTAAACACTCCAACAGTGTTGATTTTTCTTTGGCTATACATGGAATCTCCTGCAACTTTTTCAGATACAGATATACTGAAGATGTTTAGAGACAGTGGAGATTAATCCCACTGATAAAGGTAGGTGGGATGTATTCACCTGTCATGTATAAAATATATGTGGGTTTTATGGCTGTAGCCAATACACTGCAGTTTCTTAAGATATCCTTTGAGGATACTAAAAATATTTGTAATCATCCCAAGAATGAGTCTGTCACAGTTAGACAAAATCAAGAAAAAAATACCATCCTTCTGGCAACTTTATAGTACATTATGGTTTTTTAAAAGCAGCAGCAGAAGAACCTTTTTCAGCAAGTTTTTAACCCATGATGTATCCACCTATCATTTAATAATGGTTTCATTCATTTTATAAGATTAGATTTAGGTCTGACTGTTTATCCATGCCAGTCAAAGCAATCCTATTGTGGCAAGATGCATGTTATTTGTACAAGATTAGCACCTGCTGATACATCTTTTTATTCTAAAATGGAAAAACCACATGTGCAATTTTAAAAACAGTCATGTAGCTTTTGTTTTGCCTCTCCTGGTGTAAATTATTCTGTCTCTATCACCTTTGGAAGAAAAAGTCATTCCTGCACTCTTTTCAACTTTTCTTAAAATATTTCCATTATCTAGAGGCAATTAGTAATTTCATAATTGTGTCAGAAAAGGTATAATGAAAAAAGAAAAAAAAGTACTGCTGGATGATGGAATACCTATAGATTAATTCCAAGCAAGAAAATTGATAAAGCAAGTTTATTGTCTTGTATAAATTGTCAAACCATCCATAGCTTTGATGGAACAATGTGACCTTAGACCAATGCAGGATGCAGCAATAGAAGTGTTTGCTTCATGTAAGACTGTACTCACTTTGTTCTCACTGTGCTTTAGCATGTACTTGTTGCTGTTTTCTCTACATGAGTATCCAAAGTGCAGTGCTAAAATCACTGACAACTGTGGGGTTTTTTTCCATTCTGAAAATCAGACCACTGAAGGGTTTCTGAAGGTTTATTTCTTTCCTCTGCTGGAATCTGATTCCTCCAGAGGAACCTGCCTTGTCAGACACCTGCCCACCACTCAAACCATGTCCTAAAGACTTAATTTACAACAATTTTAGATTGATAATGCTGAAAATGTTCCTTCAAAATGCTAAAGGACAATCAACATGGCACACTTCCAGCATTAAATTCCATATAGATGCCTTTAATTAATTCATCAATCAATGGTGGTAAAATCTAGTCCTGTTACCTTGATTCTTGGATTCTAATCAAAGGCTAATTAGCATTAAAAAGATCAACAACTCTTTAGAATATACACCTAGAGTCATCCTCCTGGGTCTAAGGGGAAGGAGATGCTGATAAAGCTATTTAGTTGACTGGTACTTCAATATTACTCTGCTTGGAAACTTTGTTTATTCAAGTTGGAGAAGGCAACAATAAGAGAGAAAAATAAGAGATGAATAAAGACATTTTCTGCAGAGTTAATTCATTGGATTCCAGAAATATAGAGACTTTTATCAGTTTTAGGGACTGAGTTTGGTTTAGATCTAACATAATTGTTTGAGCAAATGTGAATTTCATCTGAAACCATTTTTCTTCACCATAGTTAAAATCCATCCTCCTATTTTCTACGCATTTTCCAGAGGATTCCTTTCCTACCCACCTCAACAGAAATAAAGAGAAGTAGTTTCTCATGTGGTTATCTCATGAGTTTTCTCAAGTCTGAAATTGTTTTATTGAGAATAGTTTGTATACAGGAGGCTGGCTAATTTTGTGCACTTATCAATTTATGACTTTATCAAACATAGATCAAGATTAATTGCCACTCATCAAGTGGATCTAAGGGCAGAGAGCTGCAAATGCAAAACTTATAACAATTTAAATATTCTACTAAAATAATTTGTAGAACTAAAGTCCAGATCACTTATCAGAAAGGATTAAGACCTGGAATTAAATACAATGTATTCTTGATTCCATCTTCTAAAATCTGCATTAGTTGGGTTGAAAAGAAGATGAGAAAAAGTCATGTTTAATACATATCATGTGCAAAATATGTGAATCTTGCAAAATTCTAGGCATAACATGGTTTGGGTCCCCTAACGCAAAGCAGGCCCTGTATTGCTGCTAAACATGTTTGCCATCTCTAGCAGGAATCATATCAACCTATCTGTTGATGGCAGATGGGATGGGGAATAAATAGTAAAAGCCATCTCAATTTCCTATATTAAATACTTGGTGCAAATCAGAACATTGCCAATGATTTCAGCTTTTTTCCTACCGAGTTAAGACCTTACCTTTCTTTCTCTGCATGTTGCCAAGATACAGTACATATCACAAAATCCTCGAGTAGGGAAAATATGTAAAGAAGAAAGAAAAAACTCTGTGAATTGGAGAGACTGTGGGATTGATTTACTCTGGAATAAAATAAGCCTTTTATTTCTGAAAATATCCATTCACTATAGCAAACATGCAATGCTAAATCATATGTCACTTATCTCTTGACTCCTAAGGAAAATAAAAGCAATGGCAATACAATAAAGAATTCTCAGAGACAAAGATACATATTAAGAATAGTAAAATAATAATAATAATAATAATAATAATAAAGCCTTCCTTAATTCAAGATAAAATTTCAAGTCAAAATCTGTGTTGTCATGATATTGATTACACAGATGTTTTTTTATTAATATGAAGGAGGCACCATCCCTCAGGTAAGGTTTCTTTTTATATTCGACATGAATTTAAAATTACATATTTGTAAAGAAATTCAATTTGTCTTTTGTCACTGTTTGCAAGATGGAGTCAGTCCATGTTTTTTAATTAATCATTGATTTAACACCAGAAGGTTTGGAATTTACTTAATGGGACAGTGACTTTCTTCACATTCACTATTCCCTTGGGCCAGAATGGGTTTAGAACCCCTGTAAGTATTTATAAACTTGTAAATTAATGTCTCATGCCACCTTTGAGAAGCTGTGTGTTTGTCAAGGCATAACTCTTTTGGGTTTAATACCAACATCTGCTGCATAGTCAGGCACTCAGTGCTCCTCCTTCTGCACCTGTATGGGGTCATGGATGAAGAATTGCAATGATTTCCCTAAACAAGCCTCACCAGCACCTCTATTACAGATGGATGGCAAGCTTGTTCCTGGCCTGCTGGGAAACTCCCATCTAATTTAGCTTTCTTTCTCTTCTACTTTTCCATGTACTGAAGATCTGGTACATCATCTAACTGCTGGATCACTTCAAACAATCTGTAATTCTTCACTTCAAAGCTCAGTACTAAATAAGAACTTGTATTGTTTGGTGACCTTTTGTGCAAGCATTTCAGCAGCAATTAAATGTACCTTTCCTTTTCTGCCATGAGAAGACCCAGACTGTCTGCTTGCTTTTCAAGTGAAGAGAAAAACAGTGCTGTTAAAAGCAGCGACAGCAGCCTCCTTTTTCATTAGCAGCAGCAGTAAGAAAAGTCAGAGAAGGCAAAGCAGCTGCTATAGCTGATACCAATGTGCCAATATTCCAGCAGGAGTATAATTTGATTTCCAACTGTGAAGTGTCACACGCAGCACATAGCTGTAATTTTGATATTAGTGCATAAATAACACTGTGCTCAAACTCAGCATTCATATTTTCACCTATTGCAAGAACAGGAAGCCAATTTGCTCCTCACATTTTACTGTGCCGTGGTGTATAAGTTGTAAAGGCTTTTAACTACTAAATAGACCTAATCAATGAGTTTTGTTCCTCCATGTAATCATTCTTATTTGATTAAAAATAGTTATTGGAAGCTGCTGGACTAACCCAGTTCCCTCATTCATTCTGTGTCTGTCATTTTTCACCTTGGCTTGTCCACACAGCTGTGCTAATTGAAAGGCTGAACTAGAAATGATGAAAACCATCATAGGCTATTTATTAAAATACCTTTTCAACTATTGTATTCCTGAATATTGAGTTAAAATAAGGCACTTTCTTGCAATGAGAGGAGCAAATTAAAAGCATCCATAGCCCCTGCAAGGGGACCAATAGGAAAATATCTGATACCATATGAACAGGAGCCCTGCAACACTGCAGTTTCTATCCAGTCATCAGACCCCACAAAACCTGATGCAGAAACTTCATGATATATTGAATAATTCCTTTCAAGAAAAATAAACTAAACTAAAACAAAATCTTCTCAACAAAGAAATTGAGATTTTACCACTGACTGGTGAATATCCTCCCAGCTTCTGAAGTAATTGCTGTGAGAGACTGTCCCCATTGCAGTTTTTCTTTCTGTCAACACTCTCAAGTGTAAGAATTTACCTAAATATACAAAGAGTGCGTCAAGGACTGAGGTGCATAAAAGAACTCCAAACCCACTTTTTAAAATTAATTTGGAAATACAATAAGGGAAGAGGGTATGTGAATCAGTCATGCTCATTAACATTGTAGTTCTAGAGTGAGGAACATGTATGGACTCCAGTCAGGGAAAGGAGGGATGATTGCTAGTTCTACATCCCTTCTCAGAGGTGTCCCTTTTTATGCCTCAAATGTACAGACTATGTCAGTATTTAAGCATTTTGATTTAATTCAGGTGATATAAGAAGAAATAAGCTGCAGAAACATAAACTTTTTGTTGGAGAAGGAAGAAAATATGCATTGAGGCAAGGTGAGCTGAGCTGAGCTGAGCTGAGCTGAGCTGAGCTGAGCTGAGCTGAGCTGTCCATAAATGCAAGCAACAAGATAGCAGACATAGAGGGGGCCACACAAGTCCTTCATGCTGGGGCAGTGTGATAGATGTGAATTCAGTACTTCCTCACAATGCTGCTAGCAAGAGAGGGATCACACAAAAAAAAGGACTTTGTCCCTAATAAACTTCAAACTTGGGTGATTACCATCCTTGTGAAAGAAAAAGTGCACAGCTGCTAGAGAAGAGATTATCTGGATATATGGAACAAGTAGAAAATACATACAAAGACTGAACAAAGGCTGAAATGCCATTTGGAAAGGATGCATTATGACCACAAACCCAATTGAATCACCATCATGCCCTTTACAACCACATTTTCCCCTTGCTTTGCAGCATATTGGTAATTCACAGGATTATTATGCTGCAAATAACCTATTCAAAACAAAACACACTGTATCCTGTCCTTAATATAAATGTGATTCTTTTTATAAATGCAGTAGAACAAAAATACACAGGGAGATAAACAAAGATGTGGTGCATCTGGAGTCAGCTAAAGACAACAGGTTTTATAATTAGATCACAGGAAAATTTTGTACAGTTGAGAAGGAAATAAACTGGAAAAAATAGCAGAAATACTATTATAAATCAAATAGTGCAAATACTTCAGAAGAATGTAATTTCAAGAGGTAATATTAGTTCTTATAACAGATTTTGAGGTAAAGGAAATGGTGGAAAAGAACAATAGCAAGACCTACCTGAAGCATAGCTCACTGAGATTCAAACCCCAAAGGTTTTGAATAGTTCTATTATTTGAAGAAAGGAAGAACTTATAAACATACAGAAGAAAAAGAAATTTGAAAACTCCAACATGTGACAAAATATAATTATTGTTATTTTTTCATCCATGCCTCATATGAATTGTTTTGACAGATGATTATTAACTCTTAATAGTTGGAAATCCTAGAATTTATACCATTTTTAGCAAGTTTAAATCTCCAGACAAGAATTCAGTAGTGATTTTTTCTGCCACTCTCCTGGGAAAGAGGAGTTAATATTATGCTATTCTCATTCCAGGTCTTGAGAAAAAATAGAAAAACAAAATTACTCGTTCTAAGCACTACCTCAATCAATAGTGTAACCCAGACTAATATCATCCTCCAGCTAATGTACATAAAATGTCTTAAACACAACAGAATTGCCTGTACTGCAAGTCCTCTGGGTCAGGTAAAATTTTAAAATATGTGTTTGTTCAAGATGATGGATGTTATTGGGCTTTATATGTTTATAATTGGGACTTCTAGATATATTTGTAATACAAATAGTAAATAGAAACAAAGGAAGACCCTATGATAACAACAGAAGAACAAAAAATAAAAATTGATTCACAAAAAGCTTCCAAAAGTATTCTTTGGAAATCAGAATGAGCTCTATGAACTCAGTGATAAGGAAAGTATATTTTAAAATGTAGCAAGGAAAGTTAAGGCTTTTGTTTTTCAAGCTTCTGTAGGTATTTTGCCTTGTGGTAGTTTTTAAATTGTGGATCTAGCTGAGATATATTTCAAACAACTACAAGATGACAAAAAGTAAATTAAAGCTTGAAATTATTCTTCAGTGACTCAGACATATTTTTTCTTTGATTTGCCAGTAGGATTATTTTCTTTAGAATGAGATCTTTCAGAGATATATTTTGATCTGTTTCTTACATTTATTCTATCCTTTCAAAAATAGTTCCTATATGACTAGGTTAAAGAGCTAGGTCTTTCCTTTTTAAAATTGTAAAAAAATCTTTTGTTATTGTTTTTTTAATATTTCATAATTCCAGTAATTTATTGCTTCAGGTTTTTTTTCTTTTAATTTTTGTCTATAAGATGTAATATCAAATACTTCAGGATTTTGCAATGCAGTTGATACTTGTGTTTGTATCCATGATACCAGATTCATGAAAGGCTTTTCTGCTATTACTGCCAGAAAAGTGCCAAAGAACATAATTTTCATATTTTCCAGCAGTCCAAAGGTATAATCTTAGGAAATAATGCTTTCTTCCAATTTCTTACTTTTGAAAAAGTTCCAGGGTGGCTGTATATGGTAGGATTGATTTACATCAAGTCTGATAGCTACTAAAACACAGATTTGATGCTTTTGCAAATTTTGTACTTAGAAAAATAATAAAAATGACCTGCAGTTCTTTACATGGGCTGAGAACCTAGAAAACCCTTCTCACAAAGACACATCCCTTTTCTTTTTTTCCCTGGAGTCCTGAACAATACCCTTAAATAATGGGAGTGCTTGTGCAGCAGAAGCTAAACAACATTTTCTGGTGTGTAGGATGGGGGTTGAAATAAATCTGAGGAGACCCCAGTGGGACTGATTTTCTTCCAGCCCTGTAAACAAAACCAGTGTGTCATGCACAGATCCTTTAATTCTGTGGTTCAGCTTAATTCAATAAACATAGTCAAGTGGAAAGACAAGCCTCAACGTCCATGGATAGACAGACTCTAACTTTTGGTTAGGCCATCAGAGGCAGAATTTTGCATTTTCACTTGTACTTTTTGTTCAATAACAGCAGTTCTTACACAAAACAGTGCTTGATCCATAAAGCTTGGATTGAAGAGGATGCCCATAGGAAATTTGGATGCATTAAGATTGCATATTTAAGAATGTTGTAATTCTTATTAATGATCCTGAAAAGTTCAGCTAGAGAGCTGACATGCAGTCTTTCTATGCTGGAACTTAACTTTATTGTTGTTCATTTCAAATCCCATCTGTTTCCATAATACTTCCTAATTTTGAAGTTATAACATTTATCTTCACTAAAACATAAATCAAAAAAATTCACCACTTAATCAAGTATTTGCACATATCTCTAATCCTAAACAACAAAACAATAATGATTAGTTATTTTCTCCCATTAGACACTTCAGCTGGAAATACAGAAATTAATTAACTGCCAGTTCTGTGCTTGTTTTTCTCCTAGTTTGTTGTATTCATTAGTATTTTGTTTGTCTAGACAAGGTCCTTATTCTATTCCCTTATCCATGGGAAAAGGGGGCAAGCAGAGTCATTATTTCCACTTTTCACCAAGCATAGTTTGATGGAAAAACCTTTTCCTCTGTATGAGTGGAAAAGCAGGGATTTTATGTCATCTCTTCATTTGATAAATCAGGATAATTAGAAAACAAATATCCACAGCAGAAATGCTGTCCTATCAAGCTCCAGCTATGCACCACTTTGAAAGCCCAAAGGTAGAAAGGTTTGTGTAGCATTGGTCAAACACTTGGATTTAATTATATTTTTTCCCTTTCTCATTAATTCTAGCAATGTTTAGATGTTGCCAATGAGGCTGATGGACGCCCTTCATGTTCCATGTGACACAAGGCCCCTTGTGATGGAGAGTGGCTCCAGGCAGCAGTCAGGACCAGTTGAGGTAAGATGCCCTTACCCACCTCTTCTGTCACCAGCAGAACAAAGGCTGTCACCAGTCAACAATAAACACTGGGAAAAGAAAATATTTTAAAATCACATTGCACCCAGTAACTTATATTGAGAAATTCTCTACTATAAATTGGAGTTGAGACAACATAATTGTTGCTCTCCTGGTGTGGAGAATGGTGCTTCCAAGTGGCACCAGGTCATTCATTCTCCAAAATTTTAGGTCTTGGTACTGACTTAGGCCCTGGGTACTGGGCTACTGTTTTCTGTGAAAGAGGGTGTAAAGCTTCTGATGCCTTTTCCATGATTCTGAGGCAATGATATCCATCCTTCTACGGTGTGACTTTCTCTCTAGACAAAGAACATCGCATCAGAGAGATATTTTGTGTGTTGGGAGTTGAGTGTTGTTCTATTACTGTGTGAATTGAAAGAATTTTTCCCATTATCATGCCAATAGAGCTGGCCAGGTTACACCCAGGATCTCTGAGGACTCCAGACAAAAGGGGTCGGTGGCAGCGGCTCCCGGAGGAGCCTCTCAGGCTTCTAGGGGGGGGACTGGGGTTTCAGTGAGCGGGGGAGGAGGACGCCCCGATCTTCAGCCACACAGCCAGAGCACAGCAGAGCCAGACCCTCTGTGATCACCTGCCCTGCATCTGCCCCGTTCCAGCCTCCTGCCTCTGCGGACACAGCTGATCCCCCGAACACACACGGTGAGCGAGGAGCCGCCGCTGCAGTCCGTTCCCACCCGGGACTGGCGTGGCCGCTGCCGCCCCACTCCCCGCCACCTCCTGCCTTCCTTTCCGTCTGCCCTCTGGCAGCTCCGGGCTGGGACTAAGCACAGAAACAGCGTGCTTGCATTTAAAGGGACTGACACCGAGTTATCTATTCTGTTCTGTTAGCAATTTTAACAACTGCTATTGTTTTCTGCTTGTACAGTTAGATATATTAGTAAAAGAGCTGTTATTCCTACCCCCTTATCTCTGCCTCAGAGTCCTTGATTCAAACAATTATAATACTTGGGGGGAGTGGAAAAAAAGTCTATTCCAAAGGAAAACTTCTGCCTTTACTGGCAGACACCTGTCCTTCAAACCCAATGTGGGGCAGAGGGCACTGAGTGCAGAGTTAAGACAGGAGTAACAGCTCTCTTAACTGGCAACATGCTGTCTGGTTAAATCTGGTTTGGGTTCCATGTGGTCACAGATATCTCCCTCCCATTTGTAAGCCCTGATTTGAATTTGGGCCCCCTCACCAAAGTTACTGTAGCTATTATCCGATTCGTTTGGTGGATTGATTATGTCAGGAATTCATGGGTTTTTAATTTTTTCTGAGAAGCGGTTGCATGGATCCGAGCTATCGTACTCTAACTGTGTGTTTCTGGGGTTATTTCAGTAATGGTATTTACTGTGAGATAACGAGTGCAAGGGAAATTTTCTCCCAACCCATCACCCAATTTTTTGAGGCTACCCCACCGGTTTTCAAGGATTTCAGATATGTTTTAAATGATAATGATATCACACAGTGGCTGCCATTGCTGATAGGCCTGTTCTACTTAGCATTCAGAAACAAGGGAATATTGACTTGGATAACAACCCTGATACCGACCCCAGGAAATAGAGGTGCTGCCCCAGAATCTGCCTCTGCCCCAGGGACTAGGGATGCTGTCCCAGAGCCTAATGCTGCAGTTACTGGAATTTTACTTTGTCAACAAACTAATTTGATTCTGAAGAATTGGTTCCAATTCCATGAACTCAAAACATGCCAAGTCTGCAAGACTCAATGCCAGTTTTTGAGATTTTCTTAAATTTTTAATGTTCTTGCCATCAATTTCCTAATTAAAAAACTTGTGTATCATTATTTACATTCTGTATTTTACCTGCACTAAAAGTTAAACAGAAAAAATTTATTTTTAAGACTTTTTTTGAGACACTATGTTGACAGTGCTCTCCACAAGCTCACTAGATCAGATGAGAATGGTTGTCTTGTCAATCCATGGGCCACTAAGATTTTATTTTGTTAACCCACTGTAGATGTGACATGGTGATCATTACTTTGGGAGTCATAATCATCTACTTAGATTTTATCAAGAAAGTGAGAATAAAGATCAAGGAGAAATAGAAAAAAATTTCCAAACATCAAAAGTTAATTTAAAAAAATTAATTTCATCAAAATTAATTTAATAAAAAAAAATAATTTATCTTAGCAGAGAAATTTTCTCTTGCTTTGGGTCTTAAAATTCCTTCAGCTATCTGATGAGCCTTAAGA
This sequence comes from Erithacus rubecula, assembly GCF_903797595.1. NCBI lineage: Eukaryota > Metazoa > Chordata > Aves > Passeriformes > Muscicapidae > Erithacus > Erithacus rubecula. The sequence continues at coordinate 7,870,487 of NC_136685.1, read as the reverse complement.
GAGTAAAGAGCAATGCTAAAAATTTTAGCAGCTTTAACAATATTGTATTACTATAAATGAATGACAATTTTTTTAGTTATTTCCATTTATAAAAATCTTGGCACATCCCTCAAATATATATTTCCTTGTAGCACTTTAGAAATTACCCAGGAATGAAACTAAACAGTAACATATTCTTTTTCTTGGTAGTTAGTAGGGGTTGAGACTTTGTATTATGATTTGCAGTAGAACCAGATTAAACTGGATATTATTTTTATATTGTGTATGAATGGATTAAGATATTTGTATACCTGCATTATGCAAGCTGCTCATAAGCAGTTCAGTCAAATGCTGAAATCTATGTTAGTGCTCACCAACTTTCCATCAGGTCCAAATTGAGTTTGTAACTTGAGATTTGATAAGAAAAAATGTGTAGGCGTGGTGGGCTGTGCTGTGTGTTTAGGAGGTTTTAGTAAATGAAAAAGTCTGAGGAAGGTGGATCTCTTTAGTCTGAAGGAAAGAAATTTAATGGGTAATCTAATCTCTGTCTTCTACTACCCAGTTATGGATTGCAGAGAAAATGGCACCAAGCTATTCTCAGTGGTGTACAGTGGATGGGCAAGAGGTGATGAGAACAAGATGAAACAAGGAAATTTTAATTAGGCACAAGGGAGACAAAAATTCACAATAAGAGTTGTTAACCATTGGTGTAATCATTAGCTATCTCTCAACTAACAGAGGACAGGTGTAGATTAGATAATAGGAAGAAATTCTTTCCTGTGAGGATGATGATGCACTGGCACAGGTTGCCCAGAGAGGTTGCAGGACACCTCCCTGAGATGTTCAAGACCATGATGGATGGGGTTTTGAGCAACCTGGCCTAGTGGAAGGTGTCCCTGCCCATGCTAGGAGGGTTTGGAAATTCATCTTTGATATTTCTTCCAATCTCAAGCTAGTCTTTGATTCTGTGATTCTGTATTTTTATGTAACACACAGCTTATTTATAATACCATATATGCCATGGACCACTAACTGATTAATTTAATATAGTCATAAACATAAGCTATTGTCTTGATACTTTTTACCAAAACTTTAGCATTTTATGGCCAACTCCATCTGATTCAAGATTGTTGTGAATAAATTATTTTTCTTCATATACTAAAGCTTAATAGTTCTGCATTTCTTGAGAATTGTGGTATCATGTTCCAGTAAAGATACATAAATCATATCTTTCCAACTTTGGCTGTATTGAGTTATATTGAGGGGGTGTCAGTTTTCTTCTCAGTAGAGTGTCCCTCTGTACAACACAGATTTCATGGTCATTCATGATTGAGTATTTATTAATCAACTCTTTTGGCTTCCCAGACCCTACATTTAGAATAGAACCTTTCCCTGGCTCCTTGGATATTTTTTCCTAGCATTCTGCTGCAGAGGAAACATTTTGTTTTGCTTTCACTTTCTGGGAGTCTTTGCATCCTCCCATTGCCTACTGCAACAAGATTAATGATTATCTGAACTTTACCTTTGATCTCTATGTGCACCTTGCTGTGTCAACATCTCTTCAAGGTGGATTTCACATGTTAAATTTTCACTGTTTCGTGATAGTCCAGTAAGTCTGACCCTGTCAGAGCTGACAGGAAAGTCTGGTCATGTTCTACTGCTTTCCACCCTCTACTCTGCAAAAAATAATCTGTCATGATCTTACTATCTTCTGCATCATCAAAAATTACTGCATTTGTGTGCAACATACTGTCTGCAGAAAAAAATCTGTATGACCTTCTGAAAAACTGTCTGGCCAATGGGATATCAAATATGTGCAAATTCAGGAAAAGAAGAATATTGTGTAGGGGTTCATCCACCTTCCCTTTCTGAATCTGAGTTTAATATGCTTTAAATTTTAGGGCTAGATAATGCACTGCTAGATTTCCTCTGGTTTAATTCCTGTTACAGAAACCATATTAAATCTACTCATCTCTCACTAATTGTATTCTTTCTCTCTCTGTTTGAATTCTTTTTTTCAGCTCCCAGGCTATGGTTCAGGAAACAAGCTCTTAACAGGTAAGTCTTGCTAAGAACTGCTGGTTGAATTAAGAGGGTCACAGGTGTGGTGATCTCATAGATGACATGGAAAATAATTCCAAGCAGAAGCTGTAAATTACTCTTAGCATCTTGTACATGTAATTTGAGGCCACTGACACAGACTTCTCCTCTGATTTGTACCCAAAATCTTACATATAATCTGCTCAGTTCCAGGTTCTATGAGTGCATCTTAATTACTAATATTGGCCAGTAACAGTGGACTAGATGCCAAACACTTCTTTCTTGCAATCTCATTCTGAAACTTTATAAGTAAATATAAAAGGTCCCAAAACAGAGGATCCTGAATATACGCTCCAGAAAACTTCTTTGTATAGCAAGATTTCATCTCATTATTCCTCTTTTGTTTTTTTTTTTTGTTGGTTTTCTTAATCCCCCCCAAAAAACTGTACTTTTTGAGTGCAAAACAGGAATTGAATAATTTCTCCTAGTGGAGTGGGTATTTTTGTTTTATTGTAATTCTGAAATTCTGAATTGTGCTGCATTTTTCTCATGTTTATTTTTTACACAAAGCTGTTGTTTGTCTTCTTGGTGAGTTGCTCATCACTTTAAATCCTATTTTTTGTATGTTCACCTCTTATTATTGACATTTGCTGTGTGAGGGGTTTTTTTATTATTATTATTTATTTTATCTCTTTATTCCTTGGCTGCTGTTATAATCCAGTGACATATTGGCTTATGAACCTGTGTGCCTTAAAGTTAATAAATTCTCTGTTTGTTCTTTGACAACTCTTCCATCCATCTTAAGGTCTACCTCATTCTTGGATAAAGAATTCCAATTCCTTTTGTCCACACTGTGTGCACTCTGCCTTCCCTGGGAATGGCTGGATATTTTGCAGTTATCACACACACATTTCCAAGGCTCATTGTCTTCATGATGCAGCAAAAACTGGTTTTGTTCTGTCAGACCTCCGACTCATAATTTCTGGGAAATTCAGAGCTACTGCACAGCACACCATCTTTCTCCAAACAGCTTTGGTGGGCAGTGCTCCTCCCCACGGGCAAATCCTTTTGGCACAAAGCTCAGGGTACTTGAGCATTGCTCTGCTCAGTGTTAAACCTCAGCAATTGTAATTGCCCTGTGAATTTTCCTCCCTGAGGCCAGGATTGGTGTAATAAAAGTTCCTGCAGAAAGGATCTTGAGAAGTCAGAGAGCTGCATCTCCACCTTAAACTAATAAAGAGTAAAATGGCATAAAATAGACATATATCCTCATGTTGTGAGATTTACTTTTAAAGTTTTCCCCAGTATTTGGAGAGCCCCAGCCACAACGACAATTAGATGGTTAACACTGATCCTTTTAGTTCTCAGGATCTGAATCTGAGCTTTCTACATGCGTAATTCTAACTTTGGGGTAAAAATCAATCTCAGTCTCTCTTACTAGAGCTCCATGCAATTATATAGGTATGTTTTGACCGTATTCCCTGAGAGAAAAAAAATTAAACTTTGAGAGCTTGTACAGAATATGGGCTGTCATACATAGAGTTATGAGGCCAGAGCCTACTACTGGTATGGGTTTCCTGAATTAGGACAGTTAGGCTTTGGTATAAAATACACAGATATGATGTGTAGTATCCATCCTGGAGGATTTTCAAGATCCAGCTGTGCAAATCCCTGAGAAACCTAGTCTGACCCCAAAGATGACCCTGTTTTCAGCTGAACATTGAACTTCTTGAGTTTCTTTCCAACCTGATTTAGTGTACCTTTGTATGATTCAATGATTAACTAATGACAGTGTCCTAGGATACAGGATTGTTTAATTTCTCTCCTTCATTTACAATTCCCCACAACTTTTGGGATATGCTCCAATGCAAAATGAAATAAGGATTGAAATCTAGCTTGCAGAAGTGTTGGGAAGATAAATACATTAAAGATTAGTAAGTGCAAATATATTAAAAATTAGTAAGTGCTCAGATATTGTGTTAATCGGGGCCATATAAGCACCTCAGAGAGATCCAGAGCCCTAAATCATTATTAATGAATTTTATTGATTTCCCTTTAATTTGTGAAATAAAGCTATTATTATAAAGCTTGGCTTTTATTTGACTTTTATCCAATGTGATAATTATAAACTCTATTTTACAATTATTTTATTCCAACTCCTAAGGGAAAATAATCCATGCTAAACTAGTCTGGGCAAAATTATTTATCTTCTTATGCTTGTTCTTTTTTCTGGGGTTTTATTCTTAGGAAAATCATATCAAAATATTATGTAAAAGAAACATCAATTGATAGAATTATTAACAGAGTAATACTTAAATTTGGGACTGGAGCTTCAGCATATTGCATTCATATTTAGTCTAGCTTTGTCCAGGGTCAACAATAATTAAATAATTGAAATTAAAAAGATTTTCTGATAGAAAAATCTAGGCAATAGTATGAAGAAAATCTGAGTATAATAGTTGATATCTTAGCTTTCCTTTATGACTTTTCTCTCAGTTACTGACTAACAGGGAAAAAAATCCCACGAAGTCCCATTTAAGATGTTGGGTTTGTAAGTATCACGTAAAGTCTTTGCAGATACTGTAGTTGTGAAAACTCTTTTAGCCCTGTGGTTTTGCAGGTGTAACCAAACATTGACTGAAACTGAAACCTTTTCATGTCCCCAGAAAAATCATTCCTTCACCAAACCAAAAGTTCAGTCAAAGGGAAAGGGGAAAGAGGAAAGTAGAAAGGGGAAAAGGGAAAAGAGAAGGAGAAATTGGAAAAGGAATGTGATGTTTCCCTAATAGCTAATCCGTGCACTCAAGGATTGAAATAGGCACTGAAGATTGGACCTCCCTTGTCTGAAAAGTTTAAAATTCTGTAATTCTCAAAGAGTGCTCCAGAAATTGAACTATATCGTAAAGCCAGGAAGCAAGAATGAATTTAGTATCTCAGTCTCTCTTGAAAGACAGTAAAGAATTAGTCATGCAGGGGGCCAACAAGAGCAAGACAAATTTCCTGCCTTTGCAAGCTTAATAACATGGATAAGGGCATGTATAGCTCTGAGCATGATGAAGAACAGGATACAAATCCATTTCCTGAAATGGTAGTTAACTAATTTATTTGTTTAATGTTTTATGTAAAATACGTAGACAACGGCACTGGGAAATTGCTCTCCTCCTCCCCTTGTTAATGAAAGAAACTTCTGCTACTCTTTGGAAAGAGCTCTCTTTCACTTTTCTGAAATGAATGCAGAGTTCGGAGATAAAAGGGAATAGCTTCATAAGGAGGAGCAGTTTTCCTATTACTTCTGCTTCTTTCTAATTAAGTTATGACTTATTGTTTGGAACTTTCATTTAAAACAGAACTTGCACCCTATCAGAGAAAGGTAATTATTGAATGTAGGCCTTCCACATTAACCAGAAACATTGGATGAAAGGAGAGGGGAAGTATCTCCACAAGGATGCTGATTGAAGCTTTTGGAAGAAAAAGAATAAGTGCAGGAAACCCTTGAGGGTGGTAAATCCTTCTGAAATAAACAACTCTGCTGGCTGAGAAGATGATTAAATCTCCAGTCCCCCTAAAGATTTTTTAATGTTGAGGTGTAGCTAAAAATTAGGAGTGTACATGAACAGATGAGGACTTCTCTGGAGATCCAATACTGCCTCAGAAAATGCCTGGCTTGCCCAGACATCTGTCTCCCTTCTGTGGAAGGGAGTGGATGCTGTCCCTGGGTCATGGGTCCTCCTGGCCACTGGTCTGGAGTCAGCTCCACATGCCAAGGGTTTCTCTGAACCAGAGTTGTCAGATTAGGATGAGCACAATCCATGCAGGTGTACTCACATAAATCCCCATTCCCTAGCCTATTATCCTAGCACTGCACTGCCAAAAGCTGAGTAGCAGTCCCAACCCATGGCAGCTATAAACTGCTAAATGTCCCTTTGGATCAGATTAGATACTGCAAATGAAATGTGAAAGCACCAGGATAGTCAAGATACATCAGTACCAAATCTGGGAGGCAAAACTTACAGCTCTACAGAGGACCTTCTATCCAATTTCAACAGCTCTTTGCTGTGCTGGCTTTCTGTCTGTAGGATAACTGGGATTTACTCATCCACTGTGGTTATCTTGACACTCAAGGAATTTGTATGTTCCACATTGAATTAGTGACTTACCTGCTGAAAAAGTGTTATGCAAGGTTTAAGGAACAGCCTACATTTTACCTTTTCATCTCTTGTATCTTTATCATTGTCTTTTTTAATATCTTACACTGGTTCTTCCTTCAGAATTTAAATTTTGTGTCACTTTCCTTTCTCACATGACCAGATAAAACCCAGCGTTGTTAATTTTATCTTTACACCAAAGTATCTAGGTCCTTAAAGTTAAACACTTATTCTTTTTAGGTCTCAGTTCCCTGCATCTAAAACACCAATAAATCAAATTTTCATTAGTTTGCCTTATTGCTGTGATTTATTCCCAGTAGGTAGCTCAACCCCATGCAGCCACACTCTGACCTCCCTTCAGTGAGATGGGGAGAGAATCAGAAGGCTAAAAATCAGAAAACTCGTGGGATGAGATAAAGATAGTTTAATAGATACAGGAAAACCTACATGCACAAGCAAAGCAAAACAAGGAATTAATTCACAGCTTCCTATCAGCAGGGAGATGTCCAGCCATTCCCAGGAAAGCAAGGTTCCAGTGTGCAGCAATTGGGAAGACAAATGCTGATAACTCTGGACATCCTCCCTTCTTCCCTCTTTCCCTGAGCTTTCTTTTCTTGCTGAGCACGATGTCACTTAGTATGGGATACACCTTTGGTCACCTGGGGTGCACTGACCCAGCTCTATCCTCCCCCAAATTCATGTGCAGCCTCTGAGAGCAGAAGAGTCCTTGATGCCATGTCAGCAATTACTGCATTATCAACCCTGCTTTCATCACAAATCCAAAACACAGCCTCATACAGGCTGCCATGAAGAAAATTAACTCCATCCCAACCAAAACCAGCACACTTATTTAGACTGTGAAATGTGTATATTTGGGACTGATTTTTTCCATGCACTTAAACATGGTTTTTTATAGGCATACACTCACTTTTATATCTATGAATTATGTGAATTTGTTTGAATTTTGTTTCCCAATTTTTTTTGTGCTAATGCAAGTAAGTACTAACATTATAGTGATGATATGACTCTCTGAATAAGACTCTTTTGAGGATCTTCACCAACATATTCCTTTATCATCAAATCTAAATATTCAAGCTCTTAATTTGTCTCATAGAGTGTTATATAGCATACCCTTATGTATGGCAGCATTTTTCTCCACAAGTTTGATCTTGAATTTGAGAAATACTGAGTTTAACTGACCTCTTGGCTCTAATGACAAAAGTGGGGATTGAAATCATTGAGCCATTTATTGGTTTAGACCCCTTCACTTCTCTAATCTCAGAAGATTACTTTCAGTCACACATGGTCAGCTAGGTACTAGCCTTTCTAAGACACTCTTTTAAAGCAGTTTCAAACATCTGACTAATTCCAACCTTTTTATGAGATTCTCTCTCGGTAGAAATCAAACCACTCAATAGGTCTTACAATAATTTTCCTTCTTTTGCAGATTACTGTTTGTTTCTCACTGACAGTAAATACTAGTGTTACCATCCACCAGGTGATCCTGCATGATTCTTGTTAATTATACTGTGAGATGATCACAAGCTGAGAGTTGTAAAATAGATGAAGTGAAGCAATGCCTTAAGCCAAGCTACATTCCCTGTCTTGCCCTTCATATGGATAATAACATTACAAAAACATAAAAAACCCAGCAGGTACCTTTTTGATGCCTGGTACACAAAAGTCTAACTTGAGTGCTGATGGGGAGGAGAATGCAGTAGAATGCTGATAAAAAGTAGACTTGAAAGATTAAAAAATTGCAATAGTATGTCCAGCAAGTTGCCAGTAAAGTTGTCTGACCTCTAACTGAAAATGAAGGAAAAGAATATAGATGAGTAGAGCAAAAGTAAAAAACAGACAATTCAGAGGTAGCACACCTGCAGAAATTATATTTGCTGAAACCAGAAAACCTAGAAAACAAAAAACATCGAAATAATATCAGAAAAGCAGGTGTGCTGGTAAAGGGTAAGAAGGATCTAATGAAGGTGAAAATGTTCCTAATTTTTTCCACACTGAAAAATCTTTTTGTAAATTAATATCTCCATATATTTTCACTAGAAAAAAAACAAAACAAAACAAACAATGAAGCTCCAGAAAATGCTCCATACTTCTGGAAATCCTCCACAATAAAAAAAAAAAAAAAAAAAAAAAAAAAAAAAAAAAAAAAAAAAAAGAGAGGGATAATTGATAATCTTGTTATTTTCATCAAGATAATCCAACACAAAACTATGAGTTGGCATGGCATTTGTGTATGATCTAATATCACTGGGAGGAGTTAGAAGGAATTAGAAGAGCTAGTTCAAGCAGTTTCTTTCAATGACAAGAATAGATCCTAAACCATTTCCAGGGGGTTAAAAGGATACCATTACCCAATCTCTTCTCCCACTTCTTTAAGAATAAAAGGAAACATCTCTCAAGAAACTTGCGTATGAAAACCACAAAGAAGTTCTTTTTAAATACATCCCAAAAAGAAATGCTAAAGGGCCAATTTAGTGTGTTATTGAACATCAGTGACTGCAAAAATACAGTCAGTGAGTAATCTGTTCAGATGCACAAAAGACAGATCATCACTGAAGTGTGACTCCAGAGAAAAATCAGTAAAATTTAAATCTGGTGTAATTGCAGCCCTACCAGCAGCAGAATCAGCAAAACCCTCCCTGGCAAAGAGGACTTGATGCAAGGGGGGAATCTCCAGGTGAAAGTGTGTGCCCTCAAGAAACTGTGGGAAAGGATGCCCAGGAGCACACTAGCAGCATCCTGGGGGTTCTTTTCTGCTACATGCACAGGAGTTGCAAGGAGTAACACGAGCACGTGTAATGCTGGAGCATCTGCACTTCCCTGGGAAGAGGGGCATGTAGTGTGTTGGGTTGATGTGGCCAGAAATGTGTATTCTGTCACCATCTGTTGAAGCTGGGTGGGGCAGTGATTCCTTATCTCCATGGCATATATTATCTGCTAATGGGCCATCTTTAAACCAGCTGGGGCAATCATCTTTATCTTTCCACAGCCCATCCTCCCTCCAGGAGATATCATCAGCTGCTGGCCCTTTGAGTCCCAGTGCATGACTGATAAAATTACATCATCCCACTGGGAGATGCTCCAGCCAGGGGAGGAGCCAAGCCTTTCCTACCCAGATAAAAACTGAGATTTTGGACAGCAAGTTATCTGTCTTTCCACTGGATTCCAGAGGAGAAGCCGGACCTTTCTGCACCATCCCTGGACCTACAGGGAAAAACTGCACCTTCTACAGGAGCACTGCTCCAGCTGAACCACATCTGCCACTGCAGGAGGATGCAGATACCATTGAATGGGACTGCTGCCAACACCCTGACTGACTGAGGGTTGTCAGGCTGTATTCTGACTCTGTCAAGGTTGGGATTGTTTTGTTTTGGTTTTTTGTAATACTATATTTCTATCTTCCTAGTAAAGAACTGTTATTCCTAATTCCCATATCTTTGCCTGAGAGTCCCTTAATTTCAAATTTATAATCATTTGGAGGGAGGGGGTTTACATTCTCCATTTCAAAGAGAAGCTTATGCCTTTATTGGCAGACACCTGTCCTTAAAACCAGGACATGTAGGAACTGCACCTGATGGGTGCAGGGGTGCTGGACCCAGCCCATGAGGAGTGTCCTGCGGGATTCATGGGGACACGTGGATGTTCACAGGTTTGTGTGGGATTAGAACTTCTTGGGATATGTTTCATAAGATTGCTTAGAAATTTGCAGGTGTCCATTAACATTCTGTATCTACTATTGTGGTTTGTCGATTGCCTTGCTGATAGAGATCCTGAATACATAGTTCACTGATTGCAAGTTAATTACATGCTGTTAATAAATCAATACACTGCTTCAATCCTATTCTTGCTTTAACTACATGAACTGAGGAGTTTTTTCCCTGTGACAGGCATCACAGTATTGCTTTTTCTTTCCTTGCAGGGATTTTTGTTGGTTTTTTTCCTTAGTACTGGCAAAACTCAATTGGTTTTCACACTGTACCAATTAAAAACTGTGAAAAGAGCTAGAGGGTTGCCCAGTGCAGACTGATACTTTGGATATAGTTTATCAGTTTGGTTTCAAAACTCTGCAAAAACATCTTCACAGGTCTGGGCTGATCTCAGAGCTCAGCCAGAACAAAACTAAACCTGTTCAAAATAACAAAATAAGCTACATTTGCTTTATGTTTGACCAAAGGAGAAACAAAAGAAAAGGAAGCTTTCTATTATGTATATACCAATGCAAAGAAAAATTAAAGAAAATGTCTGACCTGTCTCACATTCAAGAGGAAACCTAGAATATCTTAATTTTTTGGCCAGAACTAGGCTAGATTAGACAACAATGAAGATCCTGGCAGGGCTTCCTCTGGGTCTTCTGCTGCTCTGTGTTTCCAGTAGTGACTGGGGTGCAATGAGCACTTACAAGTACGTTTTCACCACCTAAAACTGATGCCTTGTGCTCAGTTTGTGATCTATTGAGTGGCCAAGATCCTTCACTACAGAGTGGGTCTTGATTCAATAACTTTTTCCCTGCTTTATATACTGGAGACTCAGACCAGAATTTTCTTGAGAAGTTGGAGGAACAGTCTTAAAAATAAGTTGGAAAAAATGATGTACAATTTACTAAGGCGTGTAAAGAGCAATGTAATTTGTACGATATGAAATAGCTCTTTCATTTTCCTCAGTGCTGCATACTGGGCTCAGTCTCAGCAAGCACACTGTGCTTCATTTTCTGAACTGCATTTCAGAAAAAGCGTGGACCTATATCAAAAGAAGCTAAAGGAGACCAACTGGGAATTATCAGTGATCTAGAAAGCAAAACTGATGAGAAGAGTTTGAAACAATTGGAGTAGTTTAGTTTGTGTAAGAGAAGACTATGAGCACACATAATAACGTAAAAAGTAGCTGTAGAGAGTAAAAGACTAGACTGTTCAGATCCCCTGTGGTTACAGCAAGGGTAATGGGTTTAAGTTGGTTCAATAGACATTCAGCTTCAACTGCAAGAAAAGAAAATCTATGAGTCCTGTCACTAAGTTTGGGAAAGCTGTGTTTTAAAGAGTGCAGCTGTGAGGAACAGTTGAGGACAGCTAATCTTGTATTGGGGCTGCAGAATAGATGAGATGAGTTCTTTATCTTTTTTCAGTCCCAGGGTTTTTTTTGATCACACAGATCTTCTGGATCACATACAATTCAGAAGTAATGGAAACCTTCCCGGGGCTTTCAGTGTTTCCCTTGCCAGGACTGCATCTTCTGTTCCATCTGCAGCAATGTAGAGCCATAGTGCTCTGTGACAGTGTCAGAAAAAAATCAGCCATGGACATCTTCTTTCACATTCCTACCAAGGAATCCACGTTCACATGGCTAGAGGGGCCTGTGGACATAGGTTTTGCCATAAAGACCAATGGTTGTAGATTGGCAAAGCAGCTGCTCAGAACTGAACTGTGCCTGATGAAAGACTCTGAAAACCAGGAGGTTAGATGAAAGATAAACTTTTTTCCTTAAGAGGTGGTAAAGCCCCTTCTGTGGTCTGAAAAGGAAATAAAGGAAATCACATTTTAAAAGAATTTTAAAAATGTGATGTTGCTACACTATCTTCCCACGAGCATAAAAATTTCTTATTGCAGAATAACAGCACCTTGTGATATATTGTTATGTCTTCTTCTGGTTCAGTTAATCTTGGCACTGGGATGTCTACACTGGAAGCAGAAAGATGGAAAGTGAGATGCACTGCTTTTAGGAACTACAGAGAAAGGTGTCTTAATAAAGAATGGAAATAAGGCTGTAAAACTGAAGAAAGTTACATCAGCTAATCTTGCAGTGATTACTTTGGTCAGAACCTTCATAGTGTTAAGCCATCTAATTAACACCAATTTCAATCACAGAAGTTAAAAATCTCTGGAATTAAGGTTTTAGATACCTTAAATAACCCTGAGAATATGAATCATTGGTCAGCTTTTGCTACATTTCTCTCCAAGTTTTTCTTTTTTCCTACTTTCATACTTAGTCATGACTCATGTCTTCTAATTTATTTTGAGGTACTTAAAATAATACAGAATCAGCTGAGGCTGACAGTGACCTCTGGAAATCACTCAGTCAAAAGCCCTGTGATCAGAGCAGGGTCATCTGGACCAGGTTGCCCAGGTCTGTGCCCAGACAGATATTAAATATCTCCAAGGATAGAGACTCCACATCATCTCTGGGCAATCTGCTCCAGTGTCTGACCACCCTTGACCAACATTGCCAGAGTGAACACACTGCTGACAACACTCTCTCAGACCACAGGGGTGTTGATGGAGCCAGGGGCTGGTGTGACTCTTACTTGCATTTCAAAGACACTTGATTGACTGCCAGATGATCAGGATGTGTCTGCAGCAGCCTCCCATGGCTTTGCTTTAGGCCCTGTGTTTGTTACCAGTGATTTGGAAGAGCTGCAGGATGGGCACATTGTTGATGATTTTTCTTACTGCCTTAATAAAAGCTGTCTTATAACATGTTTTTGGACATTTCTCTGTTTGGGCCACACCACACTCATAGTGAACTAAAGGCTGAGGAAGATCCCTGATGACCCTATAAAATCCTCATCAGTTCGGATATGCAATAGAATGAAAAAATTAAAGCTTTTGCTGACAACAGGTGTGTTGTCATACTAAAAACAGGACAAGTAGATGACAAGGCTGTTGCCTTCATCAAGGTTAACCCTGAAATAAAACAATTTATTAATATTTTATTTTCTAATTCATTTCTTGTGACACAGATGATGAAAATGTTCATGCAAAAACCTTCTTAGTACCCCTATCAATTAATTAGAGCTATGTAGCAGCAAAAAATAATCATTCACCAATAATGAATAAACTCAGCGAGCCAATAAATCAAAATAATATGCCTCTACTAAATTCGACTTTTCTTTTATAATCTGGCTAGAAGTGAGTGGAAAACTTGCATTTATCAACACAATCACTAAATGTAATCTTTCTGTTGTTAGGTCTGCATATCTGGGTGGTTTTCTGTTCCTACTCCTGGCAAAAACAAGAAGAAGGTGCCTAAGTTTCATGGCTGTTGTCTTAAAATTAAGAATAAATAAAATTATTCTTCTGAATAAAGTCATTTATCTAGTTTTAATAATAAATTGTGACAATAGGAATTGTCTTCTAGCTAATATTCTGTTTCTTCAGTTGTGTTAAAACCTTTGGGTAATAGACTCTTATAAAACTAAAATCAGTTCATCAAACATTATCAGAATTCAGCAGTAATATTTGTGTGAAATTTTGTGAGATTTTGATAGGACCCATCAATATCTGGGATAGAATTATCTCAACATTGCTCTAATTATCTTCTGGCATTATTCTGGAATAGTTCACTACTAAATTAGCAATATCCAGTTCTCACTATATATAGAATTTCTAAAAATTTCTAGAACATATTGATCAGAAAAATTCCTCTTGTGTACACAGCATGGGGAGTGACATTCTGTGGATTGGAGTTTTTTGGGTTTTTTTTTTTTTTTCTTTCTAATAAATATTAGGCATTACTTTTCCACTAATAATGGTTTCTATTTACAGTTTTAAATATTTTCATGAAAACCCAAGCAGATGCTCTTCATGAAAGTAGACATTTTTCTGGCACACCTTGATTTAACTGAAACCTCTTTCATTTAATTAAATTTTGAAAACTTTTCAGCTAGTACTGTTTTCAGAGATTTCTAAAAGATTGAAGGATAGTTTGTAGAACTCTTCCTGAGAGCCTAGGTGGGAATAACAGAGTTGATCTTTTATCTTCTTCTTGGCATTCTATTGTAGGTATCATTAAGCATGACAGTTTTTTAAAGTCTTCTGTTTCAAAACGCCCATTTACAGAAGTTTGTTTAAAACCTTGTCTCTCCTGTGAGAGCACAAAGCAGTTTAAAATGCAACCTGATTTAATATAATTGCCCTGTTCCGGTGCCTTACCTCTTCACTTAAGAAAACAACAATTTTAATGAGTTTGTTGTTTTTTTTCTTTTTAAATACGCTTTTCATATAAAGTGCAGCAGCTAGCAATTTCTTCCTCCCTTGATAGAATCCAGTGAAAACAAGCTCCTTCTCACAGTCATACTTATTAAAGAAGACACAGAAGAGACACCTGTCCTCTCAGATGATTCAGATAAAGCTCTGTCATGGGTAACAGAAAGAAAAAATTTGGTTTCATGCAAACAAACAAGTCATTATCTTCCTTCCATTGTTTATTCAATGCAGTTCACTTCACTAAGAAGACTATTTTTTTCTCAGATGATGTATTCAAATATGCCACCCTCAGTCTTCCATCTCCAGCCCTCTGATGCTTTGTGAGCAAGATACACCAGCTGTTTGTTGCATAGCCCCCACTAAAACAGATAAAAAATGTTTTACCTCTTCACAGAGTATCAGTAGTAGTAATTGTTATAATACCAGTAGCCACAAGAAAGGGGTTCAGAGTAGTAGAACGTTTCTGATATTAGCAAATTACAGCTCACCAAAATCTGTTAGATACAGAACACATTGTGTTTTGTGAGGGTCAAGGAGGTATAAAAGCAGAAAATTCAGAAATGGTATATATTATTCATATGGCTGTGGATTAAAACAATATCAGCATATAATTATTTTAAAATTAGAAAAATAGACCATAGATTTAATGTAGAAAGATCAAAAAATATCATGAAAATTCACATTTGAACAGGGGTCACAGGGAAGGATGTAGAATCCACACTTAGGTACAGAGTTTGACAAATTTCCACTACAAGAAACAGAAATAGAACAAATTTTGCATAGGAAATTTACATGAGAAAGTAGTTAGTCTATCTAGTCTAATCTAGGGAAATGGGGAATTAATCATGAAACGTAGGGTCAAGGCAGTGAAAAAGTATTCCATCACAAATATTTTGAATTTTTGTGGCAGTAGTGCATGGTATAATTATGGGTATAACAGATTTGGGCAGAGGAGCCAGCCTAAATTTATAGTTTTCTCAAGGTACAGACAATGAATTTAAGGTGATCATGTTCAATGATCTTAGAAAAAACAAAGCAGGGTGAAAGTGAACTAGAATATCCTGGTTTTTCTCTTAACAGTCTACTCCAAAAGCAACAGAAAATGGATCTAATGTGTCCTGGATAACATTAAAATAATGAAATGCCACTGAGAGTAAGTCACAGCAAGGACAGCATCTTGAGTTTTGCAATTAGAAATAAATGGAAAGAAGATTAACAGAGATGGAAGAGATACATGCAGATTTGCAAAAGAAGCTGTCAAGTTTTGAATGGAATGCAAACCTGAAAAAAGAAATTAAGAACATATTTAGGTGTGAACCAATGCATAGGATGTCTAATATCCCTTTACACTCAATGGAAAGTACATAACTCAGACAGCAGACAAAAACCAAGATGTGTCCTTCAAGATAAGTTCAAATTTCATTGTGTCCAGTGAGAAGGGATGTACCTCCAGGTGTGAGTCTCCTGACATTTCAAGTGCTCTGTGAGATGCCTGGGCACCACTGCCTGGATGTGGACATCCAACATCATTTATGGTGCTCTGAGGAACTTATCTGGCCTTCAGCTGCACTCCAGGAAGGCCAGGAGGGTCCCACACTCCTCCAGCATAATTTACTGCCTTGTGTAGCCCAACCTAAGGCACACCTACAGATCTCAGATTTTTTTTTTTGTATGCACTTAAGACCCAAAGAATCCTACAGGCATGTACACAGAAATGCATAAACACACATATCTTGGAACCTGTTTTTACCCAGAAAGGTTAATTATGGATCTATATAAACTTATTCACAAAAGATAAGGGGAAAAGACATCACAGAAAAAATGTAAATCTGTAATGGATCTTATGTGGCCAGAACCTAGAAACTACTAATCATGTGTAAGAGGATGAACCATATTCACTAGAGATGAATGTAAAATACAGAACTGACAGTCTTAAGTGCTAGAAGCTTTGTAGGAATTATGGACTCAAAATAAAAGAAATGCCATGCTGTCAGAAATGCAAAAAAAAAAAAGGTAGATAAAAAAGATACAAAAATACTACTAGACTACTTGAAATCACTAATTTTCATGAGGCAGATTGAAGAATAACTAACAGGGGGCTTTTAGAAAGGAAGGGAAGAGACTTTACTGTTTTATCATGTGTTTAATTAAAAATTAAATTTAAAAATGGCAAATAAGATCTGGCAGGAACTAAAGAAACTGTAGGGCATGAAAAATACAGGCATAAAAACCAATTATTTGCAGCACACCAGAATCTCACGATACATTATCACAGCAGTACTGTGCACACTGAATACAGACATGACAGAAAGCAACCTTGATGGGAGCACATGCAGCACTGAAGGAGGTGATAAAATTCTGAATTCACTTACAACAGTTGAAGTTAGAGATACATTAGTAGTTATGTTCCCATTGAGATCTCAGCTAATGGGAAGAAATAGCAATAATATATAGTTTTTATGTGGGATGATCCAAATGCCTTTGACTTCACTAGAGCTAAGCAGTGAATATGTATTCAACTTTGAAGTCAATGGTTTCATAGATATCTCAACAGAGGTAAATCTCACCTTCTAGGTAATATATGTATTTCACAAGTAATCCATGTATTTGGCTTATGACTTTTCACTGGAATAGATTATATTCTTTAGAATATCACCAAAAGTACATTTGCATATTCTTTCCTGACTAGATCAAATAATTAATTAGAACTATTGTTTAAACTAAAAATAAAAAAAAATATAGTTATCTAGAAATGTACAGTATCTGCAATAAACCCAGTAGATTAAAGTCTATTTTCAGTCAGATAGGTTAAGATGAAAATTTCCTCTAAAGAAATACAATACGGTTTGGTTTGGTTTGGTTTGGTTTGGTTTGGTTTGGTTTGGTTGAGGTGTTGTTGGGTTTTTTTGTTGAATTTGTATAGAGGTTTTATATATTCTTAAATTCAACACTTTGAGGAACCTAAGCTTCTGACATAAGCTGTACCTATAGATACCAAGGATTTTTTTTTTCTGGTGTAAAGGAGCCTAAATAAACATTCAGAATCCCAACTATAACTTATTTTGCTTGAAATTATTTTTTGTGTATACTTAAGAATGGAAAATGCACTTCCATATTATTTTCTTATAAAGATGAAAAATTAAATAAGAAGGTTATTAAGCCATTGTGAAAATGCATCTGAAAGAAAGTGCTGATTAGAGAAGCTAACCTAAGGGTGGAGGAGCTAACAGGTTAACCAGGTAAAGAATGAACTACATAAGCCCAGAAATAAATAATTTTTGAGAGGGCTGTGTCTGAAATTCTGGATCATGATTTTTTTTTTTTTTTTTTGAGTACTAGAAAAAGATTTCTGGTAGATCTCAAAAACAATACCTGTCAGTGTGAGCCTGTATCCCAGCTTGCAAGCCTCTGCAGAAAAATTGTGAAGATCATAACCCAAAGCTTCCTCCAGAACATACCATGAGCCAAAACAGAAATTAAACTTGCTTTAGTTTAATGTTATGTAGAAGATAGTGGCAGGTGTGTTTACTTTTCAGTGATAGAATTCATCTGTAATCAAATTAATCTACCTTACACAGAAAGGTAAAGCCAGGCTGACATAAATTTATGAGTTAAATTCAGATGACTACCCATGTGAGGCAAGAATTTATTAAAATGTGTGTTCACCAGTTACAAAACTTAATTTAGTGTTTAAGCCTAAAAGTAGTTTTGTTTTTGGGTTTTTTTGTTTATCCATAACATAAAGAGACCTCCTGACATTATTTCAGTTGATTCTGCTTACAACAGAACCAGTTTGTTCTAGATTAGCAAGTAATTTAATCAGTGTCTCCAAGCTCTTAGTGACTTAAAGATTTTAAAATCAATATTTAATAAAGATAATGCTTGGTATGCCCCACACAAAGTGGGTCCTATCTGGTTTTTTTTGTAATAAAACAGGCTGCTCTCCTCTGTGTCCAGTAGCTTCATTCAGAAATGAACTCACAGGATCACAGAATCACTGGGTTGGAGGAGACCTTCAAGGTCATAGAGTCCAACCCATGCCCTAACACCTCAACTAAACCATGGCACTGATGCCACATCCAGTCTTTTCTTAAACACATCCAGGGATGGTGACTCCACCACCTCCCCAGGCAAACCATTCCAGCACCTTATTGTTCTTTCTGTGAAAACTTTGTTCCAAATATCTAACCTATATTTTCCTTGACACAGCTTAAGGTTGTGTCCTCTCATTCTGTCAGTTGCTGCCTGGTGAGAGACCAACCCTCACCTGAGCACAGCCACCTTTCAGGGAGCTGTAGAGAGTGATAAGGGCACCCCTGAGTCTCCTTTTCTCCAGGCTGAACACCCCCAGCTCCCCCAGCCATTCCTCACAGGGTTTGTGTTCCAGCCCCTCTCCAGCCTCGTTGCCTCCTCTGGACACACTCAAGGGTCTCAGTGCCCTCCCTGAACTGAGGGGACAGAACTGGGCACAGCACTCGAGTGTGGCCTCACCAGTGCTGAGTGCAGGGGAGGAATGACCTCCCTGCTCCTGCTGGCCACACCATTCCTGACACAGGCCAGGGGCCATTGGCCTTCTTGGCCACCTGGGCACACTGCTGGCCAATGTCCACCCTGCTGTTGACCAGCACCCTCAGGTCCCTTTCTGCCTGGGCACTGTCCAGCCACTCTGTCCCCAGCCTATAATGCTCCAGGGGGTTATTGTGGCCAAAATGCAGGACTTGGCACTTGGGCTTGTTAAACTTCATCCCACTGGACTCTGCCCATCCATCCAACCATTCCAGGCAGACCCCTCCTACTTTCCAAGAGATCAAGACACTCCCAACTTAGTGTCATCTGCAAGTTTACTAATGAAAGACTAAATGCCCTCTTCCATGTCATCAATGAAAATATTGAACAGAACAGGTCTCAGGACAGACTCCCGAGGGACACTACTGGTGACTGGTCCCCAGCTGGACACAGCACAGAGTGCTCCTGTCCATACACTGCCAGCTTTTCTAGTGAATGCTGTGGGAGGCAGTGTCAAAGGCCTTGCTGAAATCCAGATACAACATCCACAGCCCTTCCCTTCATTCACCAGGTGGGTGACTTGGTCATGAAATGAGACCAGGCAGGTCAGACATGACCTACCCCTCCTAAACCCATGCTGGCTGCCCTGATTCCCTGGCCATCCTGTAGGTGCTGTGTGATGGCACTCAGCATAAACTGCTCCATTACCTTACCAGGTACTGAAGTCAGGCTGACTTGTCTATAATTTCCAGGATCCTCTTTTCCATCCTTTTTTGTGAATGGGTGTCACTCTGGCCAGCTCCCAGTCATCTGGAACCTCACCAGTGTCCCAGGACTGCTGGTAAATGATGGAGAGAGGCTTCACAAGCTCATCTGCCAGCTCCCTCATCACCCTGAGATGGATCCCATCTGGTCCCATGGATTTATGAGCATCCAAGCAGCTCAGCAGTTCTCTGACTTGTTTAACACTGAAGCATTATGAACTGCTCTCATTTAGTTGTGCAAAACTAATTCAATTGTGAGAAGAGATTTTCTTCCCTGAAGCATAACATTCCTTCTGCTCCAACTTTTCTTCTTGCAGAGAAGAAAATAGTTGTTTTCTCTGTGAAGAAGAAATGTGTTCTTTGAAGAGTTGAAGCACCACACACAGACACAGAAGGGGAAAGTGCACCTATTGTGCTGTTCAGACAATCCAACAAGTAACATTCTGCTTCCCCTACTTCAGCTAACCTGGATTAATTTTGTTTCCTTAACCTAAATCAAGCTCTAGTTCAGGTTCTGCTTTGTGCATACACCCAGCAGGATAAAGTGGAAATAGAGGAAAGAAGTTGTCAAAAGCTGGACTACAGTAGTATTCAAACCTTGCACTAGGACTAGGTATTTTCTTTTATTGTAAGGAAATGCAAGAGAAAGCATGCAAGAAAGCAATTCCCTCTCAAATTAAGTATGAAGAGTTCTACTTTTGAGGGTAGTGGGCAAGGGGAGAAAAAAAGACTATTTGGGATAGATTTTTAAGAATTTGGTCAGGAAACCAAAGTACTTTGTTTTAATCTAAAATTATTTTAATTATGTCTGAAATAGTACAGGTCAAAAGGAGTAATTTGCTGAGCATAAAATGAACAACCTCCTTTAGTGGAGGCACAGATTATCAATATAGATGTTATCCACACTTGAGTACTAGCATGTCACTGACCTTGTCCATGTCATATACACTTGAATTCACTACTATTTAAACTGAACACACTTCAGATTTTGTAGTATTTTGTTTCTTCATAATCTTAGTTTTTCATCAAAAATAATTTTGTAGTCAAATTTCTTTCCAGACCTGTTCAGGAATACAATACACACATAGTTTTTGAATTGGAGGAAAGAACTTTTATTTAGACAGAATCTTGAGCTTAATATATACCCAAACCCACTCTCCACAGGGACTAATAATTCTTCACTAATGCCCTCATGTAAGTGGGATGCTGAACCAGGCCTGGCACTTTATTACTTTTTAGGAGTTATAATCATAACTTCTGCTTTTTTTTCTTGGAAATAGATTCTTTACACATTTGTTTCTGCTATGCAATGAATAAAAGTATATTGGCTTTATCATCCATAAAATTCTTAATATCTCTCCAGGTAGTTGTAATCTAGTATATCATCATATAGACATTGATAAAAGAAAGCAAACACCTCTGCAAAACCTGCGAGATCAAGTATCTGTTGTGTCAAGGGGTGTTTTAATCTAAATAGTTTTCTGGATTCTTGTCACTTCTATAATCTGGAGGCTAAAAGTCTGGTGATCCCATCACTGTGTTCATAGAGCGTTTGATGGTTGTATGTAAATTACTTATTTGTTTCATCAATGGGCAGCCTTTTGAGGGCCTTTGCAAATTAGCAAAGCCTCATTGTAGTTTACTGTGAATTCAAGGTTGTTTCCCTTTGTTTTGTCCCTCTTCTTTCCCTCTTGTATTGTCTGTCTCCCTTCCCTATTCCAAGGCAACTTTACAGTATTATTTTGTCTATGAATTGGTATATTTTTGAATATTCAATATACTATCTCAAAGTAATTATTATCACTTTTAATTTCCACATTTTAATAATTTTCTTTTTTGTCATTCATTATATGTTTCAAATAAATTTATTTAGGAGAGAGATGGAGGGAAAAGGGCTTGTTTTCTAAGTTTTGGGGACAAGTTACAAGCTGTCTTCTGCCCCCAGGCAGAGGTGGTGAATGTTCTTCACTTTATAAGAAGCATAACATGATGAGTAAAGGA
Organism: Erithacus rubecula; assembly: GCF_903797595.1. Taxonomy (NCBI): domain Eukaryota; kingdom Metazoa; phylum Chordata; class Aves; order Passeriformes; family Muscicapidae; genus Erithacus; species Erithacus rubecula. The sequence continues at coordinate 7,849,058 of NC_136685.1, read as the reverse complement.
CAGATGGTTCACAGAGTGGACATGAGCATCTTCTCTGCTATGTTTAGTACAGAAGAAGCAGAACATGAAATGTCCCACTTATAAATCTCTGCTTTCATGTACTGCTGCTGTTATTGACAAAAGCTTCTTTTCTACTTTTCCAGTTAATGGAAACATCTGCCTTCAAAGATTCAGAGTATAAAAACTGAGAGAGATTTAATAGTGTATGCTTCTGCATGATGCAGACCATTATAAAGATTGAGAATTAGTGTTGTTTTGAAGTAGAGCATATGTCTTAGGATCACAGTCACTATTGATTTTAAAATTTCTAGTGATGGAAAATCTACAGTAGTCCTTGGTAAGTTCTTCTCATGTTCAATTGTTCTGTTTGTTAGATACATAGGCTTTATTTGTAATCTGAATTTGTGTTTGGTCTTCTAGGCACTCTAACTTGGTCTATGTGTTCATTGTGTACTGAGCCAGGGCACCTTATCTCAGAGGCACAGTCTGGGCAGCACATTAAGTGTTTCCACTCTCTCCATAGTAAATTGAAGGAATTCTGTATTTCTGAAGGGAGAGTCCTAAGCAAGTGACTTCCACTAATGGGCTAATGGAAGTGAATCAAACATGAGGAGTTTCCAATAATCTTTTTGCAAAATACTTCCAGATTTACAATGGAATACAGAATATGTTAAATATAGTCTTTAAGTCCTTTTCTTCATAAAGGTGTTTGGGTATTCTCATTTAACATCTTTTCTGGCTGAGCAGACTGCACAGCAATGAGAATGTATCTAAGTAAATGGTACACTTCCTTTCTTTTGTGGAAATTGCTACACATTTTTGGATATAAACACAACAGTTCAAGAAGAGCCATTTTCTAGTCTCATTTCTTATTGCATAGTGGGCCAGAGAGAACATCTGTCCCATCTTAGCTGAACTGCCACTACACAGAAGATTATAACTATTTTGCTGAATCTGATAATAAATTATATTCCTATTTTACATATTAAAAATTAAATGAGAAGGCTAGAAAGTGTCAGATTCCAACACTAATTCATGACTTGGAATCTTGGCTGCTCTGAAATCTACCTTTAAACCTAAGTAATTATTCTATATTCACAGTGCATGTTCTTAGCAAGGGGTCATTGAGGAATCCAACTTCACTCCCTCACAAGCTACTTCAGCTAGTCACTAACCTTCAAAATAGAGAAAGGTTAGAAAGAAAAGGTTAGTTCTTCCTTACAGCAGGAACAAAACATTGATTTTTTTTTTTTTTTTTTTTTTTTAATTCATGCCATTCTCTGAAACTACATGTAGGCCTTTAATGAGCACTCTGACAGGGAAAAGTTTTTGCATGCCCTCCATAAAGAGAAAAAGACACACCAATAACCCCCCACACACACACACCCACCAAAAAACAAAGAAACAAATGAAAACCCAAATGAAACCAAACCAAACAAAAATTCCAAAGAAAACTCTACCACCAAAATAGCCCCCTGCCAAAAAATAAAACCATCTTACTTGCAGTGTTGCTTTGTCAATCTGGCAAACACCTGCATTTGTTTCCAGGGAAGACTATATATGTATGTTACATATCTAACAAGACAAGAACTTGTTATTATTAGTTATAGGTGAAAAAAGTGTTGGGTTCAGAGATATGAGGCTGATAAGAATGAAAGTCAGAAATGAGACTGCATCATGGGCTATCCCAGTTTATTGCCATTTTGTCAACCTCTGAGAGATTTTAAGATCCTCAGAGAATTTTAGTTCTTGGATATTTTGTCTGAAGTCAGATTATGTTTATTATTTTTAAATGTTGCTTTCCCTAACAGTTGTGACAGCCTTGATTGGAAATTCTTTTCCTGGAAAAACTAGAAACAATAGGCCTGAAATATTTCATATATGAAAATGGTGAATATGGAGGTGAAAATATCTGCTGAAAAGGAAAATATATGAAAAATTCATATGGACAAAGCAAAAGAGAATGAATAAGTTACTGTAAGATCATATTTGGTATTCCGTCTCTGATAAATAAACTGAATTCACAGGTAGAGCAGTTTACTTCTGAGTTAGCCTGTAGCATACTAGTAAGAAAAAGAAAAAAAAAAAAAAAAGAACTTTTTCCTCTCTGACCATTGGGTCATGAATCCACAGCAAACTACTTTGTTCCCCAAAAGGGAATGTAGTAAAGTTATCACATTAGTCTTTCCATGCAACTTCTTTCCTCATCTGTAGAAATTATTTGCTTTATCCTAAGTCTTTCTTCTCATCCATCTTTTTCTCCTTTCAGCTTTCATCCTTAGTAAATTTCTAGATAAGTTCTGAAATTTGAAATTTTAAACCCTTAAAATACAAAGGGACTACAAAAGAGGTGAAAGAATAGACCTTAAGCTCTTAGAATCTTTAGCTTCTCCTCTGCTCCCACATCCTAGCACTATTTTTCAAGATAAATTCTCCAGTACTGAAATACTTCTTAAAGCTTTGTATAATCTTGTCATTAATCATGATTTTTGCAACCTTGCCTGCCCAGTGCTGAAGCTCCATGACAGAGCTGTCCCAAACCCAGTGGAATTTTTGGAATCTTTTTCTCAAGCCAACCAAGCTGATCATGTGAAATAGTGAACCAAATGGAATGTGAGTTCAGACCTCTTGCTGTTTAGGAAAGGTATTCTCCATGTAGTGCTCCTGCTAAAACCACCCACTACTCACTGCACCCTCCCTTCTCCCCCTCACCCTGTGGCAGGCTGGAGAAGAGCAATGAAGGCACAAAAGGCAAAGGTTGCTGGTTGAGATAAGAAAACTTAACTGGAAACAGTGAGATGATCCTCAAGGTCACCTACCAATCCAAACTATTCCATGATTCTGTTATTTTAAAAATCTAAAGAGAAGAGCACATTAGATTTTACATATTTTAATTCCTTCTAATATCAAATAATATTAATATGGGATTGGAATTATCCACTGTGGTAATTTTCTCTTAATTTTTCCATTTTAATTCCCTAGAGAGATCTATAACAGGCCAGGATTTGCTTTTTTATTGTTAACCTTTAACTGTTTAACTGGTAATCCTATTTTTATCCCATTTTTCTGATCACGCAGAAGAGCAACACAGATGAGGTGCAGAGATGAGTTAGGTGCAAGTTGAACAGAATGGAAATACCCCTGCTGAAAAAAAAAATCACCTGAGAAAATGAACCAGGCTTAGAATTTTGGCTGAGTAACTTGTGCATTGCATCACACCAGTAGAGCTATTTTGTCTTAAAATCTTTGCCTGAACTATATTATGTGGACATATTTCTTTAGGTCAGCTCAGGTATCTTTAAATCAAAATGTGTAGTGTAGCAATGCGGTAGATTCAACAGTTACAAAGTGAATACAGATTTTTTTTTAAATAATAGAGTTACCATTACATTACTCAAATGCTGAGACATTTTATCCCAAGTTCATTCCACATCAAACTCTTCTGGATGAAGTATAATCCCCAGAAAGTACTGGTTTGTAATAGAAATGCTGACAGGCCCTTAGCTATAGAAGCTCTACCAGCTTTGCTATTCTACAAGGTCCCTAACTGAATTTTTATTCTCTAATTCAATGAGAGGATTTTGCTTCCAAATCACTTTTAAAATCCTCCAGCTGTGCTATTTCTTAGTTTATGATAGCTACATTACTTTTCAATTAAATTATTCTGATGTTCTTATATTTTCTATATTAAATTGTAGTTATATCTACACACTTCAAATATACTGGGATCTGCCCACCTTTCTCATTTTGCCTTATAATTACCCACGTGTAGGAGTTTTGTGGCATATTTAAGGCTAGTGGTGACATAAGCTTTAAAGTTTCTGTTTTGTTTTATCACTCTCTCCCCAAAAAACTTAGTAGATCTTGTTGTGTTCTCTCAGGGGTGACAGCAGCAAATAAACTAAGATCCACCTTTAAGTATGAGGCAAGAGAGACAGAGGATTTGGATCACAGCATGTTGTTGACATCTTCCTATAATGGTTTCAAATATATGTGTTAATTTTATAGATGCCACCTTTTCTAAGAGCTGTGGCCATTTGAGATATAGTTGCCTGAGGAGAGGTATCTAATATTCTTATTCAGGTTTTTGCAGTTTTTCCCCAGAGGTTGGTCAAGGAGGATACAATCTTGTACTGTAAATTCCAAATGTGTTTGGGTACCTGGGATCTTCCAGGGCATCCTAAATGACACTAGATAGCCATTTTGCCTATGCTGCCACTCATCAGTATCCTGGGCTACCTTCCATGGGCAGATTTTGTCTCTGTATGAGTAGATTTTATCTCTATATGAGTAGATTCTGTCTCTATGGAGCAAGCCTGAAGCCAGACCCAGAGCACAGGGCCACACATGCTGTAGAGCCCACTGCTCACTAGCACTAGTTCTGCCAGCAGAACTATTTGGAAAAGCTCTCTACAGTCAGTCTTCAGGCTGTCCACAGGGCAGGCATATGGGCAGAAGGCAAACAATATGTAGATCATGGAGTGCCTGCAGCCAATCTGCAGCAGAGTAAGAAAAACCCATTGACAAAATCCCAAAGCCCTTTTAGGCAGATGGGTTTCCAGCTTGTTCACTGTCCTTCTGGCAATGTTTCCTTAAGAGAATGTTCTGATGACAATGTGCTTTGTAGAGGTAGATTGCCACAGTGAAGACTGGGAGCACACCATTGTCATTTTAATTTCAAATGAAGCTTGATCTGCTCCTTTGTCTTGTGATATCAGGACCGTTGTGTCTCAGAGCATAATGGTCATTAGCAGTATATTTTAGGGGTGTATGTGGCCTCAAATTTCAGGAGTCTAAGCAGTATGAGGAGATTTTTTACATCATCCCTTTAGATTTAGCTACCCAATTTACATATAAATTTAATTTGAAGTATATACGTGGGGTTTTTTGGCTTTCAGTTTATATCATAAGCTAAAATTATGGGGAATATGCTGCTATGTAAGCAAAATATATGCCAGAGTTTAGAATCAAGGTTCTGTTCTTAAATTTAATTTTGGTGGTTTAAAGCAAGATTTATCTCTTTAGTTTAAGGGAGGGAGAGATTAAAGTGCTTACTTTAAAATGTCTGTATATAGAATTCCAGGGGAATGCTAGGGGCAGGATTCAGTTTCTTGAACCTAAGTGTCCATTTTTATACACCATCATGGAATATATTATGTGGCTTCTAGCTGTCAAAACAGAATGTTGGGGCACTTTTGTAACTCATGTGTCAAAGCTGTCAGCTCAGTGACCTTGGGGCATCTCAACCAATAAATTACCTCTTACTTATCTCCTTGGTCTAAGACAAACCTCTCTTCTGTCTTTACTGATTTCATGGTGTAAAATCACATGTAATATGATTCTTGAGGGTGACTTGTGACCATGAGCTGGACCCGATGATCCTTGTGGGTCCTTTCCAAACTCAGGATAATTCTATAATTCTCTGAAAATATTGGAAGATTAAGTATTTTTTATGCTGAATTGTGGTGGACACTCAAATGTAGATATTTCAGTGTCAGACAAAATCCTGCCCCAAGGATTCACAGTGTCTTTAATATGAGATCCTTGTGTTGGGACCTAACGATAGATCCATGTTTAAAGCAGAGAATAATCATCATTTCTAGAGGGTAACTCACTAAGTTAGTGTAGTGGATTTGCCTTGGTTGGATGTCAGGTGCCCACCAAGCTGCTCTATAATTCTTTCCTCATCATAATGAGGTGGGGGAGAAAATAAGAAGGAGAAATTTGTCAGACAAGATAAAGGCAACTTAATAAACCATGAACAAAGTCATAATGTGAAAGCAAATGAAAATAAAAACATATTCTCTATCTCTCATCAGCAGGTGATGTCCAACCACTTCTTAGGAAGCTGGGTTTAGTGCATGTAGTGGTTGCTCCAGAAGAAAAACATCATATTGGCAAATGTCCTCTCTCCTCCTCCCTTTCTCTTAGATCTGACAGTGAGCAGACATCCTGTGGTATGGAATATCCCTCTGGTCAGTTTGGGTCAGCTGTCCTGCCTGTGTCCCCTTCCAAGGTCTTGCCCACACCCCACCCCCTGGTGAGGGGGGACAGCCTTGATGCTGTGCCAGGATCCCCAGCTTTAACCAGAGCACTGGTGAATTATCAACACCTTTCTAGCCACAAATACAAACCACAGCACTATGAGGGCTGCCATGGGGAAAATTAACTCCATCACAGCCAGACCAAATACATTTAGCAGCCTATTTTAAGAGTGGAATAACTCCAAAGAATATTTCCTGAACAGCTTAGAAACAGAAATCTTCTAAGTCACTAGGATTAAGATGAGGTGTTTCCTACCCTGCTTTGCTTCTAAATCAGTCCATTTAAATTGCAAGGAAAAGAAGTCTGTAATGAATGTGGTTATGAATTTAATTTTATAATTACCAAGGAGTCACAATTCTCACAAATGTTGACTAATTTCAAAGATGTGGTATTATAAGGAGCCAAACCTTGTGAGCTTTGAAACAGTCCCTAATCAAAGCAAATGATATAAGGACAGCATGATGTAATCATAGTGCTGACACAGGCTTTGGGCTCCTGCCATAATCCTCCCAGTTTCTGAAACTCAAATCCACACAGCAAGATGACTACACGAGTGGAAGACATTCTATTATGTAGTGTAATATTGAGCATAACTGTACAAAAATCATCTTAAACTTTAGACAATCCACATTAGATGATTTAGGTAAAAATGCAGGATATGGGGCAAAGAAGAAATGAGATAAGTCCTTCAGCTGGCTTCTTGTTTTTTACTAAGTCAGGATTACTAAGTACCCTGGTCTCTTTTCTGCCTTTCTCCTTGCAAAGAGACACAGAGATGGCTCCCACCATCTCACCATCTCCAGTGAGTTTTTACAGCACTTCCATATGTGGACTGACAGTTCCTTTACATGCTACATTTTCTTGAACTCCCTGGATGATTCCAGACCTAAGCAATTCAGCTAAACTTTATCATGGGGAGACTTTATGGAATGTGTGGAAAGAGGGAAGATATGCCTGCAATTTCATGGTGTCCTTTGTCTGATAGAAGCATTAGTCCATAATAACAGTGAATTTTCTGATAACCTCAGTGATCTTTTCCCCAAAGGTCTTACACAGCTGAGCATATTAAACACACTCTCACAAATACAGTAACTGCCTGCCTTCATCCATCTTGTCTTCTCTAGAGGGATTTTTTTTTCACTTTGATACGTTGCTCACCTTGTTACCACTCATCTTGTCGGCTATTTCCTCTGTGGTTTCAGACATTTTATGCATGGCTGCTTACGTCTTGTTTTCAGATTCTTTCTGCCTAGGCTTGGAATAATTTTTTGTCTATTCAATACTACACTCCATTTCCCATATTTAAAAGTTTGAATTCATTTTTGCAGTATCTTCCCACCTACTTTCCAACACTGTCTAGGCTTAAACATTGGAGGGACAATACTAGGAATGAGATGTAGAGAAAGAATTTAGTGAAGGTAAGATAAGGGATGCAGTCATATTAAAAATATAGAGTGTGACAGGTTCATTTCTCCAGTACAGTTAATGATGTCTGGAGCAACCTGACTCAAAGCCTACTGAAATAATCTGAAAAATGCAGCTTGTCTTTTTGAAATTTTGGACTCTTTGAGACCAGATTTCTAGAACTGAAGAACAATGAAATGTCATAAAGTGAATATTTGGATGGTGACATATCATAAACAGCATCACAAGGAGGACACAGGGGAATTTAACTAGCAGCATTCTCCCACTCTCAGGCCCTGAAGGGAATTTGAACCACCTCAACATCTGAGGGGAGACAGCCTGGAACTGGGTGGATGGCTCCTAGATCACAGCACTGACATTTTCCTTATGTGATGCTTGAGGGGCCAGTCAGGGAAATGCTGAACCTGATCCACACACAAGAACAACCATGGTGAAAGTGGCTGTGGACAAGAGCTTCAAAATGAGCTGAAATCAAGAGGGAGTGGAAGGCTGGGAAGCAGCACTGGGACTCTGGCTTTTAGAACAGAAAGCTTTAGCATGTGTAGGGAATTGTTAAGCAGAATGTGCTGAAAAGACACCATGAAAGGGAGGATACCAAGCAGAGCTGGTGTGGTTATTCGAGAATAATCCTTTCTGTTATGCAGAAGAATCGTGAATTCTGCCAGAAGATTAAAATTTAATTTTTTTTTTCTTTTACTTTTCTTTTTTTTTAATTTTATAAACTAGTACACAAAAAGGGAACATAAAAAGATGCAAAAAACCCACGAATAAAAAGAACACACAGCAGAAGAGGGACATAAAAGCCCACTCAAGTGGAGGAGTTGGATTAGTGTCCCCTCTCTTAGCCTTTTCTTGCACTGCAACTCTATTAGAGAGCACTGTAAGTGGAATCAGGCAGATTAATGTGGAAAGGGTATCTCTGAGCAGAGTGCTGACAATCCAAGCAAGTGCAGGTAAGGTGGAAAACAGGGAACTTTTATCATGCCAGACAAGGGCATGCTCTTAGAATCACAATATCACTTTGGTTAGAAAAGACCTCTAAGATCACTGAATTCAGCCATTAACCCAGCACTGCCAAGTCCAACACTCCTCCTCTTAAACTCTGATATAATTTCTATAAAATAATGAGAATCTCTCCATTGGCTTCAGTGGCTTTGGTTTCAGATCCCTGTATGTCCAAGGGTTATACATGCTAAGGAAGGAAATGAGAAATCAGTCAATGCAATTTTTTGAAATCTCATTATCCCAGCGAGATGCATTTGCCCAGGCAGGTTTTGATCTCTATTTCCAGATGTCCTACCTGCACCTTTTCAGTTCATTTTTTCTTCCACATTTTTCACAGTCCTGTGATAAAGCTCTTAGGAAGTCTGGAATTAACTAGGTATGAGTAACAGCAAGAGTATTCATTATTCTATTACAAAGTTATTCTAACAGCCAATATTCTATTAGGAAAAGAACTCTTTAATTCCTGAAAATTTCAAGGATTAATCAAGTTTTAGCTCATCACCTGCATCATTTGCCTTAAGCACTATGAAAGTCTTCTGTGTAATCTACTGAATATAGAGCCAAGTTAGTTAAAAGGAATTTTTGTTTCTGACATCACATAATCGCATTTAGGAAATTTGAACCTGCAGGTCTAAGATTTTCCACTGCTGTGATTCACAAACAGAATGACCAGGACATGCCTCTCTTCTGTAATAATTACTGTCCTACCATAAAAAAATATTCTGCATCAAAGGTTATTGCTTAAAAATATTTCTAAGAGGCACAGGGGAAAGCTGGAAATGTGTAATCCCTCGTTTTCATGAAGACAAATTGCATTTTAAAATTCTTCTAATGAAGCAGCATTCATCAGTCCTCCTTCATGTATTTTTTTCAGAGTGAGTTCCAGTGCACAGATAAGAAGATTAATGTCTCTGAACTTTCCACCACTTTCTGTGCCATTATGGTGGTACCTCAATGAGTGAATTAAATACACAGGGTACTGAGTCCAGAAACACTTCTACATGCTATGATATTTGTCTCTTCTGCCTTTCTATTATAAATTAGTAAAGATAAAAAAAGCTATTGTGAATCTGATTCGAACCCTAAATCTTATTTCAATTACTAAAGACTCTTAATAAGCAGAATGAGCAAGCCAGAAATTTATTATTTTTACAATTCTTCCAAGCTCATATGTGGGTGTGATTATGCATGCATCCAGCAGACAAATATTTTTTAAATGTTTAGGGAGTTTGAATGTTATTTATTTTGAATAACAGAATTTTGAAAGGATTTATCTTCAGCATCCTACTGCAGAATCCACAATCAACATCACTTGGGTACTGCCCACCTCATCCACCACCCACACTATGACCTCAGAGCACTGAGTTCCCAGGTTTTCTATTCAGACCAGAAAATGTCAGGATTACACATTTCACCTGTTAGCAGCTGGAATACACTCTCTTGTAACTTGTTAACTTCTCATTCCACATGCATTCACACAGCAGTGGATAAAGCTGGTGGAGCAAAAAGGGCTCTCCAAAGCTGGTAAAGGTGGAAGAATTTGGTACAGGTACCTACCAGAATTAATGCTGATGGAAAGAGCTTGCAAAGAAGAATATTGCATTAAAACTATTTCTGGGCATATGAGAGGTTTCTAACCAGAAATAAATTGTGTGTCATACAGTAAGACATCAGAAAATAAAAATAAAAATAATACTTGTCAATAAAACCCAAACCAATGTAATTGCAATCATACTTCATAGACAGGATGTTTATTAAAAAAAACACCTGTAGCAATTTTTTTTTTAAATCAATATTTTTTGCAGAATTTGTCAAATAGTTTTAAATAATGCAAATAGTTGAGAAAATCAAAATCTGGACAATTTGGATAGACAGCCTGGAATAGACAACCAAAATGCAGGAAGTAAAACCTAATAGCATGTGTGGGCAAAAGCTGTGGCAAAGTCTTCCCATCCCATGATCCATGAATGAAATGACTCCAAAAGCTTAGCAATACCATGAGGGTCAGTCTGTTTTCCTTGCAGCAGTGAAAAATTCAAGGTGATAGAACAGAAGGTAGATATTTAAATTCCGAATCAAGCCCTTGGTTTTTAATACATATGTATGTATTATATACATATATTTACAGGTACATTTACACATGTGTATATGTATATAAATATATGCACACACAGACACACACATAAAAGAATCTGGGCTCCAGCACAATGTGCCAAAACCATCAGTGATGTATTACAGGATGGCTTTTTATCTATGATTTCTTCTACTGGAAACAGCAGTTTAACATGCCTATTATTTCAAGGAAGCATTCTGATTTCACAAAATGCTGATGCCTTCTTCTTTTTAGAAGCAGTCTAAATTCATTTATTTTTGCATGGCAAATTAGTAGTCAGGATTAGTTTCCTATTAATACAACAAAATAAGTCAGTTTATAATATATGTTACTTTCAAGTGGCAGGGATAATTTTTATTACATCTTTAAGAATATCAAAAATCCTCTTTTTAAATACACTTACTAGTACCTAAGCTCGAATTCGCAGCAAACTATTTTTTCATATGCTTATTGTTCAATAGCTCAAGACACATAACAAAAAATAATTGATTATCATTATCATTTATTTGTACCAGCAGAGCTGTTAATGGACCAAAACTTAACACATGCTGAAAAATTTCAGATTCTTGTTCAAAAACACATAGATTATACATATATATGCCCATTTATAAATCTACCAGTGAATTTGCTTGTGGCATTAATGTCATTCCATTAGGAGTATCTGAATAACTTCATCAAACTTGGTATTAATTGTAATTATACTTTGGATTATTTGCCTCATAGAGAAACACAAGTCATTAAGAAGAACATTGTAAAAATTGTAAGAATTGTACTATGATTCTGCTTCAGGCATTCATTGAGAAAGAAATATCTCCTTTGCAAAGTTTGGTAAACCCAAACTAAACAGATGATCCTTGCCACAGAAATCTCCTTTTCTAAATAAGAAAAAATAAAGGACAGATAAATATATTTGTAGGTAGCAAGTTGAGTGGAAGTAAATGTTTACTCTGATGCAAACAACAGCAGCTGAAAAGGTTGTAGTAGACAATTTTTTTTTTTTTTTTGTTTTTGTTTGGCAGCTATTTTGATAGACTGGGTAAAAGAAGGTCTTAATGAGATAAGTTGTTTGTGGAGTTCTTGTAGCCTTAAAAGGCAATTAGAAGGAAGGCATTTAAGTGTTTGAAGAAAGTTTGTAGTTCAGTGTATAATACATGGGCCAGATGTTGTCTTTAAAGATACAACTGTTAAACTTAGACAGTAATAGTCCCAAAATACCCAGAAATCCAGAGCAATCTTTCCTTCCCACTCCATAACTATGGTAGAAAAGACAGTTGGCTTAAATTACAGGAAATAAATATCAGTTTTCTGATATGAAGATATTAAAGCATAAAGAAAATTTTCAGGCAGGCTCTTCATTCTTGCACTTTGGAGGTCTTTCAAACAGGCTGGAACCAGTCTAAGGACTGGAAGTCTGGGGATTGTTTGACAGAAGTGATAGATAGAGTGAAAATACAAGAGTCTTGGAAGCAAAACCACTAGCTCATTTTTAATATATCTGAAAAGGGGGAGTTGGTAAAGGGTTAGAGGGAAAGTTGTAGCCTGATCTCACCCATGTGGTTGGAAAATGTTTTTGTAGCAGAGTGAGGTGTAAGCAGGGTGAGATTTTTCTCCCTAGGGTGAGGGAAAGGCTGTTTAAGGAGTTAACAAAAATGAGCAATCTAACTCTATGTGGTTGTTATGTTTTGTTTTGGGATACCTGCATTAACATAAAAATCTACAAAAATAATGTATCTACTAGTCAGATCCTCATCAAATTTATTTCTGAGTATCATCATTTGTGTTGTTTATTTCAAAAAACTATTGAAACTCAGAGAAATTCTCTGCATGGATTAAGCAGTAGGTCAGACTAAATGATTGGAATTATCCCTTCTGGCATTAAAATTAATAAATCCTGAAGCATATGAATATATATTCCATTTACAAAATGAGACAAATATTCTACTTTACAAGAAGCAGATGCGAATATGTGGCTAAGTCTCACCTACTGCAATATAAATATATAACATGCACACCAGTAGTATATATGTGAAAAATAATGTTAAAGTGCAGACATTTGTTGCCTAAATTTCAATTTGTCCTCTCCCTGATTACTACATTTTACCTGCAAAACTTGTGAGATAAAAGCATGCACTTAACTAGAACAAAAGCTCATGAAGATTATGAAAAGCAAGAGAAACACTTATTTTTTCTTGAAAAATATCATTTTTGAAAGTATGAAGTTCTGCATAACCAAGAAATTTCTCTCAAATGTCTTGGATATGCATATGCTTCTAAGTTGGGGTTTTGCCATTTACTACTGGAAGTGGGATTCAGCTCACCTTAATGTTATATCTCTGCAAATGTCCACACACTCAATTAGTTCTGCACACTGTCCTTGTAGTCTGAAAGAAATGGGCACTACTAGGTCATAATTCATATCCTCCTCCTTCATATATCTAAACTAGGTCAGGACAAATTAATACCTAGAAAGACCCATTTCTCTGTGTTGATTATAAAATGAGTCTGGTCTGGCTGGCTGAAACATAGATGTCTACACTGCAGTCATGGGTGTGAGTTGTTAAGGGAAGAAGAAAGTGAAAAGGATTTCCAGGATCTGACATAGCTTTACTACAGTTTTCTGGGTATTAGCAATCTGTAAAGATAATGAGCTTTTATTTTTCTTGCCACATTCGCTATTGTTATCTTTATAGACCTATTGGGATAATGAGCAGTGAACAGAAAGTGTGTGGTAAGTGGATTCAGAATCTGCAAGTAATATGCAAATGACCAAAATCTTGCAAACAGAGGTAAAAGAGTGGGATCTCAAACTGTGTGGGAAAGCTATGAAGTATGTTAATGAGCATTTTTGGCCTATGTGGATTGACCTGTCAAAATTAAATATAAAAAAAGAAGATGAGTTAGAATGGAATATTAACAGTTAAGACAAACGAGTATAATGAAGTCTCTAAAAGGAAATCTCTGAATTCACTGAGGAGCTAGTTCTAACCATGATGTTTAAACATACACAAATCTAATACTTAAAATAAGTATATTTTCTTGGTTCATTTGATATATCATGGTCATAATAAAAATATAATTTTAAAAATTCATCTTTAATAATGCCAAATAACTGTGTTGTGGAATAATGTTTGAAGACCATAGAGAAGATACACAGAAAGGTAAAATTATGCAAACAGAGAACAAATAGAAGGACAAAGATAAAGTGTAAGTACTAAAACATTATCATAATAATCCCATCATAATATATAACACAGAATCACTAAGAAGACAGAAAAGGCTTGAAAAAGCACAGTTATAAATGACATCTGATTCACAATTGGTATCAGGTAGGAAGAAAGTAAAAGCAACCACAGAGGAGAAAAAATAATGATAAGAGCAACAAAAAGGAAACAAACAGGTTTGAATTACCTGCAAAATAATTTACTACATTGCACAACACAATAATTAGTCAGCTATTTGAAATAAGTAATATAATTATAGAATCATTGAAGTTGGAATGGAAAAGATTTTTAACACCATTGAGTCCGGCCATTAACCTTACTCTAGCAAATATATACCCCTAAACCATGCCTTTAAGTGCACGTGTTTTAAATATCTCCAGGGATTTGGACACAACTTCCTATGGCTACCTGTTCCAGTGTCCAACAATCTCTCACAGGTAAGGAAATTTTTTCTGAAATCCAATCTAAACTTCCTCTGGCCCATCTTAAAAGCACCTCCTCTTGTCCTGTCACTGGTTTCCTGGAAGGAGAGACCAACACCCATCCTGCTAAAATCTCTTTTCAAGTAGTTGTTGAGAGCAGCATCTTGCCCTGAGCCTCATTTTCTCCAGGCTGAAGCCCCCCAGCTCCCTCAGCTGCTCCTTGTAAGACCCTTCCCCAGCTCCATTGCCCTTCACTGGACTCTCTCCATCACCTCAAGGTTTTTCTCATTGTGAGGGGCCGAAGTTGGACACAGCCCTTACAGTGTAACATCATCAGCCCAGGGGTCACTTCTCTGGTCCTACTGGTCACACTGTTTTTGATACAGCCCAGGTCTTCTTGCCCACCTGGGCACACCTGTTTCATGTCCATCTGCTGTCACCAGCTGCCCCAGCTCCATTTTCACTGGGCAGCTTTCCAGCCCCTCTGCCCCAGCCTTTGGCACTGCAGGGGTTGCTGTGACCCAAACACAGGACCCAGCACTTGGCTTTGTTGAACCCCAAACCATTGACCTCAGCCCGTGGATCCAGGCTGCCCACATCCCTCTGCAGAGCATTCCCACTCCCCAGCAGATCAACTCTCCAGCCCAAACTGGTGTCATCTGTGAATTGCCTGTGAGTGCCCTCAGTGTCCTCATCCAGTTCTCTGATAAAGACATTAAACACAATTGGCCCCAATACTGAGCTCAGCAGACCACTAACCACTTCCTTCTGGATTGCAGGGGGTCTATTCTGCCTGTATTGGTTTCAACCTATGATTTTTAATTTTATTCCGATCTTCTCCTCCATTACACTCTGTGGGAGGGAGCAAGCAGCTGTGTGGTGTTTAGGAACTAATCAAGAGTCTTTAATAAGGAGCATGACTACTTCTAACTAGGGATATGAGACATTATACAGAAAGGGAAAAAAAGGAAAATTAAAATCAGTTTTAAGTAGATAATGTAGAGTGATAAAAATACAATGCTTTAGCTTCCTATTGTGAAAACTTGAAACTGAGAACAAATAAGCAGAGTAGTCTGTAGTTTCTATTTGTTGTTTGGAAAAGTAATCAATACAAAACATTTGTCCTTAAAATGTCATCAGAGATATTACTGGAAATATCTATTAGGACAGTTCTATATGACCCAATTGAGTCACAGAATGCACTCTTATCTCTGTGCTCTGCTTCAGGAGTCTGTCAGGTTCCAAACCTGATTCTGCACAGAAATTCATAGAAAACATAGATTTATCACTCCACTTATTTTAACTAATCTCTATTAATAGAAAAATCATAAAGCATGTCCAAAAAAATCAAAATAATTGTAGTTAATATCGAATTCTCAAAGTAACCTTAATATCAGACCTATTCCAACATATTAAAATTATTAGGTCATTCAAGTGTTACATTATCATCTAGAAGACAGCAACCTTACTTCACTATCAGCCATAAAAGTGATTGAATGTTGTCAGTCTCAATTTTGAACAGTATATATTTATAGCATTTCCAGCAAAATGTCTGGCTGCATGAGGGTCATATCACTGCCAAGTTTAAACCAATGCCAGATTAGGCAGCCTGCCCAAATTATAGCTCTTCCTGTTGTGCAGGTCCTGTTTTATACACAGGAAGATATTTTAGCTGATTGTAGAATTCTTCCTGGCTTGAAAATCTACAAATCTAAGATAATACTTCATCTCTTCCCTGTCAGACTAGGGTTTCAATAAAACATCCCAACACAAACATCCCAAGGTGACACAGATTGCTACATTTCAAATTCACATGACAAATTAAAGTGAGAACAATATGAGCTCTCAAGATTAAGCACACAACTTCCAACCCATGAAATATATGCATGTGTGATCTTTTAGACAGCAAAGTTGTTTACCCAGGGGCTGTTTTAAGTATTTGAGGGACTATCCTGTCAGTGCTGTTTTCAGATAAATTCTATAAGAAATAAAAATTCCCACATATACTCCTATCACCAATCAATTGCTACATTAAGGCAATTAATATTTATTGAGTGGTTATCCTGTTGAGTAAGAGGGGAAACAAGCCAGAAACAATATTCACCAATATGGTTCTTGTGACATGGGGCTATTAGTAAGATTATACTCCAGTTTCCCTAACTTTTGCTTATAAGGAGTAAGTTATCTGTCTTAGGAAGGTTTGGATTTGTACTGCTGTCAAATATTAGATGTTTAATGTTCACAGATTTTGTGTTGATATCTGTGTTGATTGGCCCTCCTCAAGATTGAATGGGGCTCCAGGGAATGCCCTTCTCAGGTGTGCTGTCATAGCTTGAGGTTTATTGGGTCTGTCATTGACATTGTATTCAGAGAGCTTCAGTTTCTCCTGCTCTTTCCATTTTGGGTGGCAGAGGTTTAAAAAGCTTTTTCATAGAGTTCATAGTCATGAGAAAATGGAGTTCTGTTGTCCTTGCGTAAAAGATAAAAATTCCCCAGTCCAATAACTAGAGGTTGGAAATTTCACAAATCCAGCCATAAAATCAGTAATTGACCTGGAAATAGTAAGTATTTAGACCACAAGATGACTTTTTAAAACATAGTAACAGAAAAATTGAAATAAAACTATTCAGAAAACAATTAGTCAAATTTTTTGAGTGAGATAGTTCCTGCTTTGCACTTACTTTAGATCTACGTTTTTATTTGAGTGTTTGGGTATTTCAAATTTGTTTTTCAAAAAGTAAAGCTAGAACCTACCAGAAGGTTTGGATTTTAACTAGACCAATTTTTTTTTCTTCCTAAGAGTCAGAAATTGGATTGACACAACTTTTATGTGTGGACTTATCTACGTGATGGTATAAGGTATGTGTTGGAATTTTTATTATGTTTTTACATAAAAGAGTATTGGATATGGTTTGTCTGCCACTTTTATGTGTGTAAAACAGGAACAAGTAAAATTAACCAAAGTTATACAGGATTTAATATCACAGTGAATTATATCAGAAATTGTAAGAATCAAAATTGGACATCCCCATCCAAATTACTGTAAAAATCCAGAGATGATACCAGTTAAACCCATTGTTCTTAAAAGTCTAAAATCCTAATTGCTCTATTTAGTAGGGAGGTAAATTCCAAATATGGTTAATTTCTTTTTTATTACTTTTTAATCTGATGAATAACTTTTCATTTTTATAAAGCCTAATAGATGGTTGATCTAATTTAAAGCTTATAAATTATACCGTTAAATATAATGTAATTACAGTATATAAGTCTAATAGACTAGTGATCTTCTTTAGAGATTCAAGGGGTTGTTCAGTTCAGCACTCTGTGGATGATTAATTTTCAGTGGTTATCTGGTCTAAAGTTGTGAATTGTTTAATACAAAGTTGCCATACGGATCACCAGTCTTAATAGACAGTAAAGCTGCTGATTTACCAATAACTCTTTAAAGGAGAACAAAAATTATGAGACCTTAATGCAAGTTGGACTTCTTTTTTTTATGGTAAAAGTTGCAGCTCCTGTTCAAAGAAACAGATGAACAACAATAACAACACACATTCCCACCCCCTTATCTGCCAAAGTATTCATAATTTCTTCAAAAAGTCACTAAGAGCCTATTCTATTTTCTTTTAAACATCACATTTTAAGCCATTTAGTGTTCTTGAGTATGTTATCCCTTGCTATCATCAGGATACTTGACCCTAGGGAGTAAAAAATATGAAGTAAAAAAGGAAATATTTTTCTACAAAACATTATATTCTGTTGACTTGCTAATAACTTCTCTTGGAAGACAAGAGAATGACCTTTTGCATTTGAGGTAGATTGGTTCATTATCAACTCAAAACGAAATCCATCTTGAAATTATGCCATTAGCTGCACAGCAATAAGAACTGCATACTTGCCCTTTGACCATCAACCTGAAATAAATGATATTCTATGAACATTTTAGATATATAAATGTGTGACTGTGTCATTCAAAAATGTACCTTCCAGGATTGTTTTGGTCAGATGAATGTGAGTGAAGTGTGGAAGTGTGTCAAAACAAAAAAGTTAAAACATTTCTTCTTACTAATACTTCCTCAGAGCCCTTGACCAGACAAAATTAAACAAGAGTTTTCCCTTTAGCAGTCATTCAAAATAAGACACCTCACCATATATGTGGATCTTGTCTATTTGGTAAGAATATTCTGATAATTCTAAGGTTTTTTGAGCTGATTTCCTGGTTTGGTTTGTTTGGGGCTTTTTTTCCATGAAATAATAGTATAGATCACAAGGAAAAAAATGCCCTAACAGCTCAGGGCTGTTGCACAGCATGAGAGTGTCATTCTTCATTCTTTTCTAGCAAAAGGTCATACTCATTTAAAAGAAAAAAACCCACACAAACCCACACAAACTTTTTGGAGGGATTGGAGAGGTTTTGGAGAGGTTGAACAATACTAGTAGCAGGTATCACTATTCCAAAATTGCAAAATTTGGATTATAAAACTCAGTAGCTGTAACTGTCCGAGAAGGAAATACTATCAAGGTTTTCTGCCCAAGTTAGGGGGGTTGAAACTAGATGATCTTTGATCCCTTCCAACCCAAAAATTCTGTAATGTTTAGTTTCCATGGTTGCAATACATTTGCAGTGACCAAAGCTTGTGCTTCTGACTTTGAAATTGGGTGTTAAGAAGTTGGGTACATGAAGGAGCAGTGTACTTGATACAGCCAGTGGAGCAAGCCAAAAATCACTCTGTACTACTAACATTAACAGAGGGGGAAATTAATTCAACAACAGGCCTGCAAAACATCTTCTGGTTTTGGTATAGTGGATAATTTTTATAATTATGTCTTGCCCCAGCCTTTGAAATTCTTCTTAAACTACTTACTTATCTTTTTTATGATTAAAAGGAACAAAAGCAGGTATCTTCCACAAAAATATCCAAAGAGAACATACCATCTTACAATTACTCAGCACTTTTTCCTCTTTTTCTTGGCTAAAAAATGTTGACTCCAAGGGAATACATATAATAGTGCTGAAAGTACTTGAAATCTCCAATTGTCCTGCCAGTCTTGAGAATGCTGAAGTCTTCATAACTCTCAAAAAAATCACTCACTGAGTTTCTGAAAAGAGTGTTTTGTTCACTTGTCACTTATTGAGCACCTATAACACAGCAGAATATTGAAGGTTATCTACTCAGCTACTAGAGACTTACATAGTTAATGTCCTATGTCTATTGTTCTATGTCCATCTCCCAAGAATTAAGGTGCAAAGATGGAGGAAAAGTGTATCAACTGAGGGTGCTGCATCCAGGCACAATTTAGAGGTTCTCTAGCTACATCTGAGCTAGTCAGGGACTGCTTGGGCTGGTACCCAATTGCAGTTTAAGCCCCAGGAAACTGACAGAATTTGCAGCATACAATGAAAAAAAAAAAAAAAAAGACAAATCACAAGGACTTGGATTGCTTCAGATGACAAAGAACTGTATCCTCTTTTGCCCTGATTTATCCAGTGTTCCTCCAGTTTCTTTAACATGTGTGAAGGATCTCTTAGAAGATCAAGATCTCAGCTTCTATCACCTTTTCCATGCATTATGGGTCTGTTCTGCCTCTTCCTGCTCTTCATTTTAATTACTGTTCCTCCAGCTCTCACTTGCCTTGTCTTCTTTCTAAGCCTCTGAAACTAATCACCTCTCCTTATAATTTTGAGGGCCCTTGAAATAGTGACCTCCTTATAAGCTTCAGCTTTATAAAATCTGTTTCAGCTTATCCACTGCTGACTTCCCCATGGACAGAAGAGGTTATATGCTTAAGAGTAATGCCCCATTCAAGGACAATCAGATTTAAAAAAAAAACAAAACATATTTTTTAAAATTTGTTTCAGGTAATAATCAGCTGCCACTCAAGAGAATTACCGTGCTGCATGATATCCAAAAAATCAACCTATTATTTAAAAACAGGTCTCCTAAAAGACCTATTACAACCCTATCTCTAACTTGTCTGTTCTTGTAACATGAAACTGTAGATTAAGGAATATGAAAATAGACAATGTCCATCAGCCTCCTGAATATAAATATCAGCCTACAGAACTGACAACAGTTTTTCTGCTTCTCCCAAATATTTATTTTGCTTCATGTAGACTGCAAGAATTAACTTTAATATTGTTTTCTCCATTCAACTTAATGCTTCAAATATTTATATTACAAGCCCACCACATTCATGACCACTGTAAGTTCCCCAAAGGGTTAACAACTGAATTGGTGGGAAGGACATTTCCTGAGGAAGTTTCTGTGGACAAGTTTGAAATAAGTTCATAAAGATATTTACTGTTTGGTACATGTTATCTAAAATCAATTTTGAAAACTGTTCCTCTAGATTTTTAAAAAATATGCCTAAATATTAAAATTCAATCTAAAGTAAAAACTATTATTATCCTTGTTTTTCAAAGCAATTTTTAAAACATTGGTGAGCTTATCTAGTTTTTTAACCTTTTGACCTTGAGAAATTTACAGTTTAAAGTTAAAAAGTGTTTCAACTTATAAAGGAAGATCTGCTTTTATGAAGAAAATACAAGAAAACATACCATGTATATTTGATAATTAATAAATTAATAAATAATATTCACATAGGAGTTAATGTTTCCAGTATTCCAATCAATAAAACAGCCTAGACATTTTGCTGGGTAAACGGGTCCTTATACTGAATAAATAACCAAATAAAACTCATCAAACCTAAAATTTAGGAACACTTTTGACCAGACATACCTGCTTCTACCTTTGCCTAAGGAAAAACATCTTTAAAATAGCTAGAATATAGAATAAGAAAATCAGTCCAAAGAACATCTTCATTTCCTGAAAATAAATGTTTGCTTCAGAACTTATTCTAGCATACTTTTTTCTGTCACTCCCAATGTGCACTTTACAATGATGACAGTAATAGCCAACTGATTTTGTCTTACCTTCACCTGACTTATGTCCTCTGTTTAAACAAATTATATGCAATTACCAACTAAATATATTTTGTGCCTTGCAAAGAAAACCCCAAAACCCCAAAAACCCAAAAAACAAACAAACAAACAAAAATAAAAAATCTCAAAGAAAGAGAAAAAAACAAACAAAGAAAAAAAACTTTCTTCTGAAAAAAAAGCCCAAAGGGAGCATCTGGGATCTCCACACATCATCCAGCACCTTGGTGGAAAAATCATCTACATGAAAACAAGTGATGATAGTCTATTAATGGTTTAAAGATACACGTGTTTCATGTTCATTACCCCTGGGAAAGATGGAGCTGATTAAACAGGAGAGGTCTGTGGCAGAACAGAGAACTTTGATCCACAAATAAGGCAGCTGGTGAGTGCATCCATCCACATCACTGTGATGTGAAAGAAATGTGTAAAGTCAGCTCCAGGAGGAGCATAATCCTGAGCAAGCAG
Source organism: Erithacus rubecula (assembly GCF_903797595.1). Classification (NCBI taxonomy): domain Eukaryota; kingdom Metazoa; phylum Chordata; class Aves; order Passeriformes; family Muscicapidae; genus Erithacus; species Erithacus rubecula. The sequence continues at coordinate 7,827,419 of NC_136685.1, read as the reverse complement.
CCCTGATTCCAGGTCTTGCTCTCTCTCAGAGACCATGTAGGACAAATGGAATAAATCAGGGAAAATGAGACTTAACATCAGTCTTGGTTTGGTTTCTCAAGGGTCTATCCTAATACTGTAATGTTCAGCACCAGACTTAACAATTTGGATCACAATATCAGCCTACTTACTGATTATGGAGATATAAAAAATTGAGAGGGACTCTAAGCATATTTAAGGTAAAACTATAATCAAAAATTACCTTTCCAAACTGAAGAAATAACCTGGCAGGAGAAAATATGACATTCTATTTTCAGGCAGAAAACAAGGACAAATAGCAGAAGGTGAATGGCTAATTAGTCATCTGAAGGCTGGAAGAAGGAAGCAGTCATGATATGAAAGCAGACAGTAAATTCTTTATTAACATTTATAAACTGCAGCATAGCTCTGATATCCAGCAAGAGTCAGGAAGTTTAAACTCAGTGCTTCCACCCCACTAAAATACTGAGAATGTTTCAGCCTGAGCACGAGCTGATGTCAAGCACCTCAGTTAGACCTAATTGAAGAGAAAAGCAAAAAAAAAAAATCTAGAAAACACATGAACAATAAAACAGAAAAAAATCCAACAGTTTTTGTTGCATCTAAAAAAACATTCCACTGAGATATGTGGTGTTGAAATAAAGGAAGAGCTAACCTGTGCTTAAAATTTATGGAGGCTAAGACAAGGAATGGGAAGGAAAATTTTGACTGGACATAAGGGAAAAATATTTTAATAATAATATGAATTGCCCTTAAAAATTGTTCTGTTTCCATCATTAGATATCTTTCACAGCTTAAAAGCACTAATCCAAAAGACATAGCAATAATTTATCTTGCCTTGGGTCTCTTTTCCCTGGATAATTCCTTGAATTCCTTTTTAGCTCTGTTTTTCAGTGATTCTATGACTTGAGAAAGCTTTAACAAAGATAATGGAATTTTATTGCTACCTGGCTTTTCAGCAGCTAAGTCTCATTACATTTAATTCTCTTTCTGAATTCATAAAGCAAATTCTGAAGTTCCCATGGGAATTTTTCTATCTCCTAATCTTCTTTTTTTTCTGCAAATACCCTTTTATCAAAGGATTCCTACCAATACAACCAATTTTTCCATGAGATATGTGTAACTGGTAATATTGTAGAAACAAAATATTCTGAGGCAAATGAGAATTAGGAAGGGTCTTTCTGGAAGTCAGAATTCAGGTGCTGATACTGTACTGATTTCATTATCTCTCATAAATGTAAAATATACAACTGGCTGCAGGTAGTATAAACAATAATGTGTATCTAAGTAGGCTCTTATTTAACTTTTTTTTGTGGTTTTGATTGACTGTATGTTCTGTTGTGTACCTCAGCATGGGAGAATACTACTGCAATCTTGTAAATGTACACTTTTGAGCTCATGTATGAACTGAATGCCTTCTTAATGCTTGAAGCTGAAGGCAATGGAAATTATTATGCACCTGTGTTGATACAATCTGATAATAGAAGCAGCTCTTTGCTTCTTAGTTAATTCATCAAAAGAGGATAATTCTTTTTTTTTTTTTTTTTTTTTGTCACCCTCTTTCTCAGCTTTTTACTTCCACTCCAGTTTAGAATGCTTGCTCTAGAGGAAAACACAATTTTGAAATTCATTGTCATAAAGCAGGACTGAAGGGTATTTATGATTAAAAGCTTAGAGCGTGCATATGGATATATCAACATTATGACTGAAAGGCATCAGTTCCCATTGTTACTCCAGGCAAGTTCTCACTGGGGCAAGTCCTTTATCTTTCAGTTTAATAAGTTTAGTCTTTAACCCATCAGTCATGTTATGTAGCTGTGTTATAAAGGGATAGATACTGCTGACAGCACAAGGAAACAAAGGCACAAAAGATAAAGCTCTGACAAAACCTTCTTATATGTTACTAAAGAATTCAGCAGTGGAAGGGACGTGGAAGCTGCCTTGATGGGTTGAGTCAAAGATTTGCTAGGGTGAAAGAACCATTGCTCATCCAAAGTTGTCAGGGCTGAACCTTCAATGACTTTACTAGCCACTTAAACCCAGCTGATGGCGAATGCAAAGTCAAAGATTAAGCAAATTTTAATATGAATATCCATCATGTTGTCATAACATAATGACCTATAACTGCTATTAAAAGCTAGAATATATTTGAGCACCTGAGGATGGCTTTAACTTGTGTAGGCTCTCATCTGTTTATGCAGCATCCTGCTGTGAAGTGACAAATTCTCTGGTATTATATTTACCTTCCTTTCACTGAACTGTACTCAGTTGTGCCTTTACCAGCTATTAGAGTTCTAAGTTCAAGTAACTTGATGAGGATCATGGATTTAAAGCAGGGGAAGGATTTAGAGTTTGCAGGTCACATAAAGTCTACCAGCATTTCCTTTTTTATACATAGACAGGTAATTGGGTAGTGGTAAATATCTAGGAGATCACATAAGATCTTTGGGACACATGATGGTCTAATACATGAATCAGCATAGGATTCAATTTCAGGGTTGGTCATGTGCAAGGCCAGGAGCTGGATTCAGTGATCCTCAAGGGTCCCTTCCAAATCAGGATACTCCATGGGTTTATGATTCTGTCTTTGGACGTGTGTATGTGTGTGTGTGTGTGTGTGTGTGTGTGTGTGTGTGTTTTGTATTCCAGGTTGTAAAATAATCTTTATTGCCCATGGTGTCTATAAAGCTATCATGTTCGGGACATTTCTAAATTTGTTTTATATACTCAACAGACTGTAAAATTTGGTTTCAAGTTTGCCGTCTACTGTGCACATGAAGACTCTAGCATTTTATGATAAATTGATAATTGACCCAAGAGGAACATCTCAATAGTTCAGTCTGTTTCAGTACATTATTCTAGGAGTACCTAAGGTCTCAGGAAACGACTGATTCATTGACTGCATGTATTCTCAGTTGATTAAGTATGCCTGGTAAATATTCATAGGATATTTTTGTTAATATACTGTATACTATATCATCTTTTCACTTAATCACATTCAAACAAAAATAAGGCAATTGCTTTTAATTTCCTTTTTTCTCCCCAGTGGTTAATTGCCTAAAAAATTCAGTGTGTGACTAAAATACAATGCATTCATTAATAAAGCCATCTCTCTACAACGAGATTATGAGCTACCAGATCACAAAGTGATTTTCTTCACAGCTGTGAAGCCATACAGAGATCCTTTTTTCCCCCCACAGGTTTGATTAGGATGCCCCAAAAGACATTGTGATTCACAGACAACTCTGAGACAAATCACCCTTTGTGGCTCCATGGTTTTCCTACTGAATATATTTTTGCTTGTTGCCCACCTCAATATCTAAATACAGCATGGCTGTAATTTTCTTCTGGTAGAGAACAGATGTTAACTCTTGGTTAATTTCTCATCAGGTTTTGAAGAATAAACAGATATCTAGTACAGGAGGTAATATACAGAGCACAGGAGAAGAACATATTCTCACTTAATGCCCTGTAAGTCCAAATTTCACAAATAAGAAAACTGTAAATGTTCAGCAAATGAGATTGCAAGGTCACTAGTCTGGATGGTGAGTGGGCAGTCTCCATAAACCAGTGAGCAGAGGAAACTGGCTGATGTGGTCCCACAGAGGTGCAAGGCTCAGAATGTTGGGTTGACTCTAAACACAAAACTTTGAGCAAAATTGTCCAGTCAGTTTTCCACCCCACTTATGGTCTTCTTAGATTAACCATAAGTCATCATACAGTTGTTATGGCATACTGTGTCAAAAGCCATGCTTACTGTTCCCAGCCACATTTGTGCCTTTCATATGCCTGGAAATTTTTTCCATCAGCCATAGAGAAATTGAAAAACTATAGAGAAATTATATGAAGTGTATGTCTTCTCATAGAACAAAGACAAAGGTCTGACCTTCTCACAAAACAAAAACAAAAGGTAATTTATTGAGACAAACAGATTTAAATGTCATATTTTCCATGTGGATTTTCCATATACATTTCCATGTCCATTTAGCTGGGGGAAAGCTTTGCCACAGAATGCAAAATCCTATGTTTGTCCTGACAGAGAGGGTGAATGGTTTGTGCCTTGTGCACGAGGATGCAGAAATTGGCCTTTTGCAAATACTGCATCAGAACAAGAAACGTGTGCACTGCTCCATTTCATGTCCTCCTTTAGGATGGAAATCAACAAAAGAGGGGCTGAAGTTTATTGCAGTGGAGCCCTTCAGGAACACTGCTCTGCCCTGAAAGAAGTTGTTCATTATGCCTGTTTGGGTTCAGTCTACATTGCACTTCTGCACTTCAATTTAAATTCAGTATAAGAACCCAGTATTAGATAAGCATTGTGCACCAACAAGAAAATACTTTCATCCAAATGTTTCCTGACTCAGTTAAGCACGTTCAAATGGGATTTATTTTTCTTAGGATATGGGGTCTTTTTTCCCCTTAGAACCTTGATTTAAGATGGTCACAGTCCTCCCTGAAAAGAGTTTTAAGTGTTAACTTAAGCTTAGAGAAAGAAATGCTTGGGTTTATTGATAAGAAGAGGAGCTAGAACTATTATATTTAATGCTAAAAAAGAAATGCTTTGAGAGCAGTTATAATCCTCAGTCTTGAGAGATCAATGAAATCTTAACAGAATGAAGTCTTTCTGGAGACAGACTCTAATGTATTTTCCTGTTTCTCAGCTGACCATTGCTAGAGAGAGAATATTGGATTAGGCAAGGTATTCCTGTGTTCTTATTCTTCACTAACTGGCAGGAAGAATTACTGTTCAGCTAACTGAGAGAAGGGACATAATGCCTTTACTATGTGTTGATGTTATGGACATACTGATAAATTTTCCTCCCTTGCAGATATTGAACTCATATGTGTGTTCTGAAGAACATCACACTTATCACACTTGTTTGAAGAAGGTTTCTTTGTGAAAGACATTAGTTAAATTTTTTGCATCAGAATTTATGTGCGCAAAAACATGAATTTTAAAAGAGGAAATATATGTATATTATACTAGATGTATATAATATTAATCATATTATATTATATTATATTATATTATATTATATTATATTATATTATATTATATTATATTATATTATATTATATTATATTATATTATATTATATTATATTATATTATATTATATTATATTATATTATATTATATTATATTATATTATATTATATTATATTATATTATATTATATTATATTATATTATATTATATTATATTATATTATATTATATTATGTATGTCAAGTGTTTTAAGTCCAATAAAATTGAGGTCTGTAGCACCTGCACATAAATTTTCTGATTCTCAAAAAGAGACCAGTAAATTCTTTTTTTCCAACAACATAAAGCCTTGGTTTCTGTAGAATGACAATGCTAAAATTATTTGTCAAGGAGAAAAATCATTCTATATGTTTCAGGGCCATGTGATGAATTGTAAGAAAGTTCTTGTAGGTGTGTCGAAACCAAAGCACAGTGAGGAAACATTGAATAAAGAAGTGTTCAAATTTTTGACCAAAGAAGTGTTACCTGTGAAATATTGGGTCATCATTCTGAATCTTCCACTAATTTTCAATGTTGCCTTGAGCAGCTCACCTAAATCTCTTTGTTCAGTTTTGTCTTTTTAAAATTGACATACTAAAATTTTATTTTCTGTTCAATGGAGACATCTTTGATTAATTAGTTACTATCTGCAAAATCCTCTAAAATGTAAAGTGTCCTGTAATTATGATAGCTCATTTAAAAAGGTATTTTCGTGCATAAATGAAAAATTTCTCCAGTCAGTAAAATGGCTAGAGGAATAGATTAAATGCATAAATGAACATACTCAGAGGGTGAAAATGCAAGGCTAGATATAAATTTGAGGAGGAAACTGGAGTATAGATGGCATGAGTGGCAGAGCATCACAGCTTTCAATATCAGGCATATTTATGTGCATGCTGTAAATCTGTTAAACTGCCTTAGGAGAATGATGTGGCAGTAAAACCATAAGATGTGATTGGACTAAATTAGGAGTGGTGTCACTATACAAAAAGAAGAGAAGTTGCATTATGGAAGCATATTTTGAACCTCCTAAAAATCAGAAATATAAAGTATTGGAATACAGCATCTTATTATAATGAAAACATAATGAATAAAGGGCCAGAGAGCAAATTAAGAAAATGACCCCTCATGCCAAACTACCCCCCATGACATTTGAAAAGCTGTGGAAGCCAGATATTTTTTAGTAGGGTCTGTAGCACTAGGACACAGGTAATGATTTTAAACTGAAATAGGGTAGAATTAGACTAGAAATAAAGATAAAAATATTGCAGTAAGGAGGATGAAACACTGGAATAGTTTGCCCAGATAAATGTGATAAATGCCCCAGCCCTGGAAACATTAATGGTCGGGTTAGATGGGCCTCTGAACAACCTGATCCAGCTGCAGGTGTCCCTGTCCATGGCAATGTTGGACTGGATGGACTTTAAAGGTCCCTTCATACCCAAACCATTCTATGGTCATATGCAACAAACTGCAGAAAAGTAAAAGAATCATTAATTGCCACAAAATAATCCACTAAAGTCTAATCATTGGGTAAATATACAAACACAAATCAAACAGGAAAGAAGAGAAATCTTGAGATGAAAAAAAAAAAATAAACATATCACCAAAGGAAATCAGTGTCTATTTAGAGCACACAGACAATTTCACGTGGTAGAAAAACAAATGCAGAAGATCTATGGATTATTGCAAAAGAAGAGACTCTCTAATGGCCGTAGATTATTTTCTTTCTGCATTCAAGGGTGCAAACCGAATTTTTACTGGATATCCATTCATTATTCCCCAAACTATGAGCAAAAGATATTTTAAAATTATTTGGAAAAAAAAATTGTAATAGTTTGAGTGGAAAGAATGATTGCAAAAATATCTTTTTCCCCTCTAAATAATTTACTCTCAATAATGTAACAATCAAAAGTTGTAAATCATTATGTCAGATGATTTATACCCATAAATAGTTTAAAATTTAAGTGTAAGACTCAAAACTTTTCTAAATAACTGAAATTAAGCTTTATGGTAGATTATATGATGTTTTTCCCAAAGCACCCAAGATATATGCATTTTCAATTATGATATTCAATGTATTATGTCAATTTAGCGAAGAAACAATAAGTATTTTGTTGTTGAGAGCTTCGTGCAGCTGAGAATGATAATACTGTTTAAGAGATGAGAGATGCCAAGTAGCTGATTAGATGATATATTTATAAAGTTGAATCTCTTGTTAATCACACAATTTACTTAATATAATGATGAATACCACTAAATGACTCTTAAGAGCAATGATATCTACTAAGATGCTGAAAGTGGTAACCAATTGTTACCTGCTCTTCATTCTGGTACCTCCTTTACCCTGCACAACTTTGATTTCTAATTAACACTTACCACTGAGGTAATGCCTGAAATGGCAATCTGAACACAATCAGTACACTCAGCTAGACCCTCATAATTATCTCTTTGGTTGGTTGCTCACACTGCAATATTTCTTACTTGCCTTGTCACCTGAGAATGGATTAAGGCTCTCCAGAGATCTCCCCAGCTGATGACATGGTCACTCACAGGGACCAGATCCCACCCTGCTCCAGCAGCATCATCAGCTCTTCTTGATGGAAAGCTTGATCTTGTCTTGGTCCTCAAATCACTTGACAATTCTCCCCAAGGTCTGGAAAGTCTTCTATATGTGAAGGAATCCCATTCCATCAGAACTGGCACCAACACCAACTTGCAGAACTGCCGTGTGAAATCAAGCACTGCCTTCATTCCTCTGCATAACCCATTTTTCTGCAAAAACTATTTTGTTATGTTTGCTAGATCCCAGATTGCTTTGAGTGCATACCACCTTCCAAGACTGCTAAACCATATTCACTTGAGGACCTGTTTGAAAGCTTGCAGGATCCCCAACATGGAGAGGTGAGTTCTGTGTTTGGAGATGATACAGTTGACTGATATTTGACTGAGCTTTGATTTGTTTACCAGATTTTTGAAGTCAGGTAATCTTTCAGGAGGACATGGCATGAAATAATTTTTATATGACCCCTAAATATGTAGAAAAATACATGTGGTAAATAAACATAAAAATAACAAAAAATTGTTTATGGTATTCTAAAAAAAAACACAGACAGTAAGCATGCAAATTAAAGAAAGCAGCAAACATAAGCTACTGATATTCTATCTCTCCCCATGTAAACAGTTGAGTAAATGTCTAGAATAAAGTATGCAGGGCCTCACAGTACTAGAAAATATCTTGACACATTGGAGGAAATTCAAGGAAAAGCAACATAAATTATTGAGGGTTTGAAAGGATTGACTTACGGTGAAAGATTAAAAGAAATAAATATGTATAACTTGCTAAGCAATGACTGGAGGGGGAAAGGGGGAAGGGAGATGTTAACTGTCTACGCATATTTGAAGGCTATAAACACCAAGGACAGAAAGAAATTATTTAAGGTGGTCTTAGTGTATAGCCAAGTTTAAATAAGACCAACTAGAAATTAATGTTGGTAAAATTAAACTAGAAATGAAAAAAATCTGAAACCACATATTTTTTTATAAAGTAGAATTCAAAGAGAGATGTAATTTTTTAGAAGTGTTAGCAGTCTTCTTATTTGGCCAGGGTATGAGACAAATACATTGAAATCTTTCTCTTTCCAGAAATTGAAAATCAAGTTTTCCAAATTCCCAGGGAGTTTTCACACAGGTGGTACCAGCTTTGTCCTGGTCTCTCTCTACCCTCTTAGTTCTCTCATGAATTTTGGATGTTCTTCTGATTCAGAATGAAAATAAATTTTGAAATATTTGTTGGGAGTCAGTGTTGGTGTTTTGTTTTGCTGATTTTACAAAATTGATTTGTTTTCTGTCTAAACCTACACTAGATAATTTACTATAGGAGATATACTTGCACTTACAAGGTGTATTGGATTTTCATGGGCACATTTTGATAGCTATGGGGGAGCTAATGGGGTGGCTTCTCTGAGAAGATTCCAGAAGCATTCATCTTTTCCAACAAAGCCAATCCCAGGACAGATGTGCCCCTGGCCAAGGCTGGGCCAAGTATAAGTGATGGCAGTGCCCCTATGATAACTTATTTGAGAAGGGGAAAAAAAGTTATTGTACAGATGAAATTGCACCTGGAGAAGAGGAGGGTGGGGATATGTGAGAGGAACAGCTATGTAGATGCCAAGGTCAGTGGAGAAAGGGAGGGAGGGACTGTTCCAGGCACTGGGGAAGAGATTTCCCTGCAGCCTGTGGTGAAGACCATGTGAAGCAGCTGTACCCCTACAGCCCATGAAGGTCCACAGGGAAGAAAAGATCCACCTGCAGCTTGTGAAAGATCCCACCCCAGAGCAGGTAGATGCCTGAGAGGAGTTTGTGAACCCCTGGAGAAGGGATTACAGATCCATGGAGAGAGGAGCCCTGACTGGAGCAGGTTTCCTGAAGGACTTGTGATGCTGTGAGGGACCCACACTGGAGCAGGCTGCTCCTGAAGGACTGCTCCCTGTGGAAGAGTGACTCATGTTGGAGAGGTTTATGAAGAGTTGTTGCCTGAGGGATGGACTCACATTGGAGAAATTAATGGAGAACTGTCTTGCATTGGAAGGACCCCATGCTGGAGCAGGGGTTCTCCCTGTGCTGTGGCACTGTGTGATGAGCTGGTGACCCCCATTCCCTGCCTCCCTGAGATGCTGGGGGAGGAGGTAGAGATGAGAAAGAGGGAGGGGTGGGGGGAAAGAGTTTTTAAATTCTTATTTTGCTTCTCATTGTCCAACTCTGATTCTGATGTTAACAATAAATTCAATAATATCTCCAGTTTGAGTCTGGTTTTCCTGTGATAGTGTTTGCTGAGTGATCTCTCTGTCCTTATCTCAACTCATGAACCCTTCATTATATTTTTTGCCCTGGCCAGCCGAAGAGTAGAATGAGAGAGGAGCTTTGTGAGTGCCTGGCATCCAGTCAGGGTCAATCCACTATGGCTTTTTAAAGGGCTGTAGTGGGTTGACCTTGGTGGACACTAGATGCCTGCCAAGCCACTCAAACATTCTTCTTTGCAGGTAGATAGGGGAGAGAAAATAAGGTGGAAAGCAACTTGTAGGTTGAGATCAGGCAGTTTACTAAAACAAAAGAGAAAGTTTGCATGGTCGTGGGCAAAGAGAATAAAAAATATATTTATTCCCTACTTTCAACCAGTGAGAGATATTCAGCCACTTCTCAGGAAGCAAGGCTTTAACATGTACAGTTGTTGATCCAGAAGGAAAACATTGTAAATAGGAAATGCCCCACTTCCTCCTCCTTGTCTTGGCTTTTATATCTGGGCTGACTTTGCATGGTATGGAATATCTCTCTAGTTAATTTAGCTCAGCTGGCCTGGTTGTGTCCACTTACCAGAATCTTGCTCACCCCCAGCTCCTCATTGGGGGGAAAATGTTGAGAGACAGCACTGATGCTGTGCCAGCTCTGCTCATCAGGAACCAAAACATTGGTGTGTTATCAACACCTGCCCAGCTGCCAGTGCAAAGCACAGCACTGTGAAGGCTGCTGTGGGGAAATAGACTCCATCTCAGCCAGACCCAATACACCAGCAAAGGGATGAAATGATCTAATAAGCTTATTTCATCTGTAATACCTATATTTATGTGACAAATTTTTCAGGAAAACAAAGGCTTCACACTCAGAAAATGATCAAAAGAGCTCACAAAATAAAAGTACAGGGATAGAATGTCAAAATAGCCTTACAATATCAAATTTCAAGCATTTGTTTTTGTGGTTTTCTTCTATTCCTTGAAAAAGGCTCTCAAATCTATTAAAATGTAGGACTTTTTGTAAATCACAAAAACTCATCATGTAATCACAGATTTGTTTAGGTTGGAAAAGGCCTTTAAGATCACCGAGTTTAATGGCATCACAGCACTGCCAAACCACCACAAACCCTTCTTCCTAAGCAGCAGATCTACTCATCTTTTGCACTCTTCCAGTCATGATGGATCAGCCATTTCCCTGGGCAGTCAGTTCCAATGCCTGAGAACCTTCTCAGTAAAGCATTTTTCTGAATAACTACAGCAAGCAACTGTCTTACTGTTAAAGACTGAGGCAAAGATGGAATTAAGTACCTCAGTCTTTTCCTCAGCCTTTGGTCACTGCATTTCCCTCCACATCACATAGGATGAAGATTCTCCTTGGCCCTCTTTTTCTTGCAAATGTATTTATAGAAATATTTTTTATTTTCTTTTAGAGCACTAGCCAGATTAAAGTCTCATTGGGCTTTAGCCCTTTTGTCTCCCCCCATAACCTCATGACATCCCTGTAGTCCTGAATTTCCTGCCCTTTCATCCAAAGGTCATAAACTCTCCTTTATTCCTTAAATACCAGTCCTCTATTTAACCAGCCTGGTTAAACATTCCCCATCAGCTCATCTCCTGGTCCATGGGCACAGCCTGGTCCTGTACCTCTAAGATTTCCTTCTGAAAGCAGCTCCAGCTTTCCTGGATCCTTTGTCCTGCCCCCAAGGGAATGTCTCCACCTTTCTCCTAAAGAGACCAAGGTCTGCCCTCTGGAAGTTCAAGGTGGTGAGACCCACTGAGGGATCCCCTTATGCTGTTGGAGTGAATAATTCAGCCAAATTTCCTCCCAGTACATCAGGTCTGCACAGTGAAGGGTCCCCACAGTGGGATGCTTTGGCAGTCTGGCAGTCAGACTGATCAGGCACGAGGGTCTTGGCTTTCCTGAGAGCTGGCAGACAAGTCAAACACTAAGGAAACCTCAGTGTACTAAGGGATGAGAAAAATCTCACCCTTTCACATGACATATGTATTTTTAAAATTCCATTTGTCGATATTGAAGAATAGATAGAGTCATGCATATATAATGAGATCAACATTGAAGTCTTTAGGTCACTTAAAGAAAACTCCGGGAAAAACAACTTGGAAATTTACTTCAGGTTTGTTTGTTTGTTTTTGTTTTGGTTTGAGGTTTTTTTGTATATAGGTAGATTGTCTGCTAGCTTGGAAACCTGAAATAACGATTTCTTGTAATAGTGCATCATTCATAATTTCTTTAGACCAGTGATTTCAGGAACTGCTGATGGAGAGTTTACTTTCAAATATTATTAATAGCCTCTATTATTTTTGCTTACTAAAGTGAATTACTGCAAAATAATATGTGTGACTTGTCCAGGACTTTAACTGAAAGTATTTAAAGGAGTTATTTTCTGTGTTCTTTTTCCACCAGTTAGTAAATACAAGTTAATGATCCTCCTACTCATGTGCCCCAAACCTCTAAGGAAAATGGAAGGAGACCAAATTTTAACCTGTAAACATATACCACAGTTCTACCAGCAAAAAAAAAAAAAAAAAAAGTGTTGAACCTGCCAATGTAGTGAATGCTTGTGTAACCATTAAAGCAGGAGAGAATAAGTTATTTAGCTGATATTCCATATGTATGAAAGAGTTCTGAATGTCCAGGGCAATCCTGAATTGCTGGATGTTATGGCTTAATCTAGTAAACCCCAACCATATATTAAACTCTGCCAGGGTAGCAGATGTTTCAATTACTACAAAGTTATCCTTAGCATATCCAAGTGGCAGGCCAGGCAATGTGTCAGAGTGATCAGCTGTTGGTAAGTACTTCAAGCTATTCTAACACTGGAATAAAACTTAAAGAGGCATCTTCTATGAAGAGCAATCAGTTTTGTATGGAAGGGTGCTGTGACTCAACCCTACCTGGGGGTTTGCTCACTCCTGCCAAGTGGGGTGAGGGAGAGCATCAGAGGTGTGCAGGTGGGAAAACTCATGGGTAGAGCTAAAGACAGTTGAGCAATTAAAGCAGAAATTGCACATGCCAACAAGGCAAAATAAGGATTTCATTCATCATTTCCCTTTGTCAGTCAGGTGTTTGGCTGTCAGTGGGAAAGCAGGGCTTCATCATGTGCAAAGCATACTTGGGAAGACAGACAGCATATGCAAAATGCCCTAATGCCCCCTTCCTCCTTCTTCCATAGAGCTTCTATTGCTGAGAATGATGTCATGTTGTTGGAATATCTCTTGAATCAGTTGAGGTCAATTTTTCCAGCTGTGACCCTCTCAGGTTCTTGTGCACCCCCAGCTCCCTGACTGGCCAGGCACTGTGAGAGGCAGAGAAGTTCTTGATCCTGTGTGAGCACTGCTCAGCACTAGCTGAACATCCTGGGTTATCAACACTTTCCAGCACAAATCCAAAACCCAATCCCATGCCAGTTGCTGTGAAGGAAATGAGCAGCACAGAGAGAAAAGAAGGAACACAGCTCTAAGGTAAAAACTTCTTCACCACAAAGGTAGTCAAGTTTTGGAACAAGTTGCTCAGAGACATGAAGTTTTCAGGGTAGAAAGTCCTGAGTGAGTGATCTTACTTTGAGCAGGGAGTTGAGCTAGAGAACACTGAAGTCCTTTCCATGCTGAATTATCCTGTGATTTTGAAGGGGTGGCTGAATTTGGCAGCCCAACAAATGGCAGCCCAAGAGCTCCATCTCTCCACATTCAGCCTAACAAGGCTCAACATGTGCTCCCAGTAGACACACAGACAGAAGTAAACAACACATATATAAATATACACATGGCCAGCCACACAGATCACAGATCAACACAGACAGAAGCACAAACAATATTCAATATTCATGCAAACACAGAAAGTACCAACAGTCTCATGCTGTTCTCTTCTCTGTCTGATCAGGATAAAAGTCCATTAGTGGAAAATTTATTGGCATACACAGACACATATACAGTGTAGATCCCTACAGGAGCTGGCTTTAGACAATGTTTATTTTGTGAGTCAGTAGCCTGAAAGCTTGAACATTTCCCTAGTGATATTTTGCATCTAAACTACAACATGATCAAAATGCAATAGAAAACTATGTACTTGAATGTTGGATCCAAAAATCTGTATTAGTGAGTTGGGATTTGAACATATAAAGAGGTAGAATTTTAGCATTAAGCCTTCTAGGAGAAGAAAAAAACAAAACCAAACAAAAACACCGCCACAATAAAATAAACCAATTTTCTTATCCTGAATATTGCCTTAGGAGGAGTGAAAGACAGCACAGGTCCAGGGTGCTTGTATCCTTTATATTTGGTCTCATTTTTTACACTTGAACTTGAATGGTGTTAAACTCTTTTTCTGAATGTTCTTTTACCTGAATGTTTCTCCCACAGACATTCACATTACTTCATAGTCACTGTTTCAGAATTCTGATACATTTATTTAGCTTTTAAAGCAAATTTGGATCTATTCCAGTTGGTTACTGAACAGATTCAATTCATGAAGGCATTTTCCTTTAAAGTATATCAAGATGCATCTTTAAATGATTGCTCTACATTCAAAAGACACTGTTGAGTAGATTCCATAGTCCTTATGAATCAATGTTGCTAATTATTGCAGTTTTCACACAAGTCTTATAATAGTTGGTAATGACTTTAAAGCTATCATTCTGGAGACAAACAACTGCATGATTCAACCTTCTATATTTTTCCTGAGTGAATTTTAAAACCTCAAAATTGGTTGTGGTTTAGCTTGAAAATGTCATTGGTAGGTAAATTACAAAAGGTTTGGAAAGGATATATATGTGTGAGACTCTATCAATATACATCTGTGTGTGATTATATCATTAAAATCCATGTTGTATTTCCATAGGTTATAACATTAATACACATGTATAACATGTCCATGTGTATTTAACATGTTCTAGCATTGTTAGGAGGAAGCTGGCCTGTTCTCCCAGGGGATTAGTGACAGTACAAGAAGAAATGGACTCACCCTGTGCCAGGGGAGATTCAAGATGGACTTCAGAGGAAATTTCGTCAGAGAAAGAGTTGTTATACCTTGGAATGGATTGCCCAGGGAGGCTGTGGGGTCACCATCCCTGGAGGAGTTCAGGAAGTGACTCTCCATGGCACTCAATGTCACGGTCTAGATGACAAGGTAGTGATCTTTCAAAGGTTGGACTCAATAATCTCAGAGGTCTTTTCCAACCTAAATGATTCTGTAATTATATATATATATGTTAAGATGTTAAAATTGATTCATGAGTTTTGAACCTTTTGATTTTTCATACCATAACTGCAGTACATGCTTTCATAAAATAAAGCATTATCTTACAATTATGAAGATTATTCAACCCTACAAATCAACAGAGGCCTATTTCTCAGTTTCACAGAAGCCATTTTACATTTCATGGCAATATAATGGTCCATTTGGTGGACCCAACTTCTCTTTATTCTCATTTTCAAATCCCTTTAAAGTGCCACAGATGTATAATCTAGCTTTTGTGTGACCAGGAATCACAGCCAAAACTGTCATTACAAGAATAACTCTGCTGATCACTGTCTGGGACTAAGCTAAGTTGCAGGACTCTTAGGACAAAAAGGAAAGAGATATTACATATGAGAGTTGTAGAAGAAATCTTTAAAAAATATAATTTCCATTATTACAACTGACTGGCAAAATTTTAAAAGTTGTATTTATTTTTATTAAATATTGATAAATCACTCAGCAATAATACTGGAAGGCATAAAGGAACTTAGCAATCAATAAGGAGCATCTCATGACTCTGAAAGATTCCAGTCTAAAATCATATTTAAGTAAGGCAGAAGGAATTGTATGTATTTCCCAAGTGGCTGCTGAGAGGAACACTAAAGCAGGATCATCAGTGAGTTACTGACTGCTACAGTTGCTAATGCAAAGGAAAAATACTCTAAATTCCCATGGATTTTGAGGGCAGCTGAGACATTGCTAAAGTACCACATGTTCCATACATGGTTGATCAGCTGAAGTGAAGGTAGAAATCCTTCTAAGGCATTGACTAAAGCAGCAGAAGTCGAAAGAGATATTTCCTTTCAGAGAGGATGTTTAGGACTCAAGCTGGTTCTTCACCTTCTTTACACATTGCTAAAAAGAGAAAATTCTGCATTCACAGCTTCCCTGTCATTCCCTGCAGCAGGGCCAGTGGGAGTCCATGGTTTCAGAGAGCTAAGATCCCCCTTCAGAAATAAAACATCCTGTCACTCTTATCATGGGTATGAAATGCAGAGAAAGACCCTGCACTAGAAGCACAAGGCAAATATCATAACTGCTTGATCATAAAAACTGCTTAAATAGGCCTACAGAATTTAGCACCTTCACATAGCAGGGAATCCTACATGACAGAGACCATCACTTATGCTTGGTGAAAATTTAAGTAAATTTATATGCAAAAACAGTCATGATGTGCCTTTTAATCCTTCATGAATTTTCTCTATCATCCTCAGTCACACACCCAAGACAAAAGAAATACAGTACCATCAAAATAATCAGCTCCAAAGTTTGTGAGATTCATGATTCCCCCTCCTTCTAAGGATGTGACCTCCCTACCCTTAATCATCTTACTTATGAGCTCTCTTCTATGAGTGATAGACTGCTGTTAATGCTAAAAACCACAGCTGATTAAAACTCAGCAGAGGAAACAAACAAGTTTGAAATCTCATGGACTCCAGATTAAGCACCAAAATCTAATAGGGTTGTTTTGGACTCCAGCTGCTAAATGTGAGATCATAACATGGAGCACCAAAACTTTAAACACCTTTATTTTATATCTCAGTACTACATCCTATGCCTGCTTAGTAGTCAAATGTCACCTTCTAAATCAACAATATTCCTTACTGACTTTCTTTAAAAGACCCCTGCCTTTGTGCACTCTAGTTGTTTCCTAGTCTAATCACACCAAGTTCACATCAATACTGGCATCAAGATGTCTACATCTTTCTGGTACATTTTCCTGTTCCAAAATCTTAAATGCATCATTATAATTCTACTGTGCTGAGAAAAATGTGTAACAAGTTTGTGAGCCTACTGTCAAGTTTATATTTTAGGGTGTATTGAAGAAAACTTTCTTGATTATAGTAAGATAAATTCTCCAGACAATTTATGTTAATTTTTTTAATGGAACAGAAGTTTGGAACACAGTGATTATTAAAACAGGGAAACTCATCCAGCCTCTTATTAGATTAGATAAGGAAGTCATTTTGCTTAGAGCAACAAATTTGAAATCTCTTAATTTTCTTTCCCACTCATGTGACTCCAGCAGTTTAGATAAAACAAGCAGTTAAAGCAGATGATGAGTATCAGATCTCAAGTTAATACAAAGTAAATTGAATTCTGAAGTATCTCTTCTATTTGCAACTTTGCTGCAGGTGCCAAGGTTCACTTGGTGAACTTTCTTATTTAGCAACATTGCAGAGGCCACAAAGTCAGTTAGAGGGAAATAAGTTTAAATAAATATCTTTCAGCCTGAAAGATTTTCTGAAATACATCTCACATTCACATATAGCTGGTAATGAAAATTCATGTTGTAATTGACCATTGCCATTTTCCTTTCCCAAAAGCTTTATTCTATTTTTTATAATTGGCACAGATACTCCAGAATGCCTCCTGGTAGGGATGCCTTAGTATAGCCTCATTTTGCACAACCAAAAAGCTCCAACTGACATCTCTGGGTTTTCAATCAGGCCCTCCTTAAAAACGGCACATCTGTGCTCAGAACAGCTGGATTTGGGATCACACATATGAGTTTGTGCATAGTCACTTTTTAGGGGATCATAAGGCTGGGTTTACATTACTCTGTGAAACTTAATGGAAACATACCTAGTGACCAATTCAATGTAGCACATGAATATCTCTTTTCAGGACTCACCAAAATCACTTTTAGAAAGAGAGTAAAAAATTAATAAAATGCTCAAGGTACAATATTTGTTGGCTAGAGGTCATTCATGAGTTAGGAAAAGCTCTGAGTTTGACTCAGGTGGGATTTGGGCATTCCCATATGCACACACATGCTGGAGATGATACAGTTCCTTTCATCTTTGTGATTCATAATTACATTCATTTTATTCACATATTTGAATCAGTCTGTGGGTTAGAACTGTTTGAATCTGATTGTATTCTGACATTTGGCTATGGGAGCTATATTCAAGCAATGAATATACCAAAACTGGGTTTACAGCAACATGCAGAGACAGACAGGAAGAGGAATTTCCATCCATTTCTTCTCTCCTGATGCCTCATTCCTCTGCTGGAGATGTCCCTTCCATAATATCCTCTTCTCATGGCAATCACCATGGTGACAGTCATATCATTGCAATTCCTTTAGTAACTGAATGACAAAGTCCTGTGGCTGCGTTCTCCAAGTCATACAGCTTTGTTTATGTTTCTCTCTGGTTTCCTAGAAGTAAGAAAAAGGCATGACAATTTTGCTGTCCTAAGGGAGAGTGCATCTGAGGGAAAGGCATCAGGAAAGCAGACTGGGTCTATTCTTGACAACATTAGTGGTGGATTCACACTGACCAGCAAAGCATTCACTTGGTCTGCCACTTACTCCTCACAAATCACCATGGGGAAGAGAATGGGAGGGCAAATGTCAGAAAACAGCTGGGTCAAGGTAGTTTTATAAAGGAACACAGATGAGCTTGCAAGCAAAGCAAGATAAGTTCTTCAGTCACTTCTTCATCTGTGAGCAGTCGTCAGCCCCTTGCAGGAAAGCAGGGCCTCAACATCCAGAATGGTTCCCAGGGAGGACAAGCACAGCAAACTCCAAAGTTCCCTTTTGTTATCCTTTCTTCAGCTTCTATTGGTGAATATATTACATGATACAGAATATCCTGTTGGTCACTTTGGGGCAGCTGTCCATCTGTGTCCCCTCACAGCCTATTCTCAGGGGGGAAAAAGAACCATCACTCTGTTCAAGCTCTGTTGAAGAATGACCAAAACAAGGTGTGCTACTGACATTGCTTTAGTCATGAACTCCAGACAGCACCATACAGGATGCCATAAAGAGAGTGAACTCCTTCCTAGTCAGATCAAGCTCTTCAGTTTACAAGAGTTCAAAATTAAAAATGCTAGGTTTCAGCTTTCCATGCAGGAGCTTGACTATGTGTGTTGCTAAATTATTCAGCTAGTTACAGTTTCTTTCAGCCAAAACTACTCCTCGGACAGTGCCTGGCTGTAGCTCAGAAGTGAACACACCCAGGGATTTGTCTCAGTGGGCAGTCTGGATGCAGTCACTGTGTTTTGGAAGGATTTCTTTGTTTTAGGATTATTCATGTGGCCTAGGGGCCAGGTAATGAGTCCAGTTCTGAATAGTTTTGTAAAATAAATCTTCATTTTAAGAGCTCTCCTCTCTTTTATAGTATATTAATGTTTAGATTCAATTTTTGTTTTTAAAAAACAAGAATTTTTAATAATAAAACTGAGGAGGGAGACATAAACCACTTAGACCAAAATTTACTAGCAGTGTACAGAAAGCTACCCCTAATTACCTTTTGTCACCATTATACATGGTATTTGCATTTACAATCTTGTTTGAAAAGGGCACTGTCACATATCTTTGCCTATCTTGTTTGATTAATTGCCTCACTGTCAAGATGTTAACCAAGGATTTTGGTGCTGTTTTCCTGTCATTGATCTAATACTCCACAGCTCTTTCTGTTAAGTTAGTATAATTTTCTTCCTATGCACTCTAAATTTGCATCATTAGTAAGATCCTTACATCTTTTGATGTAAGGCATACAATATTTTTTCTTAGATCAGTTGGTAAAAAAAAAAAAAAGGCTATTGTTTGAACACACAGAAATGTATGACCTGTAATTCCATTTTGCAAGAATAATTTTCTTCCTTAAATACAAAATTCAGGTGATTTCTTCATACTGCTATGTTTTTCTATTGTTTTCAAGGCAAAAAAGTGGACAATTATCCCAGATTAAAAAGAGAACCAAAAACCAAAAACCAAAATAAATAAAACCTAACAAAAAAATAAAAATCCCCAACCTCCCATAAGAACCAACCAAAAAAACCCCCCCAAAAACAAAACAAAACAAAAAAAGTAATAAGAGACAAGCAAAACCCCCAAAATTACGGGCAAACAGGAAAAAAAAAATCAAGAAAAAAGCCCAGCAAACAAAATAAACCCAATAACAAATTCCCCCTTCCCCAAATATCCAAATTAGATTTGATTTAAAGTATTAAAAAGACAACAAATATTCAGT
The DNA here is from genome assembly GCF_903797595.1 of Erithacus rubecula. NCBI lineage: Eukaryota > Metazoa > Chordata > Aves > Passeriformes > Muscicapidae > Erithacus > Erithacus rubecula. The sequence goes on along the minus strand of NC_136685.1, from coordinate 7,807,348 downwards.
CACTGATAATGCATTAGCCTTTCCAATTGTCACTTTTTAATTGTTATTCTTTATTATTTATGTAGTAGCATCCCCATAATTTGTTAAGCAATGTGCAAGGAGAGTAAAAGAAAAAATATTGCCCATACAAAAATAATTTAAAATCTAAATATTCCCTCAAAGTATGGATACAGGGCTTTCTGTAAAGCTTTACATGCCAAAATTTTTGCTATTTGGTCAGGAGTTTTCTTCTGCATTGTATTCCCAAAAAGACAGAATCAATTACAAATTCTTGGTTAATCCCTTAAGTTATATGTGAAGCATGCTAAAGATCTTTAAGTTGAAACCTTGGGATCAGCAGTGATGAAAACATTACTAAACTAATAACAATAATGGAAAAATGCCTCAGTATTGATGCTGAGGAGATAATCTTCCCTCTTTTTTTCTGTTTTTAATCATTTAACGTGGAAGGGAAAATGTGCTGCTCAGAATACAAATACTAAATGTTTGTCCTTCAATACAGAGGAGAAGAGTTTAGTCTAAACTCATTCCCAGTTTCCACTTGCCCATTGTTGAAGAATCAGAGTTTCTGTTCTGTCATGGGAGACACCAGAGAGTAAAGAGTGCACATTTGTGCCAAAAAAAAATTGAGGGCAGGTAGAGCAACCACACCAGTACAGCAGAAAGTTTCCATGGACAGTGCAGGACAACCTGCAGAGCTGCACAGAGCTGCAGCATCTGACTTACAGAGAAAAGGAAAACAACCTGATTTACTGTAAACAACACACAGATAGCAAGAAAAGGAAAAAAATCCCACACCACTATATATAAATATTCTGGCTAACCCTGGGCATGTCAGAAAATGTGTGTGTGTTCTAGTAAAAGAGAACTGAGCCCAAGATTTGAGTCTCCAGCTGACAGCCTTCATAAACTCTGAAGAGTGATGAATCTGAGATGTGGGTGATAAGTATGATATCGCCCACAATGAGACTGTCATTAATTTAAGTATTTTTGTATTTTTTTCCCTTAAAAAGAAGGACAAAGGTTTCAATCACAGTCCAAATGTTGCTACTATTTTAGTTTGCTTTATGCTGCCTTGATAATTCTAAACTCCACAAAATCTGCTGTTGTTTGGATCTCTTCAGTACAAAAACTACAGCCATATTTTGAAGTGAGAAAATCTTCAATAGTTCTCTTTAAAGAATTGTATATAGAACTCAAACAACATTAATATGTAGGGATAGTTTAACTGAGTCAACTTGGTCCTTCAAAGACATTTGTGAAATCAGAGTTCCTGAGGACTCCATATTTTGTTTATATATGAACTTCACAAAAATTATTAGTGATTAATACAAAGTGAAAGGAAGAGGAGAAAAAGGCAAGTTCCATATTGAATATCCATATTTTTCTCCGTCAGCTTCAACTGTGCAATCAAGTTTATTACTTTTCACATTCCTGTGACTTTTCTGTTATTTTTAGAATTTCAAGAGATGCTTACTGACTACTTAATTCTGCAGTGATTAGAGACCACTTTAGAGAATAGTAACTGTAAACAAGGTTAAATTTAGAAGTATAAAAGAAAACCATGTAAACAAACAAAAGGGCAACAATATTTTTGATAAAGTAACTAAATTCTAATGGAGGCAAATCACAATTTTCCTCAGTTGTGTACATGATACAAAAACTAATGCATAAATATTCTCAAAAATACTATTCACTATAACATAATCATCAGATTTAGATCAACAAAGATAATTTTTCTTAAGCATCTAAGACAATTAAAATCACAATCTCAAAAATATAATTACCAGCTATTTAGAGTTTCTGAATTTGAAATATCATTTGGAATATTTTTATTCTGTGGGAACTTCTTGAGCATTTGAGTGCATAATTATTTAATCTTCCATTTAGTTAATGAATCCTGTATCACTTGCAATTGGACTGTAAAAACCTGCCATGTATAAAGATATTACACCACAAAATACCAGAACAACTGCAAGGTTCCTTAGCAGATCAAATAGTCCAAAGCATTTGGACTAACAGCAAGTTAAATTAGGGAAGGTTATTTGGGACCATGTCTGTTCAGGTTTTGAATATTACCAGAGGTGGAGACTCAACAATCTTTCTGGGCAATCAGCTCCAGTGTCTGTCCGACCTCCCAAAAAAAGAAAGTGTTTTATTATGCTTACATTGCATTTCTGTATTTAAATTTGTGCCCATTGCCTCTGGTTATTTAACTGGGCATCACTGAGCCTGGTTGTATTCTTTCCTTTTCCTGATCAGATTCATGCATTGCTGAGACCCTCTCTGAGCCTTTTTCCTCCAGACTGAATAGTCACAGATCTTTCAGCCTGTCCTTGTAGATGAGATGCTACAGTACGTTAGTCATCCTCCTGGCCCTCTGGAGCACTCAACTCCAGTGTGCCTGTTCCTTGGTACTGGGGTGCCCAGAGCTGCACCTGTGACTTCAGACAGCTCTTTGCAGGGCTCATCAGAGAGGAAGGATCACCCCTGTTGACCTGCTGGCAATGTTCTGTTTTCTGCACCCCAGGAGGATTCTGGTCTTCCCTAGGGCACATTTCTGACACATGGTAGGCTTGTGGTTCCAGCAGATCACCCCAGGTCCTTCTCTGCACAGCTAATTTCCAGTCTATCCCCAGACTTTGTGGGTTATTCCTCCCCAGCTGCATCTCCCTTCATTCACATGAGGAATATTGATGCATTTCTCCCACCTGTGGAGGTCCCTGTGAACAGCAGCACACTCACCTTGTCAGCCACACCTCTCAGATTTGCAGACAGTGCACTGTATGTCTCTATCCAGGACATTAATGAAAATCTTACACAGCCCTGGCCACATTATCAGCCCCTGAGCAGAGCAAGAGTGACCATCCTGCAGTGGGACCCTGTACTGCTGACCACAACACTTCAGGCCTGCAAGTTGAGTCAGTTTTCATCCCATCTCACTGTCCATTTACTGACCTTTGTTCATGAGCTCACAGATGAGAATATCATGGGAGCTGGTATGCAAAGTAAGATCAGAATAAACAAAACCACTGAACTCCCCTCATCCACTGAGCTAGCAATTTCATTTCAGAAAGCCATCAGGTGGATCAGACATCATTTCCCTTTATAAATCCAGTCTGATTGATCCTAACCACTTTGTCCCTCATGAATTTGAAAATAGTTTTCAGGATTAACTGCTTCATCAGCTTCTCAGGTCCATTTTGACATTCATGAAGACAGGAGTGATATTTTCTTTCTCCCAGTCCTTGAATCTCTCCTGGTTGCATGATCTTTTGAAAATTAGCAAAAGTGCCCTCACAATTACATTGGCCAACTTCCCCAGCACTCGTGAGGGCAAAACATCAGGTCCAAATTCTTATTTGTGTCCAGATTAAATGTTTTGTGTCCTGATCCTCCTTTACACCATAGTTTCTTTAAAAGTCAACTTTCCTCATCTTTTTTTGTGGCATAGTCAAATTTAGCAAGTTTTGTTTTGCTGCCCTCTCCATCCCCTGCTACCTCCTGTATTTGCTCCAGATACTGGCTAAATATCACAGGTCAGGTTGTATCTCTTTAGGACAAGCATTAATACCTTACAGTGCATTCCTTCTAAAGCTTTGTGGCCTCAGTTGTGTAGTTTTTTGATCCAATTCCACTGCAAAGATTTAGAATACATAGTGACTATAATAGTTCAATAACATGAGACACACTGACTGGACACACATATGTCATTGGAAAGTCTATAAAACAGAAATGTAGTGCCAGCAAATGGAGTGAGAAGACTGTTATTGTTTTTGTGATGCAACTGCAGAAGTCTAAAGAGAGATGCTGATTCGAAGATGCTTCTGTTCTTGAATGTATAATTCTCCAAACTGCTGCATATTTGATTTCACTTTGGTAATTCTACTGCATACATAAAATGAAAGAAGAAAAACCCAAATTCAGATCACATTGTTGTTATTACCTCCTCAAAATTGTTCCAGATTTATTCCCTTTGGAGTTTTTCAATTCAAACATGCTCCATGGCATATGTGAGAAAAGTCAAGTGAGACAAGTGGAATGAAAACATGAAGGTATAGAGAACTACAAGCTATATAGATTTGGGACATTGAACCATTCCAGCCACTTCTGGTTGTCATCTGTTCTATTTGTCCATCAGAACTGACTTTAAATTTACTTTTCTGGCTCTATTTGTTTGTAAATATGACCCTCTTACAAAACAGAGAGATGAAATCTGCACTAAATTGACATCAATACTTTCAAAGTCTGTTCTAAAATGCACACATTTTGACCTGCAAATAAAAGACAAGTATTCCCCTCCAGATGTCCAAATGCTTCTACCTTAACCCCTTGTTTCCATACTGCCCATGTGTCTTTTCTACCAGCCTTATTGAACAAAATTGGAATTTCTGTTCAGTGCTAGAATAGAATACAAGTGGATGTTTATTAGAAATGTCAAAATATCCATGACATCTATTTTTTCTTTAAAATATTTGTCTTTTTTATTGCAGACTTGTCACCAAAACTGGCAGAAATAGTCTCCCTTCCAGCATTGATAACAGTTGTGCTAGGAATCCCTTAACACCCTCAGGCAGTACAAGACTCCCAAAGCAATTTTAATACTGGTAAGCTTCAGGTGAACATCCAAGCCATTAGGTATAAAGCTGACACATACACAAACTCAAGAATGTCTAAGATTTATTATTATCATACAGTTCCTGGAATGAGATAACTGAAGGTTTGTCTGGAAGGTACTCTTCCTGCCAGATACTGACATGCAACAAGCTCAACAAACTTCAGCTGAAATCAATATGGTAGCAGAGTAGTCATCAATCTCCCCTTACCTACTTTAATCCAGGCCAAGATTTAGACAGACTACATACATACAGACACTGCATACTAACACAAGTGTTAGTGTCTGAAACCTGGAAAACCAGAGAGAACTCTTCATGTGTCTGAGCAGGGAGTGTCTTGAGCAAAGAACGACTGTACTTTATAGTGACTTTGCTTTCCCTGTGGATCTGAAGGGAAATCCTGTAATTTGGAGTGGATAATCTGAGAAGAAAGGACCTCTCAGGTATGAGAAATTCACTGTGTGCAGCCAACAGGGTTACTGTAGGCTTGAGCAAAGTAGGGTTGCTCTGGCATCTCCTTTAGGCATGACTCATTTATGATATCTCTCATCAATCATAGGTCTTCCTCCAGTTGTTTTTTTCTCTTTTTACCTGAAAAAGTTTGTAACATGCAGAATTGCTAAGGATCATACCCAAAAGGAACATGTAGAAGAATTGAATTTTGAGGATAGAATGGTGAGTGATAAGAAAAAGAAAAATGAGAATGAGTCAATGCTCTGTGTTGTATTCATATGGGTTTACCTTAACAAACCCAACTGTTGATTCCCTTTGTTCACACATCTGCTGTGATACCTGTGAAGTTTGATTTTTGTTTTAAGAAGCTAATGTTTCATGACTGATGTTTTCAGCAGAATTCATGGCAAATGATATACAAGGATGGCCTGAGGCCTGATATATCTTTATACTGACAATCAATGCCATGCATTGCACAGTGATTAAAAGGAATAAAACTGTTTATTCTAGAGCATAAATACATCATGAAGAAGTAGTCTTCTAAACTTACTTATTAACTAACTTATTAACTTACTTATTAAGATTTGGCCATCTAGTAGGTTATGGTTTATTCCCGTTTTATTGTTCATTATCACATGGTCAAAAATAGCTGAGAACTCACAAAACCATTTTAATAAGTAGAGTCACTGGGGTATTTTTTTGGTTTTTTTTTTTATTCAGGAGAAATATTTTGATTAGCCTGATCAAAACATTGGGCTATGATAGCTATTATCAGGCTATCATGATCAGGCTGATGATTAGGGTTAAAATTTGCAAGGTATTTTTAGGAGAATTTTTATTCCCAAGTTTCATGGTGTTTTCATACTTTGTAGTAGTTGGCATCCTTTTAATTACTTCTTTTTTTCTTTAAATTACTTGTTGCTTCTCTCTAACCAAAATGATGAAGAAGACAAAAATTCACCATGAACAGTAGACTTGAAATGAGAGTGAAGACAGCCTGTGTTACACAGCTCTAATGGTTTGGCATGAAAAAACATAGGAAGAAAATGAAAATCCGTTATTTTTCAAAATAAAATCATGGCATTTATTGCTGTGATTCTAATAATAGTAATTGTGGAACTTGTATGTATTATTATTGATCAATTTTAAATCCCCCCTTTGGATCACAGGTCTGAAATCAACAGTGTCTTGTCTGGTTTACCCACCTTTTATTTTTTTCTAGAAAATGGTGTTAACAGTCTCCCCCAGCAACAGAAACTGGGATTTTCATTTGAAAAGATGCTGCAGTCTCACAGTATGGGCCTCTCCTGCAATAAACCTTATTTTGGAATCACTGGGGGAATCAGTCTGCCCTCTGTCCTTGGCATACAGCATAAAGAAATCTCAAACCATATATTCAGCAAATGTAAACTCATTTGATACTATTGTCTTCAAAGGTTTTATTTTTAACCAGCCAAGGATGTTCACCCACATACCTTCCCTTTTTCTTTTTTTTTTTTTTTAATTAAATATAAGAATATTAATTTTTGTAGAGAATTCTGTCCTTAATGTCTATATATGATGCTGCCATTCAGTTCTACAGCATTGATAATTAGTGTCAGGCATGGAGCACTTGACAATACTACAAAGAATTGGAATGCTAATCCTAATGTGAAAAGGTTCTAAAGAAGCAACCTGCAAATGAGCAACATAAAAATCAGTGGAATAAAAATTCAAATAAATGAAAAAATGTAAGCCTTTTAACCCCAATGGTTTCAGTAAATACAGCAGCCATGATTAAGGAAATCAGACTTTGGAGAGCCTTTTTTAAAAAAAATAAAGGAAAACAGCTGAGAATGATGCAGGAATATCAATGAAGGAAATGTGTGAAAACTAGATAAGGAAAAAGGCAGCATCAACACAAAATTATTGACAATAAATTAAATCATTAACAAAGGTTATATTCAACACCCTTCTTTCTCCTCCCCACTCTCCTCCCTCAAAGTATAACTATTTGGCTGAGACACTGAAGATAGAAGTTTTGCAAATCATACATAAATTACTGATATAAAACAGTTCAGTTCATAAACAGGATGAATATATACTCTAATCTGAGACCAAACAAGCCCAGATCTTTTGCAGTGACACTCCTCTTCCAGTCCTGTTTCACTCATAAATTCAGAAAGCTGCAAAGATTAACAAGAATCATTTCTGCTTTTTTTTTTTTTTTTTTTTTTTTTTTTTTAAATCAGTTCCTGCCTTCTTTTTTACAGTGGACCTCAGATGAGAAATATTGCCTCCATACGTATATCTTTCTATTGATTACTGGAAATTATTTACCATATTTAGGCTTTGCAGTTAAGCACCTGAATAAAATTCCTAAATTTTTATGAGCCTAGCTTTTGGCATGTTATCTTCAGAACACAATGATTTTGCATTCACAAAATGAAGGACTGTGATATTTGGGTTGAAAAAGAACAGGGTAATTCTTACAAAAGTGAAGAAAATCAAGTGTCAAATTGCAGAGGTAATTCCTTGCTCTTTTCAAAGCAGATGAACCCAGTTTATATGTTTCATTCAGTAACAGATCAGTAATTATTAATTAAAAATTACATTTCTATGAACAAGTAATTGTAACTCTTCTGATCTCTGTGTAATGACAGGTAATAAGTATATGCTTTTTTTAACAAAACAAAACATATTAAACACGAGGTCAAGCCTGTAAGTACAATATTCTGCTGCTAACATTAATACTGAGAGTGTTTATACTTGATTATAAGTGATTATACTTGAAGCCATCATTTCTTTGCCAGAGTGACAGATGAGTTTGGTGGTTTGGGTACTTACCTAAAAGTTTGGATGTGTATGTGAAATTCATCCAACAAATGAAACATTTGCCTAGAAATGCTTCACAATCAGGTTCTCCTGCAGTGCATGCAGCATTTGCAGCACTCAGGCTGGTTTGAGAGATGCAGAGACCAGTGAAAGCTCCACTCATCACTGCTGCCTTTGGTGCAAGGGCTGTAGCATCACTCCAGACTGGGAAGACCACACTGTGTCCTCCTGCTTCCAGCATTCCTCTGAAGAGGAGTCTAAACACAACATTTTACATCAGCTTCAGACTCCTTCAAGCATGCATAATTTCTTATCTTCCTAGAGAAGGAGAATGTGGCCTTAACTTGTGTTCCCTATAGGTAAAGGGTTTATTGAAAGTCTTTAATGGATCAAGACTTTCCCTGTGCTTGAATAATGAAAAATAACTGTTTTGAAGTTAAGACAGTGACAGCAAAGTGTGCCTCTGCTCAAGCAGATGGCAATTTTGCATTCAGCGGGTAGGATTTCACAAGTAATGGTCTTTTTAACATATAAATTAGAGTTCTTAATAACAATCAATAAAATTATTATTTTCAAAATGCATTACAAACTAAAGGCATATCTTTGTATACTGGATCAATGTCATTATAAATTAATTATCATTTTGTTTCCTAATCTTCCCAGATAACAAAAAAGGAATAGATAAAAGAAGTTAATAATATTGGAAATAATTCTTCATTACATCAGTGCATCTCCATTGGATTAAAGACAAGTACCTTGGCATTAAAATCATGTTGTGAAATGCAGAATCAAGTTATTTGGAAAAAAAGGAATTAAAATCACATAATTTTAATTATATTGCAGCTTTATCAGTGACCCTCCTGACAATAGACATCCTCTTTAGTTTTTCTCAGAATTTAGTTGTTGAATACCCGCATAATCCTCACAGTGATTTTTCTTTTAAGCAGTGCCATTTCACCTGGAAAAAAAACTTGTTTGTTGTCATATGCTACCAAGAATAAAACGTGATACACACTGGGCACATCCCATTTTCTAACACAGTGCTGTTGTAGATATAATGGCCTATAGACATAAGTTTTGTAGGCTGATATAAAAATTTCATGATAGGAAAAATAGTATGGGTGTCTCAGATTGGAGTTCCCTGTATAATAGCTCAGGAACTATTCAGGTCTAGATGTTATAGAAATCATAGTATTTAGAAGCAAAGACTGTATGTGTATCTCCCATCTTGACTTCCCACACCCTTGTTTGTGGAGGTGCTCTAGAGGCAGTGATCAACTCAGCCCAGCTAACAAGTATGGATTAAAAAAAATAGGGAAATCAGGGCCTGGTATTGAACATACCTGCAGACATAAGAAGGTGGGTCCTGTGACATTTCTGGCTTTTTTAGCCAGAAAGACAGGTCTTTTCCCCACACCAGTATCAGTTGGTCTAATCACAATATTTCACTTTCAAAGCACCTTACAAGCATAAATCAATGTTGTAATGAAGAACATACCAGTCTTTTCTTGGTCCTCTTTTTGTGTTCACAGCTTGGTAGGAAACCCAGTAGTTAAGAGTAGACATCTCGTCTCTGCATCACTCCAGTCTTAAGCTAAATCCAAATTATAGTACCAGCATTCTCATATGCAGCTTATAAATTCAGTCCTACAAGTCTTCTCTTATCAATATATCAAGCTCAGAATGTATTGTTAGGCTGGATGTGTATTGCCATTCTCATCTCTATAATCCCTAATCAAGAACAGTTAAATTTCTTAATCCATTAATACTTGAAATCATGGTGGGTTTTTTCAAGAGGAAAAAGGGAAGGAAAATTCTGTGTCAATCAAGAAGCACTTTACTTGCAACTGAAATATTCAAGCACATGACCTTGAAAGCTAAGAATGAGAAAGGAGGAAGACACTTAGAGCACATGGTCCTGCTCTGAAAAAAAATTAAACAGCTCTGCATACAAGAGGAAAGTTTTGCAAGGGAGTTACAGCTCATCATCTATTCTCGGTGCAGCATGCAAAAGGAATTAAAGAGGAGAACAGAAAATGAAGAAACAGAATTAGAAGTACCGTGACACCTTAATAACAAATTATTGCAGCTTTTCTAGGGAACAAAAGCATCAATATTGTATATGAGAAAAGTTCCCAAAGTTCGATTGAGGAGACACAAAAAGTACTTGGAATAACTTAGTGATAAAACTTATCTTCTCATTTTGTTTGCCTTCTTCTCTCCAGCAATGAATCTATCTACAGGTTGAGAGTAAAACACAGCTGCAATTACCTGCACCAAACTGTGCTCTGTGGAATCTTTGTTCACAGGGCAAATATCTGTAAATAGGTGCAGTCCTGGTGATTGGAAAAGACAGAAAATGTCCACTTCAGTGGGGGAAAAGGTGTACTGTTAGAACTTCTGTGCTGGAAGGATATCTGCAGTCCTGGAGGTGATAAGGATTCAGCTTCAAAATCCAAACAGGAAGTGTTTACATGTAAACTTTCATACTGGACTACATAAACAAACTGATTATGTAAACAGGGGCACCTTCTGCTATTTCAGACATTATACACTGCCATCTATACTTCCTCACTCTATAGGAACCCTCCTGGATCTCAGATGGCAATAAACAAGTATTTTTAGGCAGCTGAACAAGACTCAAGTTTCTCCCACGCGTGGTGTGTCCCAGTTCCCATTTTGCTGAGCAGAGAGCTCGTCAGTGCAGACCACGGATCCCAGAGACCTGTTCAGCTGGCAAAATTTGTGTTTCTGCTCTACAGCAGTGATAACCAGCTCTTACCCTCCATTGATGTCATTTGCCTGGAATGGGACCCTGTGCTCAGATTTTCTCCAGCCTGCAATTGTTGCTTCAGAAGAATAAGGAGCTCTCTGAGCTTCCAAGCCACATTTTAAGTCCTGTGTAGATGCCTCAAGCCCTCGGAGCCCAACCAGCAGCAGGGACCCACATCAGGTAACAAAAACCCACCTGAGAACCCCAATAACCTCACTGGAACCTTAGGCAAAGAGATTACATCAAAACACCAACATCATGGATAGCTAAATTATTCTGAAGCTGAATCCTAATGTGTCTTGAGGTTTCTGGGGTAGATTTTCACAAGCAACACTCAAAACCAGTTTCAGACTGTCTTTCCACCCTTCCCTTCAGTAATGATTCAACTTAACTGCAATTATATACAAAAATAAACACAAAGACTAGTAATTGTGATATCAAGGACAATATGCTTGAAAGGTAAATGGAACCTTAAATGAAGGAAATTCCTTTAGTAATGTCACTAGTCCAGCTGAATAATGGGGTCTCGATCTTTTTCTTAGCACAAATAACTTGAACTGAGCTGCTCATGTGAGTGAAATTTATCTGATGTTCTAAATTCAGGTTATCTGGAGAATTTCCCTGTAGGGCAGGATAAATCTTTCTAGAGAGCTATCTTAAATAAATCAAGATGTAATTTACAATTTAGATCTCTTGTTGCTGTTGCCAGAACTTTTGCTAGACCCATCCTTTCTTTTCAAATTATTTGTAATACATATGTATAAACACTTATTGAATGAAATTTCCCTTTTTTTTTATCCCCAGATTAAATATGTTTACTTTTAGTCTTTCAATATTTCCTCCACATATAATGCTTCTCTAAAAAATTGACTTAATTGGTCACAGGATTTCTACTTTGATTTCCTGTAGGAAAATATGTTCTTTCTTTTGATTTTGAAGAGAATGTGTCAGATTAAAATACTGACTGAACTTCTAAGACACTGTCATTAAACAGACTAATATAAGAAATATGTACTCACACCAGTAAATCTCTATTACAGTGAATACATTTTTTAAAACCAGTACATCTTCAGAGTAAACAAAGCTGTCAGCAGTATTTTGCCAGATGCTCTGGAAGAATATCCAGCTTACATCCTATTTCTTTATAAAACTACAATTTTATGGGATCCAAGTTTGCTACTGGCTAAATTACTTTTTCAGACCTCAACTGCAGTATCTCAGCTGTAAGCCCAGGGTGGCTGGAGGGTCAGGAATGAAGGAATGCTTCCCAAGTCTGAGGAATGAAATAAAACCTCAATTTTACTCCTGAAGATAAATAATCTTCTGAGACCAGGGTACCTCAGGGTCAAATAGGTCTAATCTAATTCTTAGGGAGATCCCCACAACAGGTGGGCTCCTTCTCCTCCAATCCTATTCTGCTAAGTATTAATAACCTTGGTGCAGCTGGTTTTAGCTCTCCCCACACTCAAGTGTCCATTCATCATCCTGTGTGCTCCCAACAACAGCCCAGAGACAAGAGGGAAACAGAACTGGTCAAACAGCAGAAAACACTAAACTGTGGCAGACTGAGAAGAGAAAGGTGAGAAAGGAGTGACTGGCTCAGTCTTTTCATGTGATTCCAGGATCCCTACTGCTTAAAACACACATATCCTGCTGCATAATGCAAGTGGCCTCATAGACCATATTAAGACCATATGAAATATCTGTCAGTAATTCACAGTCATACTTAAATCTTTGCCTAAATGACGACCTCTTAAAAAGTGAGTAATAACCGAGTAGACACCAGGAGAAATATGTCTTAATTATTTTAGCTCATCCATAACCACTCTGGGTCTCTCTCTGCCAGCTGCAGAGGCAATCATTTGGAAACTGCACTGTTCAATAACCTCTGCATATCTCTTTCCATTACAATATGAAAGTACAAGCTCCCTACTTACGTCAGAGCCTAGGAGTCAATGCAACTTTAAATTGATGCTTAATATTCACAGATTCCTGTATTAGCATGCAAGAACATAAACTGTTGGGGGTTTTTTCCTGCCTTCTTTTTAGTTATTATTTTAGGTTTCTTCTGAATGCAAACAGTTTCCTCGCACGGGATGTAAATTATTATTACAATGAAAGCAGCCAGAAGGACAGAAGCTTGGAAATTATTTCTCCTCTGAGCAGTAGGAGATTGTTTGGGTCCTGCTGTTTTGAAAACCTTCTTCCCCCCACGCAGGCTACCCTGTGAAGAGAAAGCCGTTTGAATATTTTGGCAATCAGAGAAGGCCCCAACATAAATTATGGATACAGAAACTCAGAAGACACTCTAACAAATAGAATACTATGGAATCCATTTTTCAGCCACCATATGGTGTCAACAGAATGCCACTTTGTTTCTTTTGGGTAGCAGCTCATCATTAAAAAAATAAACAGGCTGGGGGTTTTTTGGTGGGCAGGGAATCTACAGTCATTATGTAGAAAAAACAGGAAATTATAAACTGGCCTATTGCTTTATCATCTTTTTTCATTAGTGCAAATACTCAGGTATTTTAGTTGTTTCTCTTTTAAAGCAAGTAGAGGAGAGTCTGTCATTGAAGCTCAGAGGTTTTAATTTTGAGATATGTTTTCAGATGTGGGAAAAGTTATTCAAGGTATTCTATAACATTAGAGTTGTTGCAGGTTATGTCAGGTAATTTGTAAGTTGTTTTTTTTTTAAAGCTAAACCTTTTCTCCTTCTTAGTAACACAGTCCATGTATTTCCTTTGTATCCTGGAAGATTGCAATCAAAGATGGGATCAGTTTTTGATTTTTGGTATTCATTTATGAGAAAAAAAGGTGTGTATAGAAAGAAGAGTGCAACTACTTCCTAACCCGGCAAAGATTTTGCTTGGTTTAACAGGTTTTCCTTCTTAATATCATCTGATGTAAACCAAACTAATTTCTCTCATTAGTGTAAAATTTGAAAAACAAATCAGTTTTCACCATAGTTCCATTGGACATTTTCTGCACCTTACATCATTTTCCATTGTATCTAAACTAACCCTAGATTAAATTAAGTCAGTCTTTGTTTTTCCTCTATTGATGTTAATGCAGCTTCTCTTGAAGGGCTACGCTGAAAAAGCTCCAGAAAAACAACCTGTCCGTTGTTTTTTCAGGTCTTCTGTGCTCACATCTTCTTTTGCCAGTTATCCTGCAGTCAGGACATGAATTGGATCTTTGAGTTTGGCTTTTCAGCCTCATAGCAACAACTAGCCCTAACAGAGTGCAAGGTCACAAACACAACAATATGAATTTGCTGCAGATTCCATTTTCTGAATTAAATAAGTCAATGGTCTGGACAGGTATTATGATTGGAGTCAGAAGTTGTTACACTTAATTTTGTCTTTTCTATGCCAAAGTAAACATGCTTTGAGAGATCTCTTGAGTCTTTCATTGGATTTTTCAGGCTCTACTTTTCCTATATTATCATATTTTATATATTAAACAAACAAACAAAGAAAAACCATACAGAAATTGAACAAGCTGTATTTACAAGCTATCAAAACAAAAACCATGAGTTAATTTACAATCATGGCAATTTTCCTCTGCAGAATAACACTTATTTGTCAACAGGCACATGAGTCTTCTTCCTCCCTCATAAATACTGTTCTCTCCCTTTCCCAGAGAGTAACAAACCACAAAGTATGGCACCTACTCCCATTTCAAGTTAGTTTAACATAGCTAAAGATTTGTGTCAGGATAAAATAACATCAGAATCTGTCTCTGTAGCTGAAGATCACACTTGTAAAACCAGAAAAAAAAAGGGATTTAATATGAGAATAATGTTGACAACACATTGATGAGGATTTTAAGTAGTGCTCACCCAAGGACTTTTCAGTTTCCCATATTCTGTCAGTGAGGAGATTCACAAGAACCTGTGAGGGAGCATGGCCAGGACAGCTGTCCCAAACTGGCCAAAGGGATATTCCATACCAAGGAACGTCATGCCTGGCGCATAAACTGGGGGGAGTTGGCTGGGAGCTGCCAATCACTCAGGGATGGGCTGGGCATTGGTCAGGGTGTGGGGAGAAATTGTATGGAGCATCACTTGTTCCCCTTGGGTTTTATCTCTCTCTCTCTCCTTTTCATTATAATGATTATGATGAAGATGATTATTATCATCATCATCATCATCATCATCATTATTATTATAGTATAATTATTGTTACTTTTATTTTTTTTATTTTATTTTATATAATAAGCTGTTCTTCTCTCAATCCACAAGATTTTTCATTTCTTTCCAATCATTTTCCCCAGCAGAGGCTGGGAGAGGAGGAAGCAAGCAGTAATGTGGTTCTTAGTTTCTAGCTGGACTAAACCATTGCAGGTATTTTACAAACTAGGAATGGAATAAACCTACTAACCCATTCTCCCAAAACAAAAATTTCCTGGAATATTTTGTCTAATGCATTTTCCAATGCAGTTGTAAAAAGCTATTGATTATGTAAGATTTCCAGTAGGGATCTATAATTAGCCCAGGATGTATCACAGCCAGGAATTTTTTTTTTCTTTTCCTCAGTGGGATATTTTTCCAAAAAATGACCTTCAGTATGTTTCCATTGCTAGAGTAGATATTCCTCTTTTTGTTATTGTAGCTATTTAATTTAGTGCATTACATTTCTTTTTTTCCTTTCTTTATTCTTTCCAATATGAAAGCAAATTCGTGAATAACAAAATAAAACATGCCAGTTATAAGCACAAGACTTTTTATTCACTGTCTGAAATTCCTCCAATTCAGCTCTGTTTGTCTGGTCACAGTTGTTTTTCTTCCATTTATGTCTGACTGGATAAGTATAAATTAGAACTATAAATAACTGTTGATATTTATTATTTGTACAACACCATCAGTATGAGAGAGATATTAAAAAAAAAAAAAAAGTTATCATGTTGTTGGCTACATAGGGTGGCAGTGAAAAGTGACAGAGTCCTGACAGTTTTGTTTGGATTATGTGCTGGCATACAAGAAGTGCAGAAAGATTTCCCCTTGGGAAATTCCCTGCTATTTGCTAGAAGTAGTGATAATGTAGGGAAATTCTGGGGAAAAAAATGTGAGGCAATGTATGTATAAAAAAATATATCCATTAGGGAATTAGAGTCGGCTAAGTTGGGAGTGTTTGGAAGACATATATCAGTCCAGTGCAAATCAGATCTTTGCTGAATTAATTTATTCCTTAAGAGCACAGATGCTAATGGTTAATCCTTACACACTGTTAATCACTAACACCAGGCAGAGCTATTAGCCTTTGGTTCCCATACCCTAAATCAGAGATGAGTGCACACAGCACAGCTGTACACGAAGCACCCGTGGCTACAGCCACTGATGGGTGTGGTAGCCAGGATCAGACTGCAGAGCCATTTGATTAGAGAAGCCAGAATTGAGTCAGACTTATCTTCTTTCACCCTGTGACATTGCTGCTATTGCCCCCCTCCCAAAAAGAGCAGTCTCATCTACCTTATCTGCTCCTGGCTGCTTATCTTGGCTTTAGGTTTTGCCAGACATCTTCCCTATATTTGGTAGGATTAGCTGTTTGCTATTATTTGAGTCTTCCTTCTCCTTTGTCTAGCAAATTATCACTGTTTGAATGACCTCCTGCCAGCAGCTACATTCATCTTCCCTTGCTTTGACTATTTCTACTTAAATGGTTATGTAAAATGTTTACAATTTGTGTCTGACTGTCTGTGACATCACACTGCTACAAAATGCTTATAGGCTCACAGAATGTATTGGGTTGGAAGGGACTTTAGAGATCATCTAATTCCAATCCCTCTGTGCCATAGATATGGACACCTTCCACCAGACAAGGCTGCTCACACACTTGTTCTCACTAAAGTACTTTAGTATATTTATGGCCAGGTTCAAAGAAAGCTAATATTGATATATTGTTCTGATCAGTCATATGCTTCAGGGATAGAGGTTTGACCTCTTCTTAAAGAAAGGTGGGAAGAGTATTAATTACATAATCTGACCTAAGATTCCCTATTCAAGGTGTCAGTAAAGGATCCCACCAAAATTTACTTGCTTTCTGAAAGTCCTGACTGAAGATCCCAAGTTCTATTCTGCAGTGAACAAGATTGATCTGGAACCAGTTGCTATCCATTAGCTGCAAAGAAAACCATCATGATTAGGCTTCCTAGAAAGATAACTGAGGGAATAGAACAAAGCAACATGACATGAACCCAGATCTTGTTCTTAATCATGTTCTACTGATTTTTTTATAGAACTGAGCAAACTTTGGAGCAGATGCAATTATTTTTCAACAATAATAACTGTATAACAAAGATTCAAACAGCTCAAGGCATGTTTTTAGATTATATACAGAGCTGTAAATATTGCTGTTAGTTTACCATTTCGTATCTAATAAAAATCCCTGTGCCTTATCTGGCAATTTATGATGTAAAGAGAGAAAGAAAAGGGTCTTTATGTGGCTACTACACTCTTTAAATTAATTTTTATGGTGTTCTCAGAAAGTTATTGTTATCCATTTCACCAACAGAGAAATGAATCATGGATAATGGGAAAGCACCTTTGTACTGTTTACAGGGTTTCAGACTTTAAAGTTTACACTTTGGTAAGAGAGTATATCAATTTAATTAGGTGCTTTGAGTAATTTACCCAAGTAAGTTGTTTGGTGATAAGTCCTTAGTCCTCAATCTTCTTCTGATTAAAAGGATGATTAATCTTCAGTTGCTTAAAAAGCCTTCAGCGACAAAGGATCCAACCACAGCTGATGCTCCCTTTTCCATTTATATTCTGAGCATGGGAAGTAGGTGGAGATGAGCTGCCTGGCACTTTGTTTTGTTGCAATACATTCAGTATTCCATAATTGCAAAATTTCCTCATGTCATGCTTCAAGGGTGGGCAGTTTTATGTTATTCCCAGTTTTGATGATATGCCAGTTGGTGCAGTTCAGTGAGTTTTGGAGCACTGTAAAATTGGAGTTCATGGAACAACTGGTTTTCATTTCAGTCCCTCCTTTCTCATAGTCTGTTGCTTTCTCCTTGGTTCTGAAGTTAAATCTTTATGTGAAATTGTAGCTCGGCCTTTTGTAATACCCATGCACACACCATTACATAATCACTCCATTAATAATTGTGGATTTAAAGCCTCTGATCCCTTTTTCTCTCCCAGGAGATATAAACACCAGCTATTTTTCAGCCCTCTGCCCACTATGTTTCTTAATGTTAGAATTTCTTTGGAATTTCAGTTGAGTTTTCCTGCTGCCCTAGAAGTAGGATTTGAAGCTTGAACAGCCCAGGAAAGCTGTTGAGAAAGCAAAAATCATCACTGTGGGCTTGCAGAGATCATGAACATCTCCCTAAAAAGCTTTTCTGGAGGGTGTCAGAAGGAGAGACACTTTCCCAAAGCTAAATTTGAGTCTGTCCTTATCTGAAACCTCTCCATGATGGTGTGTGTTCCAGCCAAGTTTGCAGACACCAGTGTTTCATTTGCACTCCAGCAGTCATGCTCCTCGTGACACCAGTTGGTCAGTGCAGCCTGTGGCACTTTGCAGCACAACAAGGAATATGCCTGTTCTGTGGGATCTGACACCTTCCCACAGTGCTGGCCATGCTCAATGTGTGAATATAAATGATGCCTGGGAAGGAGGAGGGATACTTCTCCCAATTTCTTCACAGCCAGTCAGATAGTAACAGCCAAAAGTTAAGAGTATTTGCATTTTGAAAGAGATGGCAGGAAGAATACAACTAAAGCCTAAGCACCAAGCTCATGTCACTTTTTTCAGGGCTTTAAAAATATCTCAGAGGTTCCTCAATTCTGTTATAGTCAAGTTCAGTCAGTTAAAGTCATAAAAGTTTATATTTTCATACACTGACCAGACTGGTTCTTATTTCACAGACTGCATTTTAGCTGAACCACATTAATTTAACCCATGTTTGTGGCTGGCCATATTTTAGATTGCCTTTGGCATGCTACTTTACCAGATTTAACTCAGCAGTGAATCACAAGCAAACTTTGGTCTGGTTTTACTTAGCTTGCCCTCAGGTTAGTGGCATTGCTTAAAAATGTGTCTTAAAGAAAGTTCCCTAAAATGCTAGCCTGAGCAATTTTAACTTCTTTCTCTTGTATAACACTGCTCTAGGCTTACAGCAGTAATTATATAGAGCAGAATATACAGAAATACCTGCTGCCATATTCACTTTCTGCATTGATGTGGCAGTAGAAGTTCAGTGAATCAGTTTGGGATTCTGTAACTTATTATTTATTTGGGGACATTTAACCTGTTGCTCACCCTGTATCTTCTCTTCTCTGTTTTTTAGCTCATTGTCCCTATTTCCTTGTGCCACACAAGATACTTGGGACCTCCTTTCCCCTCTCTCTCCTTTTCCCTTACCCACTGTTTATTTTTCATTTGTGCTTTTCTGATGCCTAATTCTTGGCCAGGTATGGCAGTTAACACAAATCAAATATTCTCAGAATGAAAGACTATCCAACAGAATGCCCCTTACCCCAGTTACCTCTATTAACTAGAGAAAAAGAAGTGAGAATTACCCAGGCCACAAACCTGAAGGCTGTTTGAAAATAATAGATATTTTTCCTTGTCTAATCCAGAAGACAGTGCAGCTCTTAGAGAGAGACAACTGTGATTTTAGAATACAGTGAATGTAATGATGATGTAACATCTACACGTAGCTTTGCCAAACAATCCCTCATTACATCTTCCTCTCATTTACTGTGTTTATTGTGGCATGCAGAGCATGGCAGAGGATTTGCCTGATTTAACTTCAGCAAGTCCAATGGGATCAAAACTCTGTTATCCAATGTTTTGTTAGTTTCAAACAGGTCAGGGGAGTTAAACTACCTGAGCACTCTCTTCCATCACCTCAGTTTGGACTGGTTCCTGCAAAGAAAACCTACACAGAATTTCCTTTGATTAGCAAAACTTCTCAGAAAATGTCCTGTTTCTGTACCTCAGCTGAGCACATATTTGCAAGGATGTGTAAAGAACTGACTTTGTATTAATCCAATACTTTCTCTCAATGAAAGAAGCAAAAACATAAAAGCCAGCATTAATTCTTCTACATTAAGGTACACTGCAGTCATAAAATCAAGGAATTGCAGGATAATTGGGTTTGGAAGAGACAATCTGGAAATCAACTCTTAGGTCAGAACAGATTGTTCTTGGCTTTGTATTGAAAACCCATAAGGGCAAACTCTGCACAGCCTCTCTGGGCTACATGTACCCCTGCAAGACAGTGATTAAAAAAGGAAAAAAAGGCAGAAAATATTAAAAAGTTCTATTTATATCAAATCTGAACTTCATAGAGTTTATGTTTATTCTCTCCCACCCTCATATCATGCCACAATGTGACAATCTTGGCTCCATCTTTGCATTTTTCCAGAGCTGCCCTCTAACTCCAGAATAGATAGGTACAAGAAGATCTTCCCTCCCAAATGCTCTTTTGTACTTTTCTCTTACTTGTCTCTTCCATATTACCATTGTCATTAATTTTTTCTAGTCTTCAGACTCTTGATTAAAAAATTATTTATTTTCTACTCTTTCATGACCAATCAACTCTTCATAGCCAACCCATGTAATTTCAAAAATCTCTCATATGAAAAGGGAAAAAAGTCTTGTAAAACACTTTTTGATTTTTTTTTTTTTAATAAATTATTATGTCAAAGTACACTTTTCTCCTCACTGGTTGTCATAGTTCCTTTCCAGTCGTGGCTAAATGACATGGGGAAAAGTTCCTCTCCCTTCCTTTTCTAACAGAAGGAAATCTTTCTGGTAATCTTGACTTTCTCAAAATTGCATAGATGAAGAAGAAATCCAACAAGTTTTGGTTTCAAGTGGATTTTTGAAAATATTAGTGATCACTACAGATGTGGCAAAAGTAAAATCTTGTCCAAAGAGCTGTGTAAATGTTTAGACTTTCTTTGGGTTTATTAGTGCAACCTCTATATACTGACTATACCATTGACATACAGCAGAAGCAATAAAAAAATTAATTTTCTTCAATAATATTTTTTATCATTTTTGTAATCTTCAGTTTTCAAGGTAAAGGGCTCCTAGACACAGGAATCTTTTTTTTCCTCTTTAAATATTGCTTTTACAGAATCAATGGGCCTTCTCACAACTCTGATCTAGAGCTAAAAAAGTTCACCAGTTCTGATTCACTTTTTAGTTCCTTCTTGCAGGTCCATGTCTTTATACATCATTGGCACTTTCACTTATCCAAATCATATCTGTCACCACATTTAATCTTCCTATCCTCAGTGATTTACATTTGGCTCTGATTCAGATTTAGGTTGTGTTTCCTACTCCTCTGATAATGCTATTCAGTTTTAGTTATGCTCATCACTGACACTGCCAGGTATTAAAAAACTATTCCTACTCTTCCTTACCCCTTTGTCTAGAGGATCTCTTCTGCACAGTAAACCCCTAGAAGACTTCTCTTAAAGTGCTGTGAAATCAAATATCCTGAATATGTCTTGTCACTAAGAACTCATTGCCAAAACGATGAGAGCAAATGAATGTCCAAAATATTGTCATCCTCATTGTCAAAGGACAAAAAACATCCAACCATAATGCAGCTTTTCAGCATTACCATTTCAGAATAAAAGGTTTTTTTGATGCTCTACAGGCTTGTTTCCATTCCTACCACAAATATCAGTTGGTCCATGTGTGGTCTCAGCATCTCTCCAGAGATACACAGAGTTGTAGGCACTAGAAACCATTTTTCACTGCTAGTAATACCATTTGGTTCAGTTTTTTCCTAACAGTAAAGTTTCACACCTAAATGCAATTCATTTCTTTTATATCTGACCAGCCTGACTGATAAAGAAATAATTTTGTAGTCTTAGTGCCATGTTTTAAAAACACTTTTATTTTGCTCAGTACTTTATGTACTTATTTATGTATTTCTGGTTCAAGATGCACCTCATCAGAGCCTTTTCCTTTTTCTGAACATCTCTGGAAGTGTTTAATCTTTATCCAATGAGTAAGGAGACATTTAAAGAGACCAGCTTCTAATTCTGTGGAAACTGGGCTAGCATAAAAAGCAAATGTCCTGGGAAGAAGCAGATGAGGATTTCAAGCAATCTCAAACTAAGACCAGATTTACAATGCCTTTTGCCATTTGTCCCACAGTCCACAAATTGAGGCAAATTGTTTTGGTTTTGGTGCCAACCCATTTCTTTAAGACCAGGAGGCAGAGAAGAAGAGGGGAGGAGGATAATATTGTAGGGATTTTTCTCCCTAAAAAAAGTATCCTTAAAATACCCCATAAAAGCCCAAGGCCAGTTCCCATTCTCTAAAATGTCCCCTGAGGATTTCCCTGCTTGTGGTAAATTACATTATTGTGTGGTGAGCCATAAAGGAGCAAAAGGGTGAAGAAAAGTGATTGCTGCTCATTGTTTTGTCTGTTTTGCTTGTACCACTG
Organism: Erithacus rubecula; assembly: GCF_903797595.1. Lineage (NCBI taxonomy): Eukaryota > Metazoa > Chordata > Aves > Passeriformes > Muscicapidae > Erithacus > Erithacus rubecula. The sequence goes on along the minus strand of NC_136685.1, from coordinate 7,785,268 downwards.
GCAAGGACAAAAGACAGACTCCGAGATTCAAGAGAATTGTTAAATTATTTTATTCCCATACAGTTTGTTTGGTGCACCAGGTGATACGTAGAACCAATGTTAATAAATAAAAATCTGTTCCTTGATTACTTTTTCCTATGTAAGGGTTTACTCTCAATTTAAAAGGAAATAAGGATGTGGTCATGGACAAAAAGGTCAGTCCACCAATTTTATTTTAAAAAGTGCAACAATGCTTTGCAATAAGGAAAAATGTTGCAAGAAAATAACAGACAATTACTCAGCCAAATAAAATAGAAACAAGAAAGAAAGTCAATTTGTTTACAAAGTAAGGGATGTGACCATCTTGTAATAAAGTCCCTTTCCAGCAATAAAAGTCATAAAGCTTGGAATTTAAGCTAAAGGCCTGTGATAAAGCTTAGAAACATTTATAGCAGGAAGAGGACAAATTAAATCCTAGCAATTTCTAGTGAAATATTATTATATTTTGTTAAAATAGAAAATCTAGCTTCCTCTCCCTATAATTTAAAATGACAAAAGAGAAATGTTAAGTAGCAAATGCCATTAACTCTTAATTTAAAAGAAAATAAAGATATGGTCAAATAAAAAGTATCTCCATAAAAAGTCAAAACTAAAAAAAAAAAAGCAAAAAAAAAACCAAACAAAAAAACAAACAAAAAAACAACAACAACAAAAAAAAAAAACAAAAAAAAAAAAACAAAAAAAACCAAAAAAACCCCAAAAAAACCCAACCAAACAAACAAAAAAAAACCCAACAGAAGAAAAACCAGTACCAAGAGTTGACACAGGTCAGCTGACTCCCTGTTTCCAGCAGATTTATGGATGTGCTTACCCTTGTTTAAATCTTAGGACAATTTATAGACTTGGATGAGATCCCACAGTGTACTGGAGATGGTTGTGGTGGACATAATTTTCTTCCATGTGGTGCTGTGCTTTGATTTTGTGACTAAGTGCTTATAACACACTGGGCTATGGTGGAGCAGCCCTTGCACAGTGTCAAGTCTTTATTTTTCTCCAAATCCGCCCCCCAGAAAGTGTGTTAGGGGCACATAATAAGCTGGGAGTGAAGGTGGGGAGACACATCCAGAAGAGTTGACTGACCAAAAGGATTTCCAATGCTATATAATATCATGCTCACCAATAAAAACATATGGAATAGGGTTTCAAGAGGAAGGTAGACATTGCTCAGAAACTGGTTGGCCATTAATTTGTTCAGGAAAGCCTTTTGCATCACTTCTTCCCTTCCCTTCCCTTCCCTTCCCTTCCCTTCCCTTCCCTTCCCTTCCCTTCCCTTCCCTTCCCTTCCCTTCCCTTCCCTTCCCTTCCCTTCCCTTCCCTTCCCTTCCCTTCCCTTCCCTTCCCTTCCCTTCCCTTCCCTTCCCTTCCCTTCCCTTCCCTTCCCTTCCCTTCCCTTCCCTTCCCTTCCCTTCCCTTCCCTTCCCTTCCCTTCCCTTCCCTTCCCTTCCCTTCCCTTCCCTTCCCTTCCCTTCCCTTCCCTTCCCTTCCCTTCCCTTCCCTTCCCTTCCCTTCCCTTCCCTTCCCTTCCCTTCCCTTCCCTTCCCTTCCCTTCCCTTCCCTTCCCTTCCCTTTAGAAAGTTGTGTGGCTGCTTCCTGGGGCTAACCCTCAATATCCAGCTGGAGAACAGGCTCTGGTACAGCTGCTTTTTCAGGAGAAGGTGCCCGAGTCATGTTGTTATTTGCTAAATTCATATATCTATTTTTAATCCTTGGTCATCTCCTGCAGGTAATCTTTGGGTTAGAAGGGTTGTTCTGACTGTTCGTTGTTGAGTTGTTCATGCACAAACATTTTCAGAAAAAGCCTGGGATCAATAGAATCAATTATTATAATTAACTGGAAAAGAAAAGAATCACAAGTGATCTAACACTGCAGTAGGGACTATTTAGTTGGCTATTAGGAAAGTTTTTATCTCAGGATGGAGTTTGCTGTCAATAACAATAAGGAAATCAGACTGAATATCAATATTGATTCAGACTTTAATGGATGCATTTTAATGATAAAATTTGATGCATAAAATTACCTATTAGCAGATCCTAGTAATTATTAGACAACTATTGGAATTCCCTCTATCCTGGGACAAGGTTTGTCTCTCAGGGTGGATTGTTGTATTGCTGTTTGCCACATCTCTTGCATGACCTTGGATGCATCAGATACTCATTCATAAAATCTCTACTTTATGAATGCTTAATAGCATTTTGGGAAAAGATTGTGAAGTGCACAGATATTATGATGATGGAAGCTGTATACATTCTAAAGTGATTGTTTTTCTGTTTGACTTTCACTGCTTTTTTTTCTCCTGAATAATCTTGGGTTCATTTCTAAGGCATTACATTGTTGAAGTCACTGGGAGTTTTGCTTGCACAGGGTCTAGATGACTGAGTAGACTCTGTGAGTGATGAGGGACTGTTTGGCAATTACTTTTGAGCCGTGTCATTATGCTGAATATCATCCAGACTCAAGGCTATGTCTGACTCATTAGATTTGTGGAACATTTTTTTGCCATGGTATAATGCAGCATTTACATTCAAACCACAGCTCTTGCTGTCACTCTACTTTTACCACATTGTATCATGCTATGTTATTTTGAGAAAATGTAGTATGATTGTTGAGATATTCAAGGTCTTGATAAGCAACTGATTCAGTACAAACCATTAAAATGTGTACTGCATAATGGAGGGACATGACATTGCTGAATTGTTTCCTTTTAAATCATTAACTGTCCATTGGAGAGACAGTTTAATTAAAGCTTTAAAAGGCTAAGCTATTGCTAAGAACTGGTAATGAAAGACAGTTCTGTGGAAGAAGACCTAGCAAAATATTTGCAACACATATGAGGTCCAGAGAATATGCCCAACTGCTCCTTGAGTTTATCAACCTTTCTCTCTAAGAAACCACCATTTGCCTTATATCACTGGGTACAGAAGGGAGGGTCACCTGTCCAGTTGAAAGAAGTACAAAGGAGTAAATTCTTTTATCAGTCTTTAGTGAGCCCTAGGGGCACCCATCTGGAGCTCTGGGTTGAGATCTTGGCACCATAGTACAAGAGACATGGATGTGCTGGAATAAGACCAGCAGATCTCCACAACTTAGTTAAGGGCTTGGAGCATCTGATATAAAAGGGGAGGCTGAAAGAGCTGGGACATCTCAGCCTGAAGAAGAGAATGTTCAGGGAATGACTATCAATGTGCATAAATACCTTATGGGAGAGTAAAGAGACTGGAGACAGACCCAGTGGTGACCAGTGAAAGGACAGGAAGTAATAAACATAAGTCAAAGCAGAGGGACTTCTGTTTAAAAAGAAGAAAAACAGTTTTTTTTCCCTATAAGAGCAGTCAAACACTGGCACAGGTTCCCCAGAGAGGTTGTGTACTCTCCATCATTTAAGATACTCAAACATGACTGGACACTGTCCTGACCAACCTGCTTTAGCTGGTCCTGCTTTGGAAGAGGTGCTGAACTATGTCACCTCCAGTCCCACTAGTTCTGTGATTCTTTGCTTATTAATGCAAAAAGACTCTCAATCTGTCTGTTGCAGATTCCCAGCTGCATTGAAAAAGTGCCTCCTCCATCCTCTCCTGTGTATTCTGTTTAATCACCACTTGTAACATTAATAAAACTTAGTGAGAATCTAGTTGATTGCCAAAAGGGCTGTGAGTTATGAATTCAGTTCCTACTCCTTAAAAGAAGTTCTGGACAGATATAAAAAAATTAGCACGTTGCTATCAGCAGCATAATGTAGATGTGCCCAGTGCCTAAAATGGAATGTCCATTTCTAGTAAGGAGAAAGTAATGCTTCTATCCTCACTCTCCCTGCCACAGAACATCAATTTATGTCAATTGTGCTGGTGGCTTTTGTGTTACAGACACCTGTCTACTCTGTGCCAGAAAGACATCAAATCATTTTAATTAAATTTTCTCTAGGGGGAAGTTTAGCAGAGCAGGATGTAATTATCCAGATAGGAATTTTGTAAGAACATTGAACTTAACATCCTCTGCTTTGGTTAAAAGTGTCATTGGATGTTTAATGAAACAAAATGGTCAGGGACCTCTGTTTTACTTTTCATCTAAAACACAGTGCTTCATTCTGAGCCATAAGTACAGATTTAGTGAAGAGACTTCTAACTAATGGACCACCACCACTTCATTTAGCTTTTAGTCCCAGTACAGCACCTTCATGTCTCATTTGTGAGAGGTGTTCAAAGCACCAGGTCAAGCTTGATATTTGAAGGTAGCTGAACAGGAACACAGTCATGAACACTGTAAGATTTTAGGGTATTATGGTGAGAAAACTGATTGTTTTTAAATCATTTTTGCTATTCTCAGGAAGTTCTTTCACACAAGGGGATGGTTAGCTCTACTTATTAACAAAAAGTAAATCTACTTCTCCACTGAAACAGAAAATTAAGGATTTTTTTTCAGAATTCATTTATATGCCTATCTATAGTTAATTCGGGCTGCAGCTTGGGTTGCAAATCAACTTACCTAAGAATATAATTTTATTTATTAATTTGCAGTTGTCAAGTGATATATGAATTAGTCAAGTACAGGCAGAGCAATTGTGTCTCTCAATGCCAATACAAATTGTCCTTAGAAATCAGTGAAACCATGTTCAGCAAGGAGTTTAGTTTAAAACAGATCAGAAATTCCTGTAAAATAGTAGGAAATGTAAAGCTTCTCAAGTCTTTCTTTGCATTTTTGGGGTTTTTATTCACTTTGAGACAGTAAATTCAATGTAAGCTTCAAAGGGCACACTCAAATTTAGCAGGCCAAAACCATATTATCAGAGCTGAGATTGCTGTGACAAATTTGTAAACATCACTTTTTGTTTTGTAGTACTGTCTTGCAGTGGCAAATTAGTGACACTACCCTTACAAAGTCAGATCAGACAAGATAGTGTCATGGCTTTGGCAGGTTGGAACCACAGAAAAGAAGAAAAAAAATATCTTGTTAGATTGAAACTTGGAGCAGGCTGTCAGCTAAAAGTGATGCATTCAGCCCATGAATTTAAGAGAAAAGGAGAAATATATGATAATCAAGTGTTCTAGCCTGTCAAGTTTGAACTGTTAAGTTGCATACTGTCCTGCATTGGTTCCATTCAGTCCCAAAACCAGTGCAATTATCAGGGGTTTGGGCTCCCTCTCACATTCCAAAATAAAGTATGTTTCTTTGCCAAGGTTAAAAAATAAAGAAGTTTAAAACAATAATAAAGTTTACCAGACTTGGAAAGAGAAGGGAATTTGTCATCCTTTTTCTTTTCATCTATTTTTTGCTAGACCTGAAATGAGCAGAATCAAGGTTAAGGTCAGATCAAATGTTTCACTTACCTGGAGTGGAGCCCCTTGTCAGCACTGCAGAACATCAGAAAGAAGAGCAAATCACCCCAGTTCTTTGACACCATTAAGAAGATTTTTTTTTTTTTTTCAGACAGTCAGGTGTTTCCTTGAGAAAGATGTTCCAGATCATCGATGAATCCCAGATGTAAGACAGGAAGACCTCTCCTTACTCTCCTCCTTCCCATACAATTTTCACATCCATAGACATTGATCTTGACCCCTGTTAATTTCATGTTAGCTGATGCATAAAAGACATATGGGACAGGGGTATTTTCTGATCTCCCACAAGAGAACCTGAGATCCTTCATCCTTGGCATGTTCCTTAACTACCTGAGTTAGATGCATTACCGGAGTTAAAAGTTTTCAATGTAATCTTGGCACAGATCATAATCAATTACTATTAATTCTTATATCAACATTAGAATGGACAAAAAAAAAAAAAACAAAACCCATTCTTTAAAATAATTCTTCCAAAATTAATTAGTTCTACCTGTACATGCAAATATTGAAGATTTAATGAAATTTCTGACAGATCACTCCAAGCTGCTGAGCAATTTGGAAGAAGAGAGGAAGAGAGAGAGAGAGAGAGACATGGAAAATAAGACACCTTTCTGAGCAATAGACTTACAAAACATGTCTGGCAAAGAGATTATCAATAAACATAAGGTATTTTAATACTGACAAAACATTCAAAAGATGCAGCTTATATTGCTGATAAGTAGCAGTACTTCATCTCTTTCTTCCCTTCCCATCTAACTTCTGTGCATACAGGAAATAGCTGAACTCTTCAGTCCTTTATATTCAAATGAATGTTTCCCACCAAAATATTTATTCAAATGGGAATGGTAGTGATTTTCAGATTCTCACAGGCAGAGTGGAAACAGAAAGATAAATTACTTTCTCACATTACTTCAGTGTTATTGTTATCATATATTGTGTGATGTTCCCTCATTATCTGTTGGTACACATATCCAAGCAATGCATAATTTCTGAACCAAAAGTAAAATAGCAAAACATTTTTCAAGATGTTTTCAGCATTTTTAGATTTAGATGAAGGGAAAAATGTGTCTAACCCTGGCTGATAACAGACATTAAAATTCTGAACATATACACAGTCTTGAGATACCTGAGCAGACAAGCAGCCAAATTCTTTCTTGAGTTCTGGTCCTTTTGTTCCACTCAGGTTATGTAAAATGGAAAGATTCTGAATTTAAACAGCCATGGATGATAAAAGCTGATAATACTGATAAAAGAGAGGAATAGTGATTACCTCCCTCCATACTGAAAAACATAATTTTGTGAGAGGATAGACACTGCAGCAAATCAGAGTTACACAAACTTCTTTCCAGCTCTCACAGTCTAGCCCACCATGGCACAGACATTTAGGTTATGTAACCAACTCTCCAAGAGAGAGAACCCACCAGTTGCAGGAAGAGATTTATCCCAATACATTTCCCAAGCTGAAGTTTTCCTCTCCTTTTAGCATAGAAAATTTAGATTAATTCATGTGAAAAAGGGTAGGTGAAAGTAACCAGAAGGTTTAGGAGATTTCTAAATTAATTTATAATTTCAATGATAATTTTAATTACTTACACTGTAAACAAATAAAATGAGAAACAAAACCTGAGAAAATATATATTTTATCAAAACAGAGGCAATTCTGATATCTCACTTTATGCAGTTACTGAAGCCCAGGTAGGTTCTTCATCTTCCCAAATTTCAGAAATATATACATAGATCATTGCTAGCTTATAGATTTCATTTGATTTGGATTTATACCTAAATTTTAGATCTCTAGAGAGTTTCTAAAATCTACATTCATAGAAAGTTAAAGTAGCAACTAAATGCAGTTGAGGATTCCAGAAGAGGAGACTGCTTGCCTAGATTTGAATTTAAACAAAAAGTTTATAGAGCAAACCTACCAATATTCCTTCTGCAGACTTCCATCTCAAGGAGACAAACAATCACCTAACAGAGCAACACACTGGGAAATGAAGCTGAAATTGCATGTTTAGGGATTCAGATGTCACAGAAGAACATTGCTGGTTCTTATATAGATCAGTAGCTCCTGAATGGACTACAAAATTAGTTCTTGTATTTAATATCTCTCCTCATTCTGGTCTCTAATATGTTTTGGGTTGACTGGGAGACACAAGTTCCCAATGAAATGTTTCCTGTTTGGCTTCAAAAAGAGCTGCATACTTAAATATTAGACATTTATTCTTTGGGATTCTTTTAGCACTTTCTGCTTCTTTCCCCACTAAAATATGGAAATACCAGAGATAATCATGTTTATTTCATGGTTTTCCTATCTGCCTTTGAAGAAAATGATGTAACATGGTAGGAGTCTGCTTCTGATGAAAATGAGTAATTGTTCTAAAGCAAAGCAATGGGGAAGATCAAACCAATTAGACTGGAAGATTAGCTCTGATGAATAACCTTAACTCCAGCTCATCCCTCAAATTTGGTGCACTGGTGAGGTCTAAGTTAGGGACTTAATCTTCTGACTTCCTTCAGTAGAAGTTAACAGTAAGTATTTCTGACCAGCCTTTTCATACCTGTGAGATGTGAAATGCCTTCATAATTACCCCCTGTAAAGACAGCCTAAGGGACCAACTTCCTCTGTCAACTAACAATGATCAATATTGCAGCCGTGGCTGAAATCCTCAGATATCCAGCTGTGACCTGTTTTGGGTTTGTTTGGGTGGTTTTTTGTTTTTTTTTTTTTCTTTTTTGCCTTTATTTTACTTTATGGCTTCACCAGTTTCAAATCTGTAGAAGAATTTTAACTTTCATCTGTTAGTATTTGGGCATCTAAATGTTATAGTTTGATAGAGGCATTAGAACTCTCCAAAAAGTCATATAAAGTACTTATGACTTCAAATGTATATTAATCTGTAAAATAACCCTTATCTGTTCTTTTTTTCTTTTTTTTTTTTTTTCTCTGAAAAGCTCTGAAAATTATGGTAGATCATGTCCAAAATTTTAAAGGGATAAGAATAACCATAAAAAGAAAAATATTTTCTGCCCTTACTGTGTCGTGATTTATAATTTTCTTTTTAAATTTTTATTTCAGCAAATGTTTCAGGACCTAAAATAATTTTGAATGACGTTTATTTTTCCTCAATATCCCTTTTCAAATCTATTGATCCCCCCAAGCTAAAAGCAGTTTGCAAAAAGACCTTCCACACAACTTTAAGTGCTTTCTATTGACCACATTGCAGAGAAAAAAAAAATCAAAACCAGCCTCTCCAAGTATTCTACAGTATCTATGACTAGACTGCTAAGTACATAAAATTTAAAACTGGAACTTAAAAATCTTTCATTTGAATTCGAAAAAGTTAAAATTTAGAATAATCAATATTTTTTTGTTTTTTCATCCTTCAGGATATTAGAAAGTTTACAATTAAGAGTGATAAGAAGGAAAACTCTTTGTGGGCAGGGTGTTATAAAATTTAAATTTCCTGAGGCTTCTGGCCTACAACTCTGAGTTCTGCCATGAGCCTGGCAGGATCCAGATCTAATGGGCTATTGGCCCAAATTTATATGACTTCTGTTACATTCTGAAATTTCCAATTCTAACTTAAGACATTCTGAAAGAATACTATGCTACAAATCCCCCTAAGCTGTATGTCCCTGAACAGGATATTCACTGTATCAGCCAGCAGAGAGTATCCAAATTTCTGTCTCTCATTGTCTCTTTTCCACAAGTAATATTTCCAGTGATAGCAGTTAATTCTTACATCTGACAGTCTTCATGGACTTTCACTTTCCTCACAATCTTATACTTCAGACTTTATAGTTCAGACTAATTCAATTTATCTTGTCCATTTTACTCAAACAACTGAAACAGATCTATGGTAAATTAATGTACTATAGATAATTTGGAATGCAGTGTGAGAATTCAATGCACACCAGCAGTACTGTATTACCTAAGGATATAAGATTTTAATTTAAAAAGTTAAAGGTCCATAAATCACACTCTATCTACACTTGTCAACATTTCTGACAACCTATTTTAACGTCTAGAATTATTTCTTTCTTTATCACATAAGAGATTTTAGTTTAACTCCACTTTGCCCTAGAAAATGAATTAGGGAGCCTAAAGTGATCAGAAAAAAAAGAGGAGAATGTTGAAGAAAAGTAAAAACAGCACCAGGTACTCACTGAAGACATTGTTAAAATATGGTGGGGGCACTCTGATTGTGGATGAGAAATGAGCAAATAACCTATTTGTGATGTTTTTATCACCTAGCTTATGCAGATAAGGTAAGACATGGGAGAAATAGGACTGAGAACGGACGTGGGCTGCACTGCAAAAGATTGCTTGTGACAGCACCCCTAACAACCCAAGTTTAAGAAATGCTGCTTAATATTCCAAAGCTTGGGGGCGAAGTGATGACCTCATTCCAACTTGGGTCTGTAAACAGCAATTACAAGTGACTAGCAGCAGGAAAATATACGAAGAGACAAATTAACATCTATTCTGACTCCAATCTGGAAGGTAGTCAAGGTTTATTATGTTGTCCTCCTTTCTATCTCAAGGGCACACTTTAAAGCAGACAACACACTTTATGTTGCCATGGCTCTCTTCCTAGCAGCTGTGGAAAGCAGGTAGTTCAAAGCCACCTTGCAGATGTCTCCAATGCATGAGAGTCAAACAGTCTTAATGTAAACACAATCTAACACCCTGCTACAAAGGGTAGCAAAAAAAGAGATAAGGTGTGGAAATTTCAGATAGGGAAACAATAATTTGTTGTTTGTTTTCCCTTAACTATTTAGGGCTAGAATCCCAGGAATGGAAAAGATGAGAGAAAAGCCTTCTCAGTTATACTGCATGATACCAAGAGGAGTTACAGCCTTCAGTGCCTTTTACACTTTGATTCATTCACCACTAAAATAAGCTCATATGTAGAACCAGAATTGCAGGAAGCTTTCATGACACCCAAGAGAAGATTTCACAATAAAGTTCTCATCTCATCTGCTTCTCCTCCTCTCTCAGCACATCCTGCCTTAGATCCTGTGCAGTTCCCAACAGCCCACACGGCTTCTCCCGTGGGCACGTGCCAGATGTAGTTGACTCTGTGAATTTCTTTTAGTTCCAGCCCCACTTGGGAGGAATGTGTTTATCCCAAGCAAGAGGTAAAAATGTCTTCCAGTTTATAAACCAATTTGTTCCCCTTTTGTATTAAACACTCCAACGCTGAACTGTTTAGAGTTCTGTGTCTCCCAAAGGCAATCATTCCTGTGCAACCCACCTGGGTTTATTCTTGACATTGTCCCCAGCTTTGGAAAACAAGCAAAGCAGCTGTGTGCTCCTGTCACACTCCTGCTTTCCCCCATTAGCTATGCTCTCTCAGAAGATTACTTGTAGGCATGTACCTCTTATACAGCTCTTTCTGGAATTTTGGAAACTAGAAAGTAGGAGGAGGGACAAAAATATCAGGAAATTAGAGGTACTAGTCTACTGGATGTCTCCAAGCATTTATGTCTCCAATTGAGAAACTGCAATAAAGTGGCCAATGACCAGAGGTGCAAATTCAATGCAGATAATATATCAACATTTTAACAACATATACATCAAAATGATCACTGAAGGAAATAACAATAAATTAACCATGTTTTTAACCTACCATTTATACGAACCACTGCTCATTACAGTTTGAAAAGTAAAGTATAATTACAGCAAATGCTTGATGGTAAGTGCTTTTTTCACAGAGCATACCCTTTCTCATGGATTATTTTCCACTGAATTATTTTTATGATGGGATTTATCCCACCTTATTACAGCATTTTGGAACTGGGCAGCTAATTTTAGCCAGCTGAAGAGGAGGTACTTTCAGCAAGCAATTTTTTCCACCTATTTAGGTTGTTATGAATTGACATTCTGCCATTACACTGCTAAAATATCTTCAAAGGTCCAGAATGGAGGAAAATTAAGGTATTTAATGTCATATATACATATATATATATATATATATAAAATGTATCTAACCCTTCAAAATTTCTTCACCCATGTCTTTCATTCCTTTTGGGCAAAGGCTAGAAGGTAAGGAAGTTGATATCAGCCCCACTGTGACTGTTGATCTGATTCCATGTGATATTGTTGAAGTAAGTAGAAAGAAATTTTATATTTTCTTTCTCAGCACCCAAGCTCATATCAAATACAAAAAATTTCCTTCATAAATTAAAAATTTTACTCCTTACTATTTTTTTTTCTTCCTGATATTCATGGTTTAAATGTGTTTAAATTAAAAGCTGTGAAGTTACAGTTTCAAACCATTGACTCCAACATTAAAAACTCTTTAATATCTGGTGTTTTCAGTCTTACAACACACACAGTGTGATCAAACCACCTCTCATCATTCTTATGGATAATGTAATTGCCTGACCATTTTAGTAGGTCTGTCACTTTGTTTCTCTAGCTCCTGAATGTTTTATAGGGTGCTTTTCAGAATTTTCTTCAATTTTAGTATTGTGTTCAAAACATAAACATCGCTGCTGACACAGTTTCTGAGTTTTGCTGCAATGATGTCTTTTGCATAAAGAGTTATGAAACTATATATATTCTAGGCACAACCTTGGTCAATGAAAAGTCTAGCCTTACATAAATTTTTCTAATGCAGATTATTTTTCTGTTTGAGTCTCCCCTGGCCCCTCCTTTAGTTCCATGTCTACCAAACATATTGTATATTCTTATTCTGTGCATTCTTTTCTTTTTCTGTTTGCACTGCTTTCCTTCCATGGTTGTGTCTCACTCTGAAGAGCAAAATTTCCATCAACAGTCAAACACTTTTTTTTCATCGGCTTTGATACTGTTAACAATACTAATTTACTCCCTTAGTCAGGTCAGGTACTTCACATGTCCAAAAATATGACTACTTTGAATTGTTTTGTGATGTTAAATGTGTCACCCAATATCCCCTTGTGCAATAATATAGAAAAATCAGCTGTGACAGTTTATGTTCTAACAATATAAATTCAGGTTGCTCTCCATCATGGGTCTGTAGCAGTGCTCCTAGATGTTCCTGACTCCTGGTAATCTCAGCTCCTTTTGTATTTTGTGTGTGTGTGTGTCTGTGTGTGTGTGTTAACTATTTGATTTTGATATTTGATTTCTGGGTTGATCACAAGATTATGGGGTTCTTTGGTTTGGTTTTTCAGGACTTTTTTATGGTTTTTTTTTGTTTGTTTGTTTGTTTGCTTTTTTTTTGTTGGTTGGTTGATTTTGGTATGCTTTTTTTGGTTTTTTTGGTTGTTGTTGCTGGTGTTTTTTTGTAGAATTTTTGCAGGAGTTGGTTTTTTGATTTGTTTGTTTTTGCTCTGGTTTTTTAGTGGCTTTGTTTTGTTTTGGTTTTAGCTTTTTTTGCTGTTGTTTGGGGGTTTGGGGAGGGTTTGGAGGGGGATTTTTGTTCTTTTTTTTGCTTCTATCTTACTTTCTAGAGAACAAAATGAAAATAATATAAAGGATATTATACCTGGGTCAGAATATTGTCAAAATTAGTGATATCCACCTGCTCAGATCACTGGAAGTCAGTTAATCCTCATCCACCTTTGTGGAATAATGTGTCCTGCAATATGATGCAATAAATGCTGCGATAATTCATGCACCAATGACCCATGTCAGGATGAAAGTCATCTCACTGAAGAGCAGTTGAGTGTGCCCCTTTGGCCATTTATGCTCTTCTACACTACTTGAAGAGAACAGCATAACAATTGGCGTAATTCAGATCACCTTCCTCACATGCATTCAGAAAGGGGATGAATAAAGGTCCAAGACATCTGTCTTGTCTCTAAAAAGAGCCTTACTGACCACCTTGCCCTGGGTACCCAACTTTTAATTTGCTGACTACAACCCTGCTAACTGAGATTCAAAGTTGTAGCCTACAATTAAAATTGCTGGTCCTTACAAATGGTCCTTACATTTCCCTCTTGAAAATATTTTATCTCATTCTGAAACAGACAGAAGTCTTTGGAAGATTTTTCCTGTTAAACTAATTAATGCAATTACCTTTCTCATCCTAATTACTGACATCAAGGCCCAGAGTCAAATACTCTGCAGTGCAGTTCTTTGAGATGTGATAACCAGTCTTTTCTCATCTATTCAGCATCAGTGAGCACCTTTACTTTGGGCTGTGCTGTCAGTGGTTGGAAACCATGTAGTTATAAAGAGAGATATTCACAATCCAAAAGAAAACTAAGATAAATAAGCATTTTTTTTTTTTTTCTATGAATTGGGCTCAGGTTGTAGTCAGCCTAAAGAAATTGCAATAAATTATGGGTATGCAAAAGAGTTGTTCATATTCCAAACTCAGTTAACTGTTAATCATCTCAGCAAACCTGTTGGCTTGCTTTGCATCCTGGTACAATTAGATGTGTTAGAATTCCCCTAGGCATTCTGTCTTCACAGGCTAATTTATTTTTATGAACATCCCAGGGACACTGAAGACATTTTGCTGAACTTTGTTAACACAACTTGCTGTCAACCTGGTGCATTAATGAAAATAGTTCCACCTTTCTGATATGCTACCAACATTTAATTTTAAAAGCACAATTAATATATGCAATGTTATTGTGTCTCTCTCTCTCTCTCTTTTGTAAGCCAGTAAACACTAACTTGGGATTTATTAACTGCTAAAAGCAGTAGACATTCAATCAATACAGTATCCTTCTGGCATGTGAATGTGGCAAGAGTATAATCAATCTTTTGGGGGAAATGTAAAAACTTAAATCCCAGCCGTCTGAGAGGTTTAAAATCTAAGAAAACTGTTTTGTTGTTTGAATTGTCTTGGGTTTTGTTATTTGTTTTGGGGTTTTTTGTTTTGTTTTTGTTTAGGTTTTCTCCTAGTTTGGATTTGGGTTTTTTTTTTGCTTGTTTGTTGATTGGTTCATTGGGTTTTTTGGTTCTTTTTGGTTTGGAGAGGTGTTCATTAAAGAAAGAGTCAGCTAAAGAAACAAATATACTGGTTACATTTTACATGGCAAAATACCATAATTACATCACAAATTCCATGACCACTACAAAATACAGTGGCCAAAACAAAATACCATGGCTGTATTACCTGGGATCTACTTGAACTCACAGCCTCCTGTCATGTGGAAGAGATTAAAATCCTTAGCTGCAGAGTATCAGAAATTCATGAGAAAGTCATCATATCTAGTGGATTGTTATCAGACACATTTGGGTGGCCCAACACTACATACTCCACAATTCAATAGAACATAAACACTAGCCAGAAGATTATATTTTGTCAAGCCCAATTTGGAAATCTATTTTCATCCTAAATTCATGCTGTGTTTCCAGCATCAGGATCTCCATGTTTTTCTTTTGCAAATCTAGCCTTGTCATTGGGCTTTAAATAACACGAGAATCATTTTTAATAAAATAAGCTAAATAAATATGACATTTTGGTATAAGTGTAGAACATTTCTTTCTGTATTTTGATTACCACAGGTTGGAAATGATATTTCAAAAAATCATTTATAGTCCATATTAAATATTAGATGTTAGCAGTTCATTTCCTGGAAGACAATATTTTATTTCATATGATTATTTTTTTAAATGTTTTTATCTGCAGACTGAATGACTGTCCTGAAAACTGAGCACTTTGTCCCTAAAAGTATGAGATTAGATTTCTTCTTTTTCTCAAAAAATCTCAACACACAGGAACAAACTCTAGGTCTCGAATCTCAATATTAGTCAGTGTCTAATGCAATTTCTGGTGTCTTTTTTAATTTAAACTTAAAATTCAGTACAAGAGATAATATTCCTAAAAGTCAGCTGATTAGAACTGAATATGAGAACATCTGACCTTCAAATGAAAAATATGTTCTGTTGGGTTTCCCATGTCATGTACTTAATATTTGGCAGCATCCAGATAATAATGCTGGCCAATAACAGACTCCTGCTCAAATGTCTCACTGGCTTGAAGTTTGTTGTTTATTACGAAGGCAAAGTAAAGCTGGTTTTTTGATTTTTTTTTTTTTTAATGCAAAACCAGGCTTTTGACCTAACAGCATGCTTAATCATTTGTGATAAGCATCTACTTCCCTGCAGCATTTAATGATTTCGTTGAGAAGTTAAAAGCTTTGGTCTAGACTATCTGGTCAGAATAACTGTCCCATATGCATCACAGCTGCAGTATTTTATACATCCCACTCAGGATGTACAGAATCAACAAGAGTTTCACCCCAATGAAGAGTTTAACAAGATAAAGGCATATCAGTATTCAGCAGTACCTATGTTTTTCTTGAGTATGTTTCACTGATAAACATTGAGGGTTTTTTTTCCCCCTTTTTAAAAAATAATAATTGCCTTCTATTCTTTACATAAAATGAGTTTTTCAGAGAAAGGCATTGCTGGTCTGCTGGCACAAACTGTTGAGAACCAGACATGTCTCTTCTTCATCAGCATAATGCCATCTGCCACAGACAGGAAGGAGGAGATTAAAACTAAGGAAGAAGGAAGAAGCCTTTTCCAACAAGAAAGATGTTCATTAAGTCTCTGGTGATACCCATTCAGTATTCTCTAGTTCTAGTCAGAAAAACAGTCAGACTGTTCAAAATATACTATATTCCTAGAAGAAGAAGTGCTTTAGCTTTCTTTCCCCTTTGTATTGCAGTTGATCCATGTGAATTTTTTAAGACTGAGAAGCTCTGAGTGTAATACTAAAAAAAAAAAAAGGCACTAAATAACAATTTTTAGACAAGGAACACTAAGACTAAGATGCTTTGTGTTTTAAATATTTGAAAGCTTTAAGGAAATGCCACTCATGGCAAGGAGAATACCAAGAAAAAGTCAAAATAAACTGTGTAAAAGTCCTTTCACATGTTGGACAAATGTTTATGAAGAAAATTATAGACTGACTGCTTATTTCTGGACTACCTACCTGAATCTAAAATAATAAGCCAACAAATACAAGATGTGGTTTCTCTTTATATAGGGTAATGAACAACATGAAAATATGAAACATTCTTTGATCTTTTTGCATTAAGTTACACTTACAGGCTTTAACTACAATAGATCCTCACTGAGTTAAAGTATTGCAAAAACACTCAGTCAGTATAGAATCAGTCCCTTAAAATTTTATGTCATACAGAGAGAAATTGGAACATGAGTAAATAAAAATGTCTTTTTTTTTTTTTGTTTTTCAGACTTCGTGGATTCATGCAGAGAAGCAGAAGGAAGTAAAAGGACTTCCAGTCTTTCCTTACAGTTGCTCATTTAAAACCAGAGTATAAATCAGGTTGGCATTCTTACTGCTGCTCTAATATGTAAAAAATACCTACTTTTGATCTCTGAGAGCAGGGCCACTACATCCAGAAGAACTGGGCTGTAAACCCAAATGGAGAAAAATCCATCTTTTCAAGAAGGCACTATCCATTTAGCAAATTAGTGCCTACCCAAATCAGTATTTCTTTGGGCAGCAACTTTCTAAAGGACACCACTCTGGTGTGTTCACTTCCCCATGTGCACTAGGAGCCACAAAACTGAACACAGGATGCTGGATTTCCTCTGGGAACCTAAAACATAAATGCTGTGACAGAGCCTTGGTGGGGCATGGCAGTACAAGTGTGATCTCAGGCAACACTTGCACACAGCCACATAAGAGAACTACAGCACATTTAGACAAAATCATGCCCTGTGTCACCTCTGTCAATTAATCCTTTGGTGAACCCAGCTATATAATTGATGATCTCTTTTTAAATACACACTCTGTCATTACTGAGGAAGCTGCTACCTCCTTATTGCCCTAACAGAACATAAAAACACAAACTGCAAGAGGAGCAAGGAGAAAAAGCTAAACTGAAGAGATATCATATCATTGATACTTAGAGTGGAAAGTCATATAGTAAAATATCTGTCAATATTGGAATGCTCCCAGGAGCATAATTCCTTGAGCTTTTTCAGCTCTATCCTATGGCATGTTTGAACAGATTTCACTCTTTGAAAGTTTGGCTTAATACAGAGCTTGCAGCTACCTCTCCTTTTCTTCACACCATTATACTTAATTTCTATTAAAATACTGTAAATGAGGCTCTGTTAATGCTGAGCAGAAAATATTCTGCTCAGGCTGGGGTCTGCACTTCAGTGAAGAGGCAGGAATGCACTGAGAACAAAATACTGAATCATGTCAGTGATTTACTGTTTGTCCATTTATCCCATACATATTCTTAGACCCACTCTGTAGATTTTGTCATCTTAGTTTCATCTCCCAGAATACAAATTCTATTCATTCTTCCTATTCTTTAGATATTAGATAGGTGGTTTCTGTCTTTTCAGCCTGAAGACACTAAAACCAATGAGAAAGAAAAAAGAGAAGAATTATTCTTTCTTTCTTTCTTTCTTTCTTTCTTTCTTTCTTTCTTTCTTTCTTTCTTTCTTTCTTTTATTTCTTTCTTTCTTTCGTCTTTCTTTCTTTCTTTCTTTCTTTCTTCTTTCTTTTCTTTCTCCTTCTTTCTTTCTTTCTTTCTTCTTTCTTTCTTTCTTTCTTTCTTTCTTTCTTTCTTTCTTTTTCTTTCTTTCTTTCTTCTTTCTTTTTCTTCCTTTTTCTTCCTTTTTCTTCCTTCCTTTTCCCTTCCTTCCTTCCTTCCTTCCTTCCTTCCTTCCTTCCTTCCTTCCTTCCTTCCTTCCTTCTTCCGTCCTTGCTTTTCCTTCTTCCTTTCCTTCATTCCTTCCATTCCTTCCTTCTTTTCCTTCATTTCCTTTTCCTTCATTCCTTCCTTCCTTCTCCTTCCTTCCTTCCTTCATTCTTCCTTCCTGCCTTCCTTCCTTCCTTCCTTCTTCCTTCCTTCCTTCCTTCCTTCTTCCTTCTTCCTCCTCTTCCTTCCTCCGTCCTTCCTTCCTTCCTTCCTTCCTTCCTTCCTTCCTTCCTTCCGTCCTTCCTTCCTTCTTCCTTCCTTTTCCTTCCTTCCTTCCCTTCCTTCCTTCCTCATTCTTCCTTCCTTCCTTCCTTCCTTCCTTCCTTCCTTCTTCCTTCCTTCCTTCCTCCTTCCTTCTTCCTTCCTTCCTTTCTTCCTTCCTTCCTTCCTCCTTCTTCCTTCCTCCTTCCTCTTCCTTCCTTCCTTCCTTCCTTCCTTCCTTCCTTCCTTCCTCCTTCCTTCCTTCCTTCCTTCCTTCCTTCCTTCCTTCCTTCCTTCCTTCCTTCCTTCCTTCCTTCCTTCCTTCCTTCCTTCCTTCCTTCCTTCCTTCCTTCCTTCCTTCCTTCCTTCCTTCCTTCCTTTTTTCTTTCTTTCACTGACAGAATTTATTATTCTCTTCAAATATATTGGCCAACACATTTACTGCTCTATGATACTCAAGATTAAATAGACAATCTCTCCATATTCAGCTCCATGGGAGTTCTGATACTGACTTTTCTGCAGCCAGGATTATCAGCTGTACTCCAAGTCTTTCAGTTTTCTACCCAGCACTAAGTATATGTGAGATGGATTGTTTTTCATCTATGCATGATACAACAATGTTCAGTGGACATTTAAGAGCAAGCCTGCAGATTAAACCCAGGTGCATACTTACAGCAGGTTAGTTAGTAATTTGTAAGGCCATAGGAAAAATTTTATCCCCTAACTAAGGTGATATTATTCAGCATAGCTCATTTGGGGCTAATATATCTCAGAAATAATAAACTCCTATAGCTTCACTCTTTCTCCTACTCCTACATCACATTCTCCTCCTAAATCATTATCGTCATTAACATTTCTTATTTATTGCTGAAAAGTAAGAAAACACACATAATACATATTATCCATCTTACCTTTAAATGTCTAAATGCCTTTAAAACTGTAGCCCTAACTGATTTATGTGCATTCAAAACAGAGAATGAGCTCCTTAAAGGTTGCTTAATATTCATAGCCATGTACTTGTCAATTGTTTTTAATGAAAAAATCACAGAAAAATGCTGGGAAATGCTCCAGTGCTTACTGTGGCCAGGGTTTTCTGAATGTATGTCTTTACTTCTGAGCTGTTTGGTCCAGGTTCTATTTAGTATCACTGAAGAAAGATTGGCATTTGGGAACTTTGATTAACCATTCTTAAAGCTGTCACCTAGTAAGATTGAGGGGATCATGTCTTAAAACAACTGACTCTCCATTAATTTTAAGAGAAACTCACAGCAAGTCCTAAAGTCGAAGCTATCTATGCTGTGGACATCAATATTATAAGATCTGACTCACAGACAATGTCAATGGGGCAGGGAGAGCTCTTATGTATATGTGGGTTTGTGAGTGTCATCCTATATATTCAGTGGAAAATTAGGTGACATAATGGGGTATGGATTCCATTTATTCTTCAACACTCTGAAATATATATATAAATTTACCTAATTCCTTAGTCCCCATTTTCCCCATGGAAACTGGGGCATAATTACCCCTCTAAATCAGATTGTTTTAAGGGACCTGGACCATCATCCATGTGAAATACTTCTGAGACTTCACAGGGACAATTTGGAAAATGTTGTAGTATTAATTTGTATTTTCCCCTCCATCTGATTCAAACATCTCTGCCAAATGTAGCTTAAAAGTAATTTTTAAAAGGAATCAAACTTTCATTGAAGTTAATTAATCCTGGACTTTGAGTGGCAACAATATCTACAGAATGTGTTGTTTTGGATAAGTCTGAGTGTAAAGATGTATTAATGAAAGGAAAGCACCTTTTCATGTTTGCTGAACAACAACATATGCAGTAGACTCTCCTTTGTGTTTGATTATAAACTTTTTGAGAAGATAAAGCCTTCTGGCAGTACATCAAACCTTTCTTCTTGGTTTCAGTCTAACTCCAAACTGAGTACTTCTTTACAACTTCCCTCCACAGTGCTCTTTAGAATGTCCTTAGGTTTTCCTCCAGGCAATGGCAGCTATAGTATGTGCTGAAGGATTTGTCAGTGCAGATATTAACACACCATCAAATAGAGAAATTCTTTTTAACTCCATGCAAATGCAAAATTATCATCACTAATACAAGAACTTAGCAGTGTTCTGTATTTTTTTATAATCTAATGCATTTTCATTAATGTAGCTTTCTTATCAAACTTGAGGGATACTGTAACAGACAAACTGTGATGACCTTGGACTGATTCAGCACTGAGTTTTTTAATTTGAATATATAATATTGTCTGGGAATACATATTCTGAAAAGGACAAAATGGACCCCAGGAGTAACTTTTCTTTTTGTTTTACATAATTTGCTTGTGATTTGTAACTAGTATACTAATTCCAAAATTAATTCTAGCTCTCTAAATAATGTTTTATCTGCACATATTTAAAGAATTATTCAGATGCACAAAAAATTAACTAGGGTTGAAATTAAAGAATTACAGGCACTTCGAGAATATTACTCAAAAATAATCTTCTCTCTGCTATTTTTTTTTCTCTAAATCTACACAGATTAAACATTACTTAAATTAGTATATTTAATTTGTTTTGCATGAGGATCTTCAAGTATTTCATTTTAAATATTCCCTTCCTTTACTTGGTTAAAAGAAAATGTTGCTGTATTCATTTCTACATTAGTATTCTAAGAAAAGAGACATTTGAAGGGTTTGGTCTATATTGTGGAAAAATCAGAAACAGACTGATAGACAGTCATGTCTTAACTCAAACATGGTACAACTTCTGTCATAGCTATAGAGTATTTTCTTGGGTTTTTACATTACCATGTTAATTTTTATTGTTATTAGTGACAGCATGTGTGTTTAATCTTGCTTCTGATGTGCAGCAATGTACCAGGTTTCTGCTTTGTTTTTTTTCCTTAAGAAATTATTTGTGCTTCCCTCTCTCAACATTTCATTCTCAAGCAAGCTGTAACAGCTTAGAAGAGATTTTCAGCTTTAAGCCTGGAGACTGGGAGCAGGACAGGATCAGGCTTTGGGCTCCTTTTCTCCCTGTTAGGACTGAAAAAGGTTCCCATCCTTACAGAATGTACAGCCTGTCCACTTCAGATGTTTATAAGCTGCCAAATTTCTGTTCCTGCACTAAGCTGTGTGGTTTGCAGTGGAGAGATGGCCAAGTGCTGTGCACTGCCTGCCAGCACAGCCTGGAAAGTCTCAGATCATATTTCCTCCAAAGACTCTGCCCCTTGACTCCAAGGTGATTTTGGGCAAACTATTCTGTCTCATTCTCCATAAGACAGAGATTGATCTAAAGAACTTTTTTACCTATGGTCACAAAGACTGGCAAAAAAGAGTTAATAACGTTAATTGAATTATTCAAAACTGAGTTTATCAGAGTTCTTGGTCTGAATTATCACCACTACCATGGCAAAGTCTCTCCAGATTCTCCCCTGACCTTTCCACATGAACATTTGTAAGCCATCCTTCAGTTTGGGTATTTTGTGATGCACACAAATTGAGGATGTTCTGGCTGACCAACTTTACTGTTCATGGGAGCCTGATATAACTAAATTTGGCAAAGAAAGTATTAGCAACCCAACTCTTCAGAAACTTAGAAATTCTTCTATTATCTTACTTTTGGTTTGAAATGGACCTTTTTAGTGAATAAGCCTGAAAAGCAAGAGCAAAATCCTCTTAACTGCTTTGAAGTTCTGGGGAGTTTAATGTAATAAATATTTTTTCTCTTTTAAAATAAATTTGATAATTACAATTAAAAAAAAGCTTTAGGCACAGTTTTGAGGGGGAAAAAGAAAAGAAAATTTTTAGAATTTAGAATCTTCTCTTGGATAAGTTCTGTATAAATTTCAGGTTTGTTCTTGAGACTTGTAAAGTAAAAACATGATCACTGATGCATAAAAATTTGAGACTGCTTCCAAGTTGTTTGTCTGGGGGTTTTTTACCAGGTGTAATGAACTCTCCAGTAGTCAGTCAGTATGAAAAGAATTACTGTTAATATCTTGGACTGAAATGTTAGCATACTCTTGGATTTAGGTAAAGAATAAATAATACCTTTCAGATACTGAGTTGTTCAGAGAAAAAAAAAAATATTTTAAAAGAAGTTCCAAGTTATTTTCACATAATATTTTTAAGGAGCTCCATTGTGATTGTGAAAATTTTCTTGTTTCATTTTTCTTATTTCTCCCCACAAGGTTTTATATTGTAATTCTTCATAAACCAAGCCCCATTTTTCCAACTGATATTTATGGCTTCAAATGATTTTATTTTTATAAATCAAATTAGGAAAATGAAATAATTTTGTTGAAAAACTCCAATTTTATTCACAAGTCTAAATGACAGGACCAGAATATTATTTGTCCATTTAAAAAACTGGATGATTTCTTTGAGTTCTAATAGACTTTGTGTACTTTCAGTTGTTTTTCAACTTCAGCAAATATTTCTTTTCCATTTCCATTAAGTAACGAGCAATCTTAGAAGTACTGCACAGTAGGAAGCAACCTTACAGAAAATGAAATAGGCCTCACAGCAAGTACATGGACTTATTTGGAATAAAATATAGCATGGTTTGATGAACAGAGATTTGGCCTAGATTGGGCTTGAAGAGCAGTGTTTCACTCTTACTGTGGTAGCCAACCTTCTAAGCAATCTTAATCAACCCTTATTACTTCTGCTTTCCTTTTCAGAGTTTTTCTTCTATTTTTGTCTTAAGGTCAGGGGCACAGACTGACTCTATGTCTCTACAGCATTTAGCACAGTAAGGCTTTAATCACAAATAGCCTGCAAAAACATCTATATTTATCTTTACAATCAAATGATTTATTCATGTTTGGTCTAGACAAATCATACAGTTACTCTCTCATGATGAACAGATATAAAACATAGGAGTTCTCCAGATTCATTATTCTCAGGATAGTCTGTAATTGTGTACTTATCACTAGCAAGAATGAATATTTTATACTTGCAAGCACTTAAAGTGCACCCCTTCACTTGCTAAAATGCTGTGGTTCACATGATACCAAAACATGGATATAGGGCCTGCTGCACAAGGATCCCAATGTATTGGGAATTTATTTAACTTCTGATGTTAAATATCCTGCATTTGTAACTCTTGCAAGGTATCTCTTCCTAATGTATAAGGAAAGAGACAAGAAATTTTTGCATTGATGCAAGGAGCAGCTTGGATGGGACCACAAAGAATGAGTGTTCAAACACTGTTGCAATGGGCAGTAGTTTTAAATCCCACAGTGTCATCACAGAGTTAGCTGAAATGTCAATATGAGTTCCATAAAGCAGAATGCCACCAGTGTTCGCATTGAAGGATAAGAAAGGGGAAATGAGTTTTTGAAAATAGTCATAAATAATAAAAAATGGTTGGCCTATAGCATTTTTCTTAAATTAACAAGAACTTGAACCCAGTATAAAGTGCCTCAAAGAAAACCTGTCCAGTCTTGAGGAATAGGGGTTTTGATCAGGATAGATCAAGTGTGTGAACAATTTTCAGATGCGTAATTTATTTCCTGCTTTGAAAGAAATTGCTTAGCCTTGGAAGGTTTGTCAGGAACATTATCAAGTTTTTAAGAGTGTTCAGGGAGTTCAGCAGGAAGAAAGCAATACATTCCTAGCAGATCCCTTCCAAACTAAAATACAATTTCATAAAATATTCAGCATCTTTGTGGGCTTATAGTTATACTTATAGGAACCCATTCTCCTAGGATAAGGAACTGAATCTGTTGCATATGTAATGAAGCCATAGGTAATCATGGTCATAACTGAGGGCAGAATCCATCCTTCCTTGCATGAAGCTCTTGTGGGAAACAAAAACACAAGGAGCCCTGCAGCAAGCCAGAGTTCTTATTCAAATTTATGAGCCAGTCACCAAACCACACTGCAGCTCCCACACAGACTAGAGAAACATTTATGGCACCTCTAAAAGCAGGACCTTTGAGTCACAAAGACTTTGGGTTGGCTTTTGAATTTGAGCTACTCCCCATCATTTGTGGTGAACTGTCTGGCAACACTGCACTAGTCCCACATCCCTACTCCCAGCCAGGCCTGGAAGTCTTAAATACTCTGACCACACTGCCACACTTGCAAAAGAAGAGGTTAGATCACTGGGGAAAAAACAAAACAAAGCCAAAGCCAAAACCAAAACCAAAACCAAAACCAAAACCAAAACCAAAACCAAAACCAAAACCAAAACCAAAACCAAAACCAAAACCAAGCAAACAAACAAAAACCACAAAAAGAAAACTCCAAACAAAA